>NC_137787.1:58856155-59456155 GCF_963383645.1 Muscardinus avellanarius | reverse complement strand
TGTTCTTCTACGTGACACCCTTAAGACAATCAAGTTTTTGTTACTGCCTTGAACCTCGTAGGGGAAGATAAATGAATGAAACTGGCACCTTTGTGTTTCCTCCAGGAGACAGAAGTTTTAGGTGGTCGGTTGATATAGGTCAGAGAATAGTCGAGTAGCTGCCAGAGTACAGTCAAAGTTTCAAGAGAGTCCTATTCCATAAAGCCATTTACATTAAAATCTCAGCAAAGCATTCATGTATAGGTTTTTTTGTGTAGACATGTTTTCAAGTACTCTGAGTAACAAGGAGCATGATTACTGGATTGTATGCTAAAATTATTGTGTTTTGTAAGAAAATACCTATCTTCTAAGTAGCAATATCATTTTGATTCCCACCAGCAATTAGTGAGTTTTCAATAAATGAATTTTTAAAGCATTGAAGATGTTCACTAGGATACTATAATGGTGGGTACATGTCATTATACCTTTGTCTAAGCCCACAGAATATTTGACGCCAAGAGTGAATCCAGTGTTCACTCTGGACCCAGTGCTAGATGCCGAGGCAGGTTCCTCGATGTTAACTAGAGCGCCAGTCTGGTGGGTGGTGTTTACAGTAGAAGCTGTGCATACGTGGGCACAGGGGTATGTGGGAAACCTCTGCACCTTTATGCTCTGTTCTGCTCTTAAACAGTTAAGCCTTTTAGCCAGGCGTGGTGGCACACACTTGTAATCCCCGCACTTGGGAGGCGGAAACAGGAGGATCGCGCAGGTTCGAAGCTAGCCGCGCTGGCTTAAGAGACCCTGTTTCCAAATAAAAATATAAAATAGGTCTGGGAGTATAGCCCAGAAGTAGAAGGGCTTCCAGGAACCCCCGTAACACTAAAAAAAAAAAAAAAAAAAAAAAAAAATTAAGCTTCTTTTTAAAAGAAGCATTAAGTCAACTTTAAAACAATCCTCAGCAAACATGAACTGAAGCTTCACTAAGAGCTGAGTACCATGCAGGGCAGGCTCAGGGGACACACTGGGGACTCCACTGGTCGTCCCCTCACTACTAACACTGGCTACGATCATGGTGGGCAGGCAGGGGGAGCAGGCCAAGCCCAAGCTTGCAAAAATTAAGAATTTAAAAAATTCTTAGAAGTTACAACATTCTAGAGACAACTGGAAAGACACAGTTTGCCCTGAACTCTGAACAAAGAGTCAAACACAGGGTCTTATTGAGTCTGACATGCCCTGGTGAGAAGCCTTGGACCTGCTACTAGCTTTCACTGATGTTTCGGGCACAAAAAGGGCAGAGTGTGGGTAGATTTCCTGTGCCTTCCAGCTCTAAAATGTTCTTGGCTTTTTCTACTGAGAAGGAAAGCAGGAGGCTGGCAACTGATGTTTGTCAGCTGAACTTTAGTCCAGAGCTTGAATTTGGATGCAAATTACTCATGGATGTGTTTGTTCCATCCAAGAAAAGGGCTATAGCAGAGGCCTAGAGGAGGAATCTCCAACTTTATATCTTCTCTTGGCATCACCTCTCCCCCTCCCACTGGAAGTCACATTCACAAAACCGAGTTAAGATGGGTCTGGAAAAGAAAACTAGGAGCTCAGAGAATGGAGAGCTCTGAAACCTCTTCTTCCCAGATTCAAGAGTGTGGTGCTAGGCAAGGAATATTTCCAGTTCCATTGGGAGATTAGACAGCAAGTTGCCTAATGAGGGCCTCCAATAACAGAGAGACAGGACCTATTAAGGGGCTTTATATTTACAGCCAGCTGATGTGAAATTATAATGCAGCAATAAAAGCATATTTAAAAAACACTATAGAAGTATATATATGTGTGTGTATATATATATATAGAGAGAGATAGATAGATAGATAGATAGATAGATAGATATAGGTATCACTTACTGATGCTCAGTAAATACAAACTGATCTGAGAATGATGTTGTCCTTATTAAATGAATAACATGTTCTCTCCACTTTGTGGTAAGGATACCTGTCATGCATCTTATGGTGTTAGAACAAAATGGGGTACTCCAGATGCCCTGGATTTTGAACAACTGTCTTCCACTCGGGTGACTCGGAGCACCTTGGTCACCTAGAGTATGTCCCAGGTGTCTCATTTGCCACCAGAGCAACTAAATCCAAATGTAAAATGTCTACCAGCCATCCCCATTGTTTTAATTAAACTAAGTAGTATACAGGTTTAAATAGTCAACCAACAACTGTGCTGGCATGATTAGTGAGTCCCATAGGCAGAAGGGAATGATAGAATCAGAGGGCACCTGGGCCTGGGGGATCAGACAAGATGCTTCCCTTCGGGACAAAAGTATCCTCCGACCTAGGCACAAAGGAGGGAGGCACAAGCACAGCATGGGATCCCTGCCCATGCCCGCGTGAGGTGAGCACCTTCATGTAAAGCTAAATACATCACAGAATAAATTGCACAATTCTGTTTCCTAAACTCCTGATGTTCTAAACTTACTCCTCTACCTACAAACCATAAAAATTATAATCTCTTCCTTTCTGTCTCATGTAATCTAATAATAAGCATCAGATAGTATCACAGGCCCGAGGCAATACAGCAAATCTCTACCCATTCACTGAATCATTATCTAATGTGTCTATATGCAAGGTACCAGGGTGTATAAAAATGCATGACACATTTTAGCTTTTTGATATATATTTTTTCTTTTTTCTTTTTCGGTATTGGGGATGTAACCCAGGGGAATTCTACCTCTGAGCTATACCCCTAGCCCTATTTTTTATTCTTTATTTTGAAACAGGGTCTCTCTGAGTTGCAGAGAGCCTCACTAAGTAGTATCTGGGGCTGTCTTCAAACCATGATCCTCCTGTCTCAGCCTCCCAAATGCTGGTATTACAAGCATATTCCACCATACCCGGCTTTTGATATTATTTAGACAACTTACCTTGGTATCTATGGAGATTTGTATATTTATAATATTTCTATTAGTGGTATTTTTAAAAATAACAAGTATTATTCAAAAAGTAAAATGTCAAAGATACTTAAATTTTAGTGTTCTTATCTCTGCTTTAAAAGAAGAGATAAGAAATGAAATGGGAAATAAAGAAATGAAAGGGAAAAGATTATTTGTAAAAACTATTTGATATTTTTATATGTCCATACTCATGACACTGACAAAATAAGAAATGTACAAGTACATTTTTTCCTGGTGTAACAAAACAACCCAATAAAAAGGTAAAGTATGGTGAAGTATATAGCCTTTATGATATCTCTTGAAATTACTCCACTTTTATAGAGAATGATATTCACACTGGCAACAGCTGTAAAAATATGGAAATATGAAAGAAGAAAGATTAAATATGGAATTTATCTATGGGCCCCAGTACATTAAACCCTTAACACCTTTGAAATGTGACAGTAACTTAGACCCTCAATATCTGTATCATGAAGGGAATTTTAATAGTGACCTGTGCCTTGGATTCTGTTGTCTTAAAGGTTTCTTTTTACACATTTGCTCAACTTGCTCAGTGACAGCAGTAAGAGACAAACATTTATAATTTGTCTCTCTGGGTTCCCCAACCTGACCTTACACGCAACCAGTGGAAGCTATCCCTTGGCTTCCTCCCTCAGCCTCACACAAAGTGGCAGTTTAGACTGTGCCTCTAAGCTGGAAATTACAGCAGCTATGGGTTATACCCGCAGGACAGGCAGGATGCCCAGTTCCAAATCCTTTGCCCATGAAACACACTGGACCTGTGCGGCAGGGTCAGTCTCTGTTCTGCAAGCTGTTAGGAGCGATGCAGACATGCTCCCATCTGTTACCTGCAATGCTTCCTAAATGAGGCGCAAGCTGACACGCTGCTGCTCTGTAGAAGGTGGACAGAAAGGGTGAGACCGTTCCAGGAGGCATCGTTTTTGCAAGAATTGTTTTATCACAGCCCTGAGAGATCTTGATGGGTAAAGCTGGAGTGGTCTAGAAGGCAGCAAACACATGAACATGATCCCTCTATCAAATAGGAGTGAAATAATGAATATAAGATGAGGCTTAAATCCAGAAATCCAGACCTGGCCAAAAAAAAAAAAAAAAAAAGCAGCAAATGAGAATAAAGAAAAGTTGTGGGCACAGTGGACTGTGGGAAAGTGGCCGGTAAAATGGAGATAAAGCACAATTCCCCGAGTCTGTTCTTTCGTTCCACCCATCATCTTTGGCTCTTCACTTATGTATGTCCACATATGACACGTGTGTTGGTAGATAAAAGCAACCTGGCAATTCATTTTTAAAATAAAAACTCCCCAAGGGGTTCCAATTTTAAATGGCATCTGCCTAATAGTCTTGATATAGTCTTTTCCAGCAAAATACACATGTGCATGCACACACACACACACACACACACACACACACACACGTGCAGGCAAACATTTACATTGCCACAAAAAATAAAAATTGACAATCAACCTTACCACTAAATGTAAGGTCAATGGACTTGCATTTTTAAAAGCAATTAGTGTCCCACCTGTGCTTGCCGCCAGACCTAGAGAGAGCCCACCTGTCTGAAGTGAGAAAGGCCCATTATTCTGTCTCCACTGCCTGCCACCTGGCTCATTAAATCAGACAGCCATTCTTTTACTATGTAAGTGCTCCTTTCGGAGGGAGGTGGAATGTTGTTTCCCTTCCACATCCAATCCCTCCCCAGCAGTTTTTTTTCATAAGAATAGTCAAGGTGGCTACCTAGAAAAGAACCCGGTAGGCTTGAGGGGATGGGGGCACATTTGGGGTGGGGGGTCTCGTTAGAGTCAGGAAGGTGTTCCCCTGAAGAAAGCATGAGGTAAGGGAAGAGAAAATGAGCTCCCCCTGGCAAGGACATACACTCACTCGCTGTGACAGCGGGCGTGTTGGAAAGGGTGGGATGGAGGCAGGGTCAGACTGACTCAGTCAACACTTAAGGAATGGGAACAAGTAGAGGACTTGGAATTGAGGCAATAGCTCTGGGCATTAGCCTTTTCTCCAGAAACAACTCTATAAAGGGAACTGAACTGGCATCCAACGGACAGAAAGTAGCACCTGCTGCAAACACCAGGTCTTTTTTTGTTAGGAAGAAGGACAAGAAGAACAACTAACAAATGTATTTTTTAAATGAAATGAAAATACACACATTCCTACCTGCAACATAAGAATGGAACTATTATGCTTTTCAAGACTTAGCAGCAAGCAGTGAAAAGGTTATACATTTTCATTACATTAATAATTGTTGCAAAAAATGTTAAAAATACAAATTAGTCAGAATTATGCATAAAACTTTAAAAATTATGTAAAAATGCCAGCAATAATGCCTGTCTTAAAACTATTTTTATTTTAGCAAAAATTGGAAAGCAACAGGGGAAAGAGAATAAAGGTATGATAACGTCTTCCTGGTCTCTGAGGAATAAAATGCCCCTGTGTTCAATCCCCAGTACCACAAAAAAAGTATAATCCATAATCCACAGTAAAGAGAAGATAATTATAAACAATTTTGAACACCCAATATCACAGCAAGATTTAGAAGCAATAGCCATGTATTAGATGATTTTAAAAAACACTTTAAAAATTAATACCCAAGGCAGAAATTCTAAAGGCCATATATTTTCAACCACAATACAATCAAACAAAAAATTACTATCACATATTTAAATGAATAAATAATCAAAGCCAGTAACTTGGAACTTTTAAAATATAGTCTTCTAAACTAAGTTACAAAGAAAATCAAATCTCCAATTACGAACTAGGTTTTAAATAACATATCAAAGAAATAACACTTATAAAAACTGTGGAAGGCTGCCAAAATTCTAATCAAATGTGACTTTATACTCTTAGTGAATTATTATGTATAGAATAGAATAAACAAATGGATAGTTTGATAAACTGATAGATCTAATAATTAACAAAGCAAATCAGTTAAAACTAAAATAATGAGGTTTGAGCCAAGTACTGAACCAAGGGCTTCAGATACTTATTGTATGGAATTTCCGCATTATTCCTGAGAGATGAGTATTATTAGTTGCAGTTTACAAATATAGAGATTAAGATTTTATAGACAGTAAGTAATTTTCCCAAGATCACACAGCTAGAAAATGGAAAATCGAGATTTAATCCAGGTTTGTCTAAGTTCAGAGTCTTTGTCCTTAATTGCTGACATAATAGAAAACAAAAAAATGTCTAAAATTATAAATACAAAAAATATGACTTTTTAGAAAAATTAGACAAGGATCTGATAAATACAATATGGAAAATAGAGGTAAGGCCGGGCATGGTGGCGCACGCTTGTAATCCCCGTAATTGGGAGGCGGAGACAGGAGGATTGCGCTGGTTCAAAGCCACCCTCACTGGCTTAAGAGACCCTGTTTCCAAATAAAAAAATATAAAAAATAGGTCTGGGAGTGTAGCCCGGAGGTAGAAGGGTTTCCAGGAACCCCAGTACCACAAACAACAAAAAAAAAATGTTATCAAAAGCACCTGTGTCAGATTTATCTACCAGTGAATTTATTTTAAAGTTTTGAAAGAAGAAAAATACCTAAAACTGAAATATACAACAAAATTATGAAAAAATTTAATCAAAGCACAAAAACTTGAGTAAATGTTTGCAAATAGAAAAATTCAATATTATAAGATAGTAAAAATTTTTCTAAAAAATTTAATTCAATATTCTTGGGGATAACTTTTGAAACAGGCTAAAGTGAGGTTATAACATTTAACTGGAAAAATGGCATTGGTCTGGACAATGATTTTTAAAATATGATCCCAAAAGCTCAAGCAAAAAAGAAAATATAGACAAATGAAATCTTATCATATTGAAGATATTCTGCACATCACAAAGAACCATCAAGAGTGCAGAGATACCCTACAGAATGTAAGAAAATATTTGCAAACTGATCCTCTAAAACTATGAACTATATAAACTTTTCCTCCTCTAAGTTATTATTGTCATGTTAGAGAGATTAAAAAGCTAGCTAATATAGTATCTGAAGTGATGCATATTATTAATTAAGCAGGCTTAGCCATTTCACAATGTATTCATATTTCAAAACATTTTATATACCACAAATATACAAATTTTTTGACAATTTAAGAAGATATTTTTATTTTCTCCCTTTATAAAATACCCTGAACATTCCTCTCATTTGAACACCATACACTTCTCTCTCCCTAGTTGGGTGTGTGCTAAACATGAGTGGGATGTGTTAGTATCCAAGCCTATTTATGCTGTTGGTAACTGTTGTTGAAATTATAAAGGAAAAGTGAAAGAACACAGATGTTTTATGAAAGTTTAATTGAATGATTTGCAAAATATACCTAAAAGCAAATTTGCTAGGAAATCAGGTAGGAAGGAGGAAGGGAAGAAGGAAAGGAGGAAAGGAGGCAGGCAGGCAGGCAGGAAGGCAGGCAGGCAGGCAGGAAGGAAAGTTTCTTATAACTTGGCTACAGCAACCACTGGGGAAAATCAACGCCATCTATGGCAGCAATTCTCAAGATTTTTATTCCTTTCCACTTCTAAAAATTATTGAGGGCTTTAATGAGCTTCTGTTTCTGTGGGAAATATACTTACTTATTAGACATTGAAACATAAATTTATGAAATATTAATTTTAATTTATTTAAAGTAATAATAAACCCATTACATGTTCATTGATAACACATTTTATGATAGGTAAATATATTTGCCAAAATAAAAAATAGGAGTGGCATTGCTTTACCTGATTGTATATGCCTGATATACAATCGTATCATAAATGAAGGCATGACTGAAGGCAGCAAGATTCTTTTATCACTTCTGTGTTCAAACTAATGTCATGTCACAAATAATATGGCCCCTGGAAAACTCCACAGTATACTTGTGAGCCAATGAGGGTAGAAGAGGAAGTGTTGTCTTAATACTTAGGAGTACACCTTCAGCTTCACAAACATCATTAAGGGGTCTCAGTGATGTCTGAGAGCCCACGGACCACACAGTGAGAACTGCTGACCTCACAGGGGCCTAAGCTCAGACCATTTGTAAGATCTCTACTTTAAAACAACAAAACACTCAAAGTTACAAGGGCATGATTGATACTGTGTAAGAAAGTACAAATTACCAGGCATAATTTTTAAAAAGCAGATGGATCTATATTTTTAAAGTGGTAAATAAATATACACGTGTGTGTGTGTGCATGTGTGTGTGTGTGTGTGTGTGTGTGTGTGTGTGCATGCATGCTCACATGTGTATAAGCTGCACTTTTGGTTTAAAAAAGAGTTTGAAAAATGCATGTGTAATTTAAAATATCCTATATAATTTAATTGACTACTCACCACTGGCTTTAAGCACTTGTTATTTCCCAATCTGAAGCTCAGTGGCTCTGGGCTCGGTTAATTCAGAGGCCGGAGCATGTCCGGGGTCTGCGTGGACACCAGTGAGATGATCATGGACTTCTTCGTGCTTGTAGGATGGCTGCCACAGCCCCAGGCTGTCAGGGGCAGGAAGGCAGGAGTGGGGTGAACAGAGCTGGGGTGAGGCTTTTGCCTCATGCTTCTCTCTCCTTACCAAAAAGAAGATCTTTTCTGAAACTCCCAGCTGGATCTCATTTATGTCTCACTGGTGGAACTGCGCCTCACAGTAACCTCCAAACTACTTGCTGGCAAAATGAATGGGATCGCCGGCATGGCGCAGGCTTGTAATCCTCCCGCTTGGGAGGCTGAGACAGGAGGATCGCACAGGTTTGAAGCCAGCCTCAGTAACTTAGTGAGACCCTGTTTCCAATGAATAGGATCACTGTGACTGGCTTGGAACAATTTGGGGATCCTGACCTCAGGGCTCAGGCCAGTCCAATTCTGTTGGACTGAGAGGATGTTCACCTTCCCAAACAAGCAGTTCCCACACATTCGAACAAAGCAGGGACACATTAGCTAAAACAAAGAGAGACACTTCTGGGTAGCAATGACAACAGCATTTGCTTCACCAAAATCATAGAGTATGGGACCCTATGTGTCTGACATCTTTCACTGAGCATAATGTTTTCAAGGTTAATATTCCATTGTATGGACATACCACATCTTGTTTAGACATTCATCACTCGTATCCTAGATTTCTAGGCATAGAAATGTGGTAGTTATTAGTACAACAGTATTTGAATTAGCAAATTTTAGTACACAAGTAAAATAACTAAGTAAAATGACAGGTAACCGAAACATAGATCAGTGAAATTCAGCTTGTCGAATCCATTCAAGATATTTTACTTTTTATTTCACTTCCATTAAATCCTGATCATAAATAAATAATAAAATATCATATGGACATTTTAAAATTTAGAAATATAATACATATATTAACTTTCTGTAAAATAATTTATTTGCTTTCTGTTTATTTAGTAGAAACCAAAATTCTTTCTAGAATCCAATTCTTTCTAGAATCTTTTACCCTTAAGCTTATCTGAAGTCTTTTAGTCTAGATTCCCTCAATTATAAAAGGCAAAATGTGGGCATCTCTGATACTTAAGCAAGATGCCAAAGGGAAGCCTGCTTTTCTCTAGGCTCTATGCTTGTTTTTTCCATACATAGTTAATTGTTTGTTTGTTTGTTTGTTTGGTTGGTTGGTTGGTTGGTTGGTTGGTTTCTGGTACTGGGGATTGAACATAGGGGTGTTGTACCTCTGAGCTACACCTCTGGCCCTTTTATTTTTTATTTTGAAAAAGTCTTGCTAAGTTACTGATGATCTCACTAAGTTCTTGAGGCTGGCCTCGTACCCATGATCCTCCTGTCTCCTCTTCCCTAGTACTGAGATTATAGGCATGTGCCACTGTGGCCTGGCTTCATACATAGATATTTAATTAGATGACCTCTGAGGTCCTATCCAACCCTGGGAGTCTATGATCTAATTTTGGTTTATCTTTGCAGCCATCTCTACTTCTACCCCAATTCTACTCAAATCCGAGAATTTGAATAGGGCTAAACTTCTGGAGGCTCTGGTGGCAGGAGGCAATGGAACAAGGGAACAGAAGCATCAGCTGGATCATTCTACAAAAGCCCCAAAGATAGTACTTCATAGTTGACAAAGCACATTCTCCATGCAGTTTCTCATATGATTCCCCAGGAGGGCCCCTTGAGTAGATCAGGCATTTTATCAAGGCAAACACTGAGATTTGGGGATTGGTCCAAGTTTATGACCAAGTGACAGACCTGGGGCTCCTGCCTCCAAATGTCTGTTCCTTGCATCACCTCACTAGGTCGCTTGCCTCCTGTGGCTGTGGCATGGTGGGGCATGGGCAGCAAAGGGCCTGATGACCGGCGGCACTGACTGTAGTCACTGGCTGACCCCACTGAATGCCTGTGCCCAATGGGAGCCAAGGGAAGCATAGACAAGAGTAAAGTGACAGTCAGGAAAACAATAGGAAAAATAGCCAAGGGCATCCAGAGCCAATATGTCAGCACTACAGGAAGAAGAAGGTTCAGTACCACATGCCCCCCACTCATTGAAACCTTCTGAGAAATAGCAGCTCCTGCACCTCTAGTGTCCATGGAAGGCCGCTTAGACACACACTATCTGATCAATGGCAGGCCTTTCCACTGCAGCATTGTTTGGAGACATAATGGTCCTCACACTAGCTTCTAGGAGTGTATGGTAAGTCCCTACTACGACCTTGAGGTCAGAAAAGGCAAACCACACACAGAATAATCAAGGTGCCTTGCTCTGCATCCCATCCATTTGAATAGCCAGCAAGCCCTTCGAACTTTTCGTCAGACTCCAACTGTAACAGAGCATATTTTAAATTAAAACCTAAAACACTTTCCCCCAACTTCCTAGTTGTTACTTTTTCCATCTCAATGAAAGTCAAGAAACCGCTCCCAAAGCCCAGGCAGTCCCCACGAGGGCTGAAAAGCAGGGACTGTGATAGATTTCTGACTAGCACAGCCTCACTAAATCTACAAATGTGTATTTCCTGCCGTTTGTCCCACTGTACCCTCCTCTTATAAAAGTTCTTTGCTCCCCTGAGCCCTCAAAGATGGAGGTTTGAGACATAAAAGGTCACCTCTACTTCCTGAGGGAGGCTGGCTTGGAATAAACCAGTTTTCCTTCACCAACTTGGCTCTTGAGCTTCAGCAGAGCAACAAGTGGTAGAACCTTCACTCCCCGTTGCACCATTTCTTCATAAACATCAGCTAAGTGCATGCCAGGTGTATTGTGTATAAAATTTCATTGCCTCGCACCTGCGAGGTAAGCATTATTGTCCTCACTTTACAAATGGGCAAACTGAGCTCAGAAAGATGAATAATTTCCACAAATAGCTTAGGAACAGACCTGTCATTGAAATTCTGGTTTCTGTTGTCTTGCTATTAAATTGTACTCTCTAATTCCAACTTGTTAGAATTTCAAATAAAATCTTACTTACAGTTGAAATAAATACAATGTTTTGAAGTTTATATTAGGGACACAATGCTCACAAATTTGTAAGTACTCACATTCCAAAATAATGTTATAATATACTTGTCCTAAAGTGAATTCATGAAATATCTAAATTCTTTTGATAAATACAGTTGCAACAGGAATATTGTCTTCTGCTTCCAGAGTAGTGTTGTATTTTAAATAGATTATACAGAGTTAAGAATATCATGATTCACACATATAAAGAGATGCAAAATGGTACTAATTTTTTAAAAGTAATTTGTGATCTCAAATCACACCTTTATTAAACAGAGATTACAGATAAAGCTTTAAACAGTCTTCAAAAAACAAGTTAACCTGGTTGTATAAGTTGATAAGCTGATTTTCCTCAGTGTCTTAAAAATTAATGTATGCCACACTTCAGCATGCATATTGTGTTTATATTATAATTTTAGAGATAGCTTTAAGTATATTTAATATTTTGCGATGAATTTCTTCTAAGTTGATCTATAAAGTCAATGTAATCTCAATCAAAATCCCAACAGATCTCTTTGAATAAATTGACAAGCAGATGCTAAAATGTATATGGAAATGCAAAAGACTAAAATAACCAAGGGTTAGAGATGGAGCTTAAAGCCCTTGTCCAGCTTGAATGGAAATCAGTGGGTTTAATTCCCAGCACTTTATTTTTATTTATTTATTTATTTATTTTTTGGTGGTACTGGGGTTCCTGGAAGCCCTTCTACCTCCGGGCTACACTCCCAGACCTATTTTATATTTTTGAAACAGGGTCTCTTACGCCAGCGCGGCTGGCTTCGAACCTGCGCGATCCTCCTGTCTCCGCCTCCCAAGCGCGGGGATTACAAGCGTGCGCCACCACGCCCGGCCCCCAGCACTTTAAACAACAACAACAAAACCAAGAATAGCCAAAAGAATTTTGAAAGAAAATAAGAAGACTGAAAGACAGAATAGAGAGCCCAGAAGTAGAACCATAGTTTGTTGGTTTCTGGCAAAGATATGACAATAATTAAGTGGGGAAATCAGCAAAATGGTGCTGGAACAATCTTCCAGGGAAAATTTAACTTTTACCCTTATTTTACAACCTATATGTAAATTAATTCAAAATAGATCCTAAATCTAAACATAAGAGCTAACACTACTAACTTTCTGGAATAAAAACATAAGAGAAAATGTTTGGGACATCACCTGGGGAAAGCATTCTTACACAGGACACAAAGTATACAACCCATAAAAGAAAATATTTATTAAATGAACTTTTCAAAATTAAAAGCTTTTGCTCTTTTTTAAAAAAGAACTACTAAAAATACACAAAAGCAAGCCCAAGACTGCAATAAGATATGTAAAACACATATCTCATAAAATAAAAGGTATGTACCTAGAATATATGACATTCTTTACAATTCAATAATAAGAAGATAGCCCTCCCCCCAAAAGATGGAGGAAGGGTTTGAACAGATATTTTGCAAAAAAAGATACACAAATGCTAATAGGCTCATGAAAAGATGTTCAATATCACAAATTATGAGGGAAATGCCAAGTAACACCACAACAAACTATTTACTACATACTTGACAATATCAAGTCTTGGTGAGGAGGTAAGACAACTGAAACTCCTACATTGCTTGGGTAGCAGCATAAAATGATAGACTTTCTTGTAAAGTTAACTCACAAGTCATACAGCCTAGAAATCTCACTCCTAGATATTTACCCAAGAGAAATAAAAGTGTACATCTATACAAAACTTTAACATGAATGTTTCGAACAAACATCACTCACAATGGTCCAACGCTTGAAATAACCCACATGCTCATCAACTAGTGAAGGATAAACGAATTGTGATGTATCCATACCACAGACAACCACTCAGCACTAAAAGGAACAGAACAGGAATATACTCACAGACACAGGTGTATCAAAAGCATGCTGAGTGGGAAGAAATTTAACAGAAAGAACTAGACTACATATTATGATTGCATTTTTATGATTCTCTATATAAAACTATAGTTACAAAATTATACCAACAAAAAACAGATCAGGGGCCAGGAGCTAGGGGCGTGGGTTGACCTTAAGGGGGCACAAGGGAGCTTTTTAGGGTAGTGACAATGTTCTAACTTTATGGTGGAAATCGTCACACAACTGTATAAAATTACAAAATTCATTAAACTGTTCACTTGGAATTCTATTGTATGTAAAGTATGCCTCAATAAAACTGTGGGAAATTGATTTAAGAAATACTAAGGTTTTGAAATTCTTTAAAAACAAATGCCCTAGGATAAGGACAGAAGTATGCTTTCTTCTTCAAAACAATCTGAAGGAAATATATAGTGAAATTAAGCTCCAAATAGGTAAAACACTGCTTTCTTGATACTATTTATCTTTGGTTCTTTATATCCCTTTAATTTTCATTAAGTAATTTTGGCTGGCTTCAATATATACAAAACTACTGAATAGTAAACAGGTGCCCAGAGAAACTCTGAAACAAGAGACTAAATTTTCATTTGATCATAGCCCATAAAGCATTGTCTAAGACAAGTGAGAACCAATGTTTTGGTTTGTTGGTTCAATTGGGGGTTTGCTGTTGTTTCTGTTTCTCTCTTCTCTTCTTTGCTTTCTACCCTTTTCCTCTTCTTTCTTTTGCTGTGCTTCGCTATTTCATCATGCCGTCCTATTGCCAGAAGCATATTTATGACCCTAGGAACTGATACATCAGTCAACACCAGGGTCAGATAATTAGCCATTAACATATTTCACCTGCACAGTGATGAAAATGCTATCACAACTTTCAAGAGATCCCCTTGAAGATGAAACCAAAAGGGATTGTGGCCACATGTTGTTTCAAACCTGTATTCATTACACCTTCTGACTGCATGTCATATAAGAGAGGCCAAACAGATGTGTAAAAATAGCTGTTTAACAGGGGGGAAAATATTGTAAAATTGTTTATGGCAGGACAGCAGGTTCTTATAGGCAAAGTAAATTACAAATAGATTTCTCAATTACTTTTTAAAGCCTGGTATTTGATTCTTATATAACAGTCAAAAATCAATTTTGCATGGAATTTATGTGAATGCCTCATTATTAATAAAACAGCGGTTGGCGGCTGCTACTTCCTCCCCATAATAGCAGCAGGCAGTGGGGAGGCACTCACGTGCCAGGCTGTGCAATTCTTTATCTTTTTATCCTCTAGTTCAGCATCATAAAAAAAAAAGGAAGAGATGAATTCCAAGCAGAAGTCAGGCAAAGGCTTCTGGGATACCAGTTTTGAGGGGGCCTGGAGGGGTGCCCTGACAGTACTCTGGTCAGTGTTGGAGAAGTCTGGACTTCCTACTCCCTGCTCATATTGTACCCTGGAGATCTTTTTTTAAAAAAAAATAAATAAACTGCTAATCAATAGAATAACTTCAGTTGTTGAAAAGTCACTGAACTCCATCTCTGTTTTTCAATTCTTAGCCTATCCCCCCTCACTCCTGGAGTTCAAAAGGATTGGCCAATGGGACTTTTCTGTTTGCTTAATGATAATTGCTTATTTTGAAAAGAACTTGTTTCTGAACCTTAACTTGTTTCTAAGCACATAATGCATATCTTTATCAACAGTACATAGTCGAGTTCCATAAATATCCGCAGACTATGACACACCACTCTCCATTTTGTACTTGACTGGTGAAACTATGAACACTCTTCCCTTTCCAGTGAAGGGTGAGGTGTAGAAAATAAAATAAAACACCAGCTCTCCGTGGCCTTTCCTGACCCACTGAGTGGCTTTTAATACGTTACATCACTGCCTTAGGCCATCTCTCTTCACCAGCAAAATAAGAGGGTTTTCAAAATTATCCGAGATTTCTTTCAGTGAAAATTCAGAGCAATGGAAGTAAATCATTTTATTTCCATTACATGTGAAAAATAAATAATTGCATGTTTGGTCACCAACATACATACATAGGCGAAAGCCTGTATTCGAAGTGGAATACAACTAAATACTACCTACATACACTTCTTTTATTGGGTCCACACTTCAAAGATGCCAATAGGGAAAAAGGCAGAAGGTGCACCAGGTGCTTGTGGCATGTTCTAGAAGCTGATCTCTTCTGATTGGAATCTCTGCTCAATGCATGCTTACACCTGGCAACTGCAGGCAAATTGTGGGCAGCACTCTTTTTGTCCCCTAAGCTTCTGTGTCCCTAGCTGATTAGGAATGCAGTGCGAGCAGTCGCCAAACCAGCCCAGAAAGCTGTGGTGGGCTCTAGTACAGAAATTCGATTTTAAATAGATGTGACCCATTGTAGACACAAAATGTCAGGTTTTAAGATTGAAAGTGCAATGTGGATAAAGGGTCTATCTACAGGTTTATCTTTACAGACTAAATTTGACATATTACTGAGAAACAAAGTCTCTTGAATATTATCTATTTGGAGTCTTAAAAGTTACTCTTTTTTATTCTTTCACTAATTAGTTACATAGTTAATCTGACTTAGCCTGTCTTCATTATGAACCAGTTGATCCAATTTTTTTTTTTTTTTCCGGTACTGAGGATGGAATCCAGGGGCATTGTACCTCTGAGCTACACCCCTAGCCCTATAGTTTGGTCTTTTTATTTTTGAAACAAGGTCTCACTGAGTTGCAGAGGCCCTTGCTAAGTAGCTGAGGCTGTCCTAGAACAACAATCCTCCGATCTTCGCCTCCCAAAGGCTGGGATTACAAGCACGCACCACCATACCTGGCTTCCAGTTGATCCAATTTAGGTCAGCAAAACCAGTATATTTTTTGGGGGGGAAATGAGGGAATTTTTTTTTCTCTAAGTTTAAATTCACTTCTTTGGTGTGTTGCCCAAGGCTGCTAATAAACTCAGAGAGTTTATTCATTGTGGACTGTTGGATGGCATGAGTGGCTCCCATTCTTCACACCTCCCCATCGCATGTTTTTGCCCTGTTGCTTTGCAGTTCCTCTTGCCTCAGAGGCAAACCTATGCTGGGCTATGTCTGATAGGCTTAAATGCACGACTTGGGCTGGCAAGTAGAACGAGAAGGAACTGACAGATGGGTGAGTTTCAGGTTGAAGTGTCAAGAGGCTTGACAGGCTTCTGCTCATGTGTTCCTTTATCTGCTGCTGTCATGAATAACATGCCTGGGCTCTCTATGGGTCCCAGGTGAAGTATGGGCAGACCTATTAGGATAAAGCCCAGTCACCCTGCACAAGTCCAAACTAAACTGACCAGCCCTCAGACCCAGAGGGAGCCCAGCCAAGACTGGCAGAACCTTGCTGAAGTAGGAGAAATAAATGTCTACTGTTGTACAACACTGAGATGTTGTGACTGTTTGTTACACAGCAAATTTATGACAACAGCTAATATATTCACCTCCTCTAATATTAAATGATACTGATGATTGTGTTGACATTGCTAAACCTCAAAACATTTTGAAACTATCTGGTATTTCCCTACCTTTGTCGGTTTGATTTGGCATTATTATAATTTCATTATTAATTGTTATTATCTGGTGAACAATCTTCTTCATGTTCTCTCAGCATTTTAGGCAAGGAGCTCTCAAATAATGGTGTGCCTAGAATCACCTCGAGGGCTTCTGCAACCACAGATTGCTGAGCCTCACCTCCAGAACTTCTGATTCGGTTAGTCTGGCATTGACTTGTGCCTGAGAATGTGTATTTTGCATACATTTCTGAGCACTGATTCTGCAGTTTCACACTGAACCACACTGAAGAGCCAGCCCCTTAGGCCAGCAAGGGTTAAACACAGGGTTGCTGGTTCACATGCCCATCTGTGTTTTCCCAAGGAACGTTTTTCCATCACCTTATCCAGCTGACCAATAAATGCATGGGGCCAGAGCCAAGATCTCACAGCCTTCCAGATGAGCTCCCTCTGGATGAGGCTGTCTCTAGGCAAGAGCAAGCAGGGTTGCCAAGCCCCACAGCAGGACTCCACGCCGCCTTTGCCCTGCGCTTAGTAATCCCAATGCTTTGCAATGCTTCCTGGTTTGTACTCAAGATGCACTGATTTGGGAAGATGAAAGAGACTTCACAGTCTTTCTGTGTCCACCTCCACTCATGTGTTCCTCATGGCAGAAAGCAAGGGTTACACTGTCAGGGGAAAAAGCCGAGCTCCAACTACTTAAGTGCGTGCAGTCAATTTCCCTCTCGGATCCCCATGGCGGGTATTCTCATTTTCTCCCCTTGCTTTGTATGCAGTGAGCCCCCACTGGGAAAACAGAACAGCTTTTTCTTATGGTGCAACTGCACTGGGCCTGGCTTCTTCTCCACCATGGTCTGAAGCGAAACTGAACTCAGACACTTGCATGTGGTTCCTCAGCATCAGCAAGAGTCCGCAAGAATCTGGGTTCTCTGAGTGATGTTTGTTTGCAGCCCTGCTTTGGAAAATTGTACGAAATTAAAAAACTGACCCTTACAACGTAACATTTTTAAAATGCAATAGGGAAATAGTAAAGCAATTATAGAGAACTGACCAAACCAACTGCTCTACCTTTCACAGCCTCTCTCCTTTTTTTTTTTTTAAATAAAGCATGGTTTTCATCTGCTAACTGTTACATTATTCTAAATCAATGCCTGTGCTTTGAAGACGGGTAGGGTTGCCCCTGATATGCGTGAACACTTGCCCAGGATCCTGGGATATGTCTGGCACTTTTTTTGTTCATAGCCTCAAGTAATGGGAATATTTCCAATCTGTTTTATGAAAGTAGTTGGCTCCATTATGAAAAATCTTTTTTATTATTATTTTGCAAAGAATTTTCATAACAATCTTGATGCTCAATAGCTTACAATCAGGTACTATTTTGCCCATGAATAAAGTTGTATTCTATTTGATATGTTAAAACTGAAGTGTTGGGTTTTTTTCCCACCCAATAGATACTTATCAAGGGTATACTGTGAGCCGTGCATGGCAGCCCATGCTTGTAATCCCAGCATTTGGGAGGCTGAGACAGGAGGATTACAGTTCAAGGACAGCCTCAGCTACTACTTAGTGAGGCCCTTTGCAACTCAGTGAGACCCTGTTTCAAAATAAAAGTAAAAATAGGGCTGGGGGTATAGCTCAGAGGTAGAATGCCCCTGGACTCCATCCCCAGTACCACAAATGAAATAAAATAAAGAGTATACTGTGAGCTGATCCTGGTGGATCACACTCGTAATCTCAGTACTTGGAAGGCTGAGCAGGAAGATCATGGATTCGTGGCCAGTCTCAGCAACTTAGTGAGACTGTCCACAATTTAGTGAGACCCTGTTTCAAAATATAGGATAAAATAGGGTCGTGAGTAGCTGGGTATGGTGGCACACACTTGTTATCCCAGCATTTGGGAGGCTGAGACAGGAGGATCATGGTTCACAGCCAGCCTCAGCTACTACTTAGTGAGGCCCTTTGCAACTCGTGAGAACCTGTTTCAAAATAAAGAATAAAAAATAGGGCTGGCTGGGGGTGTAGCTCAGAGGTAGAATGCCCCTAGGTTCCACCTCTAGTACTGCAAAAACAAATTACAGGTGTGTTCCACCACACCTGGCTGACTTTGCTTTTGTTTTTATAATTAATTCTCATCAGACACTTTGTTTCCTCCCCAAGATAACCTGCAATTTCAGATAGTTTGCCACCAAGTAAACAGAAGTTTCTGGACTGATTATTAATTAGCAAATGAAATAAACAAGGATCTCAGCTTCAGAATAGGAGTGGATGGCAAGTCTACAGGGCATGCTTTTCTTCCCAATTTTGATTTTTCCCATAAATATTAAACTCTTTATTTAAAAAAAAAAAGCAAGCTGGGTATAATAGCACACATTTGTAATCCCAGCATTCAGGAGGCTGAGACCAGAGGATTGTGGTTCGTGGATAGCCTCAGCTATTTAGTGAGGCCCTCTGCAACTTAGTGAGACTCTGTTTCAAAATTAAGTATAAAAAACAGGGTAGGGGGTATAGCTCGGAGGTCGAATGCCCCTGGGTTTCATCCCCAGACCCACAATAAGTAAGTAAATAAATAAATAAATAAATAAATAAATAAATAAATACAGCTAAATACAGCATGATGAACCTCACGAGGATGCCCAGAACTATCTTGGTCCTGGCTCAACTCATGAGCAGGAATACTGAACAGGATCTGTTACTTTCCACCCAAGTCTTCCTGACGTGCACTCTCAACAATGCCTTAGCTGGCTCTGCAGCTCAGCAAGCCCTTGTCCACCGGGTCACCTGCTCTGCCAGTCTGTTCACCTGGGAGCAAGGAAAAGGGAGCCCACATTCCTTCTGGATCTCCTGCTCCTTAGGATTCTCAGCCTCTCATTTTTATCAAAAGCCCAAACGCCCCACGGTGTATATAGATACTATAAAAACTCCCCGATGTATTTTTTAAACAGCAATTTTCCTGCCTTCTGACTTCTAATTCTTATTTTTTCTCTATTTGAGAAATGTTCCAGTTTCCCGCTCCCATTTCCAATCAATAGTTGGCCTCTACCTGCAATCGATTCCTTCTTCAACTAGCTCTAAATCACAGTATTGGATAGAACTGTTTTCTGTTCAAAGGCTTGATGTTATAAAAATGGCAACAACAAAGCTGAAACACAACAGGTAACTTGCTTTTTATTTATATAAGAAATTTGAATTCTTTTTCCATATGTCTTTGTGAGTTCTTTTTCTATGTGCTCCTTGATTTTTACATATCCTACACTTTTGTATGCCAACATCAAAACATAGTTATACAGAGTCTTGCAACTGCAAGTAATGATCCTCACTGCTCCAGAAACAACAACCTTCCTCCATTCCTGGCTTCCAGACAAATTTTTCTAGTCTGAGTTTAAAAATAAAGGCATATTGATTTCTGGATAGATGTAACTTTGATGTAACTTTCTGTGTTTGAACCTATAATTAGGACATTGTTTATAAAAGACCTGAAATGCAAATTCTTTGTAGATATTCTAGAGCCTCGCAACTCAAAGTGTGATCCTTGACCATTTGCATGTCAAGGGACCTTCTCAGAGGATATATATTTACACATTTAAAAGAGAAAAATAGTTGCTGGGCTTGGGGGGTGGAGACAGGAGGATCGCGCAGGTTCGAAGCCAGCCTTGCTGGCTTAAGAGACCCTGTTTCTAAATAAAATATAAAATAGGGCTGGGAGTGTAGCCCGGAGGTAAAAGGGTTCCATCCCCAGTACTACCACCAAAAGAGAGAGAGAGAGACAGAGAGACAGAGAGAGAGAGAGAGAGAGAGAGAGAGAGAGAGAGAGAGAGAGAGAGAGAGGAAGGGAAGGGAAGAGAAGAGAAGAGAAGAGAAGAGAAGAGAAGAGAAGAGAAGAGAAGAGAAGAGAAGAGAAGAGAAGTCAAGTCAAAAGTCAATGAGATGTTGTCCTGTGTTGTTCATCTTGGGCAAAAGTATAGGGTGGGAGAAAAAGATGAAAATGTTGGCGCATTGGGTCATTGTTTCAACAGGCTTCTCTTCATTAACACAGCTTCAGTAAGTCCTCACATTCCACCATCAGCCACATTCAGGCCCCTCTTAGGAGATGGCG
Source organism: Muscardinus avellanarius (assembly GCF_963383645.1). Taxonomy (NCBI): domain Eukaryota; kingdom Metazoa; phylum Chordata; class Mammalia; order Rodentia; family Gliridae; genus Muscardinus; species Muscardinus avellanarius. Next base: position 59,435,281 of record NC_137787.1, on the reverse strand, counting down.
CAGACGTCTTGCAATGGAAACCTTCTAAACTTTGCCTCCCAGTGCTGTGGCGAAAGCTTTGTCCACCAAGAAGCTCATTTCTAAGTTTGATGTTATCCCATAATTTTATGTTAGCATTCCCTTGTCCCTTCTTCTGAAACCTCCCATTTCCTCAGTGTTGAAAGTATCCGAACATGGGATAACACCAGATAAAAAGAGGAGAGACTTATATCTTCTTAACATCCTGCTTGTGAAGATGAGTGTTGTCCAATAGAATATTCTGTGATGAAGGAAACTTTTAGATCTGTGCTGCTCAGTCTGGTAGCCACTAGCCAGGCATGTGACTCTTGAACAATTGAAATTGTTAAAAGATAAACTGAAGCTGGGCATGGTGGCACACACCCGTAATCCCAGTATTTGGGGATTTGGGAGGCTGAGACAGGTAGGTCGTAGGTTCCAGACCAGCCTCAGCAACTTAGTGAGATATTCAGCACCTTAATAAGATCCTGCTTCAAAATAAAAAATAAAATGAGGGGATGTAGCTCAGAAGTAGAATGCCTCTAGGTTCAACCTCCAGTATCACACAAACACACACATACACACACACACACACACACACACACACACACACACACACATATAAAAACATAAAACCACTTAAGCAAATAATAATTCATGAACCAAGCAGACCCAGATCACTAGCAACTGAGAGCTTTGCTAAGAAGTCTGAGGGAAAACGCAGGGCGCAGAAAATACTGGACTCTTTAAAGTGTAGCTTATCTGGATCATTCCAGTGGAAAGTTCCTAGTTAGAGTTTGGTTGGTAGTTTTTGATTGGTGAGGCTTAAGTTTTGTTTTCCTAGAATATGATCATGTACAGGGAGTTGGATTTCAATTTGCTCCTGCACAATCCCAGGATGCTGGAGCTGTCCTGGCCAAATAACCTCAGAACAAGTACTTCAACAAAGTGTAACTAGTCTTTATTTTTCTTTTTACTTTCTTTTTGTTAATTGGTTCTTTTTTATTTTTATGTGGATCATATTGAAAATGTCTATAGTCAGACTGTGCTTGGTGCCCTCTACCCCCCTCCACTTCCCCTTGTAACTAGTCTTTAAACCAAGAAACTAAATGTTCAAAAATGTGGCCACTGCTTAAATATTAATTAAAGTAAATAAAATTTAAGTATGCGGTGGTGCACACCTATACTCACAGTACTTAGAAGGCTGAGACAGGAAGATCACAGACTGAGGCCAGCCTCAGCAATCAAGCAAACCCTGTTTCAAAATAAAAAGTAAAAATGAATGAGTGTATAGCTTGGAGGTAGAGCACCGCTGCGTTTAAACCCCAGTAGCAAAATAAAATAAAATATTATAATAAAAAGGGCTGGGAGGATAGCTCAGAGGTAGAATGTCCCTGTGCTCAATACCCAGTACCCAAAAAATAAAAAGAAATGTAAAACTTTAAATCCACTTCCTCACCCTCACTACCCACATTTCAAGTGCTTAATGGCCACATGTGCCTTCTGGCTATGTTACTGGACAGTGACGTTCCAGGTCATTCTCTCAGGGGTTCTCATCTCCCTCCATTTGTTTTCTGCTTGGGTGGTCATTATGTCATCATGTAATGTCTAGTCACAACCACTCTAGAGCCCACAAGGCAGTCTGTATACATGCAGGAGAACAGAAGTACTTACATTGGCATTTGACTGTTATTTTTGTTATTTTTAGAGTTACCATCTCCAGTGTAGAAATCTCCTTAAAAGCTAAAACTCAAAAGAGGATTTTAAAAAGCAATTACAAGGTGCTTCAAAAATTCCCCTAGAAAGATGGCTGCTTGGTAGTAACTTCAGTGTAGGTAGAGTGCTCTGAGAACGTTCTGCTTTCAGAAATATAGAAAGGAAAAGCAGGATCGGGCAGCTTTTCCATCAGACACCTGAAACTGTTAGAATGAGAAATCAAATATTCTGTTTGGCTAATAAGAAGTCTGAGCAGGGACCAATGGACCGTAATCCTCTGCTCAGAATTTATGAGGATTCATCATCATTTAATTAACAATATAAATACTAAAAAAACATTTTATAATAAAACTTTATAATTGTAATAAGACACCCCAGAGCATGAATTATGGGGTACTAATTCCCACCCAGTTTTGTTGAAACTGGACATGAACGAATGCATTAAAATGCATACTGTGTCATGTCTTAGCACTTAAAAAATAAAGTGGCAAAAAAGTATTTCAAAATTCAATGTCCTATTCCCCTGGAATATAAGCAAAGGAATTCAATGAAAATGTAATTTATTGAGTTTGAGTTTTTATTCATTTTTCCACTAGTAATTACATTACCCTCACAAGAGACAGTTATTGAAGAGGTTCAAAAAATTAAACTACTTTTTTACTCGACATTTGTAAGCTTTCACTCCTCTGCAGAGAGCCCGCATTTTTCCCTCCTAAGTCACCTCATAATTTAAGAATGTAATGCTAATAAAATATTAATAGTCAGCAGAAGACAAGGATCAGATTTTTGAAGGGCAGCCCTGCATCTTTCAGTATCACAATCATCATTTATTTGTAATTACAATTGACACTTGTGGGTATTTACAATGTGCCCGGCACTGTGCAATGAACATCGCATACAACCTCAGTGAATATTTACAATAACTCATGAGGTTGATCTGTCATTACCCCATTTTATAGGGTAAAACTGAACCTTAGAGGGGTTCCGTGAGCTTCCCAAGGTCAAAACACCAAGAACTGCTAGGCAGGATCCAAATCTAAGCAGTCTACTTCCAAACTCTAGATTCCCACTACATATAAGGTAGCCAGAAAAAGAGACCTCACTGACCTGTAAAGAGGTTGAAAGAAGACTGACAAGAACTAAACCATTCCTAGCAGGATTTAAGCAGCAGTTGGGTGAGCTTGGAGTAATAAGGCAACTCTCAAGTCCAGAAAAACCCTCAGGACTCAGTAGAGGCTTAGAATGTAGTCTGCAGGCATAAATAGACGTACCTTTGGCTTCTGAGACTAGGGAATAAAGGAGGGCCAAGTCAGAATGATCACAAACTGCTTGGATGCCGTTGTGAGGGAAATTATGGATCCTCAGCAGACCAGGGAGGCTGTTAGCAACTGAGGACCCTGGAGAGTGGGAGCCCTGACAGACAGACAGTAGACAGCCATGATGGAAGAGAGCCTGACATCTGGAAAGTGAAGGCGGCTGAGATCTGGGATAGGTACACACACGGGAATCCAGTCACTGAGGGTATAGGGCTTGAGGTACGAGTGAACCCGCCTATGATGACCCGTGGTGCTGAGGAGTGACCTCCCTAAAAGAGGCTACTGTGTCCCTGCCCACCCACCCTTCACTCCCACACAGCCAGGGCCTTTCAGGCCTGGAGTTGCCTCCTTTATGGGTGAGGTGAGAGGTAGAAAGAGACAGACAGTGAATCATTTCCTAAATGACTACACTTGTAAAATGATCATGACTATTCTGCTATTATTATCTATACATTCGACTTACACAGGACTGAATATGAATAACAATTGCTATTCATTATTAATGGTCTCAGGCTGACTGTACATTAGTATTGAAGTTATCTAAGACACTCTTTAATCAAAAAAACAAAAAATTAAACTGTCTCTTCTTGTTACATATAATATATATATATATATATATATTCCTGTTAAATTATTCCTGTCTTTTCATTTTGTTTTGTGTGTGTGTGTTATTGTTTTGTTTTTGTTTTACAGTGCTAGGGATTGAACCCAAGGCCTTGCACTGGTTCAAAGAAACACTCTACCCCTGAGCTACACCCTCAGACCTGCTAAATTCTTCTTTGTAATCTCTGAATGTTTCTCACTCACAAACATAAGCCCCTCATTGTTGATCTGCAATTACTTGGGTTTTGTTGTAGTATTAAAGCTTGGATTTATTAGAAGAAAAATTTAATTTTATTTCTGAAATTTCAGTTATAGGTAGGATCTCCTCAGTCTGTACCTGAACTCTATTTTAAAAAACTTAGTCAAGCCAGGTGTGGTGGCTCACACCTGTAATCCTAGTACTTAGGAGGCTGAGACAGGATGATCACAGGTTTCGGACCAACTTCATCAACTTAATGAGACTATCAGCAAACTAGTGAGAACCTGTTTCAAAATAAAGAATAAAAAATAGGGCTGGGGGTGTAGCTCAGAGGTAGAATGCCCCTGGTTTACATCCCCAGTAACAAAAAGAAAAAAAAAAAGGAAACCCCTAGGTTTAATCCCCAGTACCACATACATGCATGCACAAATACACACACACACACACACACACACACACACACACACACACACACACACGTTGAAGAGATTGCCTCAGCCTTCCATGCTTTCTATCATGAGAGGATGCAGCAAGAAGAGCCATGTATGAAGCAGATCACAGTCCCTCACCAGACACCCAATCTTTTGGCATCTTAATCTTGACCTTTCATCCTCCAGAATAATGAGAAATATATTTCTCTTATTTATAAATTACCCAGACTAATATGTTCTTGTTATAACAGCCCAATGTACTATGCCAAACCTTCAGATTTTTCTCTTCTGTAACTATCACCAAACAAGACTGGCCTGTCAGTAGAATTACACTGGTCAGTATTTTAAGCCAGCTAGGTGAATTGCATAAGTGACGGTCTTTTCCACTCTAACTTTATAGCTATCCTTTTATCTGGAAATGATTAGTGGGCTTGAGGAGGAAGGGAGCAGTCAGATTAGCTCAGAGTATTGGGTTATTGAGAAAGGAAGTCAGTCCTCATCAGATCTCACGCTATGTGAGCCAAGTGTTATAAACCAGAGCTACAGACAGACCTGCAGACCTTCAAGAGTTCAGATCTTGTAAAAGAGAAAGACATATAATGAAAATGTTGAGAACAAAATTGGAGATATAAAAGTAGGGAATAGCTTTGGCGGGCCTTAGAGAAACCCAGCATAGCAGCATACGATTTTGATATACTAACAGCCAGCCTTTTTTATTTCATTTTTAATTTGCCCTTCATTGTTTTCCTCTTGCAAGCAGACCAAATGGTTGCCATTGCCTCGGGAAATCAGAGCATAAAAGAATCAAATGTATTAAAGCTGTAGTCTGGTTTAGAACAGGAATAATTCAGAAGGTATGTGATCAATAACGTTAGTTTTTCCTGATCTTGTAGAAAGAAAAAAAAAAAAAAGAGCCAGGGCAGAGGAAGAAAAAGAGTTGGATAGTGAGAAAGATATTAGACTCAGCAAATGACCCTGGGCAGGAGTCTTAATCCCTGCCCCTCAACCCTAGGTTGGTGCCAGAGTTCTGCCATGGCACAGCATTCAGCTGCTAGAGGCTAGAAAAAAAATGGCCTGAGGGAGCTGACTGACTCCCAAAGTGTTTTCAGGGCAGACCAGAGCACATGGGCATGATTCTGAGAGAAGATGGGTCTGCTAGGGTGGGCCAGAACACAACAGTGAATGTGGTGGAAGAGAATACAGAAGCAACAACATGCCAGGGCTGCCCAAGTGGGTAAAGGACTTCGCAGCTCACACACACTGCCCTTCCTGCTGCCCTGATCCCCTCTGGGCACCAGGAATTTAGATGTATGAGGTAAAGAAAGGGAGAGACCTAGCTGGGCATGGTGGCACATGCTTGAAATACCAGCACGTGAGAGGCTGAGACAGGAGGATCACGGTTCATGGACAGCCTCAGCTACTTAGTGAGGTCCTTTGCAACCTACTAAGACTCTGTTTCAAAATAAAAGAAATAAAAAATAGGGCTGAGAGTGTAGCTCAGAGGTAGAATTCTCCTGGGTTCCATTCCCAGTATTGAAAAAAATAAAAAGGGAAAAGCCTTGAATTTCCTGAGAATCACTGAGTTGACAGAGTTTACCCTGAATTGACAAATTTATTTATTTATTTATTTATTTATTTATTTATTTATTTATTTCATGTGTGTGTGTGTGGCACTGAGGATTGAACCCAGGGGCATTCTACCTCTGAGCTACATCACCAGCCCTATTTTTTATTCTTTTTTTTTTTTTTTCAAGTTTGGGGATGGAACCAAGGGTCATTTGACCTCTGACCTATTTGTTATACATCCCCTGTCCTATTTGTTATTCTTTATTTTGAAACAGGGTCTCACTAAGTTGCAGAGGGCCTCACTAAGTAGCTGAAGCTGTCTGCGAACCACAATTCTCTCATGCCTCCCCAATGCTAGGATTACAAGCATGCACCACCATGCCTGGCTTTTATTCTTTATTATAAAACAGGGTCTCACTAAGTTGCAGAGGGCCTCACTAAGTAGCTGAGTTTGACCATGAAACTGTGATCCTCCTGTGTTGGCCTCCCAAGTACTGGAATTACAAGCATGTACCACCACACCTAGCTCAAAGAACACTTTTTTTGGCCAGGCAGAATGAAAGGTAGAGGCCGGACGTGGTGGCGCACGCTTGTAATCCCCGCGCTTGGGAGGCAGAGACAGGAGGATCGTGCAGGTTCGAAGCCAGCCGCACTGGCTTAGGAGACCCTGTTTCCAAAAATAAAATAGGTCTGGGAGTGTAGCCCGGAGATAGACGGGCTTCCAGGAACCTCAGTACCACCAAAAAAAAAAAGAAAGAAAAAAAAGAAAGGTGGAGACAGAAATTAAGTTTTTTATATAGAAATCAAATTTCATTTCTTCATTGATAAATGTTTAATACAAATAAATATGTAAATATGGCCAGTTTCAAAAGCAGATAAACCAGATACTGATTCTTTCTATTATTAAAAAAATAAAAATGAGACAAGCATTTTTTGCTGAATCCCACAGAGTCTCCTGTGTGAGTGTTGCTGGATGTTCCCTGAAGAATAATAATCCCCCTTATTTACTTCAAATAAGTGTTCAAGCCGGGCGTGGTGGTGCACGCTTGTAATCTCCGCGCTTGGGAGGCGAAGACAGGAGGATCGCGCAGGTTTGAAGCCAGCCGCACTGGCTTAAGAGACCCTGTTTCCAAATAAAAAGTATAAAATAGGTCTGGGAGTGTAGCCTGGAGGTAGAAGGGCTTCCAGGAACCCCAGTACCACAAAAAAAAAAAAAGTGTTCAAGCACACAGTGTCACAAGCACAATGCTATTGTGTACATAAAATACAACTATATGCAAAATAGGATGGGATGTTTCAGAGTAACTAATAAGATATAAGTGAGAAAGGGATTTAGGAAGCTAAAAATTCAGATAAAAATTTCCTCTCACTTAATGATGAAAGTCTTACTGGAGAAGATGATGCTTCCTTCTGGGATTTGCTAAATCAGTGACAACACCTAAATGTCACCTTAACCAGCCAGTTTTAGAATTTCCCTTAGAAGAGAGAGACTTTACAAAAATTGTCAACAGGTTAAAAAAAAAAAAAGGACAGTGCTTTAAATCTCCCTACCACAAAAGAGTTTGCAAATAAGCAATGAAATTGTCGAAAGAATCATAAAGTGAGGAGACCCATCCACAATTCAAAAGCTACTTTGTTGGACGTAACTGGTCTGCACTGAAACCCAATCCCTCTGAATCCTTGGTGTACGCTAGTGTCCACCGTAGTTCTGCTTACCCAGGGCTTTGCAGGCTTGTGTGCACTTTTGTGAGTATCCCAGAACTGTGGCCAGGACTCTAGGAAGGCGAAGCCCTCCTGCTTGATATGGCTTGCTCGGCTGGCAGGCCTCAGATAGCTGCCAGCCATAGGGAAATATTCTGCCTACACAAGACAGTTTACCTCTGCTTGATACTGATGGAAAAAAATAGTCAGTTTTTAAACCAAAGCTGAATTGTATATAGACAACTTGCTGTTCGGGGTGATATTCATTATACAGTTAATTTCTATAACTGCTCAGACCTCAGCATTTGTTCCAGCAATGGTCCTTTGTAAAAATGAAGACAGCTTTGAAGCATTTTGTTTTTCTTTTTATTTGGACACGGGGAGGAATCTAACAGTGGCATGGGGTTTATTGGGGTGTAAATGTAGTTATCTAAATAAAAGATTATTGTTGTAAAGCCTATCAATAAAAATTCAGTGATTAAAAACAGAAGTGTCAAGCTGGTTCCAAGTCCCCTGGCTCCTATTGAATTACAGTAGATTTTTTAAATGTTATTTTAATGGAATTTTTCATAAATGAATTTAATAGGGTTTTGATATGTACTAAATATATATGACTTTTTAAAATATAAAATGATAGAACAAAAATGAAAGAAACTAAGAAAGGAAGAAAAAAGGGGGAGAAGAAGCAAGAAAGGAGAGAAAAAATGGCAAAAGAAAGCAAGAAACCAAAGAACCTGATACCCTGTAGATGCTACACAGTGTCTCTAACATGCCTGTTCTCACCTTTCCAATCTTCCCATAATACTGGTGATGTTTATAGAACATGCACAGCATACTGTATACAGTCCTGTTTACCCTGTGCTCATAGATGCAATCATTTAACTCTGATGCTAATAAAACAAAAGGTGTATGCCATTTGGGGAAAGCCTTGCCAATCCGACTTACAATAGATAATAGAGCATACTAAGAATAATTTTATGCTCTATATCAAAACTTAAGAATCAAAAATAAAGTAGAAATTTAGAAGTCAAGCCTTTGACATTGGGATTGCCTGTGAAGTGAGGTGCCATGCTCTTTCTCCTCGGTTTTTCCCATCAAATCTGTCCAACTCTTCCCAATATCTGTAAGGAAGGCCTCATCAATGACAAATCTTTAATGTCACTGCTGAGGCTTACCAAGTCCAAATTAATCCAGATGTTTAAATAGCCCAGCCTTATCTCGATCCCCATAATTCAAGAGTTTACTCTATTTATGAAACCCCTAATCAAAATTTTCAAGCAATACAAGCCAGAAGTACATATTACTCATGTCACCCTCCACCTGGGAGATGGCCTGAATTAAACACATTAAATATTGATGTATTGATTCATCCTCTTGGGGGGAAAAAAGCACCCTTTAGTGGATAATAAGATCCAATTTGGCTGTATTCCTATAAGTTCCCTGACATATGACCAAATATCTCCCAACTCAGAAAAGTCATCCATAACTTAACAGTCTCTTTAGGGAGTGGCTAAAATAGTTTCTTTCTGGTTTCTCTCATTCAAAAGTTTCTCCCTAGTTGTTTATTATTATTGCTAGTGTTGTTGTTGTTGTTGCTGCTGTTGTATTGAGTATCTCCGTGTGCCTGATCCTCTGAGCTTCTTGTAGATGCTGGAGTGTTGCTGCCTTCATGGGGTTTGTACTCCAGTCAGGGAGATGGAGAGTAAGCCATCAACAAAAAATAAGAATTGGGAGTGTTTCATAAAGCTCAACCCAAATCTATTACTTCCGTTCTCCCAATAATTATGTGAGTCAATTAATTCCCTGTCCTGCTAAAACTAGCCAGAGTGAGTGGATTCTTTTTTTCCTCAGCAACTGAACCTCATCTAATGTGATTAGCCAGCCAGTTTTATGAAGTCTTGACCTCAATTTCTCTTTTAAAACTACACTAATGGAGTATATCAGCCAGCATCCTTAGTTGCAGGTAACTACCTCATTTAGTGGTGGAAAATCATTGAAAGGATATTGAGCAGCTCCTAGAATTGCCTGGAGGGCTAGAGATCCAGGCTGAGGAACCAGATAGGTACAAAGGGTGGCTGGGTGGCCAGAGCTGCTCTGAAGCAGATTCCCAGTTCCCAGGTCACCACTTTAGCCCATGGCATCTTGGGCTTGGCTTTCACTGATTGCCTATGTCCCGTGAGACAGGACATGCCCACAGGTTACATGACATCAGTTTCTTAATTACAGACAGGTAGCAAAGAACAGCAGAAGTCTAACATTCCTGACAAGCAAGTCCCCCCAAGGCCCAGAAAGCTGTAGAGGGTAGATGGAGTCCTGACTACAAGTGACCCACACTTGCACCACAGCAAAGGGCCCCAAAACAGTGGAGGGCTACATGGAGGACCGTGCTGCATCTGCAGCCCAAGGTCTCCATGCAGAAGGGTCTGTCACACTGCCAGCTCCAAAATACTATCCCCGACACTAAAATATTCCCACAGCCGAGCAGAGAGCTCTCCATGGCCACTGGATCTTCACTCAATGGTCCCAGACTCAATATCTTCAACTGCCACACCTGACTGGCCACGCCTATTTGCCTGCTCCCGCTCCCAGCTGACAAAGTTAAAAAAAATTATCAAATATTTTTCAGCTTCTCAAAATGCGAGTGATGCCACTAAGTATCATAATCTGATAAATTCCCCACATTTAGGAAGAGTGTTCCAAAGCTGAGAAGCTCCTCCAAAATGATAAACATCTTGAATAGAGAACTTTTCTCTAAACTTCCACATTGAATATACTGCCTTTTTTTTTAACCAGGCTATATTTGTACTTATGATAAGCCCTTCACACTCCAACTGTAAGAGATTTGATAAGTCTTCTTGAAATTCAGATATAAAACTAAATGTACAAGAGGTAAAAAAAAAAAAAAGAGGGGGCCTTTTATGAGGTTCCGCATAGGGCCAAATAACCAGAGAGTGAAAACCCTCATAGCTCCAGCCACCAGGCAGGTGGACATGTAATCCCTCATTCTGTTCCTTGGGCTGGTGTCTGGACTCCATAACTTGGAATACCTGAGCTTCTCTCAGCACCAACACATTTGAATGGAATAAAAAGCAAATGTGAGATATAAGGCTGAAGGTAAAGAGGGCCCTGTAACTCAGCATTGCTCCAGGACATCATGCTATATTGAATGCCAAAGTCAACTAAGCTAAACTTACAATGTGAGATGCCCCAGAGATCCTGGTATTGGCAAATCAGCCTCCCATCCTCACCTGTGGACTGAGCTAGGTCCTCCTCCTCTGTGCTCCCAAGCAGGCTGTTCTTACCTGTATCATACTACTCCTTCCTCATTGTAAATATCTGTCTTCTTCACTTGCCTGTCAACCTTACCTGGCTGGGAGCACTTTGAGAAGAGATTCTGTATCTTTTTAGGAGTTTACATCTAAGGACCAAAAATGTCAAACACCCCTAGATTGAAAGCCAATTACAGAATATTATAGTGATATGTGAGTAGCCATGTATATAGCAGCACAATTCACAATAGCCAAATCATGAAATCAACATGGGTCTCCATCAACAGATGAATGATGAATAGATTACAAATTTATGGGATATACACATAATAAAAATCTACTCAGCAATAAAGAAGAACCAAATTATGTCATTTGCAAAAAAAATAGATGGACCTGGAGAATATTATGTTAAATGAGGTTAGCAAGTCACAAAAGGTGAAGGGTCATATGTTTTCTCTCATACGTGGAAGCTAAGGAGTAATCAGGATACAAGAGGGACCTTAGATAAAAGAAGAGAAACCTCAGTAGAGAAATGGAGGGGAGCCTAGGTGCAGGTATTGGGGTGTAGGGAGATCAAATGAAGGAAACACTTCCATCGAAATTATGTAAAATTATCAAAGCCAATCTCAGTGTCCTGTATGGGTCAGGGGGAGTGGGGAGTACAGGAGAAGCTCACTAGGTGTTATGTGCTTGTATGTCCCTATCACTCTGAACTACATTATGATGTGAGACTACAACACACCAATAAAAGTATATTAAAGCAAGCAAAAAAGGAAAGCCAATTATCCTTTAACAATATTTTTCCTCCCTACTCCATGCTGAGGCTCCAGGAAGTTGGAACTCCTGATGTCGCATCTGGTCTCACACTAGTCACTGTTCTAACTACAAGGGAGGTAAGGCTTGCCACCTTGCTGTATTTGCTTTTTCTAGTATCACCCAAAACTCAGTGGCGTCAGTGATAATCCCTTATTTCTGCTCACAAGTCTTTGGTGGGCTTGGTTCTCTTGATTATCTGGGTCAGCACTGGCTGCTTATGCATCTGTGGTCAGTCGGCTGTCAGTGGGAGCTGGATGCTCAGTGCTCCAGGATGGCCTCACTCACATGTCCAGAAGACAATCTACAGTTGGCTGGAGCCATTAGGGTGGCCAGGCCATGGGTCTCTCACCACCCAGCAGGCTATTCCAAGTTTCTTCACATAATGTGACTTCATTTTTCAGCCTCTTTAAAACATTTGCACCAGGCATGGTGGCACATGCTTGTAACCCCAGTACTTGGGAAGCTGAGACAAGAGAATCTCAGGTTCACGGCCAGCCTCAGCTTCTTAGTGAGGCCTTCCACAACTTAGTGAGAACCTGTTTCAAAATAAAAGAGAAATTAAAAATAGAGCTGGGGTGTAGCTCAGAGGTAGAATGCCCCTGTATTTAATCCCCAGTACCTTAAAAAATTGCCCTCCATTGCAATGTAAAGCTGGTGTTTAATTTGGTGGTTAGAAGATGCCCCAGCCTTTCGGGTTCTTTTGTTGCACACCCCAGACGGCCACCTAGGTGCTCGGACAAGACCTCAACATCTCACAGCAGCACCCCAGCCACTGAGCGTTGAGGTAAATTATTCATTTGCATGCTCATTTGTATGAGTCAGAAGTTCATGAGGACACAGATTTTTGTGGGCCCCATTCTCTGCTGGATGCCCAGAGCCTGGAAGAGGGCCTACTATTTAGTAGAAAATAATTCATTCAGCAACTTTTTTTTTTTTTCTGCATCACCTACTGTGCACACTGTGCTAGGACTGGGACACAGAAGAGAAAGATCTAGTACTCGTCCTCAAATAGCTCTCAGTTCAGTCAGGAAAAAGGTGAGAAAATTGATAATTTTACTGTTGCATAGCAATTGAGACCAAAGCAAAAGTTCAGGGCACCAAGGGAGGGAGCAAAAGGGCAAAAGAGGGAGTAGAGAGTTCAGGTCAGTGGCCTTCGCTATGACCTGGTTGAGAAATGATGCGGAGCCCCACAAAGATACAGGCCAAGGGGGTGGAGAGAAGACGGCAGAATTGAGAAGTGAAGGAGAGTAAATGGACAGGGTTTCTGGATTGACTGTATGTAGAAAGGGAGGATGAGGGGAGAATCAAAAATAACAACTGGAGACCAGGTGAGTAACTGTGTACAGTGTTTTGCCCTATCCCAAGCCTCATCGTAAATAACAGAATGCAAATCTGAAGCAGCTATTCTATTGTTTTGATAACATTTTTAAGTAAAGAAAAACCCTACCAATAAATATTCATGACTTTCCTTAGTCCTACACATCTTGAAGAATCCTTTAAACTCATAAGTCTTCAATCTCCTTGTAACTGCCTTTTCAATCTCTGCTCCATAGCGTCTGAAACATGTAATCAAACCTAAACTTAGTAAAATTATTTTTCTATGGAGTAATATATTTTTATTGTCCATGTCCACTGCTAGAAGCCAACAATCTCTTTTTTATTGCTATTATCTTACAATCATAAAAGCTCTGTGGTTGGGTTATGATTGCTTCAAATGAAGAAACTTAGTCTAGGTAATTTCTCACGACAGAAGTCCAGGAGGAAGGTTAAGACTGAAATCAAGCATATCAGATAATGCACCCAAGTTCAGACATTTGATTTATTGCCTATCCTTTCTAATGATTAAATATTCGGCTCCCCCATTGGAACCACAAATATATTCATAATATAATGTTCAAAGCAGGTTAAGTGTACACTAACTTTCCACCTTCATCCTCTGGAGAGAAACATCAGCCTGCGCACAACTCATAATAACAAAGGAGCCCTGGATACCAAGATCCAAGAAAGAGCAGAAGCAACTAATGAGGACCCGAGCATCAAATTTCTCCCCCCAAACACCAGGTTCTAGCAAAGTTTTTCTTTGTGGTAAAGGAACTGGATAACAGCTGTCAAAAATATGGCACAGCTAAGTTTCTAACAAATTAAAATGCACCATCTGCAGGCAGTGTGGTCTGATACGCAGATGTGCCCCAGCACAAAGCCCAGGGAAGAGAAAATGGTTGGCGGTGCTGAGGTTAACGGGTCTGAAAGCAGACAGCATATGTTTCTCCAATAAGAGGAGCACTCCACTACAAAAGCCAACAATTTGTAATGTTTATAAATCGTTATCGAACCTCTAATGCACCTCTAAATACCTGCATTCATGTTTTTAAAGTTTCTTTAAGAACAGTAAGTAGATCAATTACAGAGGACTACAAGTTCAGCATCTTTCCATGTACCATTAGTCGTTTAGTTTAGCCGAAGAAGGTCCCTACACTATCTTTAATCTGTTTCTCCCCCCCACCCCATCTAGTAACACCTCTCATTAAAACTAACTCTTTTGAAATATGCAACACCGGCTAGCTTGTCCCACTTGCTAATGGTCCTGAATTGATTCTTAATTAGTTGCAGTTTTGGAAAGAATCCAATTAAAATAGTGGGGGATTCCAATAGCAGAAAGCACTGGCCAATATGTGTTATGCTTTGGGCTGCCGCTGATCTTTGCATTAAACTTGCTCAGGCAAAAGGCAGCTATGCAAAATATGGCAGGATTCAAATCACACTAAACATGTTCAGGTTTTAAACAGAAACCTTCACATGGTAATTTATCCTCTAGTCATAAAACATGATCAAAGAAAGGCAGCCAAATGCTGTTAGAAAAATTACATTCCTTCATTCTGCTTTCCCTCTCTTCTTCCTAAAAGGACAGGTTACTAACTCAGGAGAAGACAGCAGAATCTTTTCAATAAATTATATTGTATTTTTTAGTTGCTGTGCATTTTCTAGTCCCCTATTTAAATTCCAAAATGGGAGATGAAGCTCAGTGTGGGGAGAACTGGAAAACAAATGTGCAGTGGGGGAGGGAAGGCTCTAGGAAGCTAAATAGGATATTTTCCTATGTTCTTTCCAAAAGCAGAGTTGCTACCAGCAAAATTCCCAGTGTTGTTTATGAGGGCAGCTGGAGGTCATTTGACAGGTATGGCTTTTATGGTTCAGATTTAATTATAGAAAAGCAAGGGCTCAGAAAAGCAAGGTCTCAGGAAGCCCAGGCAGGAGAAGGACTCGTGCCACTGCTGGTAGGTGATGGTCACGTGACCAGCTTTTGTATTCAACGGTAATAACTCACTGCCCAGGACTGGGATGGAGCCCAGCTCTGCTACTCCCTGAGGAGCTTCCACCAGGCATGGATTCATGGCGTCTTTGATCTGCAGATTAACATGATCAGGAACACAGGCTTTGTCTTTTGCAAACATCCTCAGTCCTTACATTTGTATCCAATGAAAGGTTGAGCCCATTTTTATTTGAGTAATGAATTGCAGTAATTAATGCACACATTGATTTTTTCAAGTCTCCCTAAAGGCTATTTCCATTTTTAATTTATAGAAATTACATACCATTCCCTTAATATGAGACTGCTCCATATTTCAAAATACATGTAGGAAAAGAGGCACAAACAAACAACAAAAAGATAAAACAAGGATGTTAAAGTTGGATAGCAATTGAATTAAACAAAGTCACTTTTGGAAAATCACTAAGAAGCAGCTCTTCCTGTGACATTTCAATGTCTTCTCTGGATCCCCTCAAACATTTCCGAAAGCTTTTTAAAGAAGCAGTTATTTGAAGTGTGCAGTATTCGCATGGATAAATACCTCCTTCCTTTTAAACTAAGCTTTTTTTCCAGCTACTAATAAAAGGGACATCCTGTACAAAAAAAAAAAAAAAAGGAAGCAATGAAGAGAATTAAATCTGAATTATGGTACAATTGTGAGATTTTAATTTTAAGGTCATATTATTTCTTCCGATACCCAAGACAAAATAGCATGAGAGAGAGAGAGAGAGAGAGAGAGAGAGAGAGAGAGAGAGAGAGAGAGAGAGAGGAGAGAGAGAAATCCTTGTCCCAGTTGCACCTTAATAAAGTATCCCCAGGGCTGAAAATGATGGGATTTTTTAACTTGAGAAATAATTTTTTCTTGCACCAAGATTCTTAATAAATACCAATAAAAAGAGAAAAATGCGCATGCATGACCCAGCTGCTCTTTATCTGAAAGTCCCAGGTACTGCATGGCAGATCGCCACCCAGGGTGGGTATTCACAGTGGTGTCTCTGGCTGCAGGAAGGAGGATCTAGAGGCTCATGCAAACCAAAGGAATACCTGATTAACCTTTCCCTGACTCTGAGCCACGTGATGTGCAGTGAGCCTTCTTAGAGTGATGGCTTTAGAAGAAGATGTTAAATTTAACCTCTGGCGCAATGATAAATTGACAATAAAAAATTCAATGGCTTGGTAATTACCAATCACTTTGGACATCGGCAACATTTTTCAGTTCTGTCACTGCGCATTGGCACAAAAGCTTCAGCTGAAATTCTCTCGATCTTCCTCTTTTTAACTTTGTTTTCATGATGCAGATTAAATCTGCCACCCTATTACTGATTCATTTTCCTAATTTTTCATGTCCGCACCATGCCCCAGCTGCACCAGGCTGATAATTGTGGAGCCCAGCCCTGATGATTAACATCAGAAGAATTAATTATGCCTGCCATTAAAATTCCGGGTTGCACATGGTGATCAAGAAAAATTAAGTTTCCCTAGGCCTCTAAATCATTTAACCTTTGCAGGGAAGGATGGTGCCTGGACAGCTAGGCTGCAGCCCGTGTTCCTGCCCAGGTCGAAACCACATGCCCTTTGTGTAATTCAACAAATGCTTTCCCAGTTGTTTTTTCTGTGATTTGGACTAAAAGATTTAATGCTTACAAAATAAAAGAAACCTGAAAGCTAGTCTTGATCCTTTGCTTTAGAGAAGGAAGAAAAAATACTTTTTTCAGCAACTCGGCTGCTGTTTCTGAAATATCTGTTATATGAGTTTGTAGATGAATGCATCCCATAGAAAAAAAATGCCGTCGATGAATGCTTCCCTTGGAAATAGCTGATGAAATGACGGTGCAAAGGCTCTGGCTTTACAATCGTTATAAATGGGGAGAAAGGAAATGTTCATTCAAGTAGACAAAGGCAGTGGCATTTCGTGGAAATAAATTGATAACAGAATAAAAACAGATTCCTCAGATCTTTAGGCTAAATAATAATGAGTTAAAGAAGCCTGTTGACTGACGCATTTCCAAAATGATTGTTGCATGAGAAACTCAAAATGTATTCCGTCTAGCCTAAGGTACGGAATTTACTAGAGCTATAAAGAGTAAGATGATATGCATTTATCATGTTCTTTTTCTACCCTATGTTCCATTTTTAAATTACCATAATAATGTATATTGCAGGCATGGCTGTAGAAGACTACAAAGGGAGTCATATTTTGATGAACAGATGTAAATATCTTACACCAAATGGTAAATCTCTCATTCACCTCTATGCAAAGAGTATGCATAAGCTATGCATCAAATCTGTTTCATTTATTATATTTAAGAAGTGATATCACAAGACAACTATTTCAATACAGATATTCTTGTTAGTTTTTATTGGCAGTAAATTCGCAGTGCCAAGTTAACTATCCACCTATCCCAAGTGGGGGATGGGAGCAAGAGAGAGGGTGCTAAGGAACAGTGAAAAACAAATTCTACCCTTCTAAAGGCTGCATTAGAAAAACTTGAAGAACTTGTCTAATTTGAAGTTGGCTTACCTCCACAGGAAATCATTGACTTAGCACTGTGGTAAAATTGCAAGCTCAATGATTCAGTGCCTTGGGCTGCATATTTCTCTGTTCTCGAAGTGATTCCCTTCTCTACTAGTTACCTAGGATCACTTAGGAGCACAGCTCTACAAATGATAACTTCTGCAGCGCAAAGCTGACTGCAAACTTATATCCAGTTTGCCAGGGTTTTTTCAGCGATGACATAACAAAATGTAGAAAAGCCTATTGAAACACCAAAATTTTAAAAGTCACAAAAATCTGCTTAAAGAAAGGAAAATACAGGTGAGATGGAAACAGCAGGCCATTTACATTCTTCAAACTCTGAAGAGACTTGACTGTCAAGTACCCATTTCTTGATAATGCTCAAATCACTCACAAGGCATAGAAACAGAAGGAAAAGCTGCACCCACAAACATTTGTGTCTACTCCAGACTGAAGAAACTAGAATTAAAAATTCATGCCAATAACGAGAGATATTCTGCCTTTTTAACAGCAGGCAAATTAAAGGTGCAAAAAGTGAGAAACGACAGAGAACATGAAGCAGCAGAAAGAAGGAAGGAGGAAGAGAAAGAGGGGGGAAAGAAGGAGATCTTGAAATATATATATATTTTTTTCTTATAAACCCCAAGATAATTTAATTGGAGAATATATAATGCAACAATTCTCTGATGAAAAAAATAACTCAGAAAAGGAACCTAAGAATTAAACAGCAGCAAAATGCCTAATGTTAACAACAAAAGAAAATCAGGATGGTGGCTCAGAAAAAAAGTCTCCATTTTTCTTATAGATATTATAAATAGCAATTGATATGTTGGGGAGAGAGAGACTCTCAAGTACAAGAAACTTGGAAAACAAATAAGGGGTTTCCTATAACTGTATTGAATAAGAGTGGAACAAAAAGATGCAAAGATTTCCCACCTGCATTCATTTTCCCTTTTTTTTTGGTGGTACTGGGTTTCCTGGAAGCCCTTCTACCTCCAGGCTACACTCCCAGACCTATCTTTTTATATAGTTTTATTTGGAAACAGGGTCTCCTAAGCCAGCGCGGCTGGCTTTGAACCTGCGTGATCCTCCTGTCTCCACCTCCCAAGCATGGGGATTACAAGCGTGCGCCACCACGCCTGGCTATTTTCCCTTTCAAACAGACTAATTTCTTAGTAAATCCTAAATAAATAGATTCATATTAATCCTCTTTACTTGTGGCAAAGAAAAGAGAATATAAGAAAGAATTGTAAATAATAAATAATAACATTTTGTTTTTTTTAAATACATCATTCCCAAAGTTCTGATGGTTTTTATTATTACTGGTGACATTTATGCTACAAAGAAAGAAAAAGTACATCTGTGTTCCTATCAGTGAATATACTTTTACAATGTTCATCTAAGTTGCAGGAATGGGTCGTTTTACTCATTGAAGAAGCAAGTTTATGCAACAATATGAAGTTCAAATATTTGTATGTAGGATCTTCTAGTCTAAGTACATAGAATTGATCACAAAATTATTCTTGCACTTTATTTAATAAACATGATTGTAACAGTGCCGTTCTCTAGCTAATAAAGAATAATAAAAAGTTTATATGGATTAATATTATTCCCATTGATAGTAATCAATCAAATAAAATGTTAAACATTTCTGAAAGGAAGAGTGGAACACACACATAATCCCAGTACTTGAGAGGCTGAGACAAGAAGATCACCAGGTTCAAGGCTAGCCTCAGCAACTTAGCAAGGCTCTCAGCAACTTAGTGAGGACTCGTTTCATAAATAAAAAAGGGTTAGGGATATAGCTGAGGTAGAATGCCCCTGGATTCAATCTCCAGTAACACACACACACACACACACACACACACACACACACACACACATATGCACACACAAATGCCTAACATTTTCCTTTGTTACTTCTCCTGGGCTAAGTGGTATAACCAGTACCAAAGAATGAAAATCTTAAGGAGTAAGGGAGCCTGTGTGCTTCCTGAGGGGATACAAATAAAATACATGGTATCTATTTTGGATTTTTTTTTGGGGGGGGTTGTTTTTTGTTTTTGTTTTTAAAGAGTAATGATTTTTTTTATCAGTTTATGTTTTTTATCCATTTCTCCTATGGTACCTATTTTGTAGAAGCATTTTTAACCAAGTAGTTTATGCTAAATCTAACCAAGATTTACATCTAACTTCCAGCATACAGTAAATACAGAGGACAGAGGGAAAAGTTAAATTATACTACAAAGAAACAGACTAATACACAAAGTAGAATGTCCTACAGAAAAATAAGCTGAGTCCCATCAACAGGTCAATATCATCTGAAATAAAGAAGCTGAGAAAGAGAGAGACTATCAATTAGGAGAAATTGTACATGAAAATACAGCAACATGATCTGACTTGAACAAAAGTGTATAAAAGACATTTGGGGAGAATAATGAAATCTTAATAAATGATATTAGGGAATATTTTAATTTCATTAGGTTGGATAATGCTATTTTGGTTATGAAGAAAAATGTCCTGATTATTTCAGTGGAATATTTACAGTGAAATATTACCAGTAACTATCTGTAAAATAGTCAAAGAAAGGGAGAAAAATAAATATGGGGAATTGTTAGGTAAGGAAGGCTTATGGTTGTTCATTATACCATCCTCTTTGATTTTCTATGTGCTTAGAAATTTTTCATAATAGGAAAGTTACCATTGTTGTTGGGAGGTGGGCTTCACAAAAGATAGTTGGATCTGAGGAATAACTAAATTGAAGTAGTTCCAAGTGTTATGTTAACTTTCTGTTGCTATGACAAGATACCTGAAGATAATCACCTTATAAAGAAGAAAGATTTCTTTTGACTCACAGAGGTTCCAGTCTGTGATAACTTGGCCCTGTTGCTTTGGGACTATGCTAAGGCAGTTCATCATTGTAGGAGCCATGGCAACTGGGAAACAAAGAGAGATACAGGAAAGACCAGGATCCCAATATCACCTTCAGGGCACACCCCCAATCACCTAACTTCATTTCACTAGGCCCTACCTCCTAAATGTTCCACCACCAATCAGTAGCACCATTAGCTAGGAACCAACCCTTCAACACATGAGACTTTTGAGGGATATTCAAGATCCAAACTATAGCAAGTGTCTTATAATAAATGTGAGGGTGATTTGAGGTAGTGGAGATGTCTCTATTCTGATGCATAGAATCACTAGCTTGTATGATTATTTTCATTTGAAGGGTATGTAGTCATCACCTGGTCCAACCACACAATTTTACAGAAAAAAAAAAGACCAAAATAAGTGAGTGTATAACTTGGTTCAAGGTGCCACTAGAATAAGAACCACTCATCTTGACCCTTGACCCCTCCTGCTTCTACTTCATTCTCATTCGAAATCTAAATTCCATGATTCTGCTTTTTAACAATAAGGTAAATAATACAACATATTTTTAGTTCTCATTATACTCTTCATACATCATTTTTAATGCTTTCAGAAACCCTAGGAGATAGATCATTTTCTACAGATAGGAAAATTGACATGCTGAGAGGCTAAACAACTCGCCTCATATTACAAAGAAGAAAAGCTTGAGGGGGAATCAGAATATGTCACAACTCCTAGCTCTGATTCTTCATATTCTATAGGCAGCACTTGCACTTGTTAAATGACAAATGTCCGAGATCTGATTCCCCAGCAGCCTGGTTAGGGGGCAATATCTTGCATCAGCAAATTTCATATGACCTTTACGTGCAATATTAGATAAAAGTCAAACACATGACATTAAATAACAACCCACTGAAGGTAATTAGCTAAACCAATGGTTCTCAACTCGGCTGCACCTCATAGAGTTTGGTGGAGTTTGATACTCTGGGTTTTCTAAAACTGTTGAGTGGGGGGAGGATTCTGATACACAGAGTATTAAGAATCTCTGAAATAAACTACCTACTGTACAGCCCTATAGTTGTCTGACTTGATTCAAAGATAGAATTTGGAAATCTGAAGTAATGAATGAATGAAACTAGAAAGAATTATGCTAAGTGAAAGAAGACAAACACAAAATACCTCATATTACATGCTTTCATTTAAGTTAAATGTCCAGAATAGGCAAATCTCTTAAAATAGAAAGTAAATTGGTGGATGCCTAGGGCTGGGGATATGGGTAAATTGGAGTGATGGCTACGATGCTTGGGATTAAAATTGATCATGATCCTCGATGTACAAACCTGTGAATACACTAACACCTACTGTATACTCTGAGTGAAGTGTGCGATATGTGAACAAATCACAGCAAAGCTATTTTTGAAAAGTGAATTAATTTTATATATAAATGATCTCTTATTTACCATTTCTTCTCCCCTCACTGAGGCATTCTACGTCTGAGCTGCACTTTCGGCCCTATTTTTTATATTTATTTGAAACGGCTCTCTCTAAGTTGATGAGAGTTTCACTACTTGCTGAAGTTGTCATTGAACTTGTAATCTGCCTATTTCAGCCTCCCAACTACTGGAATTACAGGCTTGTACCAACATATCCAACTTCCCTTCTCACTTCTTGCATATCTTCTGGATTTGCATATCTACTCTTTGAACTCAGAAATTATAAACTACTGACAGTCGTCTATGTGCCAGGCTCTGTTCTAGAAATTAAGGATAACAGCAAACATGAGACCTGTCATCATGGAACTTCTACTTTTAGGGGAAGGAGATTGACAACCAGCAAGTGAATAAATTAAGAGACAAGGTGAGATCATGGTATAAAACAAAAAGAAATGAAGCCAGGTGAAGTGACTTTGTGGGCAGAGGCAGGTTCCACTTTAGAGTGGAGTAATCAGCAAAGAGATCTTTGGAGAGGTGACATTAGAGTTAAGAATGATAAGAACTAGCAAACCCTGAGGAGATCTAGGGACCCAAAAGGCAAGTTCTTTGAAGCAGGAACAAGGCTGATGTCTTCAAAGAATAGAAGGCTGGTTACAAAGTCAGCAGGCTGGCACAGGTGCTCCGAATTTAAGTGGGAGATGAGTTTGGGAGGTTGTCAGGGACCAGGCCAATAGTTTGGGTGACTACATCATATGGCTAAACCAGAATAAGTCTGAGAGCAAAAACAGGATGCTTTATTCATTATATAAGACATAGGAACAAACTGAGGACTATCTCAGGCAAACCTGGATATCTGTTTACTCTCTATAAAGATCAAGATTTTACTCTAAAATGCAGTGGAAACCGGCTGGCAGGTAGTAAGCTGGATTGCAGAGTTTGAAATGAGCCCTTCTAAAGGTCCCCAGAGCTGGTTCTTGATTAGGCAGTGGCAAAGGCAGGTGGCAGGCTTGGCATCTCTTCTGAAGTCTAGAGGTGCCTGTGACCACCCACCATGTGGGGTGGCTCGCAGGAGTCCTTGCAGCAGAACCAGCCAGAATTGTCCTCCTCCAGCAGCTCGGCGTCAGTTCCAGGATATGAAACATGTTCTGTTGAATCCCCAGGGTTTCATACTATACCACACAGCAGGAATTATTGGGTCTGGAAAACTGTCAAGGCAGGTGTTGCCAGTTGTCTGCCACTCTCACCATAGAAACGCCTCAGAAACCGCTCCCGAGCTGCTTCAGACCCAGAGCGCAGATTCTGTGCTTCCGAGGGCGCCTGGAGGAAGAGTAAGCTATGAAATGCAGTCCCAATTAACCTCCTGGAACTGTGTAATGGGCTTTCAGGACTTGGGAGCTTGCCTACCAAAAACAACCATTCTGTTCTCATTTGGGGATACTGATGGAGTCTTTCTACCTCTGGTTAGCTACCAGGACATTGACATGGCCAGTCAATAACGAACACAGCAACAACCAGCCCTTTTCACCCAGAAAATCTGTCTTGAAACCATATCTAAGAAAGGTTAGGGAAATTCCAATTCAGAAAAGTAGGCCCTTAAAACTCTTTTTGAAAGCACATTATTAAGAGTCGCTGTTTTCTGAGTGCCTACTAGTGTTAATAAATTCATCACTTGCTTTACCTCTCCACAGTCCTTTACTATAAACTTGCAAGGTGTGTGTGTGTGTGTGTGTGTGTGTGTGTGTGTGTGTGTGTTATTACCATTTTATCTATAAGAAAATATAGTCTTTAGGAGGTTAAATCATTTTCCCAAAGTTACATCCATCATAAATTTCCAACTTAAGTTTGAAAATGAGTCTACGTATATTCCAAAATGCCCCAACTAGTTCTCCTCTAATGAAGTAAAACATATTTTGTTGTTTACATGCGTATGCAAATGATCCACATGTATGCCATCTTTTAAAATGCCAATATTGTATACGAAGATCCAAATAATGTGGAACAACTAAATTAGGAGTTATTGTTAACATTTCAGGAAGTTTTACTTCACTGATTCTTTTAATAGCAACCTCCCAGGTGCCTTTCTGATTTGCTTTACACGTTTTCAATTTACATACACTTATTAGGGAATGCATCTTCTGAGGGTACTGAAGTATAGATTTATAACCCATCCTACAGCAGATATCTGTTTTCATGTTTCCTTACACCCCTCTCCTTTGCACAAAACATTTATGTTCCCAGGTGGTTACCATAAAAATCCAAGAGCTTTGGCAAATATGCTAAGACCTTCTTTCAATGGCATTATTAGTGCCTTGTGGCGTATGCAAGTGTTCACCTGCGCTTAAGGCAAATCCAAACTTCTTAGCCTGGCTTCTTCTGGCTTACAACAAGGCTCTCTCTCTCTCTCTCTCTCTCTCTCTCTCTCTCTCTCTCTCTCTCTCTCTCTCTCTCACACACACACACACACACACACACACACACACACACACACACTCTTGTGCTTGAGCTGCATGCTGCATCCCCCAGGGGCCTAGTAGACCAAGTGAGGGGCTGGCTTTAGGGGAATCAGGCAGGTCACCCAAGGGCATCCTAGTACTATAACTGCAGCCAGCCCCCAAGTTCAAAAGCCACCCCCAGCCCTCTCCTGACACTCAAAGGACAAAGAAATTAGAGTGAGGGTTAAGCCTGGCCATGGCTTTATTTTCAATGTGTTGGCTTACTGTGCATTTATGTAGCCTCTCCCAGTGATGCCAGTATTCAGTCCAGGTTGGAAACCTCCACCTGCTGCCCCCCACCACCTGGCTGGGTGCTTCCGGCCCTCCGAGCTGGCCTCCCCTTCGGGACTAAGGAAAGGTCCTCCTGTCTCATGCTGCTTTCTACTCTCCTTCTGCCTACCCAGCTCGCTACCTCCCACTTCTCAGGTCTCCCTTTGGATATACTCTTCAGAAAGTTGTCTCTTATCCCTACCGACTAGGTTAGGACATTTCCAAAACACCCAAACTCAAAGGCTCAGGAAACTGCACCGAGCGTGCCCAGTCCCTCTGCTTGCATCTCTCCCCTTCTTGAAGCTTCGAGGGCCAAAGGTTTGCATGAACCGAGCTGTGTGTCCCTGTGCCAAACTCGCTCAGGGCCTGCCACGTGGTACGTGCTCCGTGTTTCTCAAGTGACTGAGAGTGATGAGCGAGTTGTATTTCCCAGTTTGGAGGAGCTTGACATTCAATGCTTATAAAACACTGCAAGGTGTGTTGAATGCTTCCAGAAGTGCACAGAACATGCGTTCAGGGGACAACATTACTACTGGTTGGTTCATACCATTCTTAATCCCTTGCCCCATGTTTAGTGATTTTAATATATTCTCCTTCTCTGATAATGATGTTGCTTTAGAATTCAAAATATTTATCAAAAGGTGTTATACCTAAATCTATGCTTGTCTCATTGATTAACCTCCTGTTTCATGCAAGGCTGTCCGCACACTCTAGTAGGCTAGCTGTGAACATGTCCTTAGATTGACCTGAAGAAACAGATGTGAGAAAGCTATCTATAAAATGATTTTATATTAGTAATATCTGCAAGTATGAACAGAAACACATTTTAAAAATAGATTCATTGTTCTCTCTCTCTCTCTCTCTCTCTCTCTCTCTTTTTTTTTTTTTTTTTTTTTTTTTGGTACTAGAGGTAGAACCCAGGGCCTTTTCTACCTCTGGTCTATACTCCCAGACCTATTTTATATTTTATTTGGAAACAGGGTCTCAATAAGTTGCTGAGAACCTCACTAAGTAGCTGAGGCTGGCTTCGAACCTGTGCTATCCTCCTGTCTCAGCCTCCCAAGTGCTGGGATTACAAACCTGCGCCACCACACTCAGCTCATTGTTCTCCTTTTTTTTTTTTTTTTGCAGGTCTGGGGATGGAACCCAGGGGCATTTGACCTCCTAGCTACACCCCCAGCCCTATTTTTTATTCTTTATTTTGAAACAGGGTCTCACTGAGTTACAAAGGGCCTCACTAAGTAGTAGCTGAGTCCATCCAAGAACCATGATCCTCCTGTCTCAGGCTCCCAAAGGCTGGGATTACAAGGGTGCACAACCACGCCCGGCCATTGGTCTCTTTTTTAACGTGGTAATTCCTCAATAATCAAACTAACGGCCATTATCATTTTTATTTAAATCCTTTATAAATACAAATATAGATTTTGTACATATACAAATATAGATTTTATTGTTCTTCAGAAAACTGGGAATATGCATAGTTCCCACCCAACTTTCTCTTTCCTTTAATAAGATATGGGCTATATTTTCCTGTGTTAATAAATACAGATTTTCATAATCATTTTCAATGCCTATAGGTAATTTGGGGTGTTATACCCGTGGTTAGTGAACCAACCATCATTGGTAGTCACCTACATTGATTTCAGTTTTTGTTATCAGCAATGCTGTCAAGAGTAGCCTAATATACATATTTTATGTGTTTATCCAAATATTCCCTTCAAGTAAATCTCCAGAAGCAGAATTCCTGGGCCAAGGAATATACATATCTTTATACCAAATTGCTGATAGAATATGTTAGACCAGTTTCGAAAACTATCAAAAATTTTTAACAATGTACTTTCCCCTTTTTTCCTCAGCATTGACCATTTTTAATATTTGTTCATTTCATAGAGAAAATGTTTATTTCTGTTTTAACTTGTAATCCTTTGATCATTCATAGGATTTAATAACCTTTTCTGTAATTTTTGGCCATTTGTATTTTTCAGTCATTTGTATTTATTGTCATTTTCACATTTCTTATAAATTTATAGAAGCTCTTTATATATTAGAGGTACGATCCCTTCATGATCTGTCATAAGTGTCTTCTTCCAGTTTGTTTTTATCTTTTACATTTGTTACTGGAGTATGTTTATGTTAATATGGCTTTATTTTCCATGTACTCAAATTATCAGTCTTATGTTTCTGGATTTAATGGCATGCAATTTTAGTATTTATTGTAGTTTATAAAATTTAAGATGAGTTGTTTATTTTTCAACAATAAAATGTCACCAGAAATCAAATTAGAACTTTGAAAATATATTTCAGACTATTTATTACACAACTGTAGTCCTTTTCACAACTAGAAAAAAAAATTTAATGATGATTAAAGTTAACCATATTTATCAATATTTTTAAAGAGAAAAAAATCAATCTTTCCAAAATCCTGTCCGTACCAATTAGCAGGTAATACTCTGTGCATTTCATACTTTACCACCTGAAATAAAATAATCCCAATAGAAAACCTAATTTGGCTAGAAAACGATTTTACAAGCTGTTGCAGAATATAGATGCAAACATCACAGCTTCAAACTGTGAGGAGAGATCCAGCCAGAGGTGGCTGGAAATGTCTTCATAATAGCAACACATGGGATAGAACAACTGAAAATCATTTGCTCTCATTGGCAGGTAAGGCATTCTAGAAAAGTCTCCTCCTTTTCCTTTCCTGCAGCTGCTACTTAGGAACCTCGGAGTTCATGAGAGATAGTGTAATAACAATACCACAGCCAGCAAAAACGACTCCGCCCACACCCAGGCCATCCCGATGAGCAGCTGCCTAGTGAGCCAGGCTTTGTTCCCTGGAGCCACCTTTCACATAGTATTCATCTAGACCCCTGCTCAGGAGGGTGGACTCAGCCTTAAACTACCCAAATTCCTTATGACTTTACAAAGTCTGCCAAGCTCCCTCAAAATTCTGCTTGCGCGTGTCTGTTTCCATCACACTAAGCCTCAATATGATGTATAATTACAATGCACCAATAAAAGAATGTATTTAAAAAATCTGCAACAAAATAGTTTTCTCAATGAGTCATGACATAATATACCTATGGGCCAGTAGCAACTTGAAATGTTTGTTTTAAATCAATAAAATTAACAGTAAGCAATAATAAAATAATTTGGGTCAAAAGAGTCATTCTCTAACAAATACAGATGTGTGAGATGAACCTCCCAACTTAATCTCTGAAGAGTATAAAAGTGTATAGCTATCTTCTATCTTCTTATCTTTTTAAGTGCTACAAAGGTGTTAATTAATAATAATTTCATATTCACCACTTTTACAACTGTACTCTCACCTAAGGAAAAAAAAAAAAACAAATGCCCCGCCATCCCTCATTGTTAAATGAAATGGAGTGCTGGGCCAGAGGACATGAGCAATTCAATTCCCCCTTTAAAAAAAATAGAATCACAGTACACAAATAACTTGTCTGTAAGGAAGAGTAGAGAGAACATGAGGAAGATAATGATTTCACAATAGAAAATACAACTAAGAGGCAAAATCCTATCATGAAGGAGGAAGTTATATAGGCTGGGGTGTAAGAAAGCTCAATGAAGAAAATGGAAATTGAGCTGGATGTTAGAGAAGGGGTTGGCAGAAAAGAGGAAGAAGTGTTGCCTATGGAGGGCAAAGAAGACAACAGCTTTGAGAATACCAGAAAGGTAGAAGTGAGCCAGGCACACTTGGCGAACAGTAACAAAACATGATTCACTCTGGGAAACCCATGAATTCTCTAGTGTAGAAAAAAATATGGACACTACCATTAAGGTAAAGTAAAAGAAAATGAGACAGAGACACAAAGACAATCTCTAGGACAGGAAGTTTTATCAGGAATGAGTAAGCTATTCCCACTTTATATCCCAGCTTCTCAAAGGCCAAAGTGAAAAACTTGAGTTTTTAAAAAAAAATTTGTTGTGTGTGATACCAGGGATAAAACCCAGGGGCATTCTATCTCCGAGCTGCATCCCCAGTCCTATTTTTTAGTCTTTTTATTTATTTATTTATTTTTTCCTAGCCAGGAAACTTTTTTTTCATATTTATTTTTAATAGGTGCACTGTATTCATACATCATAGTGGGATACATACTTTTGTAGACATACATGCACACATTGCCCAGTCAGCCCCCACCCGATCCCCACCCCGTTCTCTCCCTATCCCCCCCTCCTATGCTTGGCTTAGTAGTTGACATCTAGTATTATAGCAATTTATCCAAAATTAAAAATGATAATCTCACATAACAGTTTCATTTGTCTGATACCAAGCTTTTGATGACTTAAAGATAACATTTCAATATTTCTTTTTGCATTCTTTCTTACCAGAGAATCTATTTTTTTTTCTATTTTTTAGGTGAAACTATCATATATTTATATATTTATTTTTCAGAAAAAAAAATCTATCCTAATATGGAATATGGACTCTAGGTACCCAAAACGATCTTGAAAAGAACAAAGCTAGAAGATATATATTTTCTGATTTCAAACCATATAAAGCTACAATAATTGAAACAGTGTAGTACTATTCTAAAGGCAGATATATAAACCATTGGAGTTAAATAAAAGCCTAGACCTAAATTCTTCCCTATATTGTCAAGTTATTTTTGACAAAGTTTCCATGAACATTTGGTGGTGGAAATAATAATCTTTTAACTAAATATTGTTGAAAAATAATAATTACATGGAAAAGAATAAAATTGGACCCTTACCTAATCCCATATACAAATATTAACTCAAAATAGACAAAAGACCTAAATATAAATCTTAAGACTATAAACTTTTAGGAGAAAATCTGGGTCATAAAACCTCACAACATTGAAATTGGCAGTGATTTCTTGGTTATGATTTCAATGGCACAGGCAACAGAAGAGTATACAAACTCCCTAAAAAATAAAAAACATATTGTATATCCAAAGACAATGTAAACAGAGTTAACAGTTACTAATAGAATGGGATAAAATATTTCCAAATGCTATATCTGAAGGTATATTAATATTCCAACTAGAAATCCTAAAAATTAACAACAATAAAGGCAAACAATACCCTTTAGAGATAGGTAAAAGACTAACATAAATAATGAATCTCCACATATAAACAATCTTAG
This sequence comes from Muscardinus avellanarius, assembly GCF_963383645.1. Taxonomy (NCBI): domain Eukaryota; kingdom Metazoa; phylum Chordata; class Mammalia; order Rodentia; family Gliridae; genus Muscardinus; species Muscardinus avellanarius. The sequence goes on along the minus strand of NC_137787.1, from coordinate 59,405,651 downwards.
TTGTCTGTTGGATGGAAACTCTTGTTTCTCTGGTTCTGATGTGTGTTACCTATTTCTTCTTTGTAGTTAATCTCTTTGAGTATTTTCTCTAGTGCTGGTTTTGAAGACATAAATTCCTTCAGTTTCTGTTTGTCATGGAAGCTTCTTATTTCTCCATCTAATTTGATAGAAAGTTTTGCTGGGTAGGAAATTTTTGGCTGGAAGTTGTTTTCTTTCAAAATTGGGAATATGTTACTCCAAGCCCTTCCGGCTCTCATAACTTGGTTTGGGAAGTCTGGAGTGATTCTAATTGGTTTGCCTCTGAATATCACTTGGCCCTTTGCTTTTGTTGCCTTTAAGATTCTCTGCTTGGCTTCCACATTGGTCATTTTGACAATTATGTGGCGTGGGGATCCTCTTCTCCGATCCTGTCTAAAGGGAGTTCTATAAGTTTCCTGGACCTGCGTATCGACCTCTTGCTCTATGTCTGGAAAATTTTTCTGCTATTACTTCCTTGAAGAGATTGTTGATCCCTTTGGTTTCACTTTCTTTTCCCTCCTTTATTCCAATTATTCTTAGGTTAGCTCTCTTAAAATGGGCCCATATTTCTTCAATATCAGATTCCTGCTGTTGGATATTTTTTCCTAGATTAGAAACTATGCGTTCATTTTTGGAATGATCATCTTCTAAGAGCGAGATTCTGTTCTCCATGTGTTCTAATCGGTTGTTTGTGCTTTGAATTGATGCCTTTACTTCATTAATTGCATCCTTTATCTCTTTTTGGCTCTCTCTGAGTTCTTTTCGAAGCACCTCTATTATTTCTACAGTTATTTTCCTGATTTGATCTTCTAGAAATCTCTGATTTTCTGTTTTATTGGGTTCTGATGTTGTGGGGTTGTGAGCATTCATTGCTCCAGTATTATTTCTCTTTCCCATGATTTCGGAAGTTTGTGCCTTCTCTGGGTTCTTCCCTTGGGTCACTATGACTTCACTTAAGGTGCTCTGGATCTCGAGTCAGTAGTATCTCAGACCCCACTACTCCTTTACTGGGTTGTATCACAGAGTCTCCGACACAGAGAGTCGATAGAGGCTGCTTTAGACTGTGGGAGGTGCCAGGTTGCACGTTCTCCTATGGTGTGATATCACTGCCACCGCCCCTCTCCCACTGGGTCAAGTCCCAGTGAGTACAGTACTGGGATTTCTCCTCTGTGGCCCGCAATTTGACTCACTGTTCTTGAGTACGCAGATGTAGCTGTAGTGAATTTGGTGCTGCTGCTGCCGGTGGCAATATGGCGCCGCTGCTCCGCCCTCGGCTGTTGGGCTGGCGTTTTTTTTTTCTTGGTTTTGATTTGCACTCTGAATCCCTGCAGCGTGTGCTGAGCTCAGACACTGGGAGCTTTAGATGTCCTCTGCGCCGAGAAATCCTGCCTGGCTGTTCCGCAGCGGCTCCCCTCGGCTTGCTGTGGCCGTCCCGTGAATTCGCCGGTGCCTCCGGCAGTATGGCACTGCTGCCGCGTCTGCCGCGTCCTCGGGCGTGAGGATCTCCTCTGTGGCTCTGTTCTCAGTCCGCTTTCTCTCTGGAGCCTGGTGATTTTTTTTGTTTCTCTGGTGATGTTGTTTTCTGGCTTTGAAAGGTGCTGATTTTGTGGTAATGGATATTTGTTGTTAGCGGGGCTCTTAAGCCCCGCTTTTCTCGGTCGCCATCTTCCCGGAAGTCCAGTCTTTTTATTTTTTGAAACAGGGTCTCACTGAATTGCGAAGGGCCTCGCTAAGTAGCTGAGGCTGCCCACGAACCAGGATCCTCTGGTCTCTGCCTCCCGAATTCTGGGATTACAAGAGTGTGTCACCACACCCAGCTTTTAATTTGATATTGATTGATTGATTGATTGATTGATTTAGAATGTGTGTGTGTGTTTGTGTTGTTGTGGGGGTCTAGGGGTTTTGTTTGTTTGTTTGGTACTGGGGATTGAACCCACAGGCATTCTACCTTCTATATTTCCAGCCCTTTTTTTTTTTTTTTTTTTTTTTAGTTTTGAAACAGAGTCTTGCTAAATATCTAAGGATCTCACTAAATTGCTGAGGTTGGCCTTGAGCCTGCAGTCCTCTTGTTTGGTCTCCCGAGTACTGGGATTACAGGTGTGTGCCACCACACCCAGCTAAACTTGTTTTTTTTAATATATATAAGTTGCATAGAGTTTGGGGTAAGAGTTGAAGTCTGTGCGCCTCAGCCCTGTGAGTCTCTCCCTTAGCAAACACATTATACCTGGGAAATTATCATGTATAGGCAGGCACTCAAAAGTAATTATGGAATGAGTGAACAAACAATCACGATAAAAATTATTCTTAGGGGCTTATTATATTTCTATGCATGAATTACTGTAAGTTTTGGGGAAAGTGGAGAAAGAAAAACCAGCACTAATCTACTGCAGCATATCAATGATAAAATGATAAGGACCTAGATTTAGGAGGTAGAAATGAGAATAAAGAGACATTAATTTGAAAAGAATTTATGGCGAATGATTAAGTGGTATTTTTCTCATTACTATTTCTGTCTAAGAGCCAGGTCAAGTGTTGTTAAGTGGTCTGATCAACTTTATACTCATTCATTCACTTGGAAAACATCTATTGAGCACTAGGCACTCTTCTGGCCCCAGGGGCCAAAGTGAATTTCAGATTTATTCTCCTCAAATTTTGGACTGATCATTGAGAGCCCTGAGCCCTGACAGCCTAACAACTCGTGCACACATGGCCATTGTCATAACAGCCATCCTTGATTACCAAAGTAACCTGGCATTTATTAGGAGAAAGGTTTGAAAGAGAGAATTTTAAGGCTGAGCAGCATCACGACAGTCCCAACTGTGTATCTACGGAAACATTAAACAAGCAATTAAGCGCTTCATCTCCAGTCATTCCACATTATTTATCCAGGTGAGGCAGAATCCCAAACAGATAAATCGTTGACTTAGAAAGTGTGATTTCTGCTATGATTTTATAAGATAGTGAATAATTTCTATGACAATCCTATATGAATACCAGCCACAAACTCTCTAAGTCCAAATGTGAATAGATAGTTGAAATTTGATGATCTCTCAGCCTACAAGCTCTACCAATCACATGCCATCCTAAATATCTCTATCAAGATTAGAATTCCCAAGACAGAAATCAGCTCATCACTCCTTGGGGGAATTAAGTTCAGCGGTTCCTCCCTCTATCCCTCCCTTCCCTTTCTTTGCCATCTATGGAGTACCTGTCATGCATCAGACATAGTCCTTGGTGCTGAGACATACACAAACTCACCACACACACACACACACACACACACACACACACACACACACACAGAATAAATCAGACATAGTCTGTGCTCACATGGACTTAATAGTCAATTGGAAGTCCCTTTGACTAGAGCCAGCTATTCCAAGCCCTCCAAAGTAGAGCCCCAACCTTCCCCCAGGGCTTAACTACCACCTGTTTATCAAACCATCCAAACCTCCAAATTAGAACAACAGGGCTGCACACTGAACTTTGAATTCCTGCAGTTTGTGTTGGTCTCCTGATGTTTGGGCTTTCATCATATCCTTACAATGCCACTCGTCAATAGAATAGTCTAATCTGGGTTCAAATTCTGAATGACTATACTTTTATAGCTTTCAGGCCTTGAATAAATTAATTATTCTGGCCTTCTGGCTGGGCGTGGTGGTGCACGCTTGTAATCCCAGCATTCTAGAGGTGGGAGACCGGAGGATTGCGGTTCATGGACAACCTCAGCTACTTAGCGAGGCCCTTCGCAACTCAGTGAGACCCTGTTTCAAAAATAAAAAAAGACTAAAAACTAGGGCTGGGGGTGTAGCTCAGAGATACAACACCCCTGAGTTTCATTCCCAGTACTGCAAAAAAAGAAAGAAAAGAAAAAGAAAGTTAATTATTCTATAGGGGCTTCAATGTTTTTATCAGGTAAATGAAAATAATAACTACATGTCAAAGATGTACAAATAATTAAATGTTATATATGAAGGCACTGAGTAGAGGCTGTGATGAATTTCTCCAGCTAAAATTGAGCTCTGTTTTCAAGTTCTCAGAGCATGTCGTCATCTCCATCCTTTCTTAGGATCAGAGAAGATGGGAAACCCCTTGACACCTCTTGACACCTGAAGCAGTGCCTGGCAGGTAACTGGTCATGTACTGGGGTGGGAGAATGCCTTGTAGTTGGCATTCATAGTTGAGTCTGCTGAATTTGGAGACTTATCTAAATGTCAGATCATTCCTAAAATTTAGATAAGAACATGAATGGAGCAATTACTCAGAATAACTTGCTTCTCTTATTTCTGCTGTTGGTCAGTTTAAGTCCAAATGCAGAGATTATAAATATTTGAATTTTTTTTCTGGTACAGGGGTGGAACCCAGGGGCTTTGCTACCTCCAGGCTATACTCCCAGACCTATTTTATACTTTATTTGGAAACAGACTCTCACTAAGTTGCGAAGAACCTCACTCAGTAGCTGAGGCTGGCTTTGAACCTATGCGATCCTCCTGTCTCAGCCTTTCAAGCGTTGGGATTACAAGTGTGCGCCACCACACCCAGCTATAATATTTTAATTTAAATAGTCTCCTCAAACCAGGCATGGTGGCATATGCCTGTAATCCCAGAACAAGGGAGGCTAAGACAGAAGGATCCCAGGTTCAAGACCAGCTTCAGCAATATATATATATATATATATATATATATATATATATATATATGTATGTATGTATGTATGTCAGGCATGGTGATGAACACTTGTAATCCCAGCATTTGGGAGGCTGAGACAGGAGGATCACGGTTCACAGACAGTCTCAGCTACTTAGTGAGGCACTCTGCAACTCACTGAGACCTTGTTTCAAAATAAAGAATAAAAAAATAGAATGGCCCTGGGGTCAATCCCCAGTATCACCACCACCACCAAATATACATACATACATACATACATACATACATACATGTATGTGTATATATATAATGTTTTATTTTTATTTATTTTTGTGTGGTACTGAGGGTGGAACCCAGGGGCTTTTCTACCTCTGGGCTATACTCCCAGACCTATTTTTTATACTTTATTTGGAAACAGGGTCTCACTAAGTTTCTGAGAGCCTCACTAAGTAGCTGAGGCTGGCTTCGAATCTGTGCAATCCTTCTGTCTTAGTCTCCCATCGCTGGGATTACAAGTGTGCGCCACCACGCACACCCGGCTATATATAATGTTTTAAAGGGATGGGGATATAACTCAGGGGTAGAATGACCCTGGATTCAATTCCCAGTATCACAAAATATAAATAAATAGTATCCTTTTATCTTCCTATAGTATCCTCCTACTCAATGGCTATGAAACAGTTGTAAAGATCAAAACCAAAAAAACCCTACTTCTTACAATGCAACAAAAAGCCATTAGAATAGAAAATTAAACCGAAAGTTAAAAGGTTAATGAAGAGTCAGCTGAGTTTTATAATCCTTCACTTCAGCTAGCATCCCAAGACAGTGACTTCACAACTACACAAGAATGAGAATTACAAATCTTTGCCTCCAAAGTAATAACTGAAGATGAAGATTCATTCTCCTGCGCCATTCCCATTGCCAGACTTCCTCTTGTTGTCATGCAAGTGCAACTTCAGAATGCCTTCAATGAAAGTTCCCTGGGAACCCTTAGACCACTCTATAGAGTCACGATGATAGCCAACAGCTCCTTGGTCCTGTCGGAGTCATTTCTGGCCCCCTAAATCAATGTCCTGCCACTCTCCAATAAAATGATCTCCTGAATTATAGCCATAGTCATCACTTCACCCAGGCCAGGCAATGTGCAACCCAAAGCCCTCAGTGGTCCTCATCCATTATTTCAGAGAGAGCCGGAGCCCTGGGCCTGAGTACCCACCCTGGCACCCCGCTGTCCCCTAGAGCTCTCCCCCAGTGCCAGAAATCTGGAGAGAGTGCAACCTTCCTGCTTGGATCAGGTCTAGGTGGCATCTTGCTCCTTTTCTGATGAACAAACATAACCACATTCCAAGCAACTGAAAAACAACCAAGAGGAATCTACTAAGACATACGTGTTCATTCTGAGGTGCAATTGCTTCCCATGGGAAAACCCAAGGTTTTCTCAACAGGGAGCTCAGATATACTATGAAGGTGACAGGTACTAAAAGATTGGCAAGAGTCTCAGGACACATTGGGATGTAATTGTTCATTAACCACCCACCCCCTCCCCAGAAAATCCCCAGAAACAGGAGAGACCCTCTCCTCAACCCATTCTAGTAAATTCTCCCCATAGCACATTGTACCTCTCCAGAGACAGTCAGAAACTGCCGTTCATTTAATTGCTTGAAAAACCCAAACCAAACAAGAGCCTCTGGAGCTTGGCCCGGTGTTTGTTGGCTGTCTGCAGATTTACAATTTAGCACCATGTGGATCTTCAGAGTCAAAGTGTTAGAAATCTAAGGGGCTCATTCTACCCTCCCCCCCAAATACAATGGGCAAGAACAGGAAAAGCTTCAAAGTCCCCAGAAGGCATCAAACCCAATTACATTACAACACATGTGTGCAGCCCTTAAGCTGCTCATTAACATTTGGAAAATTCTTCTGGTAAATGTCTTCATATCCAATTTAGGCTTCTTTCCCCTTCTCTCCTTCACCCTTGTTTCATAGACAGACAACAGTAATGAGCTATATAAATGTAACTCTTTAAACTAAGAATGTCATCACTTCACCATACAAGAGAGCGGTCCGTGTCACGTATGTCTACAAACTGCAGTTGCTGTCTGTTAGAGTTTGTAGCAACTTTTAAATCTGTCATCACGGCATGAATTTCATACTAAGCTCCTTCCCGGTGCTCAAGCCAGGAAGCGAGAGGGGAACAGGCGGTGTCGTTTATGGGCAGACGGGTATTGGGCAAGTGTGACATCACACTGCTCAGCCCTAATGAGGTGAGAAGGCGCGTCTGCAACAACATGGCACTTTGTTTACCGGGAAACTTTAAGTGGAGCTGCATTTCAGCTCATGATAAGGCCAAAACAAAGGATATGGATTACAGATTTTTAACAGCCCAAGCAAGGGGAGCGTGGATGGTGGGGGATCATTTAGGAGAAAATGCAAAAAGTCAAATGACCAAAGTAGGCTCCAAGCAGGCTAGTCCCTTGGCAGTTGTACCAGGCACATTTGTTCAACTAAATTATTAGCACATCAGCCAACTGTCTTGTTTTTTGTCTCCTTCCCAAGCAGGAGAAACTACACCTAAAGTAAGTTTGTGTGTGTGTGTCTATTTTTTAAAATATAGGTCCTATTTTTAATACCTTGGTATTCCATATCTTAATCAACATTTTCTATTCAAAGATAGTATATATCTTTGAATCGTTTAATATATATAGTTAATATATATTATATATCACATATATAATATATAGTTAATATATATATGCCGGGCGTGGTGGCGCACGCTTGTAATCCCCGCACTTGGGAGGCGGAGACAGGAGGATAGCGCAGGTTCGAAGCCAGCCGCACTGGCATAAGAGACCCTGTTTCAAAAATATAAAATAGGTCTGGGAGTGTAGCCCGGAGGAAGGAGGGCTTCCAGGAACCCCAGTACCACCAAATATATATATATATATATATATATATATATATATATATATATATATATATGATAGTTTAAATATATATAGTTTAAATATATATAGTTTGACTATAACCTCACATATTATACTTTTCAAAGTCTTTTTTCTATATTTATATTGGATACCATAATCAATTTCTTTTTCCCTACCGTTACCTACATCAGCATTTGAATTTCTGAATAACCCATAGAGTACAACATTTAAATATGGGAAATAAGAGAGGGTAGGAAAGCTTTAAAAACCCAACTTTATTTAGAATTAGGAAAACGTAACTGACAGACTACACAAGGAGGCCAAGTGAAATCAGCACAGGTACTAATGGACCCAGAAGAAGAGGCCATTACATTTATCTAAGATTATTTATCATCTGCTGAAAGAACTCCTACTCCGAAGCTGCTTCTTTTCCTGACCATCGATAAAGCAAAAGGCTTGGGCCATTCCTGTTGGGATGGGCCAAACACCTAGGAGGAACCAAGAAGTCTCCATTCACTCGGGTGGGACAGACTCAGCACTTCACACCACTGAAGTCTCATGGAATTCTCTGGAGAAGTTTGTTTTTCAAATTACTCTAAATAGTTCTACTTTAAGCAAGAAATTTCTTCAAAGAGACACTATCCCATTGTAGGACTAAAAAATCTACAATTCTTTTGTTCTTAATTGTCTCAGCTCTAACCAGATATACCTAGTAGGATTAGGTTGAAATTAACAGTTCTTTTGCATACCGGTTCTAAAATACTGGTTTCTTCCCACAAGCTCAATATTAATTGAACTCATACGTTCTGTCACTGGTTATGGGCCTGTTAGAAACCTTGCTTATCACCATGGTGACCATATAGTTCTTCATCAGCTACAAATTCACCCCTGCTTAGCAGTTTCTCACCTCTTATAGACGCTATTTGACCTACTCAGATGCTTAGCTAAGAGCACAGGCTACTCGTTTGTTCATTATCCGTCAAAAGGGTAATTAGACTCTTTGGTTATTCAAATAATCACTTTTTAAAAGTGGCTAAGATAATGATCATTACAATTCTTTTTAAAAAAAAAAAAAATCTAACCACAGCCGGGCGTGGTGGCGCACGCTTGTAATCCCCGCGCTTGGGAGGCAGAGACAGGAGGATCACGCAGGTTCAAAGCCAGCTACCCGCGCTGGCTTAGGAGACCCTGTTTCCAAATAAAAATATAAAAATAGGTCTGGGAGTGTAGCCCGGAGGTAGAAGGGCTTCCAGGAACCCCAGTACCACCAAAAAAAAAAAAAAAAAAAAAAATCTAACCACAACTCTACAATAGTCAGCTGCGTTTTATATGACAAGGCATTTAGTCCCTCTGAGCCTCAGTTTCCTCAACCAGAAAATGGGAAGAATAGCAGCATGAACAATAAAGCTGTTGTGAAGATTAAGTAACATGTGGAGTACTTCGTACAATAGTGGCACATGGGAAAAGATGTTGACAAAATAATAATTATATAATAATGAGAAGATGGAATAACAAATATATATGTACAAACCACATAGTATATCCAAATTGTTCTTGGTAGAAGAGCATAGGCTACCATTATCCACAACTGCAGTTCTGTCCCTGGTTAATTTGTTGTTGCTGTTGCTGTTAATTCTATCTTAAGACCCTAGTATTTTCAATCTTTCTACCTGTAGGGATAAAGCAGTGGAGAAAGTGAAAGACAATGGAAACAAAATGCAAAGACAGCCAATCAGTCAGCAGAGCCCCCACCCCATGTGCGTACAATCAGCACCAGCTGTAGTCCAATTAAACTTAATCTAGTCACATGCTCATGTGCTCCTCAGAAATTAGAGGAAATCAATTCAAATGCTAATGAGAAAGTCCATAATTTATTATCTGCTGAGGAATGCATGTTACATTAATTTTAACTGTAAACAATTATTTTTATTGCAAGATTAATTACCCTATCTTATACAACTTCCTTTTTTCATATTCTTTTAAGGAATTAGTTTTCAGTTGCTGTTTTGTGGCTCTGTCACAGTTCTTTAGCTTGAGAAAAGTATAATTAATTTAGGGACGCTGCAAATGTTGTTTTCTATTCTTCTGCCAAAAGAAAGTGGGATAAATGGCTGGGTCAAACATGGAGAAAAATGGCTTCAGCTTCTGGCCAGGATGAAAAGACATTTAGAACTCAGAATAGAAGTGAGGGGAACTACACAGGATTCAAAATATGGGGTGATGTTGGTCATTTCTGACCATCCCATTTCCCATAGGCTTCTACAAGCAAGTTCAGTATGAGAATTCTTCCTAAATCTCTGAAAGTCAATGAAAAATGAAAAATACATGAGCTGAAATTTTTAGAGCAAGAAAAAGGCTAATGTGTATGTGTGTGTGTGTGTGTGTGTGTGTGTGTGTACTAGAACTTTTTTATATATTGGTTTTGTGCATGCTTAATCGAGTGGCTGTTCTTTGAGCTGTCAGAATTCAGTTCCTTTAACAAAGCCACCCTCACCCCGACTTACCCTCCCCCAGGTGAATGAATGCTTAATATAGCACCTTGTGGGAAATTATTCTTAAACTGATCACAAAGAGGGTTGATAGTGAATATTCTACTGTTTCTGACAAGTCCATTCCTTGCTTCTTATGCTTTCTAAAAGCTAAAAGAGGTCTATCTATTCCCTTTGTGGACTCAGTCAGACCCAGCATTTTAAAGGTAAATATTTATCAAATATTAAATGTATTAGTTTACCTCATCAAGACTTTCTTAATTTAAATTTCCAGTGAAAGTTACTGCAAGTCATCGATTAAAATTAAATTAGCTTAGATCAATAAGCCCAGTTGTTGATTTCAACAGAAATTTGGTTAGAAAAAGGGTAAGAGAAGTGAGCAGGAAAGGTTCCGCTGCTAATTACTTGGAAAAGTTTAGGCTTAAGGGGTAATAAGCATTTGACCCAGGAGTGGAAACAGAAGAATAAGTGTTCGCTATGAAGAACACAGGGCACAACCTTAGTGACAGGTTCAGTCATGACTTCCTGTTAGGTGAACTGAATCCTAGTTAGTCTTAATGTGTTCCAATCTGATCATCTCTTATAACTGCCGTGGGAGGCCATTGGGCACACAACAATCAGCTGGGCTGTAGTAGACAGGATGAAAAATAATCTTTCCCATGAGCAACAAGTTCCTAGTGCTTTACATTGTAAATCCAAACCAAAGGTGGGAAGGCGTGTCCTTTTTACATGCTTTTGTGATTTCTATTGAATATTTTGGCAAGTCCCTACCAGAAGAGCATGTGCTATTTATCAGAATCCTATCTAGTGGCTACAAAAATCAGGAAGTGGTCCAAAGGGACAGGCTGTGGTGACCCAGGTTACACCTGGTTTTAATTTGATTGTCAGATGTCATAAGGGCAGACTTATAAGACTAAACCTCATTTCTACTCTAAACCTATGGGGAATTAGTGCTGATTTATTTTAGCAAAGAGTTTCATGCTCTTGATTTCCATTCCAATTTCTCTGCTTAATAAAATAAGATGTCACGTGTCAAGCTACATTGTAGTGAATTATATCAACAACCCCAAGCCATTCAATTCTACTTGAAAACTTGCCATAAAGTCAAGATCTGTCACAAAGCATCAGGATTAGTTACCGCCGCAAAACCCTCCTACTATCAAACAAGCCAACAGGCAACACATATGAAGAAAATGAAGGATTATCAGGCTTTGCACTAAAAAAAAAAGCCTTTGGTTTAATAAACATCAGGCATCTACAGTCACATGGAACTACCCAGTGACTTAACTTAAATTTATCTCACTTTTTTTTTTTTTTACTAACTATACCCAGACAATCTAATGGGCCAGCCTTGTGATAGACTTTGTAACAGCTTCAGCTTTCCCAGACTGTAAGCCTCTGTAAACCTCTGTGTCAGGTTCCACAAACTATACCAGAAAGGGTCTCAATTAATTTTAGAGATAGAAATTTACATTCTATGAAAGCTCTCTGATAAAGAACAGAACAGCCTGGAAAGTAAGAAGACATACACTAGGCCTGTTTTCTTGTAGTAGGCGCAAGCAGCACATTTGAGTGAACCCTAACTAGGATGAGTGAGAGCATGCCCAGCTTCAATCAACTGCAGATGTACTTAACACATCCCAAACCAATGCAGTCAAAGAAGAACTTTGGGTAGAGTCTATAGATCATAAAGGTGATAAATGAACTAAGGAACCCCATCTGTAAGTGCTTACACATTCTATGCGTAATGGTAGAGTTTCAATGTTCTATCCTAAAACTCTCACCAAAATAGATTATCTTTTATGGCATGGAATGTCCTGCAGAACCAAAGGTTTTCATTTCCCCAATGTTAATGTGTTTGTGAATAAAAGTGAACCAGGAAAAACACAGAGATGTTGTGGGAAGCATCCTCTTTAAGCTTTTTTTTTTTTTTTTTTTTTTACTGTTGGGAAGCAAAAGTCCCAAACATTTCACCGGAAAGAATTCTCTTTTATTTTTTCCAGCAGAGAAATTCAATCTTTAAGAGGATAGTATTTTGTATCTGGTTCAAAAACCCATCCTTAGATCCTCAGATCTTTTGAGAATTACCAATCTCTGGTCATATTTAAGTTGGACAAGTGTCTTAAGATGTTGTCTATTTTTTTTCAGTACTAGGGATGGAACCCAGGGGCATTTTACTTTTGAGATATACCCCTAGCCCTATTTTTTATTTCTTTATTTTGAAACAGGGTTTCACTAAGTTGCAGAAGATCTCACTAAGCAGTGAGGCTGTCCAAGAACAGAGATCCTCCTATCTTAGCCTCCCAAGTACTAGGATTACAAGTGTGTGCTACTACACCCAGCTGATGCTGTGTATTTGAAGCAATACAGTCAATCACTTTTCTGCCTGGCTTCAGCCTCTGCTAGACTTTGTGTCCTTGGAGGAACCACTGGACTTTCACCTCTGGGCTTACTCGCATCAAAATTCTAACCAGACCCCCAAGTGGTCAATGAATAGAATCCAGAACACCTAGGAACTTCAGCAAGAAAAAAACCTATATTTACTACAATCTAGTTAACTGTAGTATTTCCCTAAATTGTGAATATAGACAATAAAGCTTTCAGATTATTTGTGTACTTCCCTTTCCTAAAATAATGAGCTTCTTTCAGATGACCATTTTCATCTGTTTCTCCTAGGGTAGTGCCTGACAACTGAAACAGCTATTTCCAAGTCCCCATAGAATACTATTGCTCTTATATTGAATCGCCCTGACACCAACTGCTGAACAGGTAACAGGTGCCGCCTGACTACAAGATGTGCTGACCTACTGACTCCTCCCACTTCCTCCGATGAACTGGGCTCCTCACAAGGTTCCTGTCCCACCTATCTCTAAGTTACACTCTCTCCTCTTTTGCCCTTAAAAACTGCCAACCTGTTCAAAGACAATTACTTATTTTTTTGTCCAAAATAACCTAATTTCTCAAGAATACCAAACATATGGCTTCCCTTGAGCTGTTCTGGATCAAATTAGCACTTTCATTTTACTATGTCTTAGGACCTTGGTGATGTGCACACACACATATATCATATATATCTCAAAGCCAAGGCAACATAGTCTGTTGCTGCATTCAGAGCAGGATGGCGACAGCATATCATGCTAACGTGATCATTGTATAAATATTACAACCAGATCTTCAGAGATAGAAACTGAGCCTCTGGACTATTTGATGAAAATAAAACATCAAATATCCAAGTACAGATGACTTATTTCTGAAAAGAACAAACTACTTCATACTTATCACTGCCATATCTTGCCTGTCCAGTATAGTAGCATGTACAACTTTTCAGCTCTACCTTCAAAATATGATAAATCTTCCCTCTGGGGCAAAGAGTGCATCTCTGTATTTATCCAGAGAAAGAATTTAACTCTTGTCTACATGTTTAAAAGTGTGTGTGTGTGGGGGGGGGGGGGGGTAACAGATTGTGAAGGATTGATTACTAAGGCACAAAAAAAAATCAATCTTGAGACTTTGATGATTTAACCAGCCACAAAAGCATAGAAATGTATGAGAAAGCCCTGATTGATTTTTAACTCCGTAATCCTTCCCACCCCATCTATTATCCTGTATGGATCATATTAGCCATCATTATGACTAAGACAAGATAGGACGCTGACATCCGCCTGACATGATATAACTGTAAATGGAATCAGCTTATACACAAAGGCTTTTACCTGGTTATTAATAGTGTTCTCAGTGGGTGATGGGCTGAGCTGATATTAAAACCTCCGTCGGCTATGTGGAGCCATTGCCATTTGATTTCCATCCAAGAAGCAGCTCCTCAAGGTAGTGATTGCACAGTGCCCTGACAAACTGCTGCGGTATCATTCCTGGATACTCGCCCTTTTAAGAGGCTCATAAAATACTGGAGGTGGATGACATCTTGTTGGCACCCAGGATTTTAAGTCAGTGCCGCTAGCTGAAGGATACCAAGTATGTTCACAAATCCCTTGACTACATTCCTAGGTTTAATCATCACTGATGTGAATGCAAAGGAGAGGAAGATTTAAGGTGTCCAGCTTCACAGGTGACATGAACTGTAGTAAAACATACATGAATACATACCACGGTGTTACAGTCACTTGCTGACTTTTGCTTGACTCACTTACCATCCATGAACCAATGGAAAATATTTAGATCTTAAGGGCCCTGTTTACCTTCCTGACTCCAGGAAACATTTGACTACCATTTCATTTATATAAAAAAATATGGTAAGAGGAGTGAGTTAGAAATATAAAGATTAAATGACTGGCCACTATTACTCAGAGATTTCAAAGAAGTCCCAGTACAAAATCCATGTTTTTTACTTAACAAAATACCTTCTTTTACCCAGCAAGTGTTTACCAAGGACTTAACTATGTACCAGACATTTCTAGGGTATGGAGGAAATACATTGAAAAACTGAATGGAATCACTGAAATCTCAGGAAGCTCGCAAGGACCCACTATTGACCTCAGACTATCGTTGGGAGACACATACAAAGATGCTCATCAACTTACAGCAGGATTATGGCACAATGAATGCCTCATAAGTTGAAAAAACCATAAATCAAAAATGCATTTAATATACCTGATGTACAGAACATCCTAGCTTAGCCTACCTTAACTGTTCAGAACACTTGAATTAGCCTATAGTAAGGGGTAATCACCTGATACGAAGCCTATTTTACAATAAAGTGTTGAATAGCTCATGTAGTTTATTGAATGCTGTAAAGTAAAAAAAAAACAGAATAATTATATGGGTATACTTTCGCACCATCATAAAGTTGAAAAATCCTAAGTTGAAGCAGTGTAAGTCAGGAGCCAGCTGTATACAATCATGTATTATGTGATCAAGCCCCTGTGAGCTCAAAGAACCTGATAGCTTTCCCCAGATTTGACTGGCTTCCTCCTGCCCTATGAAGTCAAATACAATAATCAAATTCTGAATAACATCCTAAGAGACAGGTGGGGGTGTAAGGAAGAGCAATACCTTGTATTTAAAAGCATTAACATTTTCCTTTTGGAAAATTGAAAATTCATCCCACTTATTATGGGGGTAAATTTCAAAATTACTGTTTTCAGGATCACATTCTGGGGATCAGTTGTGAAAAATAAATGGAGCTTCAAATAGATAGATGGCATATAGAACTTAGTGCCTGACAGAAGGTGCAATAACTGTAATCAGTGATGAGGATACCCATGATGATACACTGAGTCACCTGGTGACACATCATTATACCCACCCCTTCACTCAACAACACAGAGGCAAAATGGCAAAGGTGCATTTCTATGCTCATTTGTGAGCCGTTCCAGGTGCTACCATATTCCCATCAGTGAAATGCATTTTCTTGGACATGTAGTTGCTTCCCCTTAAACTGACATTACAACAAGCATTTCTAAGCCAGCTGCCCTGTCTTCTGCATCCTCTGACAATCAATCAGAGTCAAGACTTTTGATGTGGTTTTCAGGGGGAGTCCAGAAAGTTTTAGAGCTCCTGAGTCAGCTGCACCAGCTCACAGGTTCCAAAGTTCAGAAAACAATAAATGTTCCAACCAAAGACGGCCCCAGTTCATCCCTGAAATGCTGCACACCATGTGTTGGAGGGTACTACCGTAACCAATAATCTTTAAAACCACATACAGCTTGGGGGTGGCAGGGGAAATGCCTGAATATTACTCAATTGCCCAGAGACCCCCTGTGTCATTTATAGTGCACCCATCAGTAATTACACAAGAGCTCTCTATCATTTATAAGCACCTAGCCTGCACTGTATAATTTCATAGATGGGATAAGGAGACTTCTATTTTTTGAGATAGTCTCGTAAATATTTGATGGTTAATAGAAGCAACAGAGTTAATTTACCTTCGTATTTCAAAACAAAGCCAGGATTACCCATGTGATTTCATAACTTTTCTAGAAGGAAAAAGAAAAAAGGCCAACCTCCGTTTAAATTTGATGCCCAGTTACAGTATTTCAAAGAAATACATGCGTCTCCATATCTCTCATCACAGTCAATAGCATATGGGAGTGATGACTTCTGAGCCCCCAGAGTAGAAGCCCCTGCAAGAACTTTGTTCATTACTACATAAGGGTCTGGGCACATAGTAGTTACTCAAGGAAAAATTGTGGAGTAAACGAATGAATAAATGATGGGACTTTGATTTGCCAGAAGCAAAGGATCAACTATATATTTGCTTGTTTTCACGGGGCCACCCTCATATGTCATTAAAAACAGGTCCTTATTATCTCTCCCTCAGACCTTCTGCTGTGTAAACACCATTAACGCAGACACTGACACTCAGATTAATGAAAGGAAGCAATTTATTGAACTGATATTTGGTGTAGATGTCATTAGCAGCACTCCTTTGGAGCAACGGCAACAGATTAGACACTCTCTCCCCAAGAGCGTGTAGAAAATCATTTAACTGCTTTTCTGCAGCTGTTTATGTGACACCAGCTCTCTACGAATTGTTGAATTGGCTCTGAGACAACTGTAACTTTCTATGATTGCTCTTCATTGATGCTGTTTTTGTCTCTCTGGAGAAATAAGTCCTATACTAAATCATGCAGTTTGGGTTTTAGGTTTTGTTGTTACTGTCTACATTAAAGACACTAGAAAAGTTCCAGTAATAAGAGAAGGTCAATAGAGCTCTGGATAACTTTATCCACAGGGCAACATTTGAAAGGTGATCTTGGAGACTAGGAATAAGAGTATGATAGGTTTGGGTGGTTTTGTAGATCCATCAGGAAATTATGAACTTGCACAGCTTCTTAGAGTTGGGAAAGTCAAAAATATGCAACAAGGAGAGACTTGGGAAAGACCATACATAACCATGAACTTCTTAGGTCCCACTGACAAATTAGCGGATGGCTTTTAAAGCAATGACCCAGTTCCATGCAAGTGTCAGCCTCGTTTTTCCTAGTTCTATTGCCAAGTTAGCTATAGACTCAATATCCTGATGCTCCCCACCTACTCTAAAACTTATTTTCCTAATTTCCTTAATAATCACCTATTTCGTTTCCATACAAGAGCCCTGACTGATGAGCAACCTTTCAGACCCCACTGACCACACTGTGAGGTGACCTCTTCCTTTCTAATCCTTCCAACTGTTAGAACTCTCTATATACTATATAGAAGCTCTACAGAAACTTGCCTTCTAAAAACTATAACTTGATACTACTAGTTAAGCCCTGTAGAGTTATACAAAATAAACCAATCAATCTTTCCCAGGTACCTCCATCTAGGCTGGGTTTTCTTAGCTTCCTATAATAAAACTTATGGTTTCCAGACCTTGTACCCTTATGGATTACTGTCCAATTGCAGAATGTCTTAATATTAAATTAAATCATTTGTTTCCGGAATTGAAACTTCTTTCCATGATATTACATGCATTACCAAAAAAACTCAAAGTCAATGCGTGCTCAAAGATGCAGGTGGATGGTATTTTCTGGCTCGCTGGCACTTCTCTGAATAGAAGCTCCATAGTCCCACCGTCCCTGCAGCATTTCACTGTGAGCTTGTGTATATCACCTTGGCTTTCTTGGCCTTTGGCGAGCTGAAACTTGATTCTTCCAAAATTAAAATAGAGATTGCAAATTAGTGCAACCACTTTGGAAAACAGTATGGAGAATCCTCAGAAAAATGGGAACACACCTACCATTTGATCCAGCAATACCACTGTTGGGTATCTACCCAAAAGAAAAGAAACCAAACTACCAAACTAATGCATGTGTATCTATGTTCATAGCTGCACAATTCACCATAGCCAAACTATGGAACCAGACAAGATGTCCATCAACAGATGAATGGATTACAAAACTGTGGGATATGTACACAATGGAATTTTACTCAGCCATCAAAAAAAACTCAATTACATCATTTCCAGGGAAATGGATGGAACTGGAGGACATTATGCTAAGTGAGATTAGTCAGTCACAAAAAATAAGAAATCAGATGCTTTCCCTAATATGTGAGAGTTAGGGAGAAAAGAGGAGCAAACAAGATAACCTAAAGGAAGAGAAAGGAGGGGGAAGAGAAAAATCTCTAAAGCAAACAATGTACTTAAACATATCGAAGTCAATCACTAAGCCAAGCAAGGAAGGGAGGGACGGGGAGGGAATGGGGTGGTATTTGGGTAGGGGTTAAATCAGCGATGAGTACATGTTTATACACACAAGTTTTTTACCCCAATAAGTTGTATGAATATAATGCACCAATAAAATAAATAAATTTAAAAAAAGTAAAATAATACTAATCAGCATTTTAAGCACTGTACTCTGGTTAATCTGCAAAGACCCTGCCTTCCATCTCATTCTAGTCTGCTTTATCACACATTTATTCCTAGAGTTTAAGAATTAATACTAGCATAGTTTGGCCAAGAGAAAAGAAAGGATGTCCTTGAAAACAAAGCTTCCGCCTGGAAATTAATACTGTGGCACAAGCACAGAAGGAATAAAAATATGATTGAAAATATTATTTTTTTCTAAAAGTCATAAAGCAAGATTAATGGTCAATTTAAAACTAAAAGCAAGCTCCAAATGAAATTCCCCCCCCCTAAACACCACCAGCACACATTAACACATCACTTCCCTCCACCTTGTTATTTTTCACTGATAGTGACTTTCAGGTTTCCAACCAGAAGCAGGAAGCACTAAAAGCCTTCAAGGAAGCCTGTACTGGTGAGATTGCTCCCGGGCTTGCAGCACCAAGCGGGCACCGCGTAGCCACATGGTGCTTGTTTGTCACAGGCTGTTGATCCTGAGCAAGCCTGACACGGGCTCCCTTGGACCAAAGCGAATGCTGAGTCTACACAAGCAACTCTGGCTTCACGGGGCCAATGGCCGAGTCAAAGCACCATACAGGAGACATAGAAGTGGGTGCTTTCCATCCACACCCAGAAGGATTAAGTGCAAATGCCTCCCACACACAAGCTGTCTGCTGAATGTACATCCAGAACAGAGGAAGCCTGGAGGCCCCAGCTTCATAAACAGAGTCTTGGCAAAGAACAAATACTGAAAGTTTTAGTATTTGTCTGTCTCTTACTCTGTGGTTCTTTTGAAATCTCTGGTTGAAATTTTGAGGTATTGAAATAAGTGAGTATGGAAAAACCTGCAGGTTGTTGCTTTGCTAATTCTTATTTTCAGCTAGCCTTTGGATAATTCTACTTTTTTTTCTTAATTTTGATACTAAGGATGGAATCCAGGGACATTCTACTTCCAAGATACACCCCTCAGCTCTTTTTTATTTTACTTTTATTTTGAAACTGGATCTCTCTAAGCTTTTGAGTGTCTTGCTAAGTTGGCTGAGGCTAGCTGTGAACCAGCAATCCTCCTGTCTCAGCCTCCCAAGTACAAGGATTACCAGCATGCACTATCTATCACCACCTTCTTGATTTTATGGTTCCATTTTCCCACAATAAATATTTAATTTAAAATATTTTATTTGAACATCAGAATCACTTAAGTGAAAATATACAGGTGAAACCAACTTCTACCTAAGAAGAAATGTTAGCAGAGGAAGATATAAACAGGTATTTCATGTTTGTTTGATGCAATATTCTAGTCATAGTGCCAGTAAAATATATTCCAGACTGTTTCTAATCATTACTTTGTATAAAGCATCATTCAAATAAAAAGAAGGTAGAGGTGAAAAAAATAAAATTGATGATTCCAATATTAAATCTGTCAACAATAAGATTTCTCAGCTCAAATTAAGACAAATCAAGAGTCCGGTTTTTAGCTTTTATTGGTGCATTGTAGTCTCACATCATAATGTAGTTCAGAGTGATAGTCACACACATGTGTGTGTGCGCACGCACACACACACACACACACACACACAGCACTTGCTGGGCTTCCCCCCCAGTGTTCTCCCCACACCCTCCCCTTCCCCATACATGACATTAGACTGGCATTGGTAATTTCACATATGTATATAATGTCAGTGGAAGTGTAAGCCTTTCTTCTAGTTGTGGAATTGGGAATACATGTACAGCAGGATAAAGTTGTTTGTCTCTTTCTCTCTCTCCACCCTTTCCTGGTTTGCCTAATCCTCTTGTGAAAAGAGAGCTATTTTTTAAAGGACCAGGAAAGAGACAGAGGCTTTGAACATATATTGGTGCATCAAAGACTCTAATAGAAGATTGACATTAGCAGGGATATTTTGTTTTGTAGACATTACATTCTGAAAACCCAGAAGCCACCAGTCCTCCTTGAGTAACACATGGAACTTAAACAACAATAACAAAGATCTCATAGAGTCTCTCCAAGATGAAATGAGCATCCTGGAAGGGGAGCAGTGGTTAGAAATGGGTAAATGAAATCAGAGGGAGGAGACTCCAGAAATAGTAGAAAATTCCCAGATCTTCTTCTAAAATGTGATCAGATGGATGAATGGAATAATGTCTAGGTTCCTTGTGTGCAATGATCAACCAAGACTAAGGTTTCTCCTCAAATAATATCTATATTCAGAAGATCTTAGATATTATAGGCATAAATAAATCTTTAGTTCAAAAAAACTTCCCGCATGGAGCTTGTCTTTTAATGAAGGGAAATTATAAGCCAAATAAGTAAAATTTTAAATATATATAATTTGTGAGATGATGCTGAAAGTGCTAAAAAGGAAAGGAAAGCCATTGTATATAGGAAGCTTATTTAAAAATTGCAAGTACTGAGTATTGTGGTCTTGGGCACAAGGAGGAAGGTTATATGGAATATTATAGGAAAATATTCTTCCTAAATATGTGGATGGATAAATGAAACCAAGAAAATCTCCTTATCAGTAACTATCACGTCAGATGCTTTTCTTCTGCCCAAATGACTCACGCTCAGCTGTGCTATGCCTTTGCCCAAGTTGATCAAAACAGTTCACCCTGACCCCACTAACTCCCTAAAAAATATAACTCTTCTCCTAAACCCACTTTAAATGTCATTCCTCCACAAAGTCTTTCCCCAATAACAATAATACCCCACATTCACCTAGAGTCAAACTTGCAAAATGCTTCCCATACATTAGCCATAATGATGATTCTGAGTGGTGGGCATTATTGCCACTTTTTACACTGGTAAAAACAAAGACTGTAAGTGTCTTGTCCCAAACTAAACGACTGCCACTGAGAGCCGGGCACTCTGAACCAAGGCCCATGCTGTAGACTTGAGGAGGGGTGGAAATAACAAATCCTGGTGCCTCACTCATCAGTGGGGTGACTAGGAAATGTCACTTAACTTGTCTGAGCCTAGCTTTCCTCATTTACAAAGCAGGATAACTAGACGAACAGGGCAGGTTTGTTGAGAGTGTAGATTGTGAGGTCTCATCCCAGCGCCTAGACCTCGTGCACACTGGACTTTCTCTCCTTCCCCTCCATGCCACCAGCATCACCTTAACTATGCTCCCCATTCATGTGCAACTTCTCTCCTCCACACGTAGACAGAAAGTGTGATATGTACCACATAACTTGGTACTTACTAAAATATTAACTGGGATCTTTATGTCATTTGGGACCAAAGCCCAAGTGAAACTGTTTACTAAGTAAAGGCCACTTATTGGCTCTAATAACTGAAAGCAGCAGTGGTTAGCACAGCTTCTTCTACCCAAGCTTGATCTGGATATTCTATTGTGGTTGGGCTCTGGGTCCTTGTCCTTAACACTTTCCTCAGACTCTGCATTTGTCCATGTATAAGCAGCCCCCACTCTCAGGCTGGCTCCCATCATGGTGGCAAAATTTACCCCAGCTGCCTAGCCTTTTACCTGCATGCTGCACTGACCAAAAGAGAACACCGATTGTGGCCTGGGAATGGACTGAGCACATAGTTTCAGCTGGGATTGTGCCCTCAACCTTTATGGCAATCCATACATGAAATCACTGCCCAGAACCACTTGGACCCCAATAGAAACCAGGGATGTGGAGCCCACAACTACATTTATTATTGGTGCATAATAACTCTACAGATTTGGGGGTTTTGTTATAGCGTATGCCTACATGCATGTAACACAACTTGATCAATTTTTCTCCCCAATACTTCCCCTTCCCTTCCCTTCCTGTCTCCTCTTGTTCTCTTTCCTTCACCCTAATAGTGTCCCTTCTGCTTTTCATGAGGTCCTTTTATTTTCTTCTTCTTTTTTTTAATCTAACTTCTACAAATGAAAAAAAAATTGTCCTTCTGAATCTGGCTTATTTCACTTAACATTATACTCTCCAGTTCTACCCATGTCCCTGCAAATGACACAATCCCATAACACCCTCAATGCAACCAATCTTTTTTGACCTGGGAAGCTAAGCAAGATAGGGCCTGCTTAGTGCTTGGATGGGAGGCCACATCTATTTTAACAGATTTGATATCAGTTCTCCACTGGTTCCAGCTGCCTCTCCTGGCTCTTACAGTGAGTAGTGCTTAGAGTGGGCAAAGCCTTATCAGTCCACAAGACCCAGATCTTCTGAGGGCCTCTGTGACCCTAATCCCAAGTCCAGCCCCATGTAGGTTATTTAAAGTATTATACTTCCCCATCACAAAGAGAGCCCTTCTTGCAGGAATCCAGAATAAATGAAATTGCAAAGGATTGAATTTGTCCCTAAATTTATTTTATACCCTTTAAAGAATTCATACTTACCGTGTGTGTGTGTGTGTGTGTGTGTGTGTGTGTGTGTGTGTGTGAAACTTTGGAATAAACTTTTAAATAAGGCACTAAAGGATAGTTTTATAGAGTTTTCTCCTGTTTGGCTTTTCATAGAAATAAGTCCTTCATTATGGCAGTGACCTTCAACAAAGGTTAAGCGTGCAAACTTAAGAAAGTTTGTTCTTAACTGAACTGCTTTTATCTTTGAGCCTTTGAAGTAGAAGGTGAAAAGAAAGTCAAATATTTCATTCTCAACATCTTTAGAGAAAGTATATGTAAATAGGAAACACACATAAAGTCACTGAGCATAAACAGAAAACAAATGGTTATACATAATTGCAACTGCAGAACTATAAATGGGAGGAAAATAGGTTAAGGATGTTGTCTTGTGACGCTGCTTTCTGTTATTTAGGCAGAGATGGATTTGCTAGCATCATATTTCTTCCATCCACAGGTAAAATTTGCTCCGCTGATTCCTTGTCACCATTTCAAATATCAAGCTAAGCACTGTGTATTTCTCTGGGGTATTCACAACCTTCAGAGAGTTGTTGATAGTGATCACATTTCTTCTGAAGTCTTTGTTGATCCAAGAATACATATTTTGTTGTGCAAGCCTTCATAAATCAGTCTTTCCGCCCGTTTATCATCCTTGTTGCTTTTCTCTGAACACTCTCCGGTATGCCTCCAACTTGCTAATAATGAGGTTCCCAGACCACAGTGCATCATTCCAACCTCAGCCTCTCACATTGTGCAGGATGGACTTTGCCTTTTTTTTTGCTCTCTGATCCACTGTTTCCACTTACAAAGTTCATACGCTGCCAGATCATACATGAACCCATGATTCATCTGCTGTCCATTACAGTGCCTGGAGGAACCCATGCACTTCCTTAAACAGATCAATGCCTGACATGTAAGAGGTGCTCAAACGGTGCCCTGAGTAACTGAACAAATGAAAGCACAGACTGCCCGGTTGTGTCTTTATTACACCAAAATATATAAACAAAAATCGCAAAAGAGAGAGTGTGCATGTTTATGTCAGAGGTGGAGATAAGGGATCAGAGGAGAAACACGAAAAATCATTCGCGGATTATTTGGCCTGAATCATTCAATCAGTTCTATTGCACTGACTTGAATGAGAAATAATTCATTCTCATTTAGCACAAGGCAAAATGAAGTTCAGAAAACTAAGGTATTTCATCACGGTGGCTGAAGAGTTGAATTACAACTGAAACATATTTGGAATCTAAAATCCTTACATCCAGTGTGGTCCCTGGAGTAAACCAATCTCAAAATGTCATTAGTGAAGTCCTTGTAGGATTCAGCACGTGCCTCTTCAGCTAAAATAGTTAACATATGTGTTTCTGTCTGTATCTGCTGCTCAGTCTGCCCAGGTAACCGCTGACCAAGACTGAGCACGTCACATCAACATAGCAATGCACAGCGGTGTGAAGGAACAGTGTAATGACATGCTCAGGAAAACCATTCCCCAAATGGCTCCTCGTTTTAAAAGATAACAACAACAACAAAAAAAAGACCTAATGCCCTTCTCTACTGGTTAATTCATTCCTCTAAATTATCCATACATTTTAAGTTATAACTCCAAACCAACAAATACTCAGTTTATAGTTTTGTATTAATTCATTGTAGTCATATATCTTAATGATGTACAAAGTGGCAGAGGCATACATGCACATCTCATTCATTTAGCCCTTGCCCATTTCCCATCCCATTCCCTTACCCACTTCCCTCCCCATTCCCTCCCCCCTCCCCCATTTCATGTTTGACTTACAGATTGACTTTGATATGTTTGTGAAAGTACATCATATACATTAGGAAATTCCCTCTTCCCCCCTCCCTTCCCCTCAGTGAGGTCTCCTTATTTGCTCATCTATGGTTTCTCCTTCATCTAGAGTTCCTTCTATGACCCATTTTCTCCCTAGCTTCCACATATTAGGGAGAGCATCTGATTTCTTACTTTTTGTGACTGGCCAATCTCACTTAGCATAATGTTCTCCATTTCCATCCGTTTTTCTGTAAGATATAATTTTGTTCTTCTTTATGGCTGAGTAAAATTCCATTATGTACCTATCCCATAGTTTTGTAATCCCTTCATCTGTTGATGGGAATCTTGGTTGGTTTCATAGTTTGGCAATTGTGAATTGTGCAGCTATGAATATAGATATGCATGCATTAGTTTGGTTGTTTGTTTTTCATTTGGGGGGTTAGATATCCAAAAGTGGTATTGCTGAATCATATGGTAGATTCATTCTCATTCTTCTGTCCTCAGAAGAATGTCCTCCACATTGTTTTCCAAAGCAGTTGCACTAATTTGCAATCCCATCAACAATATATTAGAGTTCCCACTTCTCCATATCCTCACCAGCATTTGTTGTTGTTAATTCATTCCTCTAAATTGTTTGTACATTCTAAGTTACAACTCAAAACCAAAAATACTCAAGTTATACATTTTTTTGGTGGTACTGGGGTTCCCGGAAGCCCTTCTACCTCTGGGCTACACTCCCAGATACATTTTTTATACTTTTTTTATTTGGAAATAGGGTCTCTTAAGCCAGCACGGCTGGCTTCGAACCTGTGCGATCCTCCTGTCTCCGCCTCCCAAATGTGGGGATAAAAAGCGTGCGCCACCACGCCTGGCTCAAGTTATAACTTTTTAAAGTAAATTCTTCAGATAATTCCACATCCCATGCAAAAGACAACACAGTTTTAATGAAAACAGTGCTGGAAAGAAGTGAGAAGATTCAGTGAATATGTGGCTTACTAGTTTCTTAGCAAGGACTATAAAATAATAATTTCTGAAAGCCCCCTGGGATATATAAAGCATTCTATAGTACTTGTGAAATGGTGGTTGAATTTGTTGAACCGACCTTGGGTAAACCTCTCCATATTTCCAAGCTTCAGTTTCTACAACTATAAAACAGAAACTAATAATAACTTCCTTGTCTCATATGGCTATTGTATTGCTCCCCACAGGATAATATATATGAAATAATTTTAAACAATAATGCACCATACAAAAGTAAGTTATGGGGAAAGGTAGATGGACTGTGATAATTGTGCTGATAATGTAGGCATTGTGCCAACAAGCCAGTTGAAAAGTTAATAGCACTTTTTGCTATTCGTCCAGATGTTTGGGCACATTTTAACTATAAAAGCCAAAGTGGTCACTGGCAAACCTTCAGACAAAGGACTGCTAGCAGGAATTTCAGGAGTATTCGTGAGTCTCCTGAGCCCGGAAGAGGGCAGGGAAAGCTCTGCATAGAGATATTTCTACTCCAAGAAAGACCACAATTCTCATGCTCCCCTAAAAGAAAACCTGTACAGATCCCAAATATTTTGCTATGATGGTGAGCTGAGTGAATCTACCCCAGAGTTAAATCTTTGTTTTTTCACTGGGGAATAAGCCCTTTAGCTCTTACACTTTGACCCCAGCCTTATAGCAATCAAACCAAGGCAGAAATTTGCACTTGCAAATATTTTTGAAAACTCTGACTAAGCCTTCTTTAGATGTTTTCTAGTCTTCCTGTGCCTTTCCCTCCCACAGAGCACAATTAAAAAGGCACCTTTAAAAGGCTATTAAAAAACATTGATTGGCTTAACTGTGCTAATGTCATGGCTTTAAAATAAAGTTCTATTAAGTCTTTAAAATATTGCAGACAAGTACTTTGCAGCAGACACTCAGGACAGCCATCCTGAAGCTCCTGTTTTTCATGGATACGTAGTGAGTTACTTCAGTTCTCCTTTGTCATTTTTGTCTTTTTTTTTTTTTCCTAAGCTTCTGGTAGTTCTCATGCAATAACTTCCTTTGTGCATACTAGAAACCAGTGCCTAGCCCCTCATTTCCCCAAGTCACCATAATAAATTCATGAAGACAGATAACTTGTGCTTTGTTGCTATTAGTCCATAAGGGATTGTAGAGTTATCTCCTTATATTTGATTGCTAATAGCACAGAGTACCTTTCCTTCAAAGAATTATATTGTATTATGTTTGATCCTGGTTAAGCACATGTGATCTCCTTTCTGTTTACATACGGAATCACTTTTTGCCCCTAGAGAAACCCAGGAGCTCTACACAGACTTGAAAAAAAAATCTTCCTTCCACAACTGTATTTCAATCCTTGCTGCTTCCGTACCTTTGATGAGTAGACAACTTCTCATATCCATAATGTGCAAGGCAAGTCCAAGAAAGGAAGCCTCAGAAAAAGATCTCGTTTAGGGTGGTCGTTAACTGGACATTACAGTTTGAGTGGACCCACAACAGGTGGGCACTGGGCATCCTTATAGCCCTCTTACATATTCTACCTAGCCGGAAAGCAGAGGAGGAACAAATAGGATGTGAACCCATTTGTAAGCCACACTTTGTTTTTGGAATGTTAGGCATTTGCTATTGTTGCTGATATGATGAAGATGATGATTACAGTAGTGGACGTGATGATAATACTGATAATTTATTGGCTTTTGTTGTTGGCTAAAGTAGGATTTGCTCAGGAGCCAAGTGAACTCTATGCAGACTCTGCGAAGACCCTAAGTACAGAAAACCACCTTGTGAGACTCTAACATCTGTGTAACCTGCTGGGGGGCAGCTTCTACTGTCTAGCTTCAAGTAAGAGATGTGACAATGAATGAGTTATGATGCTTGGTGATTTTTTTCATAGCTCAAAGTCTGGAATTTACAGCTTTGAAAAAGGAACCTTCAGGCCATAACTAATCCTGAAGAAAATGTCAACGTTAATGAAGGCCCTCACCATCTTCCGTCCAGGCTTACCTTTCCTTGAGTCTCTACCCTCATTCATTTCCTCCTCCATCTCAGTTACTGTCATATCTTCCCACCTTCCTAAGCCCAAATGAGTTAGTAAGAAATTGCTGATTTATGAAATGTTTATAATATTATTCAACTCACTCTATCCTCAGTTCTCCCCTGTACTGAAGTATCTTCAGTTAATAATGAAGTGCACAGGCAAAATAAATATTATTTTACTATCTAGAACCGAAGGAAATATTCATTTGTATTCTATAGGTAATGGAATTTATTTTTGTGTGTGGCACCAGGGATTGAACCCTGGGGTATGGGGTATTCTGCCTCTGAGCTATACCCCCAGCCCTATTTTATTTTTTATTTTGCAACAGAATCTCACTAAGTTACTGATGGTCTTGCTAGGTTACTAAACCTAAGCCTCAAGCTTGCAATTCTCCTGTCTCAGCCTCCCAAGTACTGGGATTACAGATATTCATCACCATGCCCAGCTAAGTAATGGGTTTTTAAACATTTTTTCCAAACTTTGAATGGATCAACATGAGAGAAGAGTCAAGGACTGGTCAAGCATCACATCAAGGCAAGATGCAGAACTCATAGAACAAGGCCTTCTGCAAAAATAGCTCTTCCCCACTCTCCCTCTCCTTTGTCCCCTATCTTCCTACTCATCCTTCAAGACCATACACTGGGATCATCTCAGGCCTATAACCTGCAGGGCACCATCCCCACTTCCCAGGAACACCAGGAAACTCCAAGCTTCTGCTGCCTGGTTCACACCTCTACTCCTATCCACCTATGGCACTAGTTTGTTAGCAGGGATTTATAAAATAATCATTTCTGAAAGCTCACTTGAATGAAGTACTCATAAAATATTGGTTGGATTTGTTGAACCAACCTTGAGTAAACTTCCCACATGTCTAAGGTAAGGCCCTACTAATGCCAATAACTTAACATCTTTCAAACAGATATTCTTTAAATGTTGGTTTTTCAGCCAGGTGTAGTGGCACATCCTTGTAATCCCAGTATGTAGGAGGCTGAGACAGGAGGACCGCACAGGTTAGAAACCAGCCTCAGCTACTTAGTGAGGCTCTCAGCAACTTAGTGAGGCCCTGTTTCCAAATAAAATATTTTAAAAATTGGTCTTGGAATGTAATCTGGAGGCAGAAGGCCCCTGGGTTCCATCCCCATTACCATACACACACACACACACACACCACCACCACCACCACCACCACCACCACCACCACCACCACCATCATCATCATCATCAATATTGGTTTTTCATTGATTCAGTGGAATCAAGAAAACTGTTGTGTGCGTGTTTGGGGTTACTAGGTATTTAACCCACTGGCATTTTACCTCTGAGCTACACCCCAACCCTTTTTCTCTTTTGCTTGAAACTGGGTCTTGCTAGAATATTGAGAGTCTTACTATATTGCTGAGACTGTCCTCAAATATGTGATTTTCCTGTCTCAGTCTCCCAAATGTTAGGATTGCAGGTATATGCTACCATGCCCAACTAAAAAAAAAAATTATCTATTAATAAAAACAGTAATCTTTAGACTATAACTAAAATACACTGGGAATATAACATAATAGACTCATTTTGAACTATCTTCAATTCTACTCTCTTATTATCATATACACTTAGAGAGTATTACTGTATGGGTTTTCTGTTGCTGCCATAACAAATTACCCCAAACTTAGTGGCACAAAAATATAAATGTATTCTTATAGTTCTGTAGTTCATAAATCAAACATGAATCTCATTAGGCTAAGATTAAGGTGTCAAGAAAACTATACTCCTTTCTTCAGACTCAAAGGGAAGATCAATTCTCTTGCCCTTTTCAGCTTCGAGACCACTTATATTTCTTGACTCATGGCCCCATTCCTCCATCTTCCGAGGCTGCAACAGTGGACTGACTCTTCTCACAATACCATCTCTCTCGTGCTTGCAGCACAGAATGGTTCTCCACGATCAGGGGGCTCATGTGATTAGATTGCACACTTATATAATCCAGGGAAATCTCCCTCATTGCAAGGTCTGAACCTTAATTATAAATTAAAAACTCATTTTTCCATGTAAGCCTCATCTTTACAAATTCCAGAAGTTATCTATAGATATCTTTTGAGACCATTATTCTGCCTATCACAATTGGTTTCCCTCACTGGCTTGGAATGGAGATAATTGACATGGATAAAATAACCACAGAGTCATGATAGAGTTGAGATCTATTTTATTTTTATTTTGTATTGGTGCATTGTAATTATACATCATAACGAGGTTTGCAGTGAGAGACGCACACATGCGTACAACACCTGTGTTTACCTCCGGATCCCATCCCAGTGCCTCCCCATCCCTGTACATAATATGAAAGCTAGTATTAATAACTTCACATGTGAATACCATTATTTGAACTATTTCCTTCACCATGGACTGAGAGCTATTTTAACAGCCTGTTCTGTCCCTCCCTTGTGTTAATCCATCTCTCATGCTGCTACCAGATGACTCTTCTAAAGCACAGCTCTACTTCTGCGATCTCCCTGCTCAAAATTCTCCAGTGACCTATATTATTTTCCAAAGTAAGTATAAAATATTCCCCGAAATATAATGATGATAAGAGAGTGATCTAGATTCAGCGTGAATTATCACACTGAATCTTTACAACAGTAACAAGAGGTTGTTGTTTTTACTGTCCCCAGTTCATAGAAATGCTTACAGAAGATAAAAATAGGCTCAGAGAGGTTGAGTAAATGTTCCATCCCCAATAAATGCCATATACTCTAATTCAAAGGTTGAAAACTTTGGCCCACAAGCTAAATCAGGCTCAATGTTTTTATATAATAAACAAGCTGAGATTGGTTCTTTTAGATGACTGTTTGCAGTCTATTTGATAACAGGGAACAATAAATTTGAACCCCAATTAAATGAAATGTTATCTCCTTGTAAAAAGAAATTCATTCTTCTCAATAGACCTGTTACAAAAAAGTAAAAATATCATTATAATTTGTATTTCATCAATAAAAAATTTGCCTTCACTTTAATTATATAGGCATCTCCATAATATCTTCAGTTTTACCTTTTGATCTACAAGTCTTAAAATATTTACTATGTGGCTCTTTTCTGAAAAAGTTTGCCAGCGCCCACTACAGCCGAGTGTTTCTCATATTTGAGTAAAATATAGGTCCTTTCTAAGGGACATATAATCTTCCAGATACTCAATATTGAGTTAAATTATAATAAAAGATAAAGCTCATCATACTGATAGTTCTTTTGCATTTGTCATTCAAAAATTATTTATGTATCAAATACAAAAAAGCTTACAAAAATGATAAAATTGAACATCCATTCATTATCTTGGGATTATTATTGAAGTAAAACTAAAATCATAATAATGCATCAGAAAACTCACAGCTGCCTGATAACACCTTCTTGGATCTTTAGAAGTCTGCTGGCTTTTTGTGTTTCAAGGGAATCAAGTCCAGTGCTTTGCACATACTGGGAAAGCACTCTATCAGTGAGCTACACCTCCAACCCAGACTCCTAACTTGAAAAATACATAAATCAATGTTCCCCTAAATAGGCTTCATGCAGCTTTTTGTGCTTCTTCTCCTACTGCTCCTATCTCCTGGCTGAACCACATACAAAACTCCCAAACCCCTTTCCTCATTTCTGCAGTGGTGTTTTCCAAACCAAAGGATATGCCAAACATTGGAAAAGCCAAACAACTCAGGGTGACCTAAGGGAACAAGAAAATGTGTGCCTAACGGAAAGATGTATTTGGAATAACAGCAAACCCATCCAATAAAGGCCTGCTTCTTAGGTGGGATAAATGGTAGGTGATCAAGAAGGAGGCAGACCCTCAGGACAGAGTATGTTCCTTTGAGCTCTGGCCATGTTAGTACCAGCACCCAACACAAGAGCTGGTACTCACAAGAGCTGGTACTGGTCCAGAGGGTTATCAACGCCGCCCAGCATTCCCACATCACTCCAAAATAACCCTTCATCTATGACAATGATGCATGTTCATCTCTTCCTCAAAATCTTAGAGTTCAGCTTATAATAAGTGCCTCTCTATTGGCCACACCTAGTTCTCTCTGGATTTTTTTTTTTTCAGAATCTCCTCACTCCTTGTTACTTCTTTTTCTCCTGGTCCCCATAACATTTAAAAAGATTGTTAATGGTGAGACATTGGTTACTGAGAATGAGGAAATCTGAGAAAATAGAATGGAGCTCTCAGAGGAACTTAGTGTGGAAAATTAGGCAACCATTGGCGGATACATTTGCCTTGGATACATTTCATATCAAGGATTTAATTGCTATAAAGAACAGGTTTTTTAGCTGGGCATGATGGCACACACTTGTAATCCCAGCATTTGGGAGGCTGAGACAGGAGGATCGTGCTTCATGGACAGCCTCAACTACTTAATGAAGTCCATTGCAACTCAGTGAGACCCTGTTTCAAAATAAAGAATAAAAAATAGCACTGGGGGTGTAGATTGGAGGTAGAATGTCCTTAGGGTCCATCCAAATACTAAAAGAAAGAGAACAAGGTTTTTGAAGGATAGGTATATATTATTATTCATACTAGATAAATATGGAGTTGGCTGAGCCAAAATAACAAGTCAGTGTAAATTTAAATGAGGTTCATAACTGAATGAGCAACTAATCCTCAGTTATAGCAGTATCTACCAGATATTACTTTTGTGCAATAGAAGAGAATGTAAGCTATAAAACAGAATTATCAAGGGTGAATAAAATAATCAACTGTCCCAGAATAAAGTAAGTCAAGAGCAAGAAAGTGATATTTTTATGTCTTTGGTATTAATATAGAATAGATTCTCTCATTCAATAGTATTTTTAAGTGCCCAATAAATATTGAGTTACAGGAAACACAATACTTGGCTCTAGAATTCATAGAGCTAAGAAAAAAACAGATCTAAAAAGAAACAGTATATACTGGCTGAAGAGCCAGGTACTTTTACAAGTACCATGTTATTTATTTCTCTTAATGTTGGAGATAAATACTATTACTTATTTTATATTAGAATAAACAGAGGCTTAGAGAGATAAATTGTGCTCAAAGTCTCACAACTTGCAAGTGCCAGAACCATGATTCAAAATTGTGTCTCTCTATGTATCTAAAACCTTGCTCATCAAAAAGCTGTTTTCTAAGCCAGGTGTGGTGGCGCACACTTGTAATCCCAGCATTTGGGAGGCTGAAACAGGAGGGTCACAGTTCACTGACAGCCTCAGCTATTTAGTGAGGCCCTTTGCAACTCAGTGAGACCCTGTCTCAAAATAAAGAATAAAAAATAGGGCCGGGGTGTAGCTCGGAAATAGATACCCCTGGGTTTCATCCCTAGTACCACACAAAAAAAGTTTTCTCTTCATGAACATGACAAACATGGGAATAATTATAAATTTTTATGTGTCACAGAGGGCAAACACAGAGTACTGATGATATTCAAAGAAGAGAGATAACATGAACTATTTCTCCAGATCTATAAATATTAACAGAAAATAGAAGGAAAGAAGCCACTAGATCCTTAAGATCTACAACAAAATGTATATCATAAAGAGAGTCACAAAATACTAACATTAACAGAAAGACTCATGTTGTATGTTTTAGGCTCCCTCTCAGCCCACTTAGTTATACTATACATCCTTTCTTCCTTCCTTCCTTCTTTCCTTCCTTCCTGCTGCTGGAGATCAATCTAGGACCTTATGCATGTTAGGAAAGCACTCTACCACTGAGCTATATCCCCAGTCCATATAATGCACTCTTTTTAAACCACACAATGATATATATACATTTATTAAATTTTTATTTTAGCATACTCATTAGTTTTGAAGGTACTTATATTCTGAGTCACTGGGTGTTTTTGATCTCTATTTTTTTACTTCTTTTTAAACCCAACCACATCCTTATGTTCCAACATCTCCTGGGCTCTCTCCAGCTGAGCTTGGAAGTGCCAATCTGGTGTGATGTATCAGTTATTTGTGGCCTGGTGTAGATAAAGGACACTAATGAGATTTAATATCTCAGGCAGGAGACTTTTGGATTCCAAAGTTCAATATAGAATTTCAATACTGAGATGGCTTTAATTAGTGTTTCACCTATGACCTGAGAGGTTGGGTATTATATGGATATAATTTATCACAGCAGAAAGCTGAGGGCATTTCTTTTGAAATAAGACCATGTTCTCAGTGTGGAAGAATGAGAAAGTACTCACCTTCCTCTCCTATTTGATTAACTATTAAGACAAAGGTGTGCCTCTCTGCACCTGTTCCATAGTTTGGCACAAAGAGGAGACTACATGTACAAGTAGTCTTGATGCTGGCCCACCCTCATTCTCTGAATGGTAATGATGATATATAAGATTGAAGCAAAATCTGTCACAATGAAGCAGAATAAGTCACAACTGATCCTAGAGACTGAAGAGCAATGATAATAACACCCTTTGGAACTAATGTGGTACAAGAAAAATAAATTATGTGTGGTACTGGGGATTAAACCCAGGGGCATTCTGCCTCTGACCTATATATACCCTTAGCCCTATTTTATTCTTTATTTTGAAACAGGGCCTCATAAGTTGCTAACACTGGCCAGGAACCTGAGGTCCTCCTGTCTCTGTCTCAAAGCATTGGGGTTATAAGCATGCATCACCATGCCTGGCTAGCAAAAAAAAAAAAAAATTAAATGAAGATATGTACCATAATGTAATGGGTGAGAAGTAGGTTAAAGTAAATTTGGGACACTCTGTTATCTAAAGATGTTATTTTGTAGCAAGAACATATAAGCAAAGAAAAGAGCAACAAGACCACTTGTTCATCTCAACACAGCATGCAAGGGTGACCACAGGATCTTAACTTCCTTCTGCTCCTACGCAATGCGTGTGTCGTGAGTGCCTGCCTATGAGTGCCTGGGGTCCCCAGGAGCAGCTTCACTGCGGCAGGAGGTCAGCCTCACTCCTCCGTGTTCATATTGCTCTCTGGCTTACAAAGCTCTTGAACATATATTTTTTCATATTTTCTCATTAATTCTTTAGTAAAACAAAGCAGGAATATTATCCCATTTTGCTAAGGAAGAAATTATTATTCAGGAAGATGAAATGGGCTGGGTTTAGTAGTGCACACTTAAAATCTCAGTACTTTGGAAGCCGAGACAGGTGAATCACAGGTTTGAGGCCAGACTTGGCAACTTAGGAAGACCCTCAGCAATTTAGCAGGATCCTATTTCAAAATTTTAAAAATAATAAATTTGAAGGCTGGGAGTATAGCTCAGAGGTGGTATGCCCCTGGGTTCAAGCCACAATACAAAAAAAAAAAAAAAAAGGAATAAATGGGGCCAGGTGTGGTGGTGCATGCTTGTAATTTCAGCATTTGGGAGGCGGAGACCAGAGGATGGTGATTCGCAGACAGCCTCAGCTACTTAGCAAGGCCCTTCGCAACTCAGTGAGACCCTGTTTCAAAAAATAAAAAGATTAAAAAATAGGGCTGGGGTGCAGCTCGAAGGTACAGTACCCCTGGGTTCCATTTCCAGTACCGCAAAAAAAATAAATAAATAAAAGGTTTTTAAAGGAGGACTGCGGAATGTAGCTAGGTGGTGGATTACCCCTGAGTTTTATCTCACATACTACCAAAAAATAAAAGGAAGAAAGAAAGAAAAAAGACTCAGCCAAAGCCCCACAGGTATTCACTACTAGGGAGTTCCCTAGAACATGGGCCCTCAAGGCCAGAGCCCTTCATTTTATTCCTGGAGTGAGGCTGAGAAGCCAGGCTGTACTCTCTTTATCTAACCTCTCAGGTCTGTTGAATTGGCATCTAGGTATCACTGAGAGCAGCCTAGGTCATTAGTAATCGTCACCAGCAATGCGTTTAAAAAGTCCTACCTTTGTGTTTCAGACTCATCTTCTCTGAAATGATGTTGACTCCCTACCTCCCACCTCGGGAGGTGATTTAAGGATTCAGTGAATTAGTGCATTTAGAAGAGCGCCTGGCACCAAACTGATATGAGTGATAATCACTGCTCTCTCGCTAGACTTGTAAGTAAACCTCACCTGCCCACAGATCCATGTCCCCCTAGCTCCCTGTTTATCCAGAACAAATGCAGTAACTTTGATGTTTCTCAGTTCTGTTGGAAATTCAAGGTCACTGTGGGCCTTAGTTTGGAGACTGAAGGGTCTCCTGTCCTTTGGCTTCCAAGACTTTTATTATTTTTCTTATGTCTACACATGTTCTAAAAGACTTTGTCTTCTACCTGTATTTACTAAAAAATTGTTTATATGGTTGGACAGACGTATGTGCTGGCATATGCTTCATTAGTAATTCTAGTACTTGGGAGGCTGAAACAGGAGGATCACAGGTTCGAGGACAGCCTCAGTAACTAGTTACACTCTCATCATCCTAATGAGACCCTGTTTCGGGGAAAAAAAAAAAATAGGGCTGGTGTGCAGCTTGAAGTTAGAATGTCCCTTGAAGGTAGATTCTCTGATACCACACACACAAAAATTAGTCTATGTGGACTCCTTACTGGGAAATACACTCTTTCTTTAAGTTTTTTTAAAGCACCAAATACAGTTTACAGTCTTCTCTTATTTCTTGAAGAGACTACAAATCTAACCCTTGTTTCTAGAATGAGAAATAATGAGAGATCTAACATGTCGGGAGGCTGGCCTAAGATCATTCTTATAGTTACGGTCAAAGCCTGAGCCAGGATCTGAATCTTTTGACACAAATGAAGGCCTTGACAACTTTCTCACTCTAAGTGCACCTATCTGGTTAGGTACATTCTCTCACTGAAACTATCACACAAGCATCTTTGCCTCTTACTATCTGGACCTTTAAATTTTTTTTATGGTAGTAAGGGCTGAACCCAGATGCATTCTACTTTTAAGCCATACCTCGAGCCCTATTTTACTTTTTATTTTGAACTTTCTCCCTAAGTTGTTGAGAATGGCCTTGAACTTGCAATCCCTCTGTCTCCGCCTCCCAAATACTAGGAAACACTAGTATTACAGGCATGTGCCATCACACCTGGCCAATGTGAACTTGTTAAAGACAAGCCCTCATTAAAGTTGTAAAGGGAAGCATTTGCATTTTCTTTCTTTATTTTTATTTTATTTTATTTTATTTTTTGTGGTACTGGGGTTCCTGGAAGCCCTTCTACCTCTGGGCTACACTCCCAGACCTATATTTTTTATTTGGAAATAGGGTCTCTTAAGCCAGCGAGGCTGGCTCTGAACCAGCGTGATCCTCCTGTCTCAGCCTCCCAAGCATGGGGATTATAAGTGTGCGCCACCACGCCTGGCTGGAAAGCATTTTCTTTATCACCAGTGCAGAGTAAATGTTTCATAATTAAGCAGCCAAAGACCTAGTGTTGGAGATGCAGATGCTGACCTTGTTATTTCAAGACACAGATCTTGACTTTCCATTTGCCATCATTTGGGGTCTCTTATAACCTTCAGTGGCTCTTCTTGTGCTGTGAAGTTTGATGGCTTCCTTAACATTACCTGGTTACCACCCTTCTATGCTTCCATAGATTCCACCCACCCATTTCTTCTCCCCACCCCATACAGTTTAAGACTATTTAAGAGACAAACCATCTCATTCAGTTGTTATTATTGGCAAACTGAAAAAGAAAATTCTTAGACCATCATCCTGGTCATCAAGGAAATGTTGGATAGGA
Organism: Muscardinus avellanarius; assembly: GCF_963383645.1. Taxonomy (NCBI): domain Eukaryota; kingdom Metazoa; phylum Chordata; class Mammalia; order Rodentia; family Gliridae; genus Muscardinus; species Muscardinus avellanarius. Next base: position 59,368,480 of record NC_137787.1, on the reverse strand, counting down.
CTGGATCAAGGATGGCTAGTGTGGAAACCCACTTAATCTTTTCGTTGACTGACATCAAATCCATGTCATAGTATTAAGTGACGAGGCATTTTTTCAGTCATCAAGAAAAGACAATGCTCCAAAGCCATCATTATTTTAGCTAAGTTAAGGGAAAAAAGTGTTTGGGAGGCTGAGACAGGAGGATCGCACAGGTTCTAAGCCAGCTTCGGCTACTGAGTGAGGCTCTCAGCAACTTATTGAGACCCTGATTCCAAATAAAGTATAAAATAGGTCTGGGAGTATAGACCAGAGGTAGAAAAGCCCCTAAGTTCCACCTCCAGTACCACAAAAAAAAAGAGGAAAAACAATAACTTTAAATGGAAAAGATTTCTTATCCAAAGTAAATATTCTAAAACCTGGTTGCAAAGCTGTATCTCTTACCTTCGAAGAAGTCACATATCTAAGGAAGTCATGGAAATTTAGACTACACTTTGCCACAAAGCCACCTGCTTCTCAGCTTTCTCAGTGGCACTCTCCCGCATCCATAGTCACCAGGGATTTTTCTCACAGCCTGTAGTTTTCCACGCTTATCAACCAAGGCTGACTAACTGCACAATCTCATCTCCAGTGTGGGATGTGGTGTCTGACTCTCTCTGGAGGAACAGGCTACAACATTTAATGAACAGATAATGAACAACAAATATTCCAAAGTGTTTCTCATCAGTGATGGTAGGCTCTTATTCCAAAATTATTCTTGGCTAGCCCCTTAGTGAACAAGAAACTGAAAATATAGCACTGCGTAGTGAGCATAAAGATATTCTTAATCTACTATCACCATACGATTTGTTAAAAGAGCCATTTCCCTGTGCTTGCAATTTTCTACTAGTACAAACAAGAACCCAGTGGACTCCGAGCCTGAGCACGTGGCATTTCTGGCCATGAGACAAAGGTCTCCAGCATCCTCCTAAATATTTGATGACCCCTGGGATACTGCAGTGTAGCACTGCTGTGGGAACATCTGAAGCAGCCGACATGCACAGCTGTTTTTGTCTTTCCATGCTGCTCAGAAGGATGACTGTGGGGGGCTGTGGAAATGGAGGTGGAATGCTGTTTGATAAAATGAGAAGTGCTCACCGAGGCCCGTGCGGCAAAGCCAGCCTGTCTGAGTTCTAAATTGCTGAACTCTGTGGCCCAGGGGTTGGCCATCTGTACCTGCCACCTCCAATCCCTTCTATCCCTTTCCTCATCATGCTGAAAGCTCCCACATCACTTACCAGGCAGGCTGTGTTTCCAGGAGTAGTAATGATGGTCTAGTGGTAGCAGTATCTCCAATGTCGCCATGTTAACAGGCTCTACATAAGTGTTTTCAGGTGGTTGGAGAAGAGACCGGTGGCATCTGATAAAGAACATCCAGTAGAGGTCTGCATAATAAGAAATAAATCGATTTGTAATGGTTTAGATTTAGAATGCCCCCTAGCTCCTCACAGAAACCAGCCAGCCATGTTGGAGGTGGGGTTTGATTGCCAAGGAGGGGTCCCTGGGGGTGTGGCACTGGGGATTATATAGGGCACCTCCTCCCCTTGTTTTCTTTATGTGCTTCCAGCCTTTATGATGTGTAAACAGAGGCTTTGATCTCTCCCTCTCTCTGCTTCCCACCGCCATAGCCTGAGCTCCACAGACCTGACCTGATATGGACTGAATCTCTTAAATCTACAAAACTGAAAGCAAATAAATCTTCCTTCCTCTAAGTTGTGTGGTTGGTTGTTTTGAATGACAGCAATGAGAATGCTGACTGAGATATGATTCAGTTCCCAGTTTCTGAAAAGTAAAGTAATATGACCAGTTCTTTTCACCCCAAAGGCATAGCCATTCCAAGGATGGCTTGGGGCAGGAGGTGGGGCTCAGCCCTCCAGGATCTCCTTAGCCTCCTCCCATGCCACCCCAGTGAGTGGACACAGTATGATTGCTACAAAAGTGCTAAATCAAGAAGGGTCTCTCACACGGTTATTATGTAGCCAGCACTAAGCAGTGTTGCTCCAGTGAATAGGTTAGAAACTACCCCGAAAAGTAAAAGAACTAATGAAAAATATAATGGGACAGCAAAAGAAAAAAGTTTTGTGGGTTTTGTTGTCCTTATTGACATTTTTAAAAGATGGGTCTTAGCTTGGCATGGTGGTGCTTGCCTGTAATTCTAGTATTTGCAAGGCTGAGATAGGAGGATTGCAGGTTTGAGGTCAGTAACTTGGTGAGAGTCTCAGCAACTAAGCAAGATCCTATCTCAAAATAAGTTTAAGAAATAAAAAAAGAGCCGGGCGTGGTGGCGCACGCTTATAATCCCCGCACTTGGGAGGCAGAGACAGAAGGATCACGCAGGTTCGGAGCCAGCCGTGCTGGCTTAACAGACCCTGTTTCCAAATTTTAAAAAAAGTATAAAAAAATAGGTCTGGGAGTGTAACCCAGAGGTAGAAGGGTTTCCAGGAACCCCAGTACCACAGAAAGAAAGAAAGAAAGAAAGAAAGAAAGAAAGAAAGAAAGAAAGAAAGAAAGAAAGAAAGAAAGAAAGAAAGAAAGAGAGAAAGAGAGAAAGAGAGAAAGAGAGAAAGAGAAGAGAAAAGAGCAGAGAATATAGCTCAGAGGTGAAATACTCCGGGGTTCAATCCTACCAAAAAAGAAAAAGAAAAAGAAAGTGACTGGTTTCTGTCCGTCTATTTGTCTGGTAGTGAGGGGAAAATGAAGAATAGCTACTATTAACAAAAGTGAAAAAGAAAGTGTCGGTACTACAAATAACCCCTTACAAATTAAAAAAAGTCAAATTCAACAATGATGACATTAAAAAAAAAAAGTCAAATTCAACAAGGATGACATCCATGGCTTCTGTAGCTGTGGGAACCTGTTCAGCAAACAACCAACAATCTGCTGTGGTAGCAAGCTTCTTAATACATAGTCTTGGTCCACAATGGTGACATTTTGCCTTAAAAGTGTCAGGGATAATCCATCATAGGTCACCCCTTAGGACTTTCTTTGGTATCATGTTCTTGAAACACCATTTGGAAAGTGTCTTAGCTAATGTAATTCCCAGCTTTGAGACAGATCAGAAAAGACAAAGACTAGATCATTCACCAAAGGAAGCCAGAAGATATAATCTGCATTAGCAAAGCCCTGATGTGGATGTCTTACTTAGATGCAGTTTCTGACTGCATGTTGCCCAATGTAAATCCACTTACATTTGCACCACAATTCTTCTCAGATTCTCAGCTTCACGACATTGGTCAAGTGACTAAATAAACCCATTTTATTTTAAACTATGGTGCACTGCTCAGATCACACTTTGTGCCGAGCACATCATCACCTCTGCGGTCCATAGTGCTGGCCCCTGACCAAATCACAGCTACATCCCTTGCCTTCCTGAGGTAGTTGCCTTCCTGAGGTCAGGAACTAGGGGCAGCTGGCAGACAAGGACTGGCCCCTGGGGGAGTGCAGAGTTCTGGCCTTGTCTCCACCTGGGGCAACTAAGTCTTAAAGTTCATTCCAGCTCTAGCACTGTCCTTCAGATGAGTTGAACCCCTGTTTCAATTGCCTACCAGTTCAAGGGCTCCTTATGCCCGAATCTCTTCTCTCAGACACTGAAAGTACCCTCAAAGGGATTCTCCAGTAAGCCTCCTGCAGGAAAATCTGTCTCCAAGTCTGAATCTCAGGTAAACAAACCTAGAATGACATCTGAGCAGTAGCTACAGCACACCTGGAGAAAAATATGCCATCCTTTCTAAGTTCTGATATAAAAGAGCTCACACTGACCTTTGCTGTGTTTCTTCATGATTAATTTGCAGAGTCCTCCCTCAGAGCAGTGAAAACACTCTTAGTCTGAAGACATTTTTAATGGCCATGACTGGGAGGGATTGCTACTGGCATCTCGTGGGTAGAGGCCAAGGATGATGCCAAACTTCCTCCACTGCACAGGATGACCCATGACAAAGAATTATCTGGCTCAGAATGGTAATCATGTTGCTGTTGAGAAACCCTTCCCCAGAGACATCACACAGCATTTAGCTTATCATTCAAGTGAATTATTCCCTGTCTCACAGTCAAGATACGTAATGTCTCCAAAGACTGGTCTTTGCAAGAGTGCGAACCCTGAGCTTAACCTCTCCCAGCCACAGAGAAGGCAGGAACCAGGTACCGAGGAGAGCTTCTGAGAACAGACCTTCACCTGACTGGGGTGGGGACAGCCATAGCTTCAGCCACAGATGCCCACTCACTGTCCAGTGATAGTTCAACAGGTGAGCACGTTCTGCACATCTCCAGACTAAAGAGGTGGCTCATTAGGGAGGGGACATGAGCCTCTGTTGTTGAGAGATAGGCAGGACACCAGAGTTAGGAGTATCATCTACCATATTTATAAGTGGAAGGACCTCTGGAAGGAGAGTGTATGATACTCTAAAGGAGGCACCACTCTTCTAGAAGACTCCAGAATTTTAAAGTTATCAACTTTATGTGCAATAAGCTTGACTTCAAACTACCTAGGGCAGTATTTCTTTCTTTCTCTTTCTTTTTTTCTTTTTTTTTTTTTTGGCGTGTGTGTGTGTGTGTGTGTGTGTGTGTGTGTGTGTGTGTGTGTTGGTACTATTGATTGAATCCAGGGGTATTCTACCTCTGTGATAGATTCCCAGTCCTATTTTATTTTTTATTTTGCAAAAGGGTCTCCTAGGTTACTGATAGTCTCATTAAGTTGCTGAGACTAGCTTTAAACCTGCTATCCTCTCGTTTAAGCCTCCCAAGTACTAGGAATACAGGCACACACCACTACATCTGGCTCTAAGGCAGCATTTCTTAACTCTGAGAATTAAAATCATCACTTGTAAAGCTTAAAAAAAAAAACAATATAATGCCCAAGTTCTATCATAAAGGTACTGGACCAGAGTTTCCGGAGGACTCAAGAATGTATATTTAGATGGGAGGGGGAGACAGGAGGATTTCAGGTTTGAGGTTAGTTTGCAGTAACTTGGTGAGACTTTGTTTCAAAATTAAAATTAAAATAGTGCTGAGAGTTTATCTAGAAGTAGAACTTTCCTGGATTAAACCCTTAGTACCATTAAAAAAATTGCATTTAAAAAAAACCCTGAAGCACAGCCAAACAATGGAAGGCACTGGTCTGCATGCCCTCTGAGCAAAGAGCACAGCAGGCACTACTCCCAACGTTACAGACAGCTCACACATGGCCCTCGCACAAAAAGAGTCTTCACCCGGGGCTTTGGGAGTCCCAGGAAGGGCTGCCTTTCTCTCTTTCTGGACATGGTAAAACATTATGGTTTCTTTGAAACATTCTTGTAGACCAATTTCTTGTAGCTTGGATGGCAAGTGCCAGTCTGCTGGGTTCTCCACTAAGGACACTTCCCACATTTCTAGAGGGAGCCCTGACCATTGTAAGAATGGGGATCTGAGAAAGGTAAGAGGGACCTTTATTCCAGAGTTGCTTGTGAGTCAGGAGTAACATCAAGGATAAAGTTTAAGATCACAAAGCCATTCATTATAGATCCTAAGATGAAACAATGACCATGATCTGATCCAGTTGAAAGGATCCAAAGTGATGGTGAAAGTGTTGCCTTGTGCATGGCTTAGGACAGTAGTCATTTATCCACCACATGCCTAGTTGCAGAGTAATGGCACAGATGTATAATCACTGCACATTATATCTTATATATGTGGGTCACTCTCATGTAACTTCATGATAGAAATTAGGAAGACAGTAGTCTAGAAAAATACAATACTTGAACTATGAATTATAGGATATTGTTTTAGTCCAGTCGTTCAAGATCTGACTAGAGCATCAGTGCTGATCAACTTCCTCAGCTTCTATTAGAAGTAAAGAGAAAAGACTTGTTTCCTAGTTGTGATGTGAAACTTTAAAATGATACTCATCATTATTCTAAGCTGCTAAAAATGTGCCTGATTGATTAGCCAGTTTTAATTTTCTATTTCCAGTTTATGAAACTGTGATGGCTAATTTGCCTTAGAAAATGTATCTCATGGCCAAATTTCACTTGGAAAAGATCTATTTAAAACTTAAAAGCCAGAGATTTTTGGTTCTGATCTCTACCACTGACTAGTAGAATGTAAAATATAAAGAGACTCCTTGGCCCTTCTCCAACGTGCACCCTGAGCAGCAAAGATAGGAAGTTGGGATTTCAAATGCTGAATTCAAAAAGGTTCTATATTCACTAAGGTCTGTGGTTGTTCCAAGTACTAATGAGAAGAAAAGAAAACCAAAAATAATAAAAATCATCCAAGCTTTGTCTTTTCTCTCTGTTTATATATGACCAAAATATATTTCAAAACGCTAATGATGCAAAACTAATTGATTAATTGCATATTGATTAGCTGATTGCTTGAAGATAGACAGCCAGATAGGTAAAGTGAAGAAAAGGAGTTTCCATAAGTGAGCTTTTCAGAATGCACAGCAGCAGGACAACTCCACAGATCTCAGGTTTCACTGGTCTACTTGATTAACACTTCTCTGGTTATACAGCTTATCTCATTTTCCCAAGAAGAAAACTATTTATGAAGAGTCACGGCCCTTTCTTTGGCTGGATGGAAATGCTGCCCTCAACCCGCCAGCATAACCTGGAACAAGGATGCTTCATTGCCTCCAATAGGACCCTGGGGACTCTTAGACACACACATATTTATCTTCTCCTCCCTGTGCAAATCAAAGTCCATGGTGAGGAAAGCCCTAGCTCTCCACGCCACTGGGCTTTTCATAACCTGCGTCTTCCTTGGCTTAAGGTAACATTGCCTCCTCTGAGGGCCTATTCCCCCACCTTACATGGAGTGGTGGACTTGCCTCTCAGCTCCAGGGCTGGGTGCCTTCCTCTCCCATTTTCTGCCCACCCCTAGCACTGCACTCTGAAATCCCCTTCCCTCCATCCGCTGGTCTTCAATCTCTCTGCGACCCTGAACAATAATCCTATTACATCCCTGAACTCTATCCAGGACGTTCATCTCCATCCACCTTTTTAATGGCATTGTTAATGATTTGAGGGGAGTAAATCACAGTCAAGATAATGGCTGCAAAAAATTAATAGACATGATTTTTATGATATAATATACTAGTGTACTAATCGTGAGAACAGTTAATTGAAAAGCACTAAATATTTTATTATCCATTCAGCATTCTGTCTCCTTTTACCATTCAGCATTCTGTTTATTCTTTCCCCTGTTCTGAACTTTTTACCTATTATTCTTTCATAATTTCCCATAAAGGAAAACTGCAGAGTAAGATAAAGGGGATTCTAATCACTACATCTAATTACGGAAATGAGTAAATCACCATTTAACATGTCATAATCTTAAGAAAAAGGAACAAGGCACAATTCAAGGAGAAGCTAATGCCTTAAGCATGGGGAGAGATCTAATATAACCTAAGAATTGCTAAAAATATTTGAGAAAATGGAGCCTTTTTCTAATTCTTTTTTCTCTATATATTTTAATATTTTATCAGTAACTCTTCAAATGACAATATTTCTCAATTAATTAATCTGCTTGTTGTTGGACTTTTATGGACACACACCTTGGAGGAGACACCACTGCACCCAAAGTCCAGCTCATGATCCGGCACAGAGAAACTCAGAAAATACACTGATATCCCACTTTTACCCCACACGGCACAAGGACGCATTCCCGTTAGCATTGTTGAACATGCTCATTTATTGTATCTCCACTTTCTTCCACATTAAGGAAATCACGGTACTTGCCAACTGGAGTATGTGCCTTTCCAAAATCAGATTGCAAAAGTGGCCACCCTCCCAGGGAAGGCAGAATACCTTCACATCTAATAAACTTCAATAAAAGTGCTCAAAGACTCCCTTCAGTACTTAGACTTACTGGTTAGTTTACATAGCAGTTGAATTTTGTTTTGTTTCTCAAGCTGGGAGGAGGATAATGCCATTTAAATTCTTGAAACCTAACAACCCTCCACCCCACTAGCTATTATCATTTTCATCTCAAAGGCAGGGAGATAGCAAAGCTTGTAAGCTGTGTTCGCTCATTCAGAGCTAATTCTGAGAGCAATTGTCAAATGGCCAAGTCTTCATTCCTCAGGCCTCCACCACCATCCTCCATCCTATCCCTACCCACCCTTTCTCTGCCCCACCCACCAGACCCACAGCTTTTCCTGCGAGATGAAAGGCCTAAGTATTAACTTATCCAGAACACTTACATTTTTTTCAGAGGACTCTTAAAGGCTAGAGAAAAAAAATTATAGTTGGAATTTCAAACCCCTAGAAATACAGTCTTTGATCATTAATCCTCAAACCTCGGAGAGGTTCAGAATTATCTGGAGAGTCTGTAAAAAATATAGATTCTGAGGTCTGTTCCACAGAATCAGACTCTCCAGAGAACAAGCAGGAATCTCCCCCATCCCAAACACACACACACCCTGATTCAACACAGCTGGGCCAGGGATGGTCAACAGACTGTCCTTCAGGGTGACTGCATGGTCTGCCACTCAAATGCCTTCCCCAAAACTAGCCTGCCTCTGACAGGATGGAAAGGAGATGGAGGGGGTTAATTTACCAGAAGAGGTGAAAGCCACAATAATATGTACTAAAAAGGGGGAAAGGATCAGTTATATTAACCACGGCTATATATTTTGCTAAACAGAATGCTAGCTTCAACTCAATCAGCTGAATCCACCATATTGAGATATTTGATCAGCTAAGTGTCTCAAGAAAGAAAATGGCATTGGCTCGTTTTAATTTTTTCATTCCATTAGGCTATTATAAAAGGTAGGATTTATTGATGTGCATAAAGGCCTTTCCTTTCTCCTCCAGAACTGAGAATGAACCCTGGCCATTTCCTAAACACGATCTAACTCTCTCAAAATCCAGATCAGTGTTGAGCTCCATTTCAACCTAATTAAGCTAAGGCCTCAGAGCTGAACGAGCTAGCCAGTTTCATCCCAGCCAGGGGAGGCCTCTCTTTCATACTGTCTGTCTTTAGAAGTTCATCTAAAGAGCTGGGTGTGGTGGGACACACTTGTAATCCCAGTATTTGGGAGGCTGAGACAGGAGGAACACAGGTTGGTGGCCAGACTCAGCTACTTAGTGAGGCCCTCCGCAATTTAGTGAGACCTTGTTTCAGATAAAGAATAAAAAATTAGGGCTGGGCTGAAGGCATAGCTTGGAGGTAGAATGCCCCTAAATTCAATCCGCAGTACCGCACAAAAATAAATAAATAAAAAGAAGTTCATCTAAGGAAATTTGACCTAGAGAAGTAAGTACGCTCCAAATTCACATTCTTGTTCCAACTCCACGACTTATTCCTTAAAAGGGGCCTCTCCTAACATCTATAAAATGGGTACCATGGTACCTCCCCGCCTGAAGTGGGACCTTCGGCCCCTCACTCTCTCAAGGTCTCTCAGTAGTTTGGTTTCAACTCAGCCAATCCCTGTCATCACCCCATTAAAACTGTTTGCTGCAGATGAGGACTCTTACAGTTCAAATGTGATTGATTTGGGTGGTACTTTTTATAGCACTAGCAAAGTCTTATCTCAATAATAGTTATAATGTAATTAGCCATACTATAATGACAAATTGAGACTGTGTTCATCTGAACCCTAACAACTCTTATTTGTTGAAGCCATAATGTCATCTTCTAGATAGCCAAAGGTGGTTAGATGTGCTTGGGAGACCCTTTGGGGGGAGAGGTATAGGAGAAGAAATACAGGTACTATGTAGCTGTTATCACATACCTTTAAGGACCCTTCCAACCACAGAGTCTAAGAAGTTACTGCTAATCCTAAATATTACTTATTATTACAGGTATTATGAATATCAACCTACCTTCTTTTATTTAAAGATTCATCCTGAAAAAATTATATTCTAGTAAATCATCATATTTCAGGTCCAATTCCTGTGATTCTGCTACTCAGAGGGAATGTATACTTTTATCATTTGGAGAAGCAAAGAACAATTACTAGTGTGATTAACTTCATTTACCTATGTTTGATCCTTTTTCAAGAGGTACATCTTTGAATTTATAAAGAGATTTTATACATCTATGAGAGTATAAAATTATAAGTTGTAGAAGTTGAAGAAACTTTATTTTTGACTTGGCCTACAGAGTTTACTTAATAGCCATAAGAAAACAATAGGTTCTCAGCCAGTGTGACGGCACACACCTGTAACCCCATAACTTGAAAGACTTGAGACAGGAGAATTGCAGGTTCAAGGCCAGCCTGGGCAATTTACCGAGACCCTGTTTCAAAATAAAAATAAAAAGGGCTGGGCATTATAGCTCAGAGGTAGTACGTCCCCAGATTCAATCCCCATTACCAAACAAAAACAAGAACAAGAATTTCTCTGCTCATCTTCAGTGCTTCATTTTCAAAGTATCAGTGCCTCTCACCTATCACAAAGAGTATAGGATCAAAACAACATTGTTACTATAACCTTATTCTCACCGAAGTACTAGATCTGCAATCTCATGCAATTCTGCCTGAATTGTAGTCAGCCATTATAGACAGTCAATATAAACCACAAGGTTACTGAGTAGGAGCATATGTCCTTAATACTGACAGAAACATAATCGCCCTCAGTGTTCTTGGAGAACAAAGCTCTGTAAGCCCAGATATCATGCCAGCATGGTGACCCCTTGCTTCTTCTGCTGCCTGGTCAGACCCCACTATCCACATTTCTCACTATTCTGAGTATCTGTGTGAACTGAATCTATGCTGTCCTCTGCTCAAACTCCCAGGCCAGTCCAGCCAATGGTAGCATCAGAAGGTCAAAAGTGAAATGAGAGGGGTTCAGACAGATTCAGGAGTGCAGACCATGGTTAGGGCAGGTTTTTGATAACTCAGCTATAGGAGAACTTGTGTGCAGAGGCAGGAACCCATGCAGGAAATGAAACACTGGGAAAAACTCTTCTCATATCACTGAGGAAGAGGCACAGCAGGCAGGGACCAGGTCACAGCAGCGCTGGTCTGTCAGGCTCAGAATGAATCCAAGAGCAAAAGCCAAACCAAAAAAATCAGCACGTGTCCAATGAGTCCTCCACACCATCTGCCTGGAGTCAGCAGAGGAGCTGAAAGTTGGGGAGGAGCTGAGCTGGGGGGAATGCAGGAGAGGCTATTAGATGCCTTCTCCTTGATCTTACGTCAAGGTTCTCACTTGGGGGAAAATGGCTTCAAAATGAACTGAAAGTAGGAATTTAAGTAGATAGTTTCTGGTTGGTTAGTGTTTATTGAAAACTTACTACATGCTAGTAATTGGGATTTACATGTATCTTTTTCTATCCACACAACAAGCCTGCCAGGTAGATGGTACCTCCGCTGATGAGGGAACTGATGCTTAGAGAGGCTAGATCATTTTCCCAAGGTCATTGAACATCAGTGGTGGTGCTGGGATTCAGCTGCAGTGGAGGCCACGATCCCAACTACTCACACAGCCTCTGTAGCAACATCAAAGAGTCACATGAAGACTGTATGTGTCAGCCATCATTGGAGCCCATGTGAGTGGGTGGTATGGTACATGGTGTGTGTATTTATCTAGACAAATAACTGCATAGTTGTACACCTTAGGGAGTTATGTTCTGCTGCAGAGCACTCTCATACGTTATTTTTCATTGTTTGTAGACAGCAATATTATCTTTCTGCACAAGAGCAGGTTTGTCTGCCCTCTGACTGGTGTGAGGAACACCTGGTCCACGCTAGTGTGACATTCAAAGTCCTTCTAAATACCTCCTAGCCATGTGATTTGCCTTTTGGGCTCCCAGTCAAGGTCAAGAGTAGAGATGAAGGTGGGAAGAAAAGACCTCTAAAATGAAACACCAGTTTACAAAAACTTTCAAACTCTTTTTTAGCATAAGAATTTTGTGAATGCAATATTACTCAGAATCTCCATATTCATAAAATCAGAACTTCTCTGATCTAAATTTTGTAAGCAGACCCAAACATTTCCCCAGGTGCTTTGAAGTTCTTAGTTTAAAAACATTGATCTTTTCATAGTTTCTTGTAAAGCACAATAGAGTCTTACCATATGATCCATCCACTCACTGTGCTCCTACAGAAAGCTTATGTCCACCCAGATGGACACAGCACACAGATGTCACTGCACAGTGATGTTAGTAGCAGCTTTATCCATAACTGCCAACAACTGAAAGCAACAATGATGACCTTCAACAAGTGACTAGATGAAATGTGGTATATCCCTTCAATGGATTAGTATTCAGCAATAAAAGCAACTGAGCTATTAAGCCATAAGGAGGTATGGAGGAAATTTAAATGCATAGTATTAAGTAAAAGAAGCCAGTCTGAGAAAGCTGTTTGCTGATTTTTACTATATGACATTCTGGAAAAAGCAAAACTATAGAGAAAGGAAAACAATCAGTGGCTTTTAGGGGCTGGGGACCAGGTAGTTGGTTTGACCAGGTGTAGCACAGAGGAGCTTTAGAGTGGTGAAACTATTTTGTATGATACTCTAACGGTGAATATATGATATGCATTTGGCAGAACGTATAGGATGTACAACAGCAAGGGTAAAATTAATGTAAGCTATTTACTTTAATAGAATAGAATATATTAATATGCATCCATCAGTTGTGAGAAATGTATCACATTGATGCCAAATGTTAATTACAGGAAAAAATGAAGGTGAGAAAAGAGGGAGTATATGGGAATGTTCTGCTTGCTGCTCAGCTTTTCTGTAAACTTAAAACTGCCTTAAAATATATTAAGTATTAAAAACAACTTGTATCAATACATACTGAGTGCTCAATAGACTTCACAAATTCTTGTTGAGTAAAGTCACTGATTAAGCACTGACCTAGGCTCATTTTGTCATGAAGTATTCTCGTGAGAACAGGTTAGCGCATTCCAGCAGTGGCCACAACATTCTAGGTTTCATACCCAAGGGAGGTGTTAATTGGCCTGTGGTTTTAGATAGTCACTTAAACTGAGGTTCAGAGCACTTGCCTGGGAAGTGATAAAATAATAATCATACACAAAAATACAAAATATATAGTTACAAAGAGACAACAAAAATCATAACATGTAAACTGCTTTCAAGAAAACAAGCACTGGAAGAAGCGTTCAGTTGTTCCTCTTTTGTTTTCAATGATGTTCATTGAACATATGCAGTTCTGGAACCTCTAAGTAAATCTCAGAGGCCAGAGTTTGTAACAGAAGTGAAGCAGTAAAGAAAAGTGGGTAAACAGATGGGAGAAGCCATCTGTAATCTATCTACCCATGTAGCTTTCCATTACCAAAACAAGAAAAGGCACTGGCATTAGATAACGCAGTGATGTAGGACTGGTCCCCGCCACTGCAGACTCAAAAGCCTGCCCACATCTGATATTTCTGGAAAAGGCTCTGCTCCTGATAATTCACTAGCCTCTGCATCTTCAAGATATTTTCTGTTTAAAATTCATTGATAAAGTGAAGAGCCTCGGAGCAGAACTGGATCAATACCTGTATCTCTCTCTAGAAGAAAAGGTAACCGTCCATTGTTTAGAGTAATGATTGTGCTGGACCTCTCAATCCTGCCACAGACACCACAACTGCCCTGGCTAATTCCACGGCAGCGGTTGCTACAGCTTGGGTAAAGGTGCCTCTTACCAGAAATTCTGAGAATTCTACACCCTAAGAGATTAGTAAAGCCCTATATCATTTTCTTCTTTCCCAGAAAATGCATAAATTATTTTAAAATATAATAACCGGGCAGGCTCCCATGAACACATGTATCTGTTCAAAAGTAGCAAAACACAGGCCTTTCTGTGGAGGGTGGGCAGACACCAACTGAGAGCAAGGCATTCACTGTGTATGTCTATTGCTTAAGTTACCACTGAGCACTGAAACCAAGATAAATTCATTATCCAACCAAAAAGATACTTAACAATGCATAGGAGTTGGTGTCATACACAAATAATCATGCTCTTACAAATATAAACTCTGTGTGAGTATGTGTGTCTTGTGTTTTTTACCCAACTACGTAAATTTAAAACAAAAACATAAAATGAGCCAAGTTTTCACAAACATGCCAGAACTTGTACATCTCAACAAAGGTGTCTCCCTCAAAACAGGGACACTGAAAGCCACATTGATTCCAATGATGCTGCTGTTACTCAAGACAGTTTTGTAACTTCCTTCAGGGAGCTAAACTCTGGACTCAGGAAGATCCTTCTGCTATAACCCCGTTGGCTACACGTATTGATTCTTTGAGTGATGACTTTTATTGAATGAAGGGTTCAAAAATGTTTGAAGGCTGGTTTGCTTAGCAATGTAGGTTATCCGTGGGAAGCATGTGTTTTGGATCAACATCAAGACTTGAAGACAAAATCATAAAACTGAGTTCTGGCCCTCAGAGAGCTCTGAAGGGGGAGCATTACAGGGAAAATAGATAATGACGTCACAGACTAGGAAGACAGCATTTCAAAGTGACTCTTACAAAAAGAAAAACCCTCACTTGATATATGCTATAACCTCTGTCTGAAAGAGAAACAGAGACAAAGAAAAGAGAAATCTCATTCATTTAGAGTAATAATTTCTAAATGTTTGGCCTGAGGATACCTTAACACTTTAGAATATTGAGGATCCCAGAGAACTTTTATGTGAATTATGTTCACCGATATTTAATATATTGGGAATTAAAACTGAGAAATGTGTAAAATGGTGATTCTTTTAAATAACGGTAATAAACCACTACATGTTAATATATGTAACATTTTATATAAAATCATTTTTTCCAAAATATAGCAAGAATAATGGTATAATTTTAAGTACTTGCAAATCCCTTTTATGTGTGGCTCACTAAAAGCCAGAAAATCTCATACCTATTCCAATATCCAATCTGTTCCAAATTATATGCCACGTAAACTAGAAAACTCCCCACCCTGAGAAAATGAAAGTGAAAAACACAAATAATGTCGTGGTGTTGTAATAAAAATAGTTCTAGCTAACAAACTCCCTTAAGGGTCTTGGGACTTCCCGGTGCTCCTTGGACCACACTGGAAAAGCCATCATTTTAGAGTCACACCTGGAGCATGACAAAAACACAATTCTGTGTGTGTGTGTGTGTGTGTGTGTGTGTGTGTGTGTGTATTAGTCAGCTTTCTGTTGCTGTGACAAAATACCTGATAAAATAACTTAAAGAAAGAAAGATTTGTATGGCTCACAGTTTCAGAGAGCTCAGTTCATGGTCATTCCGTCTCACTGTTTCTGGGCCTAGGGTGAGGCAACATCATGGTGTGGAGGACAGATGTGGTGGAGAAAAACTGCTCACCTCATGGCGGCTGGGGAGAGAAAAAAGACAGAGACTGGGAACAAAATGTGCCCCGCAAGGGCACACCTCAGTGAACTCGCTCCCACTCGTCCACCCATTAGACAGGTTCCACCAACTCCCAGTAGTGCTCGAGGCTCGGTGCCAAGCTTTTAAAAGAACAGAGGAGACATTGGGAGAAACATAATTGTGTGTGTGTGTGTGTGTGTGTGTGTGTGTGTGTGTGTGTGTGTGTGTAAGTAAAGAGCTAAAGAACACACAGATTGGGATTTCAGAAGCTCCTTAAAACACTGCTCTGAGAAAAGGAGGCTTTAGGTCTGTAGGATCCTCACTTCACTCTCCCCAGACCAGAGCGCTGTGCTAGCCGGCCCCAGCGGCTGGGTCCCGCCATTACCTCCTGCACTCCCTGGCCATGTCTGCTGTGCCCTCTGTGTCCTTGTGTGCCAATTACACAGGCTTTTTAGTCTGCTGGGAGTGGAAGGAGCCAGAGCAGCAGCCCAGGCCTCAGCTGCTGCCGCTCACACAAGCCATTTAGAGAGGCAGGCAGAGGACACAGCGGACCTGTTTGGTTTCTTCTGGTAACTCAGCAGCAGCCTGTTTGTTGTTCGCTCCAAACACACAGACTGTCCTCATCTCAAAGCGACAGCACTCCATTAACACTTCAGCCTTGGAGGATGGAGCTAGCCCTCTGCAAACCAAGGAAGGTGCCGATTAGGGTGCAGCCTCCAGACTGCAAACACTCACACTGAGGTGTGCTCACTTCTCATGTTGATGTCATGGAAAAGGTACTGAAAATGAGTACATTTTAGACTGAGCATTTGAGGAAAATATAGTTTACCAAAACCTATCATTTCAGCACATATAAATGGAGCTGCCCCTGGGTTCTTGGTATTCGCTATCTTAGTAGGATGAACACCCAGATCCAGATACCTGAGATATCTAATGCCCAAGGCTGCATCTAACTAGCTGTGCACCCCTGGAAAAATCACCTAATCTCTCCAAACCCCAGAGTCTACATGGGTTAACATGAAAACCTTCAAGCAAATGATCTCCAATGACCTTGCCATCTTGAAACTCTATGATCCTAAAGCCGGGGGCAACCTATAAATATATAAGCAGAGATTTTTAGATATGTAAGGAAGGAAGAATGTGGGACAAATTCTAAATGTTCTCTAAAACATTGTGGGTGCCCACCAGGGGGTGGGGGTGTGGATTGATGATGCAAAGGCCACCTAAAAATGCTCCGGAGCCTCAAAAGCCGGGGCCGGGCCCCTCCCCGCCCCCACCGAGGACGGCTGCTTTCCAGGACCTCTGCCCTTTGCTGCTCAGGATCTCATTATTCCCAGGGCTCCAGAGGGAACGCAAGAAGCCCCCGTGATGCCAAGCATATGGCCTGGCTCAAAAATTGCTTTCCTGCACAAAGAAATAGGACGTGTCACAGAGACAAAAACACCTGGCTGTAGCCAGGATTCTCAACAGAGTGATCCGTACCCTTGAAACACGCGAACACAGCAATGTCAATGCGAAAATGGTGGCAGTGGAGACCACATTCCCCTGAATGACACTCCCCGCTCCTCAGCTCCGCCACACGCTCGCATGAAATATCAAATTGCTCGCAGCTCATATTGAATAATGAATATGCCCGCCTCAGCCTATCACCGAGCCTTCAGCGGTCCGCCTGGGGAACTGGGAGAGATGTTAGAGGTTTGCAGGCCAAGCACAAAATTGAAGACAAGCTTGAATTAATAATTTGCTTATTTCTATACATGTGCTTCAAAATAAAGTGCAAATTGAATAAGGTAATAACAGAGCTTGGGAGGGGAAGGGAAAAAAATCCTTCCTCTCGCAAACTGCTGACACTACAATTTCATTATCTCTCACCACCCGGAATGTGATTTGCAAATGTGATCTCTCTGTGTCATCATGTGGAAATGTCTTCAGGAAGAGCCCAAAACAAATGGAAAATAACTCCATGGAGCTGTGGGGGGAAAGATTAAACCTCGCATTTTAAACTGATTTTTTTTTTTAGAATACAATTTCTTAAAATTGTGTTCTGTCGACCCCTGTCCCTGAATCACTTGAGAGTTCCAGAGAAATCTCAGGGAGCTTTCACAGATTGTCCATTCCAGGTTAACTCCCCTTTTCCCTACATTGGCACAAAAATCGCCAGCATGTTCTTGCCAATCACAATTCCACATGTGCTTCTGAAGCCACGTTTGGTCAACTCTCATTTTCAAGCACCTTTTCTTTCTGTGTTTGTCCCAGCCCCAGTTTTGTAATCATTTCCCCCTTATGTCATAGCCAAGCATTTGTCGAGGGATGAAAACAATGTGTGCTTAAGCCAACCCCACATTCACTCCATCACTTCATCAGGATTATTTTCTTAGATCTAAGGGACATTGGGGGGAAAATGGTTAAAAAGAAGTAGGGAGATGGGTATGTACACACACACACACTCTCTCTCTCTCTCTCTCTCTCTCTCTCCCTCTCTCTCTCTTTCTCTCTCTCTCTCTCTCTTTCTCTCTCACTCTCTCTCTCACTCACTCACATATATACTAAATACCCAGAAGCAAATTTCATCTCAAATTTTTTAAATGTATTTTTATTTTATTTTTTATTTTTTTTTTTGGTGGTACTGGGGTTCCTGGAAGCCCTTCTACCTCCGGGCTACACTCCCAGACCTCTTTTTACATTTTTATTTGGAAACAGGGTCTCCTAAGCCAGCGCTCGCGGCTGGCTTTGAACCTGCGCGATCCTCCTGTCTCTGCCTCCCAAGCGCGGGGATTACAAGCGTGCGCCACCACGCCCGGCTAAATGTATTTTTATTGTGCATATTTAAGGTCTATAATATGATGTTCGTTAATGTTTTTGTTTTTAACTGATCCACAGCAATTGTGCATACTTAGGGGTATAGTGAGACATTATAATACACAACATAATGTTTTCCGAGACTCAAAATATTGAAGGAACTGTATCCCAAACACACCTCAATGAAGGAATAGCCAAAGACTTGCCCTGTGTCTGGGTTCCCAGGGAAGTGTTTCCTGTGAACGCAGAGCAGCTTTGAGCAACACTCTCCCACCGGCAATGGGCAAAGCCACACAAGGATCACCTGGTGGAAGAATGAAAAATCACCCCCTCCGCTCCCACTGTCCCTTAGCAAGCCTGCCTCCTCTCAGCTGCGCACTCTTGTTTCCGTCATCTGCCAAACTTCTTGATCCCTCCCAGTTGGGTTAGGTTTCCTCTGTGCACGCTCGCCTCCCTGAAGACAAACCACCTAGTGGGTTTGCCTATAATTTCACTAAAATATAAGGTCCTGTAGCATCAGGACTCCAGCTTATTGGGCTTTTTGTTCTTGACACTCTGTCCATTATCTGGCATATAGTAAGAACAAACTATTTGAATGAATAAATGCACTTGAACCAGTCTGGATAGAAGGGGAAGCAGGCAAAGGACATGAAGTTTATGGATCTAAAGGTTGGCAATGGAGTGTTAGGTCTCTCACATCTGGGTTTCTGGTTTGCATCAGAACTTGATAGGCCACTTATGAAAACTGAAATCAGTAAATGCCTATTGGGTCATGGACACGAGTACCGCTTCCACAGGCCAACATTTAAAGCCAGAAGACATAAAAAACCCACTATTGTCTATTTAATCAGTGGCTCCTAGGACATGACGGAGTGGTTGAACCACAGAAGCTGACAATCTTTGTTTCTCTAGAAATAGCCTAAGGATTTCTTGGCACTAACAATTCTTTGTGCAATTTTATTGGTACATTATATTTATATATAATAGTGGAATTTGAGTGGCATTCAGTGTGAACACCCAAGCCAAAAAGAGTCCCAGCATATTTGCCTTGCATGGCTTTTTATCTTCCACTGAGAGCTGCCAGGTAAGGACAAAAATGAGGTGAACAGCCTTGCAAAGTCCATCGTAGCCACTGTCCTCCTTCCTCCTCTGCAGGACAGCCCCCTGAATCTGAAAATTAGAAATTGAGAGAGATGAGACGATGTAACATAATCTTGTAGAGGTTTCAAAGAGTTGAAGGGAAAAACAACACAGAATGTCATATGGATCATGATCCATCACACACTACTGGTCAGGGATAACTCCAAGTTCCCAGAAGAAGAAGTAAAGAGAAATAAAAACATCTCTACTTGGAGGTTTCTGAAATTCCCATGTAGAAGTCTGAATTCTTACTCCCTAGCAAAATCAGCTTTTCCTCTTGTGTTCTTCATCCTAGCCAATGTCTCATAGTCACTGTTACCCACACTAGAACCTTGGCCCTCATTCCAGGGCGGGGAGTAATAGAGGTTGAACCCAGAGGCATTCTACCTCTTAGCTACACTCCTGGCCCTTTTTTTTTTTTTTTTTTTGTGGTACTGGGGTTCCTGGAAGCCCTTCTACCTCCGGGCTACACTCCCAGACCTATTTTTACATTTTTATTTGGAAACAGGGTCTCCTAAGCCAGCGCACGCGGCTGGCTTCGAACCTGCGCGATCCTCCTGTCTCTGCCTCCCAAGCGCGGGGATTACAAGCGTGCGCCACCACGCCCGGCCTCCTGGCCCTTTTTTATTTTTTATTTTGAAATAGGGTCTCACTGCGCTGCCATGTGCTGGCCTTAAGCCTGCAATCCTCCTGTCTCTGCCTTCTAAGCACTGGAATTACCAGCATGCACCACCATGCCGGCTTTGGTCCTTGTTCTTGCCTCATTATTAATTTGTCCTTCTCTTCATCATCTCTTCTAACCAACCAATAAAAGCTCCTGACTCTAAACATCTTTCTTCACTTCCATTGGCTGTACTTTATTCCACTGTTATCTATTGTTCACATTCTGTAGTGCTCAATCCTAATAATATCTGCTACTTAAATCTGAGCAATCTAACCAACAAAATTTATTTCTCTTTCCAGCAGACTTCAGTGGAAGTTGGTAGTGGGACCCACATTGCAAGCAGTTGTTCGGGGACCCTTTCTATTCTGTGTCTTTGCCATCTTATCAGGCTTTTAAGTCTTCAACTGTGTCTACCACTTCTGTCCAGCAGATGTGTGTGTGTGTGTGTGTGTGTGTGTCTATGTGTGTGTCTGTGTGTATGTGTGTGTGTGTGTGTGTGTGAGAGAGAGAGAGAGAGAGAGAGAGAGAGAGAGAGAGAGAGAGAGAGGTTTGCTGAATCTGAAGCAAACATCACAATACCTCTCTTAATGTTGGCCAGGACTCTATCATGTGACCTAAACAAATTGAGAAAAGGCTGGAGAAGTAATCTAGCTCTGGGCTAGAAAAAAAAAAAAAAAAACAGAGGCATGGCTATCGTTTGGCATTGGCATCTGATCTCCTCACATCTGCTCCTGACCTGGCCACCCCACTCCAAGCCATTGTCCACACTGCAGACAGCATGAAGAAAGTTCTGATCCATCACTCTTCAGCTTAGAGCCCTTCAGTGGCCACCATTACTCATTAAATCCTTCCTTCTCATAGCGTGTGAGACAGGTTGATCAGTCGAGTAGGGGCCCCATACTGAAAAATACAGGATTTGCAAAAGGGGGCAGACCTGACACACTTGTGAGGGAGTGGTCTGTGTTGGCTGCCACCTCCACATCTAGTGCTGAGCTTAAAGCTATCACAGATGACAGAACTGGTGATCAGAAGGAAGCTGGTGTGAACAAGAGCAAGGATGAATTGCAACCCATGAGATGAGCAGAGATCCAGAAAGACAAGTGAACTGTGAAGACAAACTGTCTGCCTGGCTCTCACCACCTTAACCTCATCCTTAGCCTTGGAGCTGCACATGTACTTGCCCCAGGATTTGAAGACGCTGAAGGAAGCCATCCTGCAGGAGCTGGAGGAGCAGCAGACCCAAGCATTGTTCCATGTCAACAAGCTGAGCGGGAGGATCTCGGGCACATGGCAGGTTGCCTTGGCACCCAAAGCCTGTGCCAGTGCTCACGCATGCAGTGTGGCTGCTGTCTCGCTTCTGCCTTCCAGCTCTCTCAAAAACTGTCCCTCTTGGCCTGCAGTAACCCAGAACCAGGCAATAGGAGGAACTTGGGGGGAGGATAGCATAGCCTGGCCAGGTGGACAAAGTCCAAAGCCATCACATATACCCAGGGAGACTGTCAGATCTGCCCCTGCCTACCTCGTCAGCTTCATTTGAGAAAACTTTTTCCATTTTTATTCTTTAAAGGCCAGTGCCCTATAAAGAAGCTGGGCATGGTGGCACAAGCCTGTAATCCCAGTACTCAGGAGGCTGAGGCAAGAGGATGGCAAGGTTCAAAGCCAACCTGTGCAATTTAGCAAAACCCTTAGCAACTTAGTAAGCCCCTGATTCAAAACAAAATAGAGACTGAAGGTGTAGCTCAGAGGTTTAATGCCCCTGGGTTCAAACCTCAATACCAAAAAAAAAGAAAGAAAAAAGAAAAGAAAATTGGTCAGCCAAACTTTCCTTTAAGATACTTAATTATGCTTAATTGCTTGTTCAAATTCTGGCTTCACCATTAGGTCAGGGACCTGGTGTGTAGTATGCACTACTAAGTCCCATCCCAGAGCAGGATGCCCACCACACAGAAGGCACTCAGTAAACACCTGATGGAGAATCACCAATCGACGCATCATCGATGGATCTCTTCTCAGACAGAATTCCAGTTAAGGCATATTGGATTGGTATTCACCCAGCTTTATTTATTTTATTTATTTATTTATTTATTTTGTGGTACTGGGGTTCCTGGAAGCCCTTCTATCTCCGGGCTACACTCCCAGACCTATTTTTACATTTTTATTTGGAAACCGGGTCTCCTAAGCCAGCTCGGGCGGCTGGCTTCGAACCTGCGCGATCCTCCTGTCTCTGCCTCCCAAGCGCGGGGATTACAAGCGTGCGCCACCACGCCCGGCACACACCCCCCCCCCCCCGCTTTATTTTTAAAGAATTGCTAACGTAGGAAAAACAGCTACCTGAATGGAAATTCATTTCAGTCTGACATTCCTTCTCATCATACCTCACCTAAATCTTTAGTGCCTTGAAAACTACCCAATGAAGTTCTCATTTAAGAGGTATAGGCCACTAAATTATTCTATATTAGCAGCAAGAAAGATATGAAATTCTTTCTTTTGGAGATTTATTAGAAATTGTCCACAGCTAACATTTCTACAGTATATTAGAACCACCTGCCCAAAAGCAGGGAGATGGCTTCTATGACCCTTCAGGGAAATTCCAGTTCAATGAGCCCATCAAAGTTATTTTACTGGCATAGCCATGTAAGATTAATCATCTTTGTGAATTCTTAATTGCCGTGGTCAGGAAAGCCCCAGAGAGTAATCACACACCGTGGTAGAACCCAGGCTGCTCTTTCATTTCTTCATGATGAAGGAGGAAGCAGGAACAAGCAGAAGTTCAATACCATTTGCTCTTTAATTCGTTCAAGAAATCATCTGGGGTGTTTTCTGTGGAGTAAGTGGTAGAGATTTGAAGATGACTTAAGGACCTCAGAATCTACTGCAAAGAAAGGCAAGTAAACAGACATGCTCAGGGTTTCTTTAGAGATGTTCAGAAACAGGTAGCTGCTACTTTCTTTTTTCTTTCTTTCTTTTTTTTTTTTTTTTTTTTTTGTGTGTGGTACTAAGGGTGGAACCTAGGGGCATTCTACCTTCGAGCTACATCCCTGGTTCTATTTTTTAGTCTTTTTATTTTTGAAAGGGTCTCACTGAGTTGTGAAGGTCCTCGCTAAGTAGCTGAGGCTGTCCGCCAACCGCGATCCTCCAGTCCCTCCCTCCCAAATGCTGGGATTACAAGCATGCACCACCACACCCAGCATGGTAACTGCTATTTTAAAAATTAATAAATGGCCGGGCATGGTGGCGCACGCTTGTAATCCCCGCACTTGGGAGGCAGAGACAGGAGGATCGCGCAGGTTCAAAGCCAGCCGCGCGAGCTGGCTTAGGAGACCCTGTTTCCAAGTAAAAATGTAAACATAGGTATGGGAGTGTAGCCCGGAGGTAGAAGGGCTTCCAGGAACCCCAGTACCACCAAAAAATAAATAAATAAATAAATAAATAAATAAATAAATAAATAAATATTAATAAATGACCAAAATATCATAGGAGGTACTCAGTAAATATTAGCTAAGTATCAGACACTGACATAAACACTTCACTTGAATTAACGTATTTATTCCTCGTAACAACTCAGTGATGGAGATATATGTATGTTTCCCATTTTTCACAGATGAGAAAACTGAACCACAGAGAGGCCAAGTGACTTGTCCAAGGCCACGCAGCAGGTCTTCAGAGTCTGCTGCCTAACCACTACGCTACCCTGCTACTTCCCCTACCCTATCATAATCCCTCCATGGCCGTTAGGCCTAATGATTATAAATCAGTAAAAGTTCAATGATTCATTTTTAAAATATGAATTATTAGCCTTTTAACAAAAGGGCATTTAAAAATCTATAAAGTATCAAATTTTTAAATGATGTTATTCACATAAATATCCATATATTCTCCAAAATTGAACATAAATTATTACCCACACACACTCCAAACTTTGGCCAAGTCCCATGCTGCTTCTTCCTTTACCTGGAGTGAACTTCATTACCCACCCACCCAGGTCACCACACTCCACAGGGAGAAATGACCAAGAAAAAAACCTACACAGAAACAATAAAATCATTTCTCCTTTTCTCTGTGTAGAGCTTAGAAGTAGAATGTTCCTGAGCTCAATTCCCAGTATCAAAAAAAAAAAAAACTATTTAGAAGATGTAATTCTTTTTATCCCACAAGAAGAAATACAGGGGTATGAAACCATTCCTTGTTAATTTGGCATCTAATCAGGTGGGAATCAGCATGCAGAATCCTAATAAGGTGGTCTCATGGCAGTTTCCAGAAGCCCCTCATGTTCCAGCTCCCATGGCCCACACTGGGTGCCACAGAGGCCCCACTGGGGCAGCAGGAAAGACTCCTTGGGCGAAGGGGGGCTCCTGTGGCTGGAGGATGCAGGAGTGGGAGAATGGATGGGAAAGGCCAGGCGGTAGTCCTAGAGATAAGCCTACAGTGGGAGAATGGATGGGAAAGGCCAGGCAGTAGTCCTAGAAATAAGCCTACAGACATAGCAGGGCTCCATCGCCAAGGGCACAGACTTCACTCCAAGGACTACGAAGAACTCCAAATCACACTAAGCAGGGATGATCACAAGGTCACTCCAGCAGTGGCCATTCTGAGGACATAAAGAAGTCCAGGCCCGATATCCTGAATGGAGATCCAGCACTGAGGAACCGGCCCTGCCTACGTCTTACTTCACGAGCTCAGTCCAAGGTGGAGCTGAACACTGACTTAAGAAAAGGTCCCCAATGTCCCTAATAATAATTGATCAGATGCCAAGATAAGAAGATGAAAGGGTGGGGTTTTTGTGGGTTTTTTTTTTTTTTTTTTTTTTTTGCTTTTTCACTTTCTTTAGCCAGCATCATAGAATGTACATGAACCCAAGCCAGGATCAAATGCTGACAGCAAAACTCAGTGTAATTCATAAGCTACAAGAGAGACTGCTTGGACAAGACTGATAGAAAGTCAAGATGAAGCCAGGAGAATTGAAGAATCTTTCTAGCTTGTCTAAAGCTTAGAACGAGCCCAACTGGTGATAAGCAAGCATTGCAGAGGCTCAAAGTCCGTGGGGACTGACTTTAAAATAGGAGGCGGAGGGCACAGGAATGCATCCTCAGGGACCTGGTCTACCTTCTTTTCATGGTGGCGTGCCCGCAGACAGCACAGGAGTGGAGTGCCTGGATTAAGAGCCGTTTATGATCCTTTGTCTCATAACATTTGATCAGAGGAGAAGTTTTTATGATACTTTACAGTACATAGTAGTTGAATTGAACAAATATTACCACAGTAAAACACATTCTTATCACTGGAACATAAATCAGTGATTGCTACATTGTGCGAGAGTTCCCCCACAAGTCCAGGGACACTGCTGGCATCAACTGGGGAAGTTTAAAGAGAAAGCCACAGTGTCAACTACCATTTAAAATCAAAACTCCACAGAATTTAAACCTGCTCCCTCCACAGCTTCCATGCCGCTTTTCAAATCTTTTAGAAAAAAAGCCTTTCTCAAGCCAGGTGCGAAGGCACACGCTTGTAATCTCAGCATTTGGGAGGCTGAGACAGGAGGATCGCTGTTTGCAGACAGCCTCAGCTACTTAGTAAGGCCCTTCACAACTCAGTAAGACCCTGTTTCAAAATAAAGAATAAAAAGCCGGGCGTGGTGGTACACACTTGTAATCCCTGCACTTGGGAGGCGGAGACAGGAGGATCACACAGGTTCAAAGCCAGCTGTGCTGGCTTAAGAGACCCTGTTTCCAAATTTTAAAAAAGTATAAAATAGGTCTGGGAGTGTAGCCTGGAGGTAGAAGGGTTTCCAGGAACCCCAGTACCACAAAAAAAAAAAATAATAATTAAAAAAAATAAGCCTGAGGGTGTAGCTCAGAGGTAGAATGCACCTGGGTTCCCTCCCCAGTACTAGAAAAAAAGAAAAAAAGAAAAAGCCTTTCTCTCTAGTCCATCACTAAAAAAAAAAAAACTATCTAAATAAAATCTATTAATAAGGACTCCAGTGGAGGGACTGACTTGCTGTAAACTTGAGAATAGTTCAGGACCCAGTAGAGATTCACCCTGCCACGCACGTCCTGGCAGCAGCAGCTCCAGCCAGTCCCAGGGCACACATTTCCAATCACAGCTGACGATCTCTATGGGAGTTGAAGGTAGTCATTTTATACTGCTGGCCTAGGAAAAACTCTTTGAAAGGGACAGTGTTCACAGCTCACATAGGTGGGCTTCTTAGAAGGGAAGATGGGAGAAAGGATGGAAGGTGGGGAATCATGGAGAGCCCTGGTATAGAAGATCTGTGTCATTCCTTTGCTTTGAATTCCTTGCATCTTATAACATCTTGAAGTGGTGAAATCAAAGCTGCCTCTCCTACCAGTTGAATGGGGACTTCCAAATAACAAATAACATACAGTCAGTCCCCACTATAGGTCACTGAGCTATTTATAGATACCTCTGAATATGGCAAGCTCTGGACATGTTAAGTCTACACTTTTTCTAGGGTTTTCAATGATACAGAAAGCATCTCTTAAGGCCCTTTCTATATTTTACTTTGAGACAA
Organism: Muscardinus avellanarius; assembly: GCF_963383645.1. NCBI lineage: Eukaryota > Metazoa > Chordata > Mammalia > Rodentia > Gliridae > Muscardinus > Muscardinus avellanarius. The sequence continues at coordinate 59,342,088 of NC_137787.1, read as the reverse complement.
GGTCTCAATAAGTTCCCGAGGCTGGCTTCAAATCTGCAATCCTCCTGTCTTAGCCTCCAATGGAATTGCAATGAGATTGCAGGCATCTACCACCACACCCAGCCAAAATTTTAACAAATGCTTTCAAAAGTGAGTTTCCTGACTCTTTTTTAAAAACACAAACACATTTACTTTCACAAAAGACCCATAACTGAAAATCTGGAAGTAATTTATTCATTTCTGATTTTCTCTACTTTTTTGTGTGTGGTCTGGGGGTGGAACCTAAAGGCTTTCTACCTCCGGGCTATACTCCCAGACCTTTTTTATACTTTATGTGGAAACAGGGTCTCACTAAGTTGCTGAGAGCCTCACTAAGTAGCTGAGGCTGGCTTCGAACCTGCACGATCCTCCTGTCTCAGCCTCCCAAGCACTAGGATTACAAGCGTGCACCACCACGCCTGGCTTCTGATTTTCTTTAACATTAACAGTTGTTTTTAGCATTTTATCACATCTGTGTGTTCCAGACAATCACTGAACTTCTATTCTCCTGAAGACCACTGTATTCAGATGAATATGCACTGTCAGGGCACCCACCTTGCCTTCTCACACAGGCTACTACAAGTCCAGCCTTTTTCACAAAAGGAAACAAAGCACTGTTTCTAATATACAGAAGTGTCGATGTGAACCAAGTTCCAAGCTTTATTTATTTATTTATTTATTTATTTATTTATGGTACTGGGGATTGAATCCAGGGGCATTCTACCTCTGAGCTATACCATAAGCCCTGTTTTGTTTTATTTTTTTTTATTTTGAAACAAGATCTCACTAAGTTGTAGAGAACCTTGCTAAGTAACTGAGGCTGCGTTTGAACATGTGATCCTCCCATTTCAGCCTCCCAGTACTGAGATGATAAGCCTGTGCCACCATGCCTGGATAAAATTTTCTATTTATATCAGGAGGAATAAATTCAGCCTCATCCAAGTGAAGGAAGTAGGTCCAAGAAACCAAAGTATAGACTTCTAGGGTGCTGACAGCTCGCCTTCTACACAACTGCAGGAAAAGGAAGGGAGGGAGGGAGGGAGGGAGGGAGGGAGGAAGGAAGGAAGGAAGGAAGGAAGGAAGGAAGGAAGGAAGGAAGGAAGGAAGAAGGGGAGAGGGAGGAGAAGAAGAAAAGGGAGAGATGGAAAGAAAAAAGAGATGAAAAAATAGCTCTTATTTCATAATAATTATCTTTTTCTTATGCTACCTAATTGCAATAGTTTCCCACCCAACACAGAGTTAACAATATATTACACACTTTCTTTACCCCAATTAGTGCAGAAAAAGCTAAATCATTCTCAGGGCAACCTGCAAGAGGAACTCAAATCAACCTTGTAAAGAGTGCCCGTCTGTGGCTTTATACTAATTGCCATGTAAATTAACAAAACGCACAGCCCACCAGCAAGGAAAACAGAGGTCTCTTCACAGACCATCAGCAAAGTTGTCCCCAGAAGCCGAAATAACATTGTGCTTGTTTCTTTAGACAATAAAATGCCAAAGTTTTCTTTTGCTGTCAGCAAATGATGAATACATGTGGTACCGATTATTTAATACCACAAGACCACCAGGGAAGAAGATTTAGGTGAACTGCGGCAGAACTGTGCCATTTATTTTTATTACCATGCATTAAAAATTACGTTTACAGATAATTGTTTTTTCTCCTTCCAATAAAGCAAGATTAAAAAAAATCTAGAAGAATATTTAATAATACTGGACCACCAGGGAGGAATTTTAAAAGTTGATTTTTTATTGAAAAATTAGATTTGCTTTTTTAAAATTTCTGATTATGTTTAAGCACAATTTGTGAAGAGATTCTTCTAAACCAGGGTAGTGTGATGAGCTTTCTGCTGGGGGAGTTCCTCACAGATTAAGTTACTCTTTTACAAGGGTAATTACCTAATCAAATTGCCCCCTCGGAACCACCAGTTTTAAAATACCCGTGTAACTGAGTGTTTTACCGTTCTGCTGCCCCTGCCATGCTCAAGGGGGTCCATGAGCGTCAGCGTTGCTAAAATCCCCAAATAAAATGAACTCTTTTTTTATTCCCCTAGCAACATTGTACTAAAGTAAGACATTTCTATTTACCAGCATCTTTTAAAAGGGATTGGGAAGCTAAAGAAGGAATAATGGATGACAAAAAGGACTCCCTATAAAGGAGAGGGTTAAAGTAGGAGTTCTGTCATAGTAGAATGATGATTTTGCTAAACTTCAGCTGCCATATTTACAATTAGAAGAGGAAGTAATTGTACCTGTTTTCCTTTCCTTCCTCCCCTCCTCTTCCTCTTCTCTTTCTTCCTCTCTCTCCTCCCACCCCAAGAATACAGTCTTAAAGAAGTGTTATAAGCTAATCTATGGGTACCAGAGCATCCACCTCAGCTTCCATCATCAATGTCAACCAGTGCTGTCAAACCATTAGCTAGCTACCCCAAAGCCGGACTACTCCAATGGCAGACATCATCCCCCCAAGTTGGGAGACTTCCTAGTCTCACAGTAACTTTAACTTCAGGCCCTACTCCTGCTCTCCAAAGAGAAAGAAAGAAGATGATTCTCAGAAAATCCCCAATTCTTCAGAAAATCCAAATAATTTTAGACTCTATACTGGCACACACACACACACACACACACACACACACACACACACACAAATAGGACTTCAAAAGTCTTTGAGTAAAGTCTCAGTTGCCTAATACTTATAAATAATAAAGGCAGTGGCAATGAAAAAGAGCACTGAACTGGGAGTCCAGAGATGCAGTTCAGACCCAACTGTCCTGAACTAGCCGGAAAAGCATGATGAAGCCCTTCAACTTCCCGGGCCTCGACTCTCACATCTGTCAAGGTTGCTGGACTGTACTGTGTGAGCTGTTTACAGATTCGAGTTCTGTACTTTGAATACCCATCCCCAGAGAACCTCCCTCTTGATCCATGAACTAAAATTAACAATTGCTCCAAGCAAACAGGACTGCAAAACTATGCAAGAAAAGAGCATGTGCAACACCAACACAAGCATGCCCTGACTTCAGGAGCCAAGACTCACTCCATAATGGCAGAGGACAGTAGGCCGGGGACTGGCTGCACCCATACAGGTATTTTGTTTACCTGGTATATGGTGCACAGGATCACTGTGAATTTTCATCAATATTTATGTACAGAGCAATCATCCTTTGCATATAAAAGCTGTAGTCCTAGATGTCATTATGCTGTTCAGATGACTGCGTTCTGTACCAGACACCACAGGGAGCTAAGAATTCTTCTTAATTTGCCCAAGAATGATAAGCCTAAAGGCCTCAAGTCATGAGCATTTGTGTTGATGTGCTGTTTATTTTAAAATCAGGATGCCCCTTGGTGTGAGGCTGAAGCCTGTTATTAAATCCCCTTTTGTTCTATGTGGACACCCATCAATCTTATCTCACAAATCAAATAGAGAAAGGATAGCATGTTACCAATGAATCTCTGGAAGCTGTTTCCAAATATCTAATCAGATGCCCTATACAATGTGTACCCATAAATATCCTTTAATTATATAGAGAAGTTTATCGTAACTCAACAGTGTTTGTTTATAATGCTTTTTGTAATAAAACAATGCCTTCTAATCTCTTCTGGTTTTAAAACAATTTAGACTATAAAACTTGCTTTAAGATAGATTATTATTTTGATTATCTTTATTATATACAAGGAAAAATACTTTTATTATAAAATTTCACTTATAATGAATGCCAACTAACTTTAAAAATTCCAAACTCATAAATACATTATTGTTTGCCTTACTAATTTAGAAATTGGGAAGCGGCTGTTAAGTATTATCTGTTAATTATTCCTCTTACCTTTTAGAAATAGAATCCCCTCATGAGTGTAACAAGGTATGGAGCCGTCCAGATAGTGTTGATTAATCTCCACCAGACATAAGTTCCACAAAGACAACAGTCAAAGCTGTTTTGCTCATCAGTATATTCTCACTGCCTACCACAATTCATCTCTCAGCTTCCCTTGCAGCTACGTATGGTCATGGGACTAAGTTCTTATGCATGGGATATGAGCAGGATTGCCATGTGCAACTTTCAATTGTTGATTTTTAAGAACCCTGAGCATTTAAGCCGGACATGGTGGCGCACACTTGTAATCCCAGCTACTTAGTGAGGCCCTTTGCAACATAGTGAGACCCTGTTTCAAAATAAAGAATAAAGAAAAACAGGGCTGGGGGTATAGCTTGGAGGTAGAATGCCCCTAGGTTCCATCCCCAGTACTGCAACAAAAAGAAAAAGAAAAAGAACCCTAAGTTTTTTCTCATCTCTTTCCTTCTTCCCATGGGCTAGAATGTGGACATATTCAGCTTCACCCACAGACATGGGCAACACCTTTAAGACTGGCAGAGAAAGAAAAGAAAAGGAACCTTGATTCCTCAATTATTCTGGACTCCTGCCTTCCTTGAGGCTGTTATATGAAAAGGAAATGGTCATCTGTCTTGACTGAGCTACCACATTTTTATTTTGGTGCTACTGGGGTTCCTGGAAGCCCTTCTAACCTCCGGGCTCCACTCCCAGGCCTATTTTATATTTTTGAAACAGGGTCTCTTACGCCAGCGCGGCTGGCTTCAAACCTGCGCGATCCTCCTGTCTCCGCCTCCCAAGCGCGGGGATTACAAGCCTGCGCCACCACGCCCGGCTAGCTACCACATTTTGTTATAGCAGTTTGATAAATACTCGCACATAGAAATTTTAATTGTTTTAATTAAATAAAATTTATGCTATAGAGACCCTTTCCCTATAGAAAATAGTACTTTCTATGAATTTTTCTAACTATGTAGACAATCATAAAGTAATAACTTTATTTTTTTTTTATGGTAAATTTATTTATTTATTTATTTATTTTTATTTATTTTTATTTTTTTTATTTTTTTTTATTTTTTTTTTTAATTAATTTATTTTTTAAATTGGTGCATTGTAGTCATATATCAATCACATTGGAGTACAAGACTTGAGAGGATATACAAGCACACATCATCCAATTAGCCCTCCTCCAGCCACCGTCCCATTCCCTCCCCCTCCCTCCATCCCACACTTCTTTGGTGATTTACTTTGATATATTTGTTTATGTACCTCCTGCATTTTAAAGAGGCTCCGTCCTCCAGTATTACATACCCTCTGATTGATCACATTAGTTGCTTCACTATAGGGCCCTTTCTATAGCTCAACCTCTTCCTGTTGCCCTTTTCCTCCTAGTTATTGCTGATTAAGAGAAGCGTCTGATTTATATTTTCTGCGATATTTCTCTGTGCATGCTGCGTTGCAAGTACCAATCCCACTCTTGATGGTCCTAGTAGTGGCCTGGCTACTCAGTGGACTGATCCAGACCTCGCTGGCTCACGCAGCGGCCTTGCCTCATGGGAGGACCCAGTTCTGGTCTCGCTGGCCCCTGAACCGGTCAAACCCCTAAGCTGGCTTTGGTCCCAACCTTGGAGGCCGCAGGAGTGAACTTGCCTCACGCCAGGCTCCGATGCTGGCCATTGGCCCCTGCACCGGTCTAACCCCTTGGCAGGATTCCAATCCCGGCCTCGGAGGCCCCAACACTGGTAATGCCTCACGGCAGGCTCCGATGCCGGCCTCACTGGCCCCAGCACCGGCCTAACCCCTTGACAGGCTTTTATCCTGGCCTCAGAGGCCCCAGTACCGGCCTTGCCTCACGGCAGGCTCCGATGCCGGCCTCGCTGGCCCCAGCAGCGGCCTAACCCCTCGGCAGGCTCCGATCCCAGCCTCGGAGGCCCCAGCACTGGTCATGCCTCAAGGCAGGCTCCGATGCCGGCCTCGCTGGCCCCAGCACCGGCCTAACCCCTTGGCAGGCTCTTATCCTGGCCTCGGAGGCCCCAGTACTGGCCTTGCCTCACGGCAGGCTCCGATGCCGGCCTCGCTGGCCCCAGCACCGGCCTAACCCCTCGGCATGCTCCGATCCCGGCCTCGGAGGCCCCAGCACTGGTCATGCCTCACGGCAGGCTCCGATGCCGGCCTCGTTGGCCCCAGCACCGGCCTAACCCCTCGGCAAGCTCTTATCCTGGCCTCGGAGGCCCCAGTACCGGCCTTGCCTCAAGGCAGGCTCCGATGCCGGCCTCGCTGGCCCCAGCACCGGCCTAACCCCTCGGCAGGCTCCGATAAAGTAATAACTTTAATATGTATTATATGCATTTAGGAAGCAAGCTTAGTGTGGTATTTTAAAATAGGACTTTCACCGGGCGTGGTGGTGCACGCTTGTAATCCCCATGCTTGGGAGGCGGAGACAGGAGGATCACGCAGGTTCGAAGCCAGCCTCGCTGGCTTAAGAGATCCTGTTTCCAAATAAAAATATAAAATAGGTCTGGGAGTGTAGCCCAGAGTTAGAAGGGTTCCATACCCAGTACCACCAATAAATAAATAAATAAATAAATAAATAAATAAATAAATAATAGGACTTTCATGTCAGCCCCAGAACTCAAATATTGACACTGTCATTTACCAAGCTTTATATAACTTTAAGGGAACTATGTGCCTCCATTTTACTACTTATGAATGTGATCATAACAATGCCTATCTCACAGAGCTGTGGTGGCAGTGAAATGATAACGCATGCTGAGAACATAAGTTCACAGGAGGTGTAGGTAGTTGCAATGTGCTGATGAAGTTATCACCACAACTCAGTGGCAAATTTCGGAAGCCACATAGAACATAAGGTATTATGGGGACTAGCTTCAGATTTTCTGAATTGACAAAAATGAAGCAAAATTTTCATCGTGCAAGGTTAAAATTTTTCATTTCTTAACTCACCATTATCCTCCTTTTCCCCCCAAAGAGTATCTCCTTTTTATTTTTATTCCCTAATTTTTTCTTTTCCTTTTTTTTTAAGGTACTAGGGATTCTTCCTCTGAGCTACACCTCCAGCCCTATTTTATTTTTTTTTTATTTGGAAACAAGGTCTCACTAAATTGCGGAGGGTCTCACTAAGTAGCTGAGGCAGAATAAGAACCTGCCATCCTCCTGTCTCAGCCTCCCAAGGACTGGGATTACAAGCGTGTGCCACCATGCCCGGCTTATTCCCTAATTTCAAAACTATCATCCAAGGAAGAATAGATGTGTTGTCATCGATTCATAAATTCACCTAAGTATTTTTATTTAGACCCTTTATTCTAAGCAGTGTATTTTAGGTAAGAGAGGTATTCTGTGCTACCTCTAACTAAATACTTTTTGAAACTCAGTTTGTCACAGGTCCTTCATTCTGCCCTGCTGCTCAGCTGTCATGTTTTACCCCCAAATTCTTGAGAGCTCTGGACACTTGGCACAGGAACGAACAGCTGTCCAAGAACTCCGAATATGAGTAGTAGAAAGAGTTGAAGAGGGTAGAGAGAGAAAGGCATGATGGCCAAACATTGGCCATTCCAAATGTAGGGCTTAGGGAAGTCTGGGGTGCACAAGGCAGGAAGAAAGAGACAGTGCTGGGAACAGTGAAAGGCTGGTCATTATAATATCTAAGACACTTGGGTTTCAGGTATACAGTCTGATGAAGATGGCAATGGCAAAAATGTAAACACTGTAAGGTATTACAATATCTGTTAACATGAATATTGAATATAGATCCCAGAGTACCAGAGACCAGAAGAGAAAACCTAAGTTGTGGGTTTCATAAGTCATAAAGTTCTGAAGGCAAAGTATTAAGAAGAGCGGCAATGGTGATGGTTGAAGCCAGCACCGACAGTGCCTGCCATACCCAACTCCTCCCCTAGCTTAGCTCGCCTCACTCACAGTTTAACAGCTCTAAGTGTGATGTCCATCAGCCCACTCCCTCTGGACAGGGATGCTAAGACTACCTAATAGGAACCTAGTTGACCACCTGGTAGAAACACCTAATCCAAAAGATGCTTAATCAGATGCCTAATCTGATGCTTCTTCTAGAATATATTATTTACTCAGTTAGGTTCCATCTCGATCAACATTCTCACTGCCATAACCTAAAATGACTGACCACACAGCTTAGGGGAAGGAAGATTTGTTTGCCAGCAGTTTTGTGGCTATTCTGGGTTCCACCCATGTGAGGCCAGGGTCTGAAGCTCAGTGCACGGGGGTTGGAAGTGAAGAGTGGTGGAGCAGGATGTGAAGATGAGGCTGTTTTCACATCATGAGGGCTGGGAGCAAAGAGAGAGCCAGAGGAGGAGAAAATCTAATCCCCAAGGCCACACCCCCAGGGCCCCTCCAAGCCCCTGCTTCCAACATTGCTACCTTGTTTTCATAATGACTAGGGAGATATTCTAAATCCAAACCATTACAGGTTCCATGTTTGTAGTAACTAACACTGGCATCAAATCAATCCTCTGCTTTGTGTGTTTTGTTTTGGTTTTTGTGGTACTGAGGATTGAACCCAATTCTGCCTCCAAGCAACACCCCCAGCCCTTTTTATAGTTTTTGTTGGGAAATAGGATCTAACTAGGTTGCTAAGAGTCTCACTCTGTTGCCAAGGCTGTCCTTGAACCTGCGATCCTCCTGTCTCATTCTCCCAAGTGCTGGGATTACAGGTGTGTGCCACCATGCACAGCTAAACAAACCTTCTTGCCAAGAACAAGCAGGTAGGATAAAATGCCCTCCTCTGCCACAAAGTGAAATAAAAGAAAAGAACCACCAGTGTTGCAAAACCCAAGGATCAAGATTCTGAAGAGAAGGAAAAGAAAGCCTAGAGAGATGAGCCTAGCATTTGACAGCACCCTCCTCTTTGAGGCATTTTAGGTAATGATTGAGCTTGAAAAGCTGAGGAGTTTTCTGCTGTTGAAATTAAAACCTCAGGACTCACCAAGAATCAAATCCTACTGGAAGGAAGAGCAGAGAAGGTGTTCAGGAGGGTGGATTCAGACAACGCATGATATATGCATGTATGGAAATGTCACAGAGAAATTCACATTAGTGTGTATAATTAATATGAGTTAATAATTAATTTTTATAGTAATTACCTTTGAAAAAGAATTAAGGTCCTGGAAACACCAAAACTTCCCACTGGAATCACTAAAGTGCTATACCCTAATAATAATCTCTGTAAAGACTTAAACACACATTAAACCCACTCTTGGATTGGATTAAGGTAATTAGCCTCTATCCTATAGCTGCACCTAAATATCTGAAGCAAGAATGCATCTTCTCTAGGAGCTCATATCAACTAAAAGCTCAAATGATGTCTTCAATTTTTCACGTAATGATCAGTGTTCACTAAGAGACCACTGAAACAAAACCAAGAGAAGAAAATACCAGACAATATAATAAACCTCAAGGAAATTCAGATTTTAAGGTTACTATTTTATTGCACATCGACTATAGGTCATGAACTAGGCAAGGAGAACACACTGATGAGCAAAACTGCTACAGCTACAGCCTAACAGAGCTTATGGTGTGGTGGGGGAGATCAGCCAACAACCACCCTTCATCTGAAGTAGCAGAAATAAGGAGTCGGCGAGAGCTCATTAGATGGTGCTAGGCACCAACTCCACATGGGTCATACGATGGAGGTCAGGTCCTGTGGGCACATAACTTAGAGCCTTACAAACAAAGCTGATCTGCCACAGAGAAGAATGGAATATTTATAGGAAAATCAGAGATGAAAACAAAAAAATCCAGCATGCAGGGTCAGAGAGACAGAGTCACTTTCTGGTGATCTAACTTCCAGGAAGCCCAGCTACATTTCTCACAACTAGGTCCCCTGTGACTGACCTTCTGTTCCCTTTCAATCAGCACTACCTTGACTTGTGCTTTCTTAAAGTGAATTTATTTTCCTTGCAACAAATAGAATCTTTGATAAAGACAGAAGTTGTATATATGACCTGGGAACTATTATAACTGTCATACAACAACAACAACCAAAAAAGAAAGAGATAAATTAAATGCATTAGATTCTGTTATTTGTGTGTGTGTGTGTGTGTGTGTGTGTGTGTGTGTGTGTGTGTGGTACTGGGGTTCCTGGAAGCCCTTCTACCTCCGGGCTACACTCCCAGACCTATTTTATATATTTTTTTTAATTTGGAAACAGGGTCTCTGCTGGCTTCGAACCTGCACAATCCTCCTGTCTCTGCCTCCCAAGCACGGGGATTACAAGCATGCGCCACCATGCCCGGCTAGATTCTGTTATTTTGAATGTCATCCTACTACAATAGAGAACTCTGCATAGGTATAATCAGATTTACACAATGTAGTCATGTGTCAATAATATGAAACAATTAGAAGAATCAGCAGGTACAAAGCTGTTGCAATTCTGACCCAAAAAGAGGAGACAGGCTCAAAAAAAAGAGTCAAAGTTACCTGCACAGACAAGTACATATCTAACTGCAGTATTTAAACAATCTATATTATGTTTCACTCTTTGATTAAATCACAGATATGTATCCCCAGCATTTCAGCACTGTCATTGTTTTTCTCCATATATTTTATTATGTTTCACCTGTGAACATTCCTGGATTTTGCTCCTCCTTCTGCCACCTATGGCTCCAATTAGAAAATCCTTCTGTCTGAATGGTCTATGATCCAAGCAGTCCAGGAAGGGGCTGTTATGTAGAGGCAAAGGAGTCAAAGACACATCAAAATAAATGGATGAGAAAGGAAGATGTGCAGAACAGTAGCATAGTGTTTCAAGTTTAGCAAAACAAAAATAAAACCTGTTTAAAAGTAATACAAGTAAAAGGACATGTTTAAATTCCAAGAGCCAGAACTCCGGTTCTCTTTTGAGACTGTGACCAAATACCCTGTGACAATGGTTAATTATATTTTCTTCTCACTCATTTTGGCTTTTTTGCAAGTAGCTAGATTATGTTCATTTGCAGGTTTATGTCTGTTTCACTGGCATACATACGGCCACAAACACACACAAGCATATGAATTTTAATCAATAGATTAAAATAAAACAGACCAAATGTCACCTGTTGCTGCATTCAGCATAGCACAATAGAGAACTCTGCATATAGTCGCTTATAAATTCAGCATTTCCTTTTTTAATCCAAATCCACAAATATGAAACAAAAGAAACAAGCCTCACTACATAAAGTGAGCTAAAATTAGCAAGCAGCAAAAATGATGCCAGTTGCCCAGGGCAACAAATGGTTGATGGATGGAATAATTAGGATCGACAGTAAACTAATCTCAGTTCCTTTATTGAAAATGAAGTCCCCTGAATCAATTAGCCTTGTCATGGATACCTTTTGTAAAGGAACTATGACATTGCAACCACTTCCCTTTGTTTATGGATTCACCTGCACTTCAATAAGAGCAGAGACTGATTTCAAAAGCACAAAGAGATAATAAAGGAAGATTCCAATACATTAGGCACCGTACAAATAAAGCCACCATCCCTGAAAACACATACATGTTATGGACAAAGTAGGCCCGGAAGCCTTTATAGATATTCTCAATGACATAATATCCTCAAGGATTTGCTGCTAAAAAAAAAAAAAAAAAAAAAAAAAAAACCATCATTAGTCAGGGCCAGCATGTCCTTATTTGATGGGAGATCTGTCTACCCATGCTTGTAAGCAACCACATTGGGAGACCAAAGGGTGCTAAAGGGAGAGCTTTTGCTACTCACCCAGTGGCTTCTGGGAGACAGAGAAGCTGGAAGGAACAGAAGGGAGATGTTTCTGAAGCAGGAGGAAGAGGCGGGGAAAGAGGGCTAACATTCCACCCCACACTGACCAACAGCAGCAACTGCAGGTGCTACCCTCAAATGGATGAATAAATCAGAAGGGGCAGACATGGCCAGGGAGAACTGGAATCTGACTTCCAGTACTTTTGTGACCTGAATTAAATCAGTGGTTGCTACGGCCACTTGGGAATGTGAGGAATTCCTACAGTTAATCAAAGGGCTTGGGGCAAAGAGTTACAATATAGACATAAACCCTTTTTAAGTTATTTTTATAGAAAAGCTTGCTTACTTTGTCTACTTTTCTGTTTTATTTTAAACATAGCCCCCCCTCAAAAAAAAAGTCTTTTAATGCTTCTTCTATGACACTAGTCCTTGTAGTGCTTTGGGAAGGGTGCTTCTGAATATCCAGCTGAATAAGGTTGGGAAATACCAGTTTAAACTGAGTGTAAAGGGTTTCTTAACTGCAGAACTTTTCAGAACCTTTAACGTGTATACATGCATTGGGGATGGAGTTAGAAGGTATACAGTACCTACTGCTTCTAAATTTTTTTTAGCACAGAACCCTCTTTTCACATACATGTCATAGAACAATCATTTCACAAAAAACATTTCTACAATCCCTATTTTAGGACATAAATGTAGACATGAATGACACAGGAGATTAGACTGAACGGATACAGCCTAAGGATAAACCTAGTGAAGTGCTCATTTGAAACTTTACAGTTTCACCATAGTGCAAAAGAGGACAAGATGGAAGTTATTCAGTAAAATAACATTCCTTTTTCTCTAAAATAGTCAAATGCCAAAAATAAAAGCCCAGTTACTTAGGATGTTTAATTGCTTGATTACCATTTTAAAAAAATTTTAACAGTAATAACACTGGCAAGTTTTTATGCAAATATATTCACTATATGCATGCATCTTACAGTTTGGGGAGTATGGAATTTTATCACATAGCTCTAAGATGAAAAGATAAAGTCTCTGGGCATAGGACCTAAAAGCACATGGTTCTGACTTGTCCCCAAAGTCAGCATCTGTCCACATATATGCTAACCCAGCTCATACATAATACGTCATTATTTCCAATGTGAGAAAATGCACAGCAAATCACAAAGCAGGAAGCTCGTTAGAAGGGGCCATTTTTCCTACTCATGGTAAATGACAAAGAGGGATAATCAGAGGTTTGGCTTCAAAGTAAAAGACAATTTCTTTGCAGTTGTCATTGATATTAAATAGCCCACCTTACTTTTGTAAATAAACACTTATTGTATGCAGATTTTTTAAATAATATACGTTCACTCTATGAAGCCCGGAAGTCAAGGGACATTATTAATTGGCACAAGACTGAAATAAATTCAGTTTGCCACCCACCGTGGGCATTTTGGTGTGTCTCTCTTAATCCCTTTTGTTTTACAGAATGAAGACCATACCGTGTATATTTTGCATCCTACTTACTAATGATTGGAGGCATTTCCCGTGTCTTAAAAACTCTTTAAAAACACCATTTGAAATGCTTGACTATGATTTCCAAGCCATTAACATGCCTATTACAGAGAGCATTTAGCAACATGTGGCTCTGTTTTCCTCCCCTCCTGAGCCTCTGCCCTGGCACAACCTCCCTGTCCGCACGGCTCCGATCCTGCTGTCTGTGGACGGGCTTTGGAAGCCAGACTGTGGACTCTTCACTGCACAGAAGCCAGCATTTTCTCCTACATGGTCAATTTCAAGGGCCAAAACTGTATATTTCTCTCAACTTGAAATGTAAACGGTACCCTTAGGCCTAAACCACTATTTTCTTTTGCCAAACTCACCAAATACAGGAATCACCCGTCCAGTGGCAGGAGGCAGCCCTGGCTGAGCCCCCCTCGCTCGGAGCACTGTGACATTACAAAGCCTCATCGCTGCAGGCTGGAGAAACCAGTGAATCACAGGGTGGAGTTTACTACAGTAAGTGTGTGCGCCTCCGGCCCTTTAAAGTCCCTCTTCGTAAATAAATACATCCAGTGGTGAAAAGAAAACGAGTCTTCTTATATTTTTTTATGTGATTATGAGTCCCATGAGAAGTAATACAAAAATTCTATTATCAGGACAGGCAGAGGTGAAGCTTCCCCCAACGGTTCAGAGTGCCATCCATTAACCAGGATAGAGCCATCTGTTGGAGAGAGAGGGCAGTTCAAGTTGAGTAGCTATCTCTCCTTCCCGGTGGGCTGCGGCTGGAGGGAGACCCCCAGACGCATTTTCTTAGGGTCAGGATGAGCCATCAGTAGAGAATAACTTTCAATCACTACTCATGTGGGCTGGATATGAAGCAGCCCCCCTACGAAGGCCAATCTCTACAGAAGAGCACTAAACTCCAGGCCCTGCCAGCCGCCCACGGCCCAGGCTGCTGATATTTTTATTTGCTGGCATTTACAGTGTGGCAGCGGCTCAGTCCTGCCAGTGTGGTTGCTTCCAACACAGCTCTTAGACGAGGACTTCTTTTAAGAGGATGCTGCTGAGTAAGACCTCCACCAGTCCTGTTCCCATCAAAGGGAGCTGTGTTGTCTCAGAAGCGAAGCAAGAGCTGAGGTCTGGCTAGTGCCCTAGTATTTTCTGCTTCACAAAGAATGTGATTATTTGTCACCTATACATACCCTGTTCTGGTTCTTATCATCATTATTTTTCCTTTCTACCTATAATGACAAATTTTTTTTGCCATTTAAGACTATAGCTAATCCCTAAAAAAGATGGGAACTGATCGTCGGCAAAGCTGGAGATGGCCCTGCTACTGGGCTGAGCTTTACCCGCCTAAAGATGGGCACTGAGTCTAGGTGGAAAGGCAGCCTGGGGCAGCAGAGCTTAATAGTGCCACAGAGAGGACAGAAGGAAGAATGTGGCCTTTCAGGTCACCGTTGCAGAGAGAAACGCAGAGGTGTAGATATGGAAAAGCAAAAGACAGAGGAGAGGGAGAGTGCCCGAGCAGGCACTGGGCAAAACGCTGGTGATGGGATGGACCAAAAGGCCTCCAACCACAAAGATGTCTCCACTTATTTGCTGTCATCAAGCCTTGGTATCTGCAAACCTTCCAAGCAAATATTGCTAAAAGCAACAGGCTTATTTATATAGTTGATCAGGAAAGCTTAAATTTATTGAGAACTCTCTATCTTTCTACTTTACATGTAGGATCCTTGCAAGATACCATGAGGTAAGTGCTATTATTATCATAATCATCCCTATTTTATGAGTAAGGAAAATGAGGCAGGGAGGAGTTAGCACTGTAGTGAGTGGTGGGAGTGCTATTTGAACTTGGTCAATAGTGCTCCAGGGCCATCTGCTTACTCACTGCATCATCACTGCACCGTATTAACTTGAGGTGCAACACAATTAAATTAAAAAAGAAAACTGAGGCCAGAAGGGATAAGTCTCTTGAAAAAGCCAAAATACCTTAGAAAAGGGCATTAGCTCCAGATCTCACTGGCCAGGATGACCATGGCTTTGAATTGTATGTATCCCCTTTCAGGATTCACTGATTCAACACGCATTTAATGAATCTCCTATACTGTGCTTGGCACCAAAAAACTAAGAACAAGAACAAAGCAGACCTGCGTGCCTCTTGCCCCCAGAGAGCTTACAGCCTAAAAGAAAAAGAGACAGATGGAAAGTCGATGCCAATATAGTGTAAATTTGCTATGATGGTGCACTTTAAAAATGCAGAGACTTGGAAGACTGAGAAAGGCCTCCTAGAAAAACTAAACTACAATAAAACTGAGACCTAAGAACTTAATCAGAGTTAGCCAGGAGAACAACAAGAATTCCAAGCAAAAGGACCAGCATGTGCCAAGACCAGCAAGCAAGACAGCTCATGGTTTAGTAGAAACGTTTAGAAGATAAATGGAAAGTATATTTAGATAGGTAAGTTGGAACTGGATCACATATGCCACATAAAGAAGTCAGACTTTGCCAGGTGCAGTGGCACACACTTATAATCCCAGTACTTGGGAGGCTAAAGCAGGAGGATCACAGGTTCACAGCCAGCCTCTGCAACTTAATGAAACCACCATCTTTCTTTTTTTCTTTCTTTCTTTTTTTCTTTTGAGTTTTTTTTTTTTTTCTTTTAGTACTAGGGATGGAACCCAGGGACATTCTACCTCCGAGCTTTATTTTGAAACAGGGTCTCACTGAGTTGCAAAGGGCCTCACTAAGTAACTGAGGATGGCCACGAATCATGATCCTCCTGTCTCAGTCTCCCAAATTCTGGGATTATAAGTGTGTGCCACCATGCCTGGTTATATACCATGTTTCAAATAAAAGATAAAATAGAGCCAGGCATGGTAGCACACACTTATAGTCCCAGTCCTTGGGAGGCTGAGACAGGAGGATCATGCAGGTTTAAAGCCAGCCTCAGCTACTTAGTGAGGCTCTCAGCAGCTTAGTGACACCTTGTTTCCAAATAAAATATAAAATAGGTCTGAGGGTGTAGCCCAGAAGTAGAAAGCCCCTGGGTTCCATCCCCAGTACCACAAAAAAGTAAATAAATAAATAAATAAATAAGGCTGGTTTTATAGCTCAGAAAAAAATCAGACTATATTATGGGGCCAAGCAAAACCATTATAGTGTTTTATGCAGAAGAAAGATCTAATTCATTCATTCAACAGAAATTTGTTGAGCACCTACTATGTGCTGTGAATTGTATTGGACGCTTGAGATAAATCAGAAACAAGTCAAATATCCTGGCTTTACATGGGACAAGGAGGAGGAGGTGACACCATCAAACATAAAAGTAAACTACACAGGATGTTGGAAGGTGGCAGACCTGAAAAAGGAAAAGCAATACGGGGTAATGTGGCTTGGGAATGAGGGTGGGTGAGGAGAGCATGGCCAAGCACGGTTCTAAGCAGAGCTGTCGGGAGCAGGCCCTAGGCACCAGGTGATCGCGAGGACTTGGATAATCTTACTGTTCACTCCGCAACCCACAATCAGCATCTGCAAACTGAGGATTCCATGTTGGGAGTGAAAACTTTCTGGCATCTGCTCTATGACCACAAAGTCTTGCTTATCTAACTTGGAGTCACAATACCATCTTAATTCAGAGAAGTAGATGCACTGTACACTTTAGATTTGGGATTCTAGAGAATAACAGGAGCCAAGAATGAACTCAACTTTAGTTCTAACTTTAATTATTTTCATGTCCAACAAATATCATTCAGACCCACTGGATACCTATAACTTCTTGAAGCCTTCTCTCCCCCTCCCTGTCATTTATGACCATCTCTCTCAAAATGCAGGAGGTTAAAAATATTTGCTTTATATCTATTTTTTCCTGTGCCCACTCCAGAGACTTGTTTTCCACTGGAAAACAAAAGCAACCATATTTGGTTAATTTGGTTTCTCTACTTCCCACCCTCCCTCTTCCTATTTTGTTTTTCTTTTCTGAGTTTATAATTGTCAGGAACCGCTACATGCAATACCAATGCCTTCCCTAAAACTAACAGGGCTCTAACATACAAAACATCTATTCTGCTTCTAAATTTGTTTTTAATTATATTACAAGATGGAAAAAGAAATGCCTTAGCTGTTAACACTGGCTCAGTGGGGCCAGCAGTAGACATAGAGCAGACACAAGGAAATACTTCAAAAAAAATTTTTTTTTTTAGTTTGCCATGATTTAATAGCAGATATTCCTGGCTTTGAGTGAACTCTGCAATATCCCTGTGCGACAGGATAAATGATCGTCTACCACTATTAATTTTAGGTCATAATGTCTGAAATGCCGCTTCAAAAATAAATGCAGTATTTTCACTTTATTTGGTCAGGTAAATACTAAACTATTTTGTCATAATAACTTTACAACACTGTGTTTCACCTTGTCTTGCCTTGACTGCTGAAGGTAATAGGGACCATTTTATTATGTCCATAAATTGAGTCAATTGACTTATCCTTATATCCTGTTTCCTGAACTTAACGAGAGATTCTGCATCATTAGGAAAACACACCATCCTGCAGCAGGATCAAAAGCAAAGGAAGTCTGAGAATAAGTCATTTTGATTTCAGGGACTGTTCTCCAGGCAAACTTTCAATATTCTGGCAAGAGTAAAACAAATAACTGGCTTTGCAAAGCATGGCTTGCTCAGAGCTGTGCTTATTCTGGAGGTATCCCAGAAGGTTCCATGCACGCGTAAGAAACAACAACAACAAAAAAATTGCTCGCTCTCTCTCTCTCTCTCTCTCTCTCTCTCTCTCTCTCTGAATATGAGGCTTTTATAATGAGAATCACAATAATAGTTTCAACTTAGATCTTACTGTGAGAAATAAATGCTCATGGTAAAACCCAGCTGTTTGAAAACTATGAGGTTCTGGTTTCTTTGGTTTTGTTTGGTTAGGTTTTAAGGGTTTTGTTTGTTTTGTCTCATAAATTTCCTAATTCCCATAGTCCCTATACATGGCTCAATAAATAGTTATGGTGTGGCATTGTATTAACTAAGACAGTGGCAGAATTGACAGAGTCCTCTATTCTATATTTGTAGAAAGACCAAGACCCAACCCACAAATACCAATGGTAGTGGTGATAAATAATAATGCTTTTAAATAACAGCTACCTTAGATTGAACATCTTTGCCCTGCTGAACACTCATCATGGGTTGTTTTATTCCTCACAACATTTCTTTAAGCTAGGGACTATTATTATTGCCATCTTACAGATGAGTAAACCATGGTTTGGAGAAGCTAATAACATGCTTAAGTTTATACAGCTGCCAAGTTGTGTGTGGTTTCAGAACCTGAGCTCCTAAACTCCATGCTACATTGGGAAACCAGGGGCCAAGTCTTGCAGGCAATGGTCCAGAGCA
The DNA here is from genome assembly GCF_963383645.1 of Muscardinus avellanarius. Lineage (NCBI taxonomy): Eukaryota > Metazoa > Chordata > Mammalia > Rodentia > Gliridae > Muscardinus > Muscardinus avellanarius. The sequence continues at coordinate 59,323,621 of NC_137787.1, read as the reverse complement.
GGCTCTCCTGCCAGAAGACACGAACAACCAGCGGGGCCTGAGAGAAAGGCCAACGTGCTGGTGACAATGGGCCAGGCTGAGTGGAGCAGGTAGAGCTGCTACAATAATTTAGTTTATTAGAAACCATACACCCAACAGCTATGTTTTGAACCGCCATTCCCCCGAGCCTCTCTCAGAAGCTAGGGACACATGGGCACAGAGCCAGTGGACCTTAGTCATCATCACTTTTTGGAATTCTCAGGTTCTTCCACAGATTCCCCCAACCAAACAAAGATCTCCAGCATTATTATAGCAAACACAACAATAGTAATTTCTCTCTAACCTACTGCCCCAAATGGTTAAGAGCAGAAAATCCAGTTCAGTTGCTGTTGAGACTGAATGAAGCAACAATCCTGAAGCCAACCAACAACGGAGAAATCAGGATATGGTGACTTAGCCAAGTTAATTAGAGAACCGAGTGATTCTTCATGAATTTAATATTGTAGACCAGTATGTACATAATTATTTCCATTCTCCCCCACATAGAAGTACAAGTAAGAATTAGGTAGCACTCTCTTGGAGCTACCCAAAACAAAGAGTCATAATCCAGAATGTCTGCACAAAGCCCACACGTAAATTACTAGCTAACGTCCAAGAATAAGTGCATCCAACCCTACCCATTCTACAGCTTGGCCTCGTTCCTCCTCCTCATCGTCATCACTGTTCTCCAGCCACATGGGACACTTCCTGTTTCTACACCATGGACTTCCTCAATCACTCGTTACCTGGGCAACTTTTGTTATATCTCCAGGTGTGAATAACAAAGCTCCAAACTCGATTTGATCACACAATGAGGAATGTGCCTAAAAATCTAATACTAGGAGTATTCCATCATGAAGATACGCACTTGGAAGCTGACAGGAACTCAGATTCTTTCCACCTTTCTGCTCTGCCCTTGGCTAGTAGGATTTGTCCTCAAGCAAGCTCCTCTCAAGGTTACCAACCATGGCCACACTTAGAGGCAAAATGAGTCACCTGTTCCTCGCAGAAACTTTTCCCAAAAACCTTTTAAGTAGACTTCCCTTTTCTCTGGACCAAAATTGTAATATCAGCTCAAACATAACATGTGCCTGAACCAATCAATGTCAAGGGACATTGTGATTGACTCAGATCAGTCAAGATTTAACTCCCAGGGTACCTCCCCTGAAGCACATGGCTAGATAAATGAAGATGGACATGTGAAAATAAAAGTGAATCAGGGGCTGGGAGGGTTTCTTTGAGGAAGAAAAAAGGAAAAGAGATATTTATCTGGTGACTAATCTATATGGTTTGTTACAAATAACCCATAGAGTTTATTACAAATTTCACCTTCTCAGGAAAACCCACCTTAAAACCTGCCCCAGACTTAGATCTCCCCATTACATACTATTAAAGACCACCCTGCATTCAACATAGAATTTATCACAACTATAAGTAAGAAGTATGTTTATCCATTTTTGCCTAACATCTTCCTATCCTACTGTGTTCTCTTGTTTATTGCTCTAACTTCAGCCCCAGCATGATACCGAGCAGGGATGCTGGCTAAAAGCGTCTCCTTCCACAACTAAAGCTATACTACCAAGACTCCAGCTCGTCCTCTTATTTCAAGATGTGCAGTTTTCATTATGTCTGCCCCATGGACACCAGTCAGTCTGCTTAGGAGTTCATCTGTCTCCGTGCCTCACTGCCAGCAGCACTCTTGGCTGGTGACATTCCCTGCTCCATCTCCCTTAACCATAAAGTCAGCCCACGTCAGCCCCTGCCAACAGAGCAGATGGTCAGGCTGTGCCCAGCTTAATCTCCCAAGGAGGTGTGTTTCCTGTTGTAGCTCACAACCTCCAAGAACAAAGGACTCAAGAGACAGAAATTTGGCCCTGGTTAGTCTAAATGTCTTCAAACCAGTTTCTCAGGTAGCACCGGGGTGAAATGTACAAACTGTGTCTTGTTCCTTTTATTTTAGAAAACGACTTCAGTCTTTAAAGTCAGATAGACTTTAGAAAGTTATTTATTGTTTTGCACCTCACTTTGTTCATCTTTAAAATAGAAAACAATCACTTTCCACAACGTTGCTGTAAGGGATGATGATACACGACTATAAAACAGGTGATAGAGTTCATCTGTCTCGTTTCATTGACATCTACACACTCTTCCATGCTCAAAACTGGGGAAGGGTACCACCCCATGGAAAGAGGTAAGAATGTGGTAGTCCTCAGAAATGCAAATTATTCACCAGAGATAAGATGGCAGCCATGAATCTGCCAAGATTATCTGGTCCTGCCTGGACAGTACTTCCCAACGGAGATGAAGAAGCCTTCTGTACTTAGGGGCATTTGATAATCTCAACCTTCAGAAATTAAAACTGAGATTAAGAGTCAAAATAAATACCCAGTTGTCACTACCCTAGAGGATTGGTACCAAGCCCAGGAATCATGTCTGTAACAGCTTAGTAATATTTTTTGAAAGCCTACAGCTTCCCTTTATTTATCTGCTTTGTCATTCCATGCTTAAATTAAGGGGACTGGATGCTTATCTTCAAAGGCAGCTAGCTGGGCTCAAAAACTTGAAGACACTGTGTCTCTCTCAACAGGTTGTCTCCTGGATAAAAGTCCAGCAGGGTAAGCATTGTCTGGTGGATGCTTCTACCAATAAAGGAAAGCAACCTGCATCCCTTGTCTTGTACCAGTAAAGAAAAGAAAGGCCACTAGAGCCCACTCAGAACAGGGGCCTGACCATCTCTTCCAAAGGTGTCAGAGACTGTGTTGCCCTGATGGCAACGGGCCCTCCAGCGATGTCTGCTTTTGTCCCAATGGATATGGTGTTGTCCTGCTCTCCTGAGTCCATCTTCATCTGTGCTGGATCAAGGATGGACATTCCTTATGCAAAGGGCTGCTCCCTCGCTCCTGCCCTCTAAGAGACACTGCATCCTGCAAATGCAGAGCTTCCAGCCCAAAGAGACAAATTTGGAAGGTGTTTTATTCTACGCATATGCCATAAATCCACGAATACAAAATTAAAGCTACAAGAAATTGATTGTTTGCATTTTCCTGCCCACTCTGAGTAAGACTTGCCTTCACAGTCACCATCAGGGAAACACAGCAACGATCCTGGAGAAAGTCGTGGGAATCAGTGGTCATTAGTGACAAGGCAGATAAACGATGCTGGATCATGAGTGATGATATAAGCAGCATTAAATAAATGGTATTTGGGTACTGCAGTGGCAAGATCTACACTGTTCAATACAAAAACTTCTGAAGGGCCATGTTATTGTGAGTAATAACAGAGTTGCTACATTTTTCTTGCATGGGAGACACAGAATTAGGCAGGAACCATGCAACTGACAATAAGGAACATGAAGAGATGCCTGGACACATGCACTGATTAGACAATATATAAATATGTAAGCACCTCTTCTGTACCTATTATTCTAAATCTTTGTTAATCAATCACTCGGCTTCACATTGTCCAATAATTTTTATAATACATTTTAATGAAATCACATAGAAATAGGCTCCACAAAAATATGTTTTCCCATGTCTCCATGCACCCTAGAGAAATCCAGGGTCCCTGTCTCTCACTAACAGTTCTCCCCTTCTACCATGAAATAACATTTAGCTGAATACTTAGCTGCAAAAAGAGAACAGTTCCCAGCCTACCTTGTTATCCAGTATGGTCATATCACACTTCTGGGTATGCCCTAAAAAGAGGATGCAGGCACCGCTTTGAGCCTTTTCCTGGTCTTTCTGGCTGGGATATGAGAAAGCGGAAGCTTTCCTGGAACCCAGGAATAGAATCCAGGCACTAGGATGAAAGAGCCACCTGTCACTAGACCATCCCCAATACAGGAATGAGTTTCTATTTTATTTAAGTCACTGTATTTTGAGGTCTCTTAAAGACAGAAATTTACTGGTGAGGGGGTTAAAAACCATCTGTGGAGGATAAATCCAGGGATCATTTTAGACATACTAAGTTCAAAATTGCAATAATATATCAGAATGACTATATCATGTAAAAAGTTTGATCTACAGTCTGAAGCTCATAGAGTGATCTATGTTAAAGATATAAATGCAAGAATTATCAGGATATGGATTTTAACCAACTTTATTGAGGTGTAGCTTACAATAAATTGCATCCATTTAATGTGTTCAATTTCATGAGTTTTGACTGATGTGCACACCTATAAAAACCATCCTCACAAGATAGAGAACATTTTCATCACCCTGAAAGGTGTCCTCATGCTCTTATGCTGTTTATCCCTCCCTTGGCCCCTCTCAGGCAATGCTGATCAGCTTTTATTTTTTTAATTTTTTTATTGGTGAATTGTATTCATACATCTTAATGGGGTAAAAAACTTGTGTAGATATACATGCACACATCACCCAGTTAGCCCCTACCCAATCCCCACCTCAATCCCTCCCCATCCCTCCTTCCCTTGCTTGGCTTAGGGTGGACTTCAATATGTTTAAGTACATCGTGTGCTTTAGAGAGTTTCCTTCTTCCCCCTCCCATCCCCTCAGTTAGGTTGTCTTATTTGCTCCTCTATAGGATTTTCTTTTTCATCTAAAGTTCCTCCTATGACCCATTTCTCCTTAGAGTTTGCATATTAGGAAAAGCATACAATTTCTTTCTTTTTTTTGTGTGGTACTGGGGTTCCTGGAAACCCTTCTAACTCCAGGCTACACTCCCAGACACCTATTTTTTATATTTTATTTTGAAACAAGGTCTCTTAAGCCAGTGAGGCTGGCTTCAAATCTGCCCTGTCCTCCTGTCTCCACCTCCCAAGCACGGGGATTACAAGCGTGCGCCACCACACCCGGCTTCAATTTCTTATTTTTTGACTGACTTATCTAACTTAGCATAATGTCCTCCAGTTCTATCCATTTCTCTGTAAATGATGTAATTGTGGGTTTTTTATGGCTGAGTAAAATTCCATTGTGTACATATCCCACAGTTTTGTAATCCATTCATCTGTTGATAGACATCTTGGATGATTCCATAGTTTGGCTATGGTGAATTGTGCAGCTATGAACATAGATACACATGCATTAGTTTGGTAGTTTGGTTTCCTTTCTTTTGGGTAGATACCCAGAAGTGGTATAGCTGGGTCAAATGATAAATTTGTTCCCATTGTTTCTGAGGATTCTCCATACTGTTTTTCAAAGTGGTTGCACTAATTTGCAATCCCACCAACAATGTTTTAGAGTTCCCACTTCTCCACATCCTCGCCAGCATTTGTTGTTGTTTGTGTTTTGAATGATTGCCATTCTAGTTGGGGTAAGGTGAAATCTCAGGGTAGTTTTGATTTGCATGTCTCTGATTGCTAATGATGTTGAGCATTTTTTCATACATTTATTAGCCATTTGAATTTCTTCTTTCATGAAGTGTCTATTTAGTTCACTTGCCCATTTTTATTGGACTATTTGTTTTTGTAGTGTTGAGTTTCTTGAGTTCTCTGTATATTCTAGATATTAGTCCTTTATTGGAGGAGTAGGTGGCAAAAATCTTCTCCCGTTCTGTTGGCTCTCGATTGAGGTTCTTGATAGTTTCCTTTGCTAAACAGAAGCTCTTCAGTTTCATGCAATCCCATGTATTGATTCACCTTTTAGTTTATTGTGCCTTTGGGGTCTTGTTGAGAAAGTGTTTATTTGTGCCTGTATGTTGCAGTGTTGGACCTATGCCCTCTTCAAGGAGCCTCAAAGTCTCTGGTCTAATTTCCAAGTCTTTGATCCATCTTGAATTGACTCTTGTGCAGGGTGAGAAAGTGGGATTAATTTCCATTTTTTGCATATGGTTAACCAGTTTTACCAACAGCATTTGTTGAACAGGCTATCTTTTTCCCAGTGTATGTTTTTGGTTCCTTTGTCAAAAATCAATTGGCTTTAAGTGTATGGATTTGTTTCTGGGTCTTCTATTCTGTTCCATTGGTGCTGATCAGTTTTTAGTTACTATAGGTTAGCTTTCATTTTCAAGAATGTTGAAAAAATAAAATCATACAATAACACAATACAAATCTTTTTTCCTTAGCATAATGCATTTGCTATTCATCCTTGGTGCTGTATACTTCAATAATTACTTCTTTTTGATTGCTGAATAGTATTCCATTGCATAGATCACATATATTTCATTTGTTCATTTACCTGCTTATGGAGTTTGTCTTGTTTCCAGTCTATGGGCTACTATGAATGAAGTTGGTATGAACACTCATATCATAAGTCTTTGTGTGGACTTGTATTTTTTTTCTGGATGCCAGAAAAATCTTCAGTTCTCTCATATACCTGCCAGCAGGAACAAGGAAAACTCCATATAAATGTAATTTTAAATCTAAGATTCAAAATCCTAGCTGGACGTTGGAGCTTACACCTGTAATCCCAGAAGCTGAGACAGGAGGATTGTGGGTTTGAGACTAGCCTAGGCAAGTAGTGAGACGCTCGTCAACCTAATGAGATCCAGTTTCAAAATAAAATAAACTGAGCATGATAGAGTGTGCTTGTAATCCCAGTACTTGGGAGGAAGAGACAAGAGGATCTCAGGTTCAAGGCCAGCCTCAGCAATTTAGTGAGGCTCTGGTTGAAAAAAAAAAACCTCAAAATTTTCAGCCGAGCATAGTTGTGCATTTATAATCCCAGTACTTGGAAGGCTGAGATAGGAGAATCACAGGTTTGACAACCTCAACAACTTAATAAGACTTCAGCAACTTAGTGAGACCTGGTTTCAAAATAAAATAAAATGGGGCTGGAGGTGTAGCTCAGAGGTAGAACACCCCTGGGTTCAACCCCTAGTATCACACACACACACAAGAAATTCAAATTTCTCAAGAATTTGGGAAAAAAATAAGAGAGTTCTGAGGTATTCTAAATAAAGTTTGGATAGATGAGAAGACCCCAAGATGAAACTGGAAAGAAAAAAGCCCAGAGAAGTAGGAGAAGAAGCTAATTGTGGTGCCATTGAAGACAAGAGAAAAAGTATCCTTTGGCAGGAATTGACAGCTCTGACAAGCCTGCTGTGAAGCAGAACAGGACACAGGCTGACGAGTGTGGGCTAAATGTGGTAACACGCAGGTGATGCACCTCTGCAAGGTGAACTTTGGTGGCAAGGTGGGGTAAAGGCCAGACTGACACTGGTCCACAAAACAAGGAAGAGGTGAAGTAAATACGTGTCTATAAGTTTTCTTAGAAATTTGTGTGTGAAAGAAGCAGTTGATAGGCTTGAAAGGAAAAGTGGAAATACTTTTTGGGGGGGGGGTACTAGGGATGGAACCCAGGGGCATTTTACCTCTGAGCTACATACACCCCCAGCCCTATTTTTTATTCTTTATTTTGAAACAGGGTCTCACTGAGTTGCAAAGGGCCTCACTAAGTAGCTGAGGGTGTCCTCAAACCGCAATCCTCCTGTCTCAGCCTCCTGAATGCTGGCATTACAAGTGTGCGCCACAACACCCAGCTGGAAATACTTTTCAATGGGAGATGTAAAAGCATATCTGAATGACGATGAAAATGATTCCACAGGGTGGAGGAGACAGGGGAGGTGAAGAGTGCTTGGGTTCAACCAACACAGGAATTTTGTCTTGGAATGAGTAGGACAAGGGACCTGAAGACATTTGCAAGAAAGAAGTTGAAATGACCAGGATGTAGAATGAGTGGGAAGAAGATAAAAACAGAAGCTGAAGAGGTTAGTGGAGATGAGGTTTGATTCAAGTGGATCCAGGAAGGAAGGAGAGAAAGTAGCAGCTGAAGAGCGAGGAGTCTCTGGCAATGACAAGTCTGGAGTGTGGCCATGCCTTTGAGTGTCTAACCCAGAGTGGAGGAGAAAACCATCCCTTGAGAGAGCCAGTGCTGGCTGTGCAGACTGTCTGCACAGACATCAACTGGCCAGGGGCAAAGGCCAGTTAGGCTAGCAGAGAACAACGGCAGTATGCATGCTCATCCTGAGGACAAGTCACTCTGTCTGGTTCCTGAAGAGCTGTCACAGGAGGGGAGAACACAGCATACAAGTTCAGGCTGTGGGACCCGCAGCACATTTGGGGATTCTGCTGCAGGTTAAAAAGATGTGAAAGATGTGAACATATTCTCTCCTCTCCTCTCCTCCTCCTCCTCCTCCTCTACTTTCTTCTTCTTTCTCTTTTTCTCTCTACCTGTTTCTCCCTCCCTCCTTCGCCCTCTGCTTCCCAGCTGCCATGAGATGAACAGCTTTCCTCTGCCAAGCCCCTCCACCATGACATCTCTTCCTTGGCACAGTTCTGAAAGTGATGGAGCCTGCCAGGCACAGACTGAAACCATAGATCAGTTGCCTCAGCGGATCACCCTGACCTTGGACTGGCTTGGTGTCATGCTCTGTCGGGGCATGTCTTCAGAAAGCCCAAGGCATCTCCCAAGCTCTCTGACTCTGAGAGTCAACTCAAACTGCCTCCTGTGCGGGTCCTGTCAGGACTTGACTTCAGGCTTTGTCAGTGTGAGGCCATCATAACCAACAGGATTCTGTGGTAATAACAGTGTTCGTCTCCAAGGCTAGATTATGAAAGACTTTGCATCTTCTACCGACTCCCTTCTAGATTCCAGCCACCACATCACAAGGGCACTCACACAGCCCGTGGAGAGGTCTGAGGTAAGAACTCAGCATTCTAACAACAAGCAGCACCGTCCTGACAGCCCATCGCGGGCCCCAGCCCAAAGTCCAGATGGCTCCAGCCTAGGCAACATCTCCTCTGTCATTTCATGGGAGACCCAGAACTACCAGGCTCAGTCACTCCCAAATTCTGATCAGATAAACTGCATGAGATAATGGATGTTTGTTATAGTGTCAAAATACTAAGTTTTGGGGTTATGTGATATACAGCAATGAATAACTAAGATAAGAAAAAGTGAACATCCATGGGTTGGGGGATGGTATAACTTTTGTGGAAGCTATTAATTGGTTAAAAAGCTATTTTGTGGCATGCATTCCTTAATGAAAGAATACTAGAAAAACAATCTATGTTTCTGCTATTTCTAGCAGAAGTTGTTCTGTAGACATAGTACTAGTCCTGTGAGAAACAGCCACCATTATTTTATATTTATTACTATAGTTAATCTTTTAAGAAAACAGGATTAACTTTCAGATTAAACACCATGTAAATGTTGCACTGTACCTTAATTAAAATGAATAAGCTAATTAAACTAGGAAAAAAGTTCAAATAAACCCACGGGAGGGTAACATTAAAGAATATACCCTTTGTTAATGCTTAGTGATGTGAGAAAAGATTATAGCATATTAGAGATAAATATTAGTTGGCTTTTGTTATATTAAAGGTTCCTGGATCATATATCATACTATTAATGGTTAGCTTATATTAATTATGTCTGCAAACCCAAGCAATATTTGACAACATATGATATATTGTATGTTATAGCATGACTCAACTCTGAATACCATAGTCAGAATGGGTTTAAACTCTCATTCTGAATTTACACTTTGGGGGAGGGTGGTGAATTCTTCTGTTTATTTAATGCCAATAAGAGATGAGCTATTAAAATGTAAAGGAAAAAAACCTGCAGAAATAAAGGCAAAACTGCATTCATTCCATCCTGCTTGTTACACTCAGATCCTGAGCATGTAAGAGTTCCCCTGGAGCTATGACTACCAAGTGAGGAGAAGCGCCTGGTAGCTCTCAACGAGATTCAGTCCACAGCTCATTGGCACTGAAGTCAGGCCATGGTCTGCTGTATAAATGTACACTGTGGGCCTCTTTAATGCACAGATTATGGGTACAATAGGCCACTGCTGCTCTTATCTACATAAATATGTTCTTGGGGATTTCAGTATGTATATTATTGCTTAAACCCAGTGCAATTTTGGAAAATTGTTCTTATCAGTTATGTCATATATCTTTAATAAGGACATTGTTGATTTGCAAATGAGTGATTCTTCCTCCAAACTGTGGATATAACAGTCCGCTGAGATTAATTGTGTCCAAACCTATTTCACAGTCTGTCCTTAATGTGGATTAAGGATACTTAGTGCACCCTCACGAGGAGATTCTTGGTGTGGATTCTTGATAATTCCTGTAAAAGCCTCTTTAAGTTCAATTGACTCTGAGATCACAAATGGATAAATGAATGGATGGATGGATAGATAGATAGATAAGATTGGGGTGGGGTGGCTGTGGGTACCAATCACTCTCTGGTGGCTTCAGATTCCTCTTCTCCATGTAGAGCCATTCATTATTTATAGTTAACTGACTGAGTGTCCTGAAGAGTCCTCCTCTAAAGAGCTAACTTTGTAAATTAGACAGAAGCCACACAGCAGGAACTGGTAGAACGGCTATCCAAATGCCTCCTGATCACTTCCTAGTAATCTTAGTAACACATAGCCCACATCCCTACCATTGTGGTGTCTTTACAATGCCCGCTTCTAAAATGGTTGTCCCAATAATCTATATGCATAGTATTAGTCTTGGCTAAAATATCACTCATACTTGGGCACATATTCAAATTATTTACCTAATGAACCTTCTTGCCATTTTAAACTATAAATACATAGGGTAGAAATATTTGTAACAAAGTCAGGCGTGGTGGCGCACACTTGTAATCCCAGTACTTGGGAGGCTGAGACAGGAGGATCACCGGTTCACTGACAGCCTCAGCTAGTGAGGCCCTCTGCAACTTAGTGAAACCCTATTTTAAAATAAATAATAAAAAATAGGGCTGGGGGTACAGCTCAGAGGTAGAATGCCCCCTGGGTTCCATCCCCAGTTCCACAATAAAAGAGAAATATTTGTAACATTCATTTCCTACCTCACCCCCAACAATTTTACCAAACCACAGCAGTGCCTTGCCTTGAATTTCACTCCGCATCCTACAAAAATCACTGAAAAACTTGTCAGCTTCCATTGGCCACCCAAAAAACAGTGATGAGCTAAATTCTGTTTTGGGGGTTGGGCTTGGATTTTGCTGCTGGTAGATTTGACTGCATATTATTTTTACTGTTAACATCATCACAGTACCACTTTATAACTTTTTTCTGAGGATTTGGAGAAATATAATCCTTCCCCCTTCATGTTCACTTTTCATTTTCCAGAGAAAAGAAATAGCAAATAAGGAGGAAGAACTATGGTTTAAAAAGGGGAGAGGGAAATGGGAGTATGCAAAATTTGGAACGAGTCTTTTCTACCAAGGATTAATAGATTCTCACACTATGAGAAGTGTGTTTAAACCCAATTCTTATTTGTGCAGCTTAGATACTTTAATATCATTTTTTCCAAACTCATTTCATAGAATAACAATAAATAGCTAGCATATGTTGAATGCTTACTCTGTGCTGAGCATTACCTAAGCATTTGACATATATTAACTCACTCTCCATAAAAATCATATGAGGTTGGTACCATGTTGCTATCCTCATTTTGAAGATGAGAAAATGGAGATGTTGAGAAGTTAGGTAACGTTTTGCAGGTCCCGTGCCACTAGGAAACAATGAAACTGGGAGTCCTCCCCCATTTGTTTGTCTGTTTGCTGTGCTAGAGATTGAACCTAGAGGCACTTTACCTCCAAACTACACCCCAGTTCTTTTTTTGATTTTTGTTTTGAAACAGGGTCTCATTAGGTTGCTGAGACTCTTGTTAAATTACTGAAGCTGGTCTCAAACCTGCCATTCTCCAGTCTCAGCCTCCCAAGCACTGGGATTACAGGTGTTTACCACCATACCCGACCCTCTTTTGTTTTGTTTTTGCAATAACTTTGAGGTAGACAGGAGTATCCCCACCTTACAGATGAGGCCCACAAAAGCCATATGATCACCCTGAGGCTAATCAAACAAACCTAGTAATAGAAGAATCAGATTAGTACTAGAACTATTCACTACAAATCTAATTGTTGTTCTCCAGGAAAATGGAGCTCTGGTCATCCCTCATACCATGAAAAATTTCTTTAGAGGTGCCTGAACTTTGTTCCTAGAATACTCAACAACAAAAGTGAAAAGAAATTCCACTCAGAATGTATTCCTCGACCATTCTGATCTGATATATATCTAGTAGTACTAGAAATACGAACGTATACTTATTAAGAATTCAAACACCTAAAAATCACAACCTATAAAAATTTCCATTTATATACTATCATTGTAAGTCCTAAATGACAAGGAAAGATTCTGATAGAAGAAATTTGCATTTAAATCGACTTGTGTCCCTGTACTTCCTCTACGATCTGCTCTTGTGCCCTAAACCTCCACTTTCATTGTATTCAGTGAAGAGCAGATATGGAAGAACTTTCCAAACAGTGGCAGTCAGTATACAACCGGTGGCCACCACACTGCTCCTGCGCCTGTGGCAGGTATCGTGAAGTACTCAACAGCTCTTTCCTTCTGATCTAAGACAGGATTTAGGAATCCATCTCAGCACCAAAGTCCCAGCATCCCCTACCAAGCAGAAGCAATTGGTGAGTAAGTTAAACCCTACTTGCAATGTTTGTCTAGAGATATTTATATCCTTTACACTAACGTCAATAGGGAGAACATTCAGTGTTTTATGCCTCTGTGTCCTCTCTCTCTCTCTCTCTCTCTCTCTCTCTCTCTCTCTCTCTCTCTCTCTCTCTCTCATACTAGTGATCCCTGACCCTGAGACACTATAAAACTCAAAAGGTATTTCACATCTGCCTTAGTCCATTTGTACTGTGTTAAATTGTATGATTTATAAATAATTGAGATGTATCTCTCCCAGCTATGAAGGCTGGAAAGCCCACGTGAAGGAGCTGGTAGGTTCCGTGGCTGATAAGGCCGCTTCCTGCCTCCACAATGGCACTTGCTGATGTACCCTCCAGAAGGGACAATTTCTGTGTTCTTGCATGGCAAAAGGGACATAGCAAATTCACTCCCTCCTCCATTTCTGATGGCAGAGCCCCCACTTCTTAACACTGCTGCATGGGGGATTCTATTTCCACATGAACTTTGGAGAGGACACAAATGTTCAAGCCATATCAATGACATGAAAGAAAAATGCTTCACATTATCTTACAGAAGAAGATACTTTGCTGTCCTTTTGTCTAATCCTTTAAAACGTGTAGTGCATATAGAAAGTGCAAGGATCAAGCATCCTAGGCAGTACCTAGTTGGCACATGGTAAAAACAGAACTCTTTTGTGTGTCTGTGCAATACTAGGAATTGAACCCAAGGGCATTCTACTTCTAAGCCATACCCCCAGCCCTATTTTATTTTTATTTTGAAACATGGTCTCACTAAGCTGCTGAGGCTGGCTTCAAACCTGCAATCCTCCTGCCTCAGCCTCTCAAGTCGTGGGATTACAGGTATGCACCACCATGTTCAGCTTAGAAGCAGAATTCTAGGTTACACAGATTGACCTATTGACAACCATCTTGTTTCACAGAACAGAAGCTACTGCTAGTTTCTTTGCAATGGCTAAGGTACCAAGGAAATTTGGGGTGCCAGCCTTCATATACATACCATGACAGGACTTCCCCCTGTCACTCCCACTCTGCCACGGGAGAGCTAAGTTTATTTATTTTTCTTTATTTTTTAGGTGGTACTGGAGTTCCTGGAAACCCTTCTACCTCTGGGCTACACTCCCAGACCTATTTTTTCTGTATTATTATTATTAGTAGTATTATTATTATTAGTATTATTATTTGGAAACAGGGTCTCTTAAGCCAGCGCGGCTGGCTTCGAACCTGTGTGATCCTCCTGTCTCCACCTCCCAAGCGCAGGGATTACAAGCGTGCGCCACCACACCCGACACCCGGCTGAGAGCTAAGTTTAGAGAGAGCGTTTGGGAGGCTGAGACAGGAGGATCGCGGTTCGTGGACAGCCTCAGTTACTTAGTGAGGCCTTTTGCAACTCCAGGAGACTGTTTAAAAATAAAGAATAAAAAGTAGGGCTGGAGGTGTGGCTCAGAGGTAGCATGCCCCTGGGTTCCATCCTCAGTACCACTAAATAAATAAATAAATAAATAAATAAATAAATAAATAAATAAAACATTACACATTGCAAATGGAAAAACTGAGGTAAAAGCTAAAAGACTTACTTAGGGCCACAGAAAATTCTAGGACCGAATTTGTTATGTTTCCAGGCAGTTTGCAGACATGATCATAAAATTTTATAGTAATCAGCTACTTACTATTTATCAGATGCTTTTTAAAGGAAGCTACAGATTGCTAAAGAAAAAAATATATATTGAGTACTGAAATGGTATACTGCTCTGGATTTTTTTTTACCATGCTAATGGTTCTATAGGAAAAAGTTAATGAGATAATTTTATTTTTTTAATGTTTCAACTCATTTTATTTATTTTATATTTTATTGGTGCACTGTAGTTTCACATCATAATTAATGAGAAAATTTTATATTATCAGTCCAACCAGCATAAAGATTGCTTCCTTTTACTGTTCCAGTCAAGAACTATTAGTGTTCTAATTTTACAAAGTAGTTCAAATTTAGAATGGTTTGGACCAATGCAGTTATCATAATCAACAAAATATCAGGATCTAATAATAATAATAAATGTAAGCTAAGTTAAAAATGATAGTAATTTTGAGGGGGGAATAGAAGTGACAGAGCTAGAGGCAGAGGGAATCAAGATAAATATTTCAAAGTTTCCATAAAAAGAGTAGCTTTGTGGTATATGAGACATTTACAAAATCCGTGCTGATTTATCGGCCATTTCTACTTCTGCCAGAAATGTGTTCAACATCCTGAATTTGGTCACTTGAATTACCTAGTGTTAACACACTGACTTCATCTGCCTCCCTCACTGCGGCTCCCTCCTGAGTAAGGAGGCTGTATTTGTGTTAAGAAGAAAAAGAATTAATTCTGTGAATTAAAAATCTTGTATCTGAAGCACACAAAGCTTTCCATATACCAGACTTCTCACTCTAAAAGGGAAATATATATTTTCTAATATTTTATTATATAGAAGCTCCATACAAGAGTTTAAAAAGCAGAGAGGAAAGTTTTCCTAAAATTTCAGCAAAGCAAAATGAAAATTTGCCAACATATACATGCAGTTGTTTTCTGTTCAACTATTCTGAAATAAAAGTCCAGACTACACAAAAAATGTTAATCCAACAATAAGTGACTCTTGGTGACAATTCTCACACCTAATATTCTTAGTGATCAACTTCAATATACGTTGAAGCTAAGGGCTTGTTGACACCTGAGCTCTATACCAGTGGTCAACACATCATAGCCCAGGAGCAAAATTCGTCATGATGCCCGCTTTGTAAATAAAGTTTTATTGGAACACAACCAAGTCCATTCACTTACATAATATGTATGACTATTTTTATGTCAGAAGGCAGAGTAGGTATGACAATGAACATGGCCCACAATTCCATACTTGTAAAATATTTACTATCTGGTCCTTTCCAAAAAAAAGTATGCTGACCCCTGTTCTGCACAGCAAATATAATAATATATCCAGTGCTTAATATACACCAATAACATTCAAGTAATAAAAAAGTCAAATGTGTTTTTCTATATCAGCTTTTGTCTGCACTCATTCGTTCAACAAATATTAAGAGCATACTACGAGTTGGGAGTGGTGGCCCACAACTGTAATCCCAGCACTGAGAAAGCTAAGACAGGTGGATCGCAGGCTCAAGAACACCCTCAGCAATTTATCAAGGTCCTCAGCAACTTAGCCAGACCCTGTTTCAAAATAAAAAATAAAAATAGGGCTGTAGGTATAGCTCAGAGGTGGAAGGCCCCTGGGTTCAATCCTCAATCCCCCCCAAAAAAGAACATACTACAGGCCACACATGGGAGCCTCCATCTATGAGACTTCTAATGTACATAAACAATTCATTCATCCTGAAAGAGTTCTCTTAGCCACAATATCTAAAGAAATGTTCTGACCTCAAATTGAATTTTTCATTGTTTTTCAGCCATTAATTATTGCCTTCTTGATCATATCTTGTCTGATTTGGGAACTGATAAGTGAGGGTTGTAACCCTTTTTTGGGTTTAGCGACACATACCTCAGAGATGAGGTCACGCTGCCCTAACAACTGTCCCCACCCTCTACTTGGTCCTTTCCCACCCACCCTGAGAAGTCCCTCACTAGGCTCAGGTTTTAAAATACTGCTCTAGTTTATTCCTTTATGTCTGTAACAAATAACTTACAGAAGAATAGGGATCTAACCTCTCATATCTAAGCAGTATATGCTTTGGTATTTAACGTGCATAGAGGAGTAGATTCTTTGGGCTTCTCTGAACAGATTTAGAGCCGATCCAAGAAACACCTCCACAAAGGACAGAAGAACTCTGAGAATCCTCCTTACACTGGACAATTCTACTCACTCAGCCAAAGTGTTTCACATTAAAATTCCTTGTAAACAAGTACGTGGAATGCCATTTTAAAGATAACATTTAAAATGGGCCAAAGAGAAAAATCATTCCATAAAGATAGGTGATAGCTGATTTGGTACTCACCTCTACTCTACCGGTTCCTATAAGATACAAGTACTGCAGAGGTCTCTAGAGACACAGGAAATCAGGGGAGCAAACAAAACATGGTTCCCTGTCCGTGCTTAGCCTAGCTGAGCCACTATGCTGCACTCATTGTGCTAAAGAGGTCACTTTCTGTGTGTCCCAGAAGAATCCACAAACCCCATCCATTCATTACACAAGCATGATGACTAGGTGAAAGAAAATAAGTAGATCAAGGTAAATTCATCACTATTTCCAGAAAATAAGCACAACATCTGCTTTCTCATGGTGGTCATCTCTACACAGAAAATGGAGCCCAGTTTTTAATTTCACTCCCATTTAAATTTCAGCAAGAAACAATTAAGATGAAAGAGTCCAATATGTCACTCATATTTAAAGAGTCAGCTTGCTAATTTTAAGAAACAGTAAGATAATATAGCAAATAAGACTTAGATGCTATTTGTTCTGCTATAGTCACCAAAAGACTAAGCTGAGGCAAGCCCTGACCCAAATATTAATGACTCTTTGCAACACACCAGATCATAGCAGTTTTCTAAATTTGATCTTGAATTCATGGCGAGCAGAATGCACTTAAAATAGTACAACTCAACAAAGCAAGCCCAGGAGCAAAAGAATTGGAATCTACCCAGTAAATACTACTGGACTCTGGAAGAATGACGCCAAGCCACTGGGCCTCACAGCGTGTTTTCTATTCCAAACAGCAAGCCCTTTTAAAGCCATGCATCTCCTTCAATCCATTCATCCATCAGCAATAAAACTACTTTGACGGATTGATTTAATACTTGGGAGAGTCCTGGATTTGATGAATGCATGACAGCTGCTTATTTTGGCCTCTTTTGCAAAGCTCTAGCTAGCATTGTTTGGAAAGCTCTAAATGAAAATTCTATTTCTTCCCTTCATTTCATTTATCAGGGCAACTGTTTCAAAGAGCAGAAAATAAACAGCTCACGGAGCTCTTTCAGCACAGACGTCGAGTACAGAGCTGGAAGAGAACATACCAGTAACCAGGTGCTTAGAGCATAGTCTTTTTGCCAACGATGACATCCCACATGAGTATGAAGGCCATTGTCTATATGCCCTTCTTAGTTCTCTTTGACTCCCTTCAAGTCATGGCAAGTCTCTAGCTACTATGCCAGCATTGTGGACCATCCTCCTGCTACAAGGAAGTTTGTGTGGCTCCCTGAGTTGTCCAAGATCTCCCACCCATTCCTAAGTGATTGTTCTTCCCAACCTGCTTTTCCCCCCAACCACTTCCTTGAAATTTTCTTTAATCCCAAACACTCAGCATGTTATTTTTCTTCTTTTTCTTTGTAGAAAGTTTAGAACTATTCTTTGGTGGATTTATACCAGTCATAATGGATTAAAAGGGGTTGATTCTTTAGATTAAATACAGAAGGTATACACAGGCATTGTAGAACAAACTCCACTGCAGGTAAGAAGGTGAACAGCTAGCTGCCAAGTGTCTGACCTATGGTGAGCTGAACTGGCACAGTCCCATCTGCCCTGTTAGCATTCACTGGCTAAGATGATGCAATCACACCTGCAATAGGGAACAAATTTGCATTATACATTATAATGAATTTCCATATATATATATATATATATATATATATATATATATATATATAAACTTATGCTTATTCAGGCCTACAAACTTTTGGAAATTTTCGAAAGAATGAGTATTATAACAACTCAGGTTGATGAAAAACACAGTATGTTTGACTTTCAGGCAAATGCTGCAGAATTTTTAGATCGTTTAACTATTCAGCTTCATCTCACAAACCTTAGTTCCAAATTCAGGGCTGTTTCAGAAGTGACTTTTTACAGTATCAAAGCTCTTTCCTGCCTACGCTGCCCATCTAGAAGTCAGCTTTCTACCCACCACTGCTCTGGCGGATGCAGGGAGAGGTGGGCAGGCCATCAATGACACACAGGACAGGAGCAGGGGAAATGGCTTGATGGGAAAGGCTAAGCCAGGAGAATGGCTGGGGGTGTGGCACAGTGGAGGGAAGGGGAGTGGAGGGGAGTGGAGGGAAAGGGGGTGGGGGGTAAGCCAGGGTCTGGGCCCTCACAATGAGAGCACTGAGAGTGGTTTGAGAATATCTGATCAGATCTGAGAACAGCTGAAGGGACTATTGTCAACGAAGGGGTGGGGTCAAAGGAAACTGAGACAATAATGTGCACTGGGCATTCTAAGGCTAAGAGTGAAAGAATGAAACCTGTAGTTGAAACCTGTAGTCATCTTTCCTTGGGTTCTCTGACCCAGAAAGTTGTCAGTTGTAGTTGTAGCTATAAGAAACGAGTAGCTGACGTGGTAGTCAGCTTTCTGTTTCTATTCAAAATGTGTGCGTGCATGCATGCCTCTACCATCTTGTACTCCATTAAGATGAATGACTACAATGCACCAATAAAAAATTTTTAAAAAATACCTGAGATAATTGAGTTAAAAGGAGGAAAAGTTTAATGTAGCTCACAGTATGGGGAATTTCAGTCCATGGTTGGTTAGCCTCATTTCTTTGGGGCTATGGTAAGGGAATACATCATGGTGGGGATCTCATGATCAAGCTAGCTTGTCACCCCAGCAGAAGCAAAACAGAAATAGCAAGGGACTGGATTTCCACTATCCCTTTTGAGGGCTCACATCCAATGACCCAATGCCTCCCACTAGGCTCCTCTTTTTAAAGTTACACCACCTCCTAATGCACCAAGCGTTTGCCACAGGAGCCTTTGGGGACCGCTCCAGATCTAAACCATAGCACAAGGCCTTTCATGATGATCCCAGCCAAGGTCAACACACAGTCAGGAAGTGCAGAAACCTGGGAAAAAAACACTACAAATTCCCTTGCTAATCCTCTTTACCCCCACCCCCAGATACAACAGAGCGGGGGGGGGGGGGTTCTGATACAATTCATGCAACACTGCCTCTCAGCACAGTGCCAGGTGGACACATGTGAGAGCGATTGCACAAGGCAAATTAAGAATATCCAGCACAGACAGAATCCCATGAATGCTTGTAGAGAAAGGCACAAAGGCACAAAGGATGCAGAAGTCCTGAAATCGTGCTCTGGGCCACCAAGTCTTAATCTCAAGTATTTAACTTGCTTCTAAAAAGAAGTAGGAGGGAAGTTCTGGACATGTTAGTTTATATTCTTTCGTGTGTGTGTGTGTGTGTGTGTCTCACTGGGGATTGAAACCAGGTGCATTCTACCTCTGAGCTATACTCCCAGCCCCATTTTATTTTTATTTTGAAGCAGTCTCACTAAGTTGCTGAAAGTCTCACTAAGTTTCTGATGCTGGCCTCGAACTTGTGATCCTCCTGTCTCAGCCTCTCCAATGCTGGGATTACAGGCATGAGTCACCATAGCCAATAGGTCCAGCAGTTTATATTCTCTACTTTCAGTTTGGCCCAGGTTCTGGGTTTTATTGGAACACTGAGGCCAGGAGTTATCACCCTATTATATGATAAACCTTAAAAAGCATTTCTCTTCTGATGTGTATTTCTCAGGGAACCTTTTAGCAGCTCAGGTCAGCATGTTATGTTAATTCTCATTCAGAAACCTGAGAAAATTTAGACAGCCCACTAATTTGGAACCAACTGCCCCACCTTGCAAGCCTGTTGGCCACATGAATTACAAGGAGGTTTTATTAAAATAAAATCAAGTCAGGCATGGTGGTACACGCTTGTAATCCCAGTACTTGGGAGGCTGAGACAGGAGAATCTCACATGTTCACAGCCAACCTCAGCTACTTAGTGAGTCCCTCCACACTTGTTTGAGATCTTGTTTCAAAATAAAGAACAAAAAATAGAGCTAGGGGTATATCTTGGAGGTAGAATGGCCCTGGGTTCCATACCTACTACTGCAAAAAATAAAATAAAATAAAATAAAATATTATTAGAAAACATGTCTATTCAAAGACTCAAGGAGACTTCACAAGCATAGACCATACCCCCTCACTTTGGACTGGGGCTGCTCTCTGGGGCAGAGCTGCTAACTCCCTGCGTCACCAGCACAGGTTGTAGTTCCACCTTGCTGCCCTCTCCCCAGACACTCCTCCTGCTAGAGAACACACAAAGTCCTTGCTGGCCAAGGCCATTGCGATTTCCCTGGTCACTGAGCAGCTCCCTTCCCTTCACGCTCCCCCAGGTTAGAATGTTTGTTTGCCTTCTTACTTATTTGCTCAGTGGAGCTCATTCAGCCTCCAGGCTGTGGCAGAAGGTCAAGCCACAGTAAGGCATAATTAGCAGGGTCCCAGCATGAAGTCTATGCATCTAACTCTCTCCTGCTCCAGGTAAATTCCTTCTCCATGAGGCAATAAAAGATTGTAAAGAGCCTTTCTCTTTTCTGTTTCTTTGAGAGTTTAGACCCAGTGCTAACCATCATTTTAGCCTTACCCTTCACTCTTCTTACCCACTGGGGTTCCTCAGGAAACACAAGTTGTATGGATGTTCTGCCAAGGTGAGGTGATGTTGAGAGAAAACACAATGGTCAGAGAAGCAAGTGTCTGTGCATTTTGCCCACCAGATGCTACACAGCTTGATGGGTTCACAATTAGTTTGACCCAGAGAACCTGGGACCTTCCATAAGTGGTTTCAAGAAGAATACAAATCATTACCATTACAATAAATGCCATCATTTATTGAAACTAACTAGATCTTGTACATTAAACTGTGTCTCGTGTATTCATTCTTTAATCCCTATAGCAGTCCAGTGTATTGTGTATTTTAATCTTCATTTTAGAATTAAAGTAGAGAATGTAGGTAATATCTCTAAGATTAACAGCTAGTAAGTTGCAAAGACAGGATTCGAATTCAGATGCACTGGACAGGCCACAACGCCTACAATCCCATCATGTGGAAAATCACACTTTCCACAGCTCCTGCTGTAAGGGGAGACTAAATCAATCACCTGTTATGCAGAGGTGAAAATGTAACTTCATTTAAACATTCACAATGCCAAAACAAGGAATTCATAGCACCATGAACCTGAGAATAAAATAGCTTAGTAAACAAAACATGTGGGTCTGAGTTTTTACCTCACCATATATGTGTTTTTAGAGACATATTTTAGATGCAGTATTTTCTGGGAATAATCCACCATTTACATGGTTACTTTTACCAACATTTCTGGAATTGTTTAAACTATAGGACAACTACTCTTTTCACACTTTATAAATACATCCAGTTAACATAAAAATCATTATTTCAGTAATTTGTGTTTAAAGTTGGCAAATTCCTTTTCCTTGTGCTCCATTTTTAATTTCTAATCTCAAGCATATTCAACAGAGCTTGCACCTACCATCTCTAGGGGCCCTCCATGATGTCCTGTCACAGTTTCCCAACTTTCCTAACACTTCACTGTGCCATGTGCTTTTAGGGGAGGAAAGCGCGCATTCTCTCTCTCCTCTCTCTCTCTCTCTCTCTCTCTCTCTCTCTCTCTCTCTCTCTCTCTCTCTCTCTTCTCTCTCTCTCTCGTACTGAGGATCAAGCCCCAGGAGTTTTCTACTCTGAGCTACACCTTTAATGTTTTATTTTGAAACAGGGTCTCACTGAGTTGCCAAGGGCCTCATTAAATTGCTGAGGCTAACCTCAAACTTGTGATCCTCTTGTCTATCTCCTGTCTCAATGCTGGGATTACAGGTATGTGCTACCACGCTCTGCCAAAATTTATTTTCTTAACCCATCACCAGGTCCATGGCTCAGGCATCTATAATGCAAGACAGGTAACAAGAGAAAAGCATACACAGTTTTATGTGACAAAGGAGCCTTCACAAGAAAATGAAGACCCAAAGAGGCAGGGACACCTGTGTCTTTTAATGCTTTGTCGACAGTATGATTGGACAGAAGGGGTGTGAGATACTGGGACTAAGCTGGAAGATGGCCTGTTTGTTCAGGTTCTTTGGTGTTTCTGTGGCTTTGGTGATAAAGCCGTTACTTTTCAGTGGGTACAGGGAGCTACCTCTGGGATGAAGTTTTCATCAGTGGTTTGGGGTCTAAGGAGAAAGAGAAGGTGAGAATGGCCTTCCTACTGCTACTGTTTCCTCAAATACCAAGGTACCCTACTGAGGGTGAGAATGGCCTGAACCCCATCTATCCTCAGGAGGTTACAGCCAGTAGATGACCAGAGGAGTCAACAAGAACTTCAGCATGGGCTGGCTCCTCCCCAACTGATCCAAGCCATGGGCCAGACTTGCTCCTCCAGGCCCAGAGGGACTGAGACCAAAGCTGACAAACTAGGTGTCCACACAGACAAAGCAGGTGACCTGAATGAGCGCTTGGATCGGGCGTGCACACGCACAGTGTAGAGCTCCTGTCCTAACAGAGGGATCTGCCCTCTCATTTTCACTGGATTATTACCACATAGGATCATGGTGGATGTGTCTAGCTCCTCTGATTTTCCTGGAGAACTCACAAACTCAGATTCAGATTGGAAGCCTCTGAGCTTTTAAGCATAATAATCTATTTTAATGTATATTTAAATTACATGGACCAAGCGAGACACATCTTTGACTACGGCCTGCAGATGTGGCCTAAGAACTTCAGGTTGCAACCCTGCATCCAGCTCAAAGTCCCAATCCCATGCTTCTCCCCATCAGATTACACCTTCACATACTACTCTCCCTGCGGCCTCTACTGGGAGACTCCATTACAACTCGCATCATTCTCATTTCTGCAGTCCAGTCCCTCCCTCCCTCCTCTAATGCCACCCATTCTCTTACCAAAATTCCATTATAATGATTATATAAAAAGACCCAAACCCCCCCCCCGAAAGCAAACAAAGCAATCTATGAAACAATCAAAACGAGCAAAACTTTTATTTTTTTTTTTCTGGGCCATAGCATTTATTTTTTTTATTTTTTATTTTTTTATTTTATTTTATTGGTGCACTGTATTCATACATCATAGTGGGATACAAACTTTTGTAGACATACATGCACACATCGCCCAGTCAGTCCCCACCCGATCCCCACCCCATTCCCTCCCCATCCCTCCTTCCCATGCTTGGCTTAGTGGTTGACATCTAGTATTATAGCAATTTATCCAAAATTAAAAATGTTAATCTCACATAACAGTTTCATTTGTCTGATACCAAGCTTTTGATAATTTAAAGATAACATTTCAATATTTCTTTTTACTTTCTTTCTTACCAGAGCATATTTTTTTCTGTTTTTTTAGGTGAAACTATCATATATTCATATATTTATTTTTCATAAAAAAATCTATCCTAATATGGAATATGAATTCTAGATACCCAAAACGATCTTGAAAAAGAACAAAGCTAGCAGATATATATTTTCTGATTTCAAACCATATAAAGCTACAATAATTGAAACAGTGTAATACTGTTCTAAAGGCAGATATATAAACCATTGGAGTTAAATACAGGCCTAGAGCTAAATTCTTCCCTATATTGTCAAGTTATTTTTGACAAGGTTTCCACGAACATTTGGTGGTGGAAATAATAATCTTTTAACTAAATATTGTTGAAAAATAATAATTACATGGAAAAGAATAAAATTGGACCCTTACCTAATCCCACATAAAAGTATTAACTCAAAATAGATAAAAGACCTAAATATAAATCTTAAGACTATAAACTTTTAGAAGAAAATCTGGGTCATAAAACCTCACAACATTGAAATTGGCAGTGATTTCTTGGTTATGATTTCAATGGCACAGGCAACAGAAGAATATACAAACTCCCTAAAAAATTAAAAAAAAATATTGTATATCCAAAGACAATGTAAACAGAGTTAAAAGTTACTAATAGAATTGGATAAAATATTTCCAAATGCTATATCTGAAGGTATATTAATATTCCAACTAGAAATCCTAAAAATTAACAACAATAAAGGCAAACAATACCATTTAGAGATAGGTAAAGACTAACAAAAATAATGAATCTCCACAGATAACCAATCTTAGTTGCCTGTTGGATGGAAAATCTTGTTTCTCTGGTTCTGGTGAGTGTTACCTATTTCTTCTTTGTAGTTAATCTCTTTGAGTATTTTCTCTAGCGCTGGTTTTGAAGACATAAATTCCTTCAGTTTCTGTTTGTCATGGAAGCTTCTTATTTCTCCATCTAATTTGATAGAAAGTTTTGCTGGGTAGGAAATTTTTGGCTGGAAGTTGTTTTCTTTCAGAGTTTGGAATATGTTACTCCAAGCCCTTCTGGCTCTCATGACTTGGTTTGGGAAGTCTGGAGTGATTCTAATTGGTTTGCCTCTGAATGTCACTTGGCCCTTTGTTTTTGTTGCCTTTAAGATTCTCTGCTTGGCTTCCACATTGGTCATTTTGACAATTATGTGGCGTGGGGATCCTCTTCTCCGATCCTGTCTAAAGGGAGTTCTATAAGTTTCCTGGATCTGTGTATCAACCTCTTGCTCTATATTTGGAAAATTTTCTGCTATTACTTCCTTGAAGAGATTGTTGATCCCTTTGGTTTCACTTTCTTTTCCCTCCTCTATTCCAATTATTCTTAGGTTAGCTCTCTTAAGATGGGCCCATATTTCTTCCATGTCAGATTCCTGCTGTTGGATATTTTTTTCTAGATTAGAAACTATGCATTCATTTTTGGATTGCTCATCTTCTAAGAGCGAGATTCTGTTCTCCATGTGTTCTAATCGGTTGTTTGTGCTTTGAATTGAGGCCTTTACTTCATTAATTGCATCCTTTATCTCTTTTTGGCTCTCTCTGAGTTCTTTTCGAAGCACCTCTATTATTTCTACAGTTATTTTCCTGATTTGATCTTCTAGAAATCTCTGATTTTCTGTTTTATCGGGTTCTGATGTTGTGGGGTTGTGCGCATTCATTACTCCAGTGTTATTCCTCTTTCCCATGATTTCGGAGGTTTGTGCCTTCTCTGGGTTCTTCCCTTAGGTCACTATGGCTTCACTTAAGGTGCTCTGGATCTCGAGTCTGTATTATCTCAGACCCCACTACTCCTTTACTGGGTTGTATCACAGAGTCTCCGACCCAGGGAGTCGATAGAGGCTGCTTTAAACTATGGGGGGTGCCAGGTTGCACGTTCTCCTATGGTGTGATATCTCTGCCACCACCACTCCCTCACTGGGTCAAGTCCCAGGAGGTACAGTACTGGGATTTCTCCTCTGTGGCCCGCAATTTGACTCACTGTTCTTGAGTACGCAGATGTAGCTGTACTGGACTCGGTGAATTCACTGCTGCTGCCGCCGCCGGTGGCAATATGGCGCCTCTGCTACGCCCTCGGCCGTGAGGCTGGCGTATTTTTTCTTCTCTGGTTTTGATTTCCACTCTGAATCCCTGCAGCGTGTGCTGAGCTCGGCCACTGGGAGCTTTAGACGTTCTCTGCGTGGAGAAATCCCGCCTGGCTGTTCCGCAGTGGC
This sequence comes from Muscardinus avellanarius, assembly GCF_963383645.1. Taxonomy (NCBI): domain Eukaryota; kingdom Metazoa; phylum Chordata; class Mammalia; order Rodentia; family Gliridae; genus Muscardinus; species Muscardinus avellanarius. Next base: position 59,297,816 of record NC_137787.1, on the reverse strand, counting down.
TCACCTCGGCTTGCTGTAGCCGTCCGTTGAGTTCGCCGCTGCTGCCGGCAGTATGGCGCTGCTGCTGCGTCCTCGGGCGCGTGTGTCTCCTCTGTGGCCCTGAGCTCTGTTCTCAGTCCGCTTTCTCTCTGGAGCCTGGTGGGTTTTTTTGTTTTTCTGGTGATGGTGTTTTCTGGCTATGAAAGGCGCTGGTTTTGTGGTAATGCCGAGCAAAACTTTTAAACTTTGCATTCAAAAGCACCTCGTAGACTCCTCTGCCCCTGTGAGCACTTTCCAAGTATAATATTTCAAAGGCTCACATTTGAATTGAATTTATTTTTTATTCCTATTTGCTATCACTTCACATATATGCTGTCTCTTCTCTTTAGGATCTTGAAGTGAACAGCTCTGTTGGCTTTCTTTGCTCAACCACACCACCATCCTCAGGCCCCAGCTCCTCTCCGAACCAACTCTGCTCTAAAGGAAATAAGAAAATCATTTATTCTGAGCCAAATATGAGTGGCCTTGGCCCAGGAACACAGATTCAAGTTACCCTGAATGGTATGTCCCACTGTGAAAAAGGTTACGTGCATATTTATGGTCACAGTACAAAAGAAGGTCACAATGCTGGCCACAGCAAGGCAGGGAATCTCGTCTATAGGTTTCAGGTACTATATAGCATTCTTACCTTAGGGTTGGTGAAGGCTAGAGGTCTGCTAAGCATTCTGGGAAGCTTATCTATTAGTTAAGAGAATGTTAGGTCAGATGCAAATGTTAAGGTAAGCCAGACATGTAGGTGCATGCCTGGAAATCCAGTACTTGGGAGACTGAGACAAGAGAATCACAGCAACATAGCAAGACCCTCAACAACCTAGTGAGACCTTGTTTCAAAATTTAAAAATAAAAATGGTTAGGGGGTCTATCTCAGAAGTAGAATGCCTCTGAGTTCAAAAAAAAATAGTTAAAGTAAATGTACCAAAAAAAATAGTTAAGGTAAATGTCTATTAAAGGGCCTACGCCTAAGACAGCCCACGCTAATTCTGACCCCCAACATTTTATCTCTCCACTCACCATGTTCCAGTGAGCCAAGGCCAAGCAGTTTGTGGGATCTCTAATACAGGTAGCTTCTTCAGAGAACTTCAGTTCACAGATGCAGACCTCTCTTCTGAGTCAGCGGATGGGGCCCCAGGTGCCTCTAACCCTATTTAAGGAGTTGAGCCATGACCAGAAACTCTCTGAGGGAATCAGGGCTATTGATCCAGCACCTCAGTAACCAGCTCTCCACCTACACAGAGGCACGGAGAGCCCTTTTTTCCTTTATTTATCATTATGTTTTTCAAGACATATAAAAAGACGACCAAGATGTTACGCACAGGGCAATCCTGCAGCAGGATTACCTACCTATAATGAAATGAAAACTAAAAACATTCCCACCTGTTCACATTGGCTGAAAACTGGGGCTAAGCTGCTTACTCCCCCACTGAAGGGCAGGTGTCCTTCCCAGAACAGCGTCCACTCCCGCCAGGCCCCACCAAGGGTAACCATGATGTTCTCTGGGAGGAGAATGGAAAGAGAGCAGAAGGCCCACGGCAGGTGGGAGACCCCACGGGAGGAGGAGAGCACTCGGGAGGAGTGGTCTTCACACACTATTTTTCCTGCCCTGCTTCCAACTTTTCTCCTCCAACCCCCCAAGCACAGCCAGTATAAGAAGAGGGAACCCCTTTAACACTTCCTGCAGTCACTAATATCAAAGCCCAGCCTCACCATCCCCACCCTCTGCTGGTAATTCCTGGATCTGAACACTCTGAAACAAATTCTTTCTCATGAAGGATTTTTTTTTTTTTTTTTTTTTTGCAGTACTAAGGTTGGAACCCAGGAGCATTCTACCTCCTAGCTACACTCCCAGCCCTATTTTTTATTCTTTATTTTAAAACCGGGTTTCACTGATTTGCAAAGGTCCTCACCAAGTAGTAGCTGAGGCTGCCCATGAACCACAATCCTCCTGTCTCAGCCTCCCAAATGCTGGGATTACAAGCCTGCGCCACCATGCCCAGCCTCATGAAGCAATTTCACTTTTCCGGCCCAACAGAGATACAGCCTAGAGGACAAATTTGCATTGGGAATAATTCTTTGGGTAAAATGTTTAGAAGAGTCCTGACAACACAAAACAACAATTTGTGTGCAAATTTACGCCTATGGGGGGAATGGCAATTGGTCCAACAATCATGTACTGACGGTGTACCCCTTCCCACTCCACTGGGGTGTGAAAACAGAACTCAGGACTCCAAGGAAGAGACCTATTTGTCCAGCATTTGTGTTTTCAAAGAGGTGTTCCTGCCACACTGCTGCTCAGTGGTGTGAACTCATATAAAATGGTATAGCATGTGCATTTAACCTAGGCACATTCTCCCATATACTTGAACTCATCTCCAGAGTACTTATATTATGTAATACAATGCAAGTGCTTACTATGTAAATAACTATTACACGTTATTGTTTAGAGAACAATGATGAAGAATCTATACATGTTCAATAAAGACATCAGGAGGTTTGAAGAAAGAAACAGACCAAATAAGCTATGTTAATATATAAAGGGATTACTACCCATCTACTAGCAGGTGTGGGGAGGGAGGAAGGGGCTGCAGGGTGGGGTTTGAAGAAAAACACCAAGAGATGTTGTGTGCAGATATGGATATGTTACTTTGAACCTCACTATGATGTATTACACCGTTTCAATAAAATTCAAAAAAAGTTTTATTTTTTGAATATTCTTGATTTTCAGTTGGTTGAATCCACAGATATAGAACCCATGGATTTGGAGGGCCAAATGGACCTCCAGTTTGTGCTTTGTTCTTGCCTATCCAGCTTCCCTCCTTTCCTCGCTGCCCTTCCCTTTCTCGTGGCCCAGTATGTGGTCTTATTGGGGCTGGACTCCTCAGTACCCAATATTGCGGCCACTTATTCTCTGCCTGTTTTCTCTTCCTGTAAGGAAACCCACAGAACCCATGTGTCCCTCTTAGGCTTTGGCAGGAACTGTTGTGGGTGAAACAGAGAACTGGACTGGCCCTTAAATAACAATGTCTTCCCACTAGACCATAAACTTACCAAGGAAAAGGACCACATTTGCCACATCTAAATTGATTATTTAATCAGACTAAGGCAGTTCTGGTGCCTGACCTTCCTCTGTAACTATTCAGAGAATACAAGACACTTCTCTGCCAGTAGAGGACAGCTGATGTTTTTAGAAAGCTGATTTTTTAAGCTATAGACTTTCTGGACATTACTCACTGAAATAATGCATATTCTTATCTCTTCCCTTTATTCTCTCCTACCAAGCTTCTTACCATTTTAAGTAAAACTGATAAATATTATAGCATGACCACTGGATGACAGACCCCATCTGGATGTTTACTAAATTTGTCAAATTCAGATGTGGTATTCTAGTGAGTGCATCAAAAAATTGAGCCAATGAGAATGGATTATCTCTAATATATTTTATACTACAAACATTATTTATTAAAAATATGCACTAGTCACTGCCAGGTGTGATGGTGCACACTTGTAATCCCCGCGCTTGGGAGGCGGAGACAAGGAGGATCGTGCAGGTTCGAAGCCAGCCTCGCTGGCTTAAGAGACCCTGTTTCCAAATAAAAATATAAAATAGGTCTGGGAGTATAGCCCGGATGTAGAAAGGTTTCCAGGAACCCCAGTACCAATATATATATATATATACTAGTCACTAAATTTGTTCAGTTTTCCTTAGTGTTAATTCTGAGACACTATTTTTCAACAAATATTTAATAAGAACTTACTATGGGTTTTGTACTGTCCTAAATATAAAGGGTAGGGAAGAAAGTAATTCATTCATTTAATTCTAATACAATGTGATAAGTGCTAAGGAGAAATATAAATGCAGCTCTAGGAAGGAGCAGAGAAACAATACATGTATGTGGTGTTTCATATTTTTTAATTAGTCTAACACATACTAGCCCACATTTTTCTCAAGGCCACATTTCCTTCCCTATGTAGAAGGGAAGGGCAGGTGTTACTACTAAACATTATCAAAGTTGTAAGATTTTCCCAAGCTCTGACAGTGAGTCAATAGATCTAGAGTCTAAACCACAGCCACTGGTAGTACTCAAGTGCACTCCTCACAACCCATTCCTTGTCTAGCAGACTACTTTCCCATACAACCAATGCCATTCATTAGAACTAGGCATCACTATATTCTGAAATCTCAGGGTCTCTCTAATGAGAAAGGCCCCTTTCTAGATCTCACTCTAAGTGAAATAATAAACTATAAATTCCATCCTTAGGAGTTCTAGTAATCTATTGCTGTGGAACAAGTTATTCTGAAACCCCATGGTTTAAAACAACAACCATTTCATTTTATCCCATAATTTTTCTGTTGGGAATTTGGGCTAGGCTCAGTTGGATGATTCCTCTAGTCCACATGATGTCAATGATGGTCACTTTGCTGTATGCAGCTGGTAGGTGTCTTCAATTACATGTCTAACACTTTGTAGAGGGAGCAAGATGGCTATAAGGCTGGGTTCAGCCAGGACTGTAAACCCAGGCAGCCCAGGGACAGCAAGACTTTTTGTCTGGAGTCTCAAGGCTCAAGAACGACAATGCAGAAACCTTGTGGTCCATAACCTGTTCTTGATAACATGGTGTCACTTTCACAATACTTTTGGCCAAAATAGTCACAGGCCTTCAAGAAGAGACACAGGCCTCTATTTCTCCATGAGAAAATTGTCAAAGAATTCACAGCCACATTTTAAAATAGCCCTGTATATTAACTTATATCCCCCTTCTTCATCAAAGGTGGCCAAGAGCCTTCCCTTTGTTCCAATCGCATCCATTTCCTCGTGTGTGTGTGTGTGTGTGTGTGTGTGTGTGATACTAGGGATGGATACTGGGCATCGTATCTTTGAGCTACACCCCAGCCCTATTTTTTAGTCTTTTTTGAAACAGGGTCTCACTGAGTTGTGAAAGGCCTCGCTAAGTAGCTGAGGCTGTCCGAGAACCACCATCCTCTGGTCTCCACCTCCCCAGTGCTGGAATTACAAGCATGTGCCACCACGCTTGGCTCCATTTCCTCTTCTTAAGTCAGCCAAGTCTGACAGCCTCTTCTGTCAGTTCTATATATCCTACACATTCTTGTCTCCTACACTGTTTGTGTTGTATATTTACTTCCTGTATCAGGACCGTTATTGTACAAGGTTCTCAGTCTTTGTCTGTGGCTATGAAGGGACAGCTGGTTGTTTAGTGCCAAGAAGAGCCTCACTCCATTGGTGTCACTTTAGAATAGTACAGTCTCTGGGACACTCTGCTCCTTCCCGGTGTGTATGTCAGCTTACACTTGAGCTCTCTGGGTAGGCTTTACCTTGTCTGAATACTTTTTTTTTTCTCTCAATGTGAGACTGAATTGCAAAATGCATATGAAGACAAGCTTCAAGATCAGAAAAACCTGGGTTTCTAATCCCAGATCCACCATTGACTGTATTATCTAGTTCAAGATACTTCATATCACTAAACCTTATTGTCCTAATCTATAAAAATGACAAATACATGTAATTCGTAGGGTTGTTGAAAGGATTGAAGGTGACTGTGTAGATGGAGCAATTATCACACTGTGTGATACTTAGTAAATATTTACTAGGTAGTAACTCTAGCAGTAGTAGTAGTACTATGACTAGTAGTAAGAATGGTGAACAATATCTAACTGCTGAAAGACTATGATGGCATAAAGTACTTGTGAAAATGCAAACAGATTTGTATAGCTCCAATACTCTCTCTATAGATCTATAAATTGAACTTAAGTAAAAAGGTAGCTTTGCATACTGGTATACACATACATACACGTCAAGTTAAAATATTTTTATTTTCCATTTTCACCAGGCATATTTTATTTATATTTCTTCAGTGTCCATGTATTTTCTATCCATCATGCACATCAGCACGTCAAGTAATTTTTACTAAGAGTCCACCTGTCTGAGAAAAGCATTCCAATGCAGTGGTTAGGTTGAGCTGGTCACAAAGAATACAACGTGATGAAAAGGTCCCTAGAGAACCATAAAGAAACACTTCCATATTTGAGATGGCTGGATTGACTCCAAGAGTGAAAGACAATCTGCCTATCACCAGCTCAGCCTCAAAAATACAGTTCTTGGCTCCAATCCGCAGTTCAATGAATGTGATCAGCCAAGTACAAGGTGAATAAATCTTAAGGAGACTGAACCAAGTTATTTCCTAACACAAGAACACATGGGACAAGATAGACTTTATTAGTCGATGCCAAGATAGTATTTCATCATATACTAGCTGATGAGAAGGTTAATGTTATTGACTCTCTCTTTGAATCAAAGTGATATTCCGCTTTGAATTGGTTATTATTCCAACACTTTTCCCAGCGTTAAGATTGGTCAATATTCTTTCATCAGGGAGATCAAAAGGCCTAGGTTTTAATGGTCCTGACATGAAGAGATCTGCATCCCCATTCACATGCAATTCACTTCACTTACATAGCTCAACCTCTGAGCAAGTGAGAATCCTCCCAACCAGAACTATATTTACTTCCATCCATCCACAGCTCTGCTGGAGAAACAGGATGAAGAATAAGGTTAGGGGCTTTTTAAAAGCTCTTAAAAAACTTATTCTTTCAATAGATGTAAAAGGATTTGAAGAAACATTGAGAAAGTCCCTAGGTTTAATGTAAGAACAGTGTATTAATGTCCTAGGGCCACCAAAACAAAGTGCCACAAACTTAACAATGATTTGTTATCTCAGTTCTGAAGGCTGGAAGTTCTAAATCAGGGTTTTGACAAGGCTGGTGTCTTTTAAGGGCTGTGAGAGAGAACTGTCCCATGCCTCTCTCCTGGCTTCTGGTGGCCCCGGACATTCCTAGGCTTACGGCAGTGAAACTCCAATCTCTGTCTCCATCTTCACAGGGCTGTGTTCTCCCTCTGTGTTTTTACAACACCTTCCCTCCATGTACATTCGTCTCTGTTTCCAAATTTCCTTTCTATAAAAGGTTACCAGTCACATTGGGCCAGACCCACCCTAACGGCCTCATTTTAATTTAATTACCTCTGTAAATATGCTATTTCCAAACAAAGTCCTGTTCTAAGATACTGGGCTTAGGACTTTAACACATCTTTTAGTGGGATGCAATTCAGCCCATAGCATATAGTGCTCAGAGCTCTTGAAGTAAAACAGAGCAAGGAAAAGGCATAGTCCTATTGTAGCAATTGGGGTCCAGAAAAACACCAAAGTCATAAAAAAGATTCCTATCCCAGCCTTCCAAGACCATCTTTGCATTGTTTAGTCTGCTTTTTCTGTGAGCTACTGTTACTATCATTTCACTTTCAATCTCCACAATTCAAAGCACAAGGAACAAGGTGGTAACCCTTTTCTCAGGTCTGCTCTGGGAAGTGTAGCTCCCAAGTAGATTCTTCTGTTAGGTACAAAATTCCCCTGGATCTTCTCTTATTTCTTTAGCAAGAGAAATTTAGAGTAGCTTGCAGCTGACTACTCTATATCAGATTTTGTGGAAGTAATAGATGTGCATGATAATTATCAAGGGACATGAGTTAGCTGTAAACTGATAAGAATTCTTCCAAACATTGGAAAACTGACCACATCTTTCTCAAAAGAATTGTTTTTCCTTCCTTTCCTCCCCCCCCCCCTTCTGGCCTCCAGCTTTTTAGAACCAATACCATTCTGGAGGGGTTTGATGTCCCTAGGTCATAAATATTGCCTCTGCCAAGGACTAGGCTTTTGGAAATGGACTTTCATATTCTCTCAAGTATACTTCAAGGAAGAAAACTATGAATATGAGACTCTCTCCTTTCTTTATCAACACATTATATTTCAAGCTCTTGAAATTTCGAAAGGACTAGGTAGCAATTACTATATCAAAAATTAGAGACAGGAAACTAATTAATAGAAGCCATATTCTAAACCAGCTTCCACTTACTTATGTAAGATTTTGAGGTTGTACTTCACAGCAGAAGCAATATCGTGGAAAGTAAAGACAATGTAAAATATGCATAGGCCTATCTTTAAGAGTTGGCAAGGTTGGATGCTGAGTTTTGTATATTCCAAAGTCAGGAGATGAGCTATGGTTCAAGAAATGGGTAAAGAAAAACTTGGAAAAAATAGACAGTTGCTACAGCCTATACATGAAAATGACCAAATTATAATAAATTCTAACAAATTTGAAAATGCAATGCCAAAATCAAAGGACCATGTAGTAGCATTAAGTTTCTCCTGGATACTTGAAATTCCAGAAAATCAAACTGTGGGAGGCACATTTGCAACAAGTGGATTCGTGTTCAACAAGTGGATTTATGGATCTTCCCATGTGCTGAAGAAGTAAAAGGAATATTAGAACATGTCCCCTAAATGTGAGCTGTTAATTCCACAAAAGTTAAGTCATTTACCTTAGTGGCTATCTGCTGATTGTGACAGAGAATACTGCTTTTAGTGACTTTCCTTTCAACTGAAACTATAGCTTTAACCACACATATATTTTATGGCATCCCATAACATGGCTATGTCATGACTACAAAAGTTGTGGTACATAACCTCAAAGCCAATAGCCCTTGCTCCTTCTCTATCTGAACCTGGAGCTTACTGAGGTTCCTATTCCCAACTCTCCTTTTTGTCTCACATTTTTAACTTAGGGCTCAACACACTGATGGGACTTGATGGCACCACCTCTACCCAGATCAGCTGTGCCTGCCTAGCATTCCTGCCAGACAGTCTGGCAGTGACTGTGATGGTGCCCGTGGAAATCCTGCTCATTCCACCTCTGCCAACACGAGGCCCCCGCAGTCTCTCCCCGTCCCCACTAACATGGACTGACTGCTTGCTCTCTGTGTTCCCTGATCTCTTGCCTCATTTGTAACGACTTTATGTTAGTCCAAATGAATGCTTCTGTGTCTCTGCCCTATAGCAAAGGTAAAAGTCAGACGAACGTGGCATCTTTGCTGGACTAAACACTTCCGTGCATTTGTGGCTGTGGTTGGCCTCGGTGGACTCTACAGAGAACAGCTTATGTCACTGTTCTTGAAACATCTTTACGGTCAGCGAAAAGAGCAAGCATCGCCTCCAGTGAGGGGAAGATCCAGAGAGCCAGTTCCGGTAACATCCTGAATATGAGTCATATGTCTGGTCAGTTGAGTTACAATAATAAATCTTCTCCACATGTACCTTGATAAAAGCAGACATTTTGGATTTTTTCTTAACCTAAAGTCCCCTACCAAAGCTTTCCTTTTCATACTGTTCAGTTGTCAAATTATACAAATTTTAAATTTTCCTCAGTTACTATGGATACAGTTAACCTCATAATCCTTAACAAAACTACCTGCAAATATAGTTACTTGGCCCCAATTTCATATATACACACACAAAGAAAAAATAATCCATGTTCTAAATGTTGTCTCTTCTTACCTTTTTTCATTAAATTGCAAAAGGTTTCATCCAGGTCAAGCACAGCTGGTGTCTCCTTACTTCCATTTCTATAACAGTCTTTATTATTAAAAACAATGATGACAATAAAAATAGTAATAATGCCTGCATGCCTTCCCAAGAGCACAAAGGTCTTGGCCCTGAGTGCAGACATTCACTAAAGTATATAGCACATGCCAGTGCCACTTTTTTTTTTTACTTCTTGATTATCTTAACCAGTTTTTCTTCCCTTACTCTGTAAGTTTCTTCCAATTATCGATCACTAAAAGCAAGAAAGTTGTAAAATAAATAATTCAAATTTTCTTCTCTTTGTCCTTTTAACAGAGCATTCTCACATGTTCATTCAAGTCACATATATACACCACACATCTACGGAAATCAGACAGACATTAGAGAAATACTTTAGCTTTTGTCTCAAGGAAAATCTAAGGCCAAAATTTAGGAAGGGTTTTTTCCTAACCATGAAGGTACCCAGATGGCTAAGACTAATCTAGAAGTAAGTTATGTCTTTACAGCAAAGATGGGTTTCAGGACCATGGACTGGGTGGTATTCTTCTGCTCAAAATAATTCACCCTTCCTCTTCCCTTATGAAATTGGCCTTTGGAAACATGGCCTCTCTTTGAGTCATCTAGTAAACCACTTGCTGTCAACAAAATAGGCTTTGTGTTGTTATCTTCCTAGGCATCATGCCCACCAATCCAGAGGCAGCCATAAGATGAATGGGTCCAGAGGCATGGATCAGGATCTTCTGAAACACAGAAAGATAAAAAAATGATTTTCTTTTTGGTGGTACTGGGAATATAACCCAGGGGCCTTCTACCTCGGGGCTACCTTCCCAGACCTCTTTTATATTTTTTATTTGGAAACAAGGTCTCTTAATCCAGCTACGGCTGGCTTCAAACCTTTGCGATCCTCCTGTCTCAGCTTCCCAAGCACAGGGATTACAAGCGTGCGCCAACACGCCCGGCTAAAACTGATTTTTTAAAAGTCCCATGTAACCCAAGGTTTATTCATTATTCATTTCAATTCAATAAACATGTCTGAGACTCATTCTAGACAAAGTTCCCTTGAACTCTGGGGCAAGGCCCAAGTTCTAAGCCTTATGAGAAGTATAATTCTGGAGCAGTGTGAATGACAGGAAAGAGAACTGAAGCAGGAAAGGTTGGGAGCCAATACAAGGTGCTGTCTTCCAAATTAGTCATGTCACAGACACAGTCACTTGGGATAGGCTGTACAGAAATCTTTCTTGCAGAATAGTCCAACCCAGGGTGGAAGAGAAAAGTTATCTACCATCCCTCTCCTCTCTCCTATATCTTGCAGCCATACAAAGTCAATCACCATCTTGGTATTTAGAGTAGAAGAGGTCCAGAGCTCTAGAGAAAGGTGAAGGCCAGAGAACCTAAAGTGGCATGTAAGAGATGTCTAATATCCTTATCATGTGCAACAAGCTATCTTATACACTATTTCCTAGTCAGATATGACTATCAAAATTATAGCTTACCTATAATTTACCTAAATTTACCTATAGTTTACCTAAATATTTACCTAAAGAATTTGCCTACAGTTTACCTAAATATGTTCTGCCTATATTTTCAAATCACAAATCAGATGCCCTCTAATACCGATTTCTTTTGGAGATATAAGTAATAGTATATAATTTTTAAGGAATTTTTTTCACCTATGAATTTTATTTCATATAGTATTTCAAACAATAAACATTAATCAAAAGGAAGACATTGTATGTCCTCCTAAAAAATGTTTTCTTGCTGAATGAAGCCCCCCATGACCAGCAGATTTAGATAAATACTAAATAACAACTTATAAGGGAACACTGAAAACCAAGTGGGCTCTAACCCTGGCCACCGTCAGAGCTGGTGAGGATGCCTTCACAGGGCAGTTACGAGCATCATGTCCAGTGTGCTGGGAGAAGGACAGAGACATTGAGGAAGAATAAACTACTCCCTTCATTACTATGCAAATCAATGACTTGTATTCAAAAAACATGAGCAGCACTGCCACTGTGGTCATAAAACTGTGGTCTGTCTCACAGAGAAATTTTTAAGAAGCATCTGCATTAAGAAAGCACTTTTATTATTTTACCAAGTTCTCCACTGAATGATTCATGCCAAAATAATTCCACATCTGATACAAGCTGAGCCAGTACCATTAGACATATTTTCAGACTTATTTTTAATTGCAATTAAAACACTTCAGCTCAGTCTAATTTCTTTCTGTCCCAAGAGTATCCAAAGATTTTGAAGGACAGATGACTCTACCATCACCACTGCCATCATTCAATATTCAGACTGAGTTGGATGTTCATTTTGGCTTATAATGTCTGGTCTTGAGAAAGGCAGCTATTTGCAAGTTGGGGAAGACAATTATATTGCACACCACGTCTCACTTGCCTTGGGTTGTCATTTCACTGTCACGGGTGACTACACTGCTAATCCTAGTGCCTTAGATTACCTTTGTTTTCAGTTTAAAAAAAAAATTCTTGAGACCAAAAAAAAAGCTTTTATTTTCTACACTTAATAATTCTCTACAAGGAAGATAAAAAGTATGTCCAAGCTTCCCCAGAATAATAATAAGTGACCCTATCTTGCCACAAAAGGCAGCTTAGCCTCTGTGTTCATTTGGAGGGGATGCTGTGACAAAGAAACGCAGTCTGGATGACTAAACAATAGAAATTGATTTCACACAGTTCTGGTGGCTGGAAGCTAAAATCCAGGTAAGTTCACTGGAGGAAGGATCTATTTCAGTCTTCTCTCCTTGGCTTAAAAATAGTTGTGACAGTGTGGAGGCCCACACCTGTCATCCCAGTATTTGGGAGAGGCTGAGATAGGAGAAATTGCAGGTTTTGGTGCCATCCTCAGCAACTTAGTGAGAACCGGTTTCAAATAAAAATAAAATAGGGCTGGGGGTACAGTTCAACTCAGTGTTAGAGTGCCCCTGGGTCCAATCCCTAGCATCACACACACACACACACACACACACACACACACACACACACACATCTGTCTTCATGTTTACAAGGCATTCTCCTTGGATGTATGTTTCTATGTTTGAATCTCCCATTTGTTTAAGGACACCAATCATATTGGACTAGACTCCAATTTAATGATTCCTGAGTTTTAACTCAGTTACCTCTGTAAGCATCTAATCATCAAATCAGTTCCCATTCTGAAGTACTTGGGATTAGGACTTTGGCATACAAATGGGGAGAGGGCAAGATTCAACCTATATTACTTCCTAATATTTTTGCATTTTACTTACATGTTCTATGGGAGATGGGTTCCTCGGGGATAATGGCAGAGGTTAGAAATACAAGATCCAGTGCCAGGGTCCAAACTCCAGATCTGCCCCTGGCTGGCTATGAGACCTCAGTAAGTCACTCAACCTCCCTAAGCTCCATTTAGTCATCTGTAAAATGGGGATGATAATAGTTCCTGTCCCATAGGGTTGCTATGGGGACTCAACAGCCAGTCCATGCAAAGTGCTTCCCCAGGGTCTGACACAGAGAAGATGCTCCTGCTGGGCTAGTTATTGTTATATGAATTGTTATTAACCTAAAGTGCTTGATCTGATGTGAAAAGTAAGACTTGCTAACCCTCTCCAACCAACTGGCATCTTTCTCTGCATAAAGCTGCCTTTACAATTAAGATGACAGTGAGGGTTATATGTTTTGTCTCATTTGTGGAAGCTAGAGAGAAAATGAGAAACAAAGAGGCTTCAGATAAATGAGGAGAGAGACCAGTAGAAGAGTGGAAGGGGATTTGGGGGAGGAGATGGGAAGGAGAAAGAGGAGACACTGTGAAGGAAACAGTTCAAATAATGCTATATATATATATATGGAGGAGGAGGGAGCAGGGTGGGGTCCAGAGGAAACATCCCAAGAGCTGTGTGTTTCTATCACCCTGAACCTTATTAAGATACATAATTACAATGCACTAATAAAAGTATGTATATATATATATATATATATATATATATATATATATATATAGTACTGGTGTTCCTGGAAGCCCTTCTATCTCTGGGCTATACTCCCAGACCCAGTTTATATTTTTATTTGGAAACAGGGTCTCTTAAGCCAGCTAGGCTAGCTTCGAACCAGAGCCATCCTCCTGTCCCCGCCTCCCAAGCACGGGGATTACAAGCGTGCGCCACCATGCCCGGCCTAATAAAAGTATATTTAAAAAATAATTAACAGGGGGTTGGGGACATAGGTCAATGTTGAGCACTTGCTTAGCACGCAGGCCTGGGTTCAGTCCCCAGTAATACACACACACACACACACACACACACACACACACACACACACACGATTCATATAGACAACCAAGACCATAGTGGTTTGGCTCAGAATCACAGTGGCTGCTCCCCATTTTACTCTACCTTTTAATGCCACCAGATTCTGAAGAGGCAAAGCTAATTAGGGTCAGTCCGTTTGCTGATCAGATGTCATACTTTGCTCTGGGATCCCTGGCGCTGCAGCATCATTCCCACACATCTTCCTTCTCACAATATCTGTTTTTGCATACCTTAAAAAGTTAGCCCTATTCCACATTCCCCATTTTTAAGCAGTTCATATTTTCCTTTTTATTCAGCCAAAATTAGATTACCAGTGTGTAGGGGAGATGCTGTTGTTGAAAATTTTCCCCGAAACCTTCCTTTACAAATTCATTAATATTCATGAAGGAGTTTGTATATTAAATTTACATAAGTATGGGATAAGAGGGAACTCTCTGCTCCCAAGATCCTAGTCTAATGTTAAGAGACTCTGAGGCTTGCTATAAATAGCCATTTTATTGTTTTGTTTTCATGTTTGGCTTTTCCCCTACATTCTCATGGCACCAGAAAAAGAAAAAGAAAAAAAGAGTCCCACGCAATAGGCTAGGACTCTGGCCACCCCAAGGAGCTGGCTTTCATGGTGCATCTCAGGAACAGGAGAAACTGGTTGACATACCCACTGCTCAGCCTGACCTCTTCTTCTAGAAGAAAGTCTAAAACCTGCCATAGAGGTTATCGCTAGTATCAAATGAGCAAGTGCTGTAAAGAAGTCAGAGCTGTCTTACTGAGGATAGGAGGAGGCAAAACAAACATGATTTTAAATAGGGCACAAAATACTATTATCTCACCCTAAATCAAAAAGCCCTCTCTGAGTATTTGGTTGGTGCCTACTGCGTAACATTGAGCAAGTAATTCTCTAAACCTCTCTTCATTTATAAAATGGTGCTAACTGAAAAAAAATCTAAATTATTTATTAACTATCTGACATGCAGTAAACATTAATATTAGCTCTTATATCATCTATAAAAATAATGTGTAGTTACAGCTGCTGTATAGTACTATATAGGGTAAGTGGGGCCCTAGAAAACAATTTACTATTGATTAAGCAAAGGGTTGACACATGGCGTTCTTGCTCTCCACACTGCCCTTTTATGGCCCATGGACACACATCATCTCTTCCTGAATTGCTCTCGCCTTTCTCCCCTTATCAGGTAGTTCATGGAATGAAGAGAGGTCACATTATCTCTCTTCATTTATATAATCATTTATATAATAATTTTACATTATTATATGAAATCTGCCTACCTCCCCAAACCTACATTGGTAACTATGTCTTTATTGAATATGAGGATCTATCAGGATTCTTCTAGTCCCAAAAATTTTCTTAAAAAGGCACTTAAGTTTCTGGCCACATAGATTAAGATTCAGGATCAACTCTCCCTGATAATAATGAAAGATGACAAATCAAATATAAAAATAAGTACCAGGAGTGATGGTTTATATCTGTAATCCCAGTGCTTGGGAGACTGAGACAAGAGGATCACCAGTTCAAGGCCAGCCTCAGCAACTTAGCAAAGCCCTCAGCAACTCAGTAAGACCCCATTTCAAAATAAGATAACGTAGGGCTGGGGACGTAGCTCAGAGTTACAATGCTCCTGGGTAGCCTGGCATGGTGGCGCACACTTGTAATCCCAGCATTTGGGAGGCTGAAACAGGAGGATCACAGGTTCACAGCCAGCCTCAGCTACTTAGTGAGGAGGCCCTTTGCAACTCAGTGAGACCCTGTTTCAAAATAAAGAATAAAAAATAGGGCTGGGGTGTAGTTCAGAGGTAGAATGCCCCTGGGTTCCATCCCCAGTACCGCAAAAAAAAAAAAAAAAAAAAAGCTCCTGGGTTCAATCCACCAGTAAAACACACACACACACACACACACACACACACACACACACACACACACACACATTCTTGAATGCATCCATATGAAAGCAAAAGAACAAAGAATGCCTAGGAAGGCCACACTACCAGCTTTACTTTCAGGGTACTTGCTGGACCCAGTGAATTTGAGCACAGGTTTTCATGCTGTGGAGACAGAAAGCAAAGCACAGGGACCACCCAAGTTGGAGTGTCCTGTATTCGAACACTCATAAAACTGAGGACCAAAAGCATATACTCATTGAAAGAGTGTGTATAAAATAAACTACCCACTTCCACCCCCTCTAGCAACTGCATGGAAAAACTCAATCTCCAACTTGGCACCGTAGAGTAGGGGAAAACTATCCCCTGAATATTTGTAACTACAGCTGGCCCTCACACAAGTTTGCACACAATTCATACTTTCAAAGCAGTCTAAAATATTTTTTAAACCTGCAGCAATATTATGTAAAGTGTTCCTAGACTGGTAAGTCACAGCACCTAACAAAACAAATGCAAACTCTTTGTAGGAGAAGCCTCTTTCATGGGAAGACACAAAGAATCTGCACAGAGAATTTTCCAAGATTCAAGGGTCAAAATTAGAAAACACACAAGGAATTGAGACTATTCATGATACCAGCAAAAACCAAAGGTGGCACAATCAGACTCAAAAAACTTCAGATATGTGAATTACTAGACATATATTAAAAGACATGTTTGATATGTTTAATCTTAGAAACTAAAAAGTAGTCATAAATTAACAAAAGAAATATTTGAGAATGAAAGTCAAAGAGACAAAAGAATTTAAACAGAAAAAGAAGAATAAATAACTTGGACTTTATCAAAATTAAAATGCTTTTGCCTGTCAAAGGACATTATCAAGAAAGGATAAAAAGCAACCTGCAGAGTGAGAGAAAATGTTTATAAATCATATACCTGATAAGGGGATATTTTTTATTGGTGCATTGTAATCATATATCACATTGGAATATAAGACTTGAGAGGATATAAAAGCACACATCATCCAATTAGCCCTCACCCGGCCCCCATCCCATTCCCTCCCCCTCCCTGATCCCATGCTTGTTTGGTGATTAACTTTGATACATTTGTTTATGTACCTCCTGCGTTTTAAAGAGGCTCCATGCTCCCCTATTCCATACCCTCTGATTGGTCACCTTAGTTGTTTCACTATAGGGCCCTTTCTATAGCTTGACCTCTTCCTGTTGCCCCTTTCTTCCTAGTGTTTGCTGCTTAGGGGAAGCATCTGATTTTTATTTTCTGTGATCCTTCTCTATGCATGCCGCATTGCAAGTACTGATCCCACTCTTGACCACCCCAGTAGTGGCCTGGCTACCCGGTGGACTGATCCAGACCTCGCTGGCTCAAGCAGCTATGGAAACAATTGGCAAAATGTTTTAATTCAAAAAGTTAAACATGGAATTGTCAAAAGGCCCTGCAATTTCATTTCTACCTATATAAACAAAGGGATTGAAAGCAGGAACTCAGTCAGATACTTAGATGCCAGTGTTCGCTGAGGCCTTATCCACAATAGCCAAAGGTTAGAACCCATCCAAAAACCCATCAACAGATGGATAAACAAAGTGTTATATGTTCATATTTGTATACTTATACGAGTTAATATATGTAGTTTATTATTCAGCCACAAAAAGGAAAAGAATTTTTGATGTATGCTACAATATGCATGAGAAGATTATACTGAATATATACTGAAATTATACTTAAATGTCAGGCAAAAAGGACAAATACATTATTTCACTTACTTGAAATAGCTAGAATCAGCAAATTATATAACAAAAAGTATATGAGAGGCTACCAGGCATTGGAGGAAGTAGGGAGTAGAAAGTTATTGCTTACTGGCTTCAGAGTTTCTGTTTGGGGAAGTTTTGGGAACAGATATGGTGATGATTTTCCAACAGTGTAAATGTCATTAATGTGACTACACTTAAAAATGGTTGAAATGAAATTTTTATGAAATTAATAATGTAATAAATGGAAAACATTAAGCTGTGTGCCTTAAGTGGGTGAATTATATAGTATATGATGTATACATCAATAAATCTGTTTTTTAAAAATTGAAAAATACATTAATTAAGGTAATAATCTAGGTTGCAGAAGCAAAGATATCTAAAAGACAAAATGGCTCAAATAAAATAGAGATGTATTTCTCTCTCATGGAACAGTCCAGTTTGAGTGTTCTTGGTTCATGAGTACTTCCTGTTGGCACTAATCAGGGACTGCAGCTGCCCCCATCTGAGGACTCATCACCCCAGAGCCCAGGGCCTCCTTTTGGTCCATATTCAACTGACACAGGGAAAGAAAATCAAAGAATGTACATCCTTCCTAAAAGCCTTGGCCTAGAAAAGATCACTCTAAGGGAAGCCAGAAAGTGTGGTTTTAAATGCAGTTAAAAGATAATGTCACCAGCTGGGCTTGATGATGCATGCCTGTAATCCCAATACTTGGAAGGCTGAGACTGGAGGATCACAGGTTTGATGCCAGCCTCAGCAATTCAGCAAGGCCCTCAGCAACTTAGTGAGATCCTTTTTCCAAATAAGAAATAAAATAGGGCTAGGGGTGTAGCTTAGGGGTAGAATGTTCCTGGGTTCAATCCCCAGTACCACACACACAAAAAAAAAAATTATGATACTAGCTAGATATGGTGGTAGCCTATGCCTGTAATCCTAGTATTTAGAAGTCTAAGACAGAAGGATCGCAAGGTTTGAGACCACCTAATAACTTAGAGAAATCCTGTTTCAAAGTTAAAGAATAAAAAAGGGCCAAGTGTACCTCTGTGGTAGAGCACTCCAGGTTTAATCCCAGCACCACACACCAAAAAAAGACATCAAGCTGAGGGAGGGGTTTATCCTTCTCTGCAACTGACTGTTGAAATAGATATATTCAGTAGTTATGTATAAGATTTAAGTAAATCAATGAATTAATTTAAACTAATGAGCAATATATGAAATACCACACTCAATCATTTAAAATCATCATTCATGGAGGGCTGAAACAGGACAATCTCAGGTTTGATACCAGTGCCCAGTAACTTAGTGAGACTGTTTCAAAATAAAAAATGGGCTGGGGTTGAATAAATAAATAAATAAATAGCCGGGCGTGGTGGCACACGCTTGTAATCCCCGTGCTTGGGAGGCAGAGACAGGAGGATCGCGCAGGTTTGAAGCCAGCCGCGCACGCTGGCTTAGGAGACCCTGTTTCCAAATAAAAATGTAAATATAGGTCTGGGAGTGTAGCCCGGAGGTAGAAGGGCTTCCAGGAACCCCAGTACCACCAAAATAATAAATAAATAAAAATAAATAAATAAACATTTTCCCAGAATTTATGGAACACTTTATCAAATCCTAAACTATAAAGCAGTTTCAACAAGTTAGCAAATAATAATAATATTCTAATCAAGTTCTCTGTTAGTGGTAGATTTGAAACCAAAATTAAATACATAACTAGAAAAATCCTCATATGCTTGGAAATTAAGAAATATTCTTCTAAATTACTTAAGGATCCAAGAAGAAATTATAATGGACATCAAAAAAAAAAAACATTTAGGCCCCTAATAACAAACATAATATTACATATCAAAACTTATTTTATAAAGATAAAGAAAACAGAGAATGCATAGTTTTAACTGCTTAGAGAATAAGAAAAATATAAAAAATAATGAAAACTATATTCATCTTAATTTAGTATAAAAAGAAAAAGAATAATAAAAGTAGAAGCAAAAATTAATAAAGTAGAAAATGAGACTTAATAATCAAAAGTTGGTTCTGTGAAAAAACCTAGTAAAATTGCAAACCTTTGACAATATTAAATGAAATAAGATAGTGGGCATGGTGGCCAAGTATTGTAATCACAATACTTGGGAAGCTGAGACAGGAGGAACATATATTTTAAGCTAGCCTCAGCAACTTAGCAAGGTTTTCAAGCAACTTAGTGAGACTCTGTTTCCAAATTTTAAAAGAGGGGAGGCGGTAAAATCCAGGGGCAGAATGCATCTGGATTTAATCCCCAGCATGAGAGGGAAGTGGGGGGAGCACAAAATAAAAATTAACTAGAGTATATCACATAAATATATGAAAATATCACATAAATGTATGAAATAAAAAGTAAATGTAAATTCAGATACTACATACATTAGATAACTCAGAGACATATGAGCATAGTAGTAATAAACTTGAAAACTTAGCTGATGTGATTCCTATAGAATAGATAAGTTCTAACTTATCTAAACTGATTCAAGAAGAAAGCAAAAACCTGAATGCTTCTAAAACCATTTAAGAAATATTGTTGTTAGTTTAAATCTTTCCTAGATGACACATCAGGCCCAGGAGGTTTTGTAACTAAGTTATAATATTAAAAAATAATTTTGAACTAGGCATCATGGTACATGCTTGTAATCCCAGTACCTGGGAGGCTGAAACAGGAGGATCACAGTTTCAAAGCCAGTCTCCGCAATTTAGCAAAGCTCTGAGCAACCTAGTGAGACCCTGTTTTCAAATAAGAAATAAAATTGGGCTGGGGGTATAGCTCAGAGGTAGAATGCCCCTGGGTTTGATCCTAGTATCACAAAAATTGAAAAAAAAATAATTTCACATAAATTATATCAGATTATAATAAAATAAAGACACTACTAATTTTCTAAGGTTAGTATAACCTTGATACCAAAATTCAACAATAACATTCAAAAAGCATTTCTACCAAACAAAAATGCAAACATCCCAGATGAAACACTAATAAACTGAGTCCTTCAAAGTATTAAAAATACACACAAACATACATGGTGAAGTGAGTTTATTCAGGAATAAAAATAAATTTTAGAAAAGAAAAATAAGGAGTTTAATTGACTATATTAAATATTGAAGAAAATATAATATGATTATCTACATATTTCATCAAATGTTTAAAAGAATTTGACAAAATTTAATTTTTTGTACAGTAAAAATTCTTAGTTAACTATGGATGAGAGCAAATTTTATCACTCTGATATCAGATACATACACCCCAAAATACAACTAATATCATATGTTGAAATTTTGAAATCATTCCATTTAAAGATCAAGATTAAATTTTATTTACTATTCTCACTTCTGTGTCAAATTAAACTGCAGGTCCAACACAATAAAAAAAAAAAGTAAGAAGTCGGGTGTGGTAGCACACGCTTGTACTCCCCGCACTTGGGAGGCAGAGACAGGAGGATCGAGCAGGTTCGAAGCCAGCCACACTGGCTTAAGAGACCCTGTTTCCAAATTTTTTTTTAAATATAAAATAGGTCTGGGAGTGTAGCCCAGAGGTAGAAGGGCTTCCAGGAACCCCAGTACCACCCAAAAAAAAAAAAAAAGTAAGAAAAAGAAATAAAAATGATAAGGATTCAGAGAGAAAAAACAAGTTTGTCATTATTCAAAAATGAGATGATTTTTCCACAAAGATAAATTATTAAAATTAGAATTTCAGCAAATATGCCAATACAAGACCATTATACAAAATTTTGTGTATTTCTATGTACCAGTAAAAAGTATAAAACAACCTAAAAGAGATGTATTAAATATTAAAAATACCATGTGTTTGAGAATAATTCTAGCAAAAGATGTCCAAGATTGGAAGGAGAAAAGTACAAAACTTTATTAATATATATTAAAGAAGCTTCTAAAAAATAAAAATAAAGAAGACTCTAACTAATAGAAAAGATACTCAACGGGACAAATATTTTTAAGAAGGGATGAGAGTATAGAACCTTAAACAATGGGACAGCATACAGACTCAGAAACAAACCCACATGGAAATGCCGTTTCATATATTACAGATGTGCCACTGAAAAGGGGGGGATAGATTTTTTAATAAACAGTGCTGAAACAACTTGTTTTGAAATGAAAAAATTAAATTATACTCCCACCTCACACAATAAACAAAAATCAACTCCAAGTAAATTAAAGACCTAAATATGAAAGGAAAGAATATAAAATCTTTAGAAAACAATATAGTCACACATCTTTATGATTTCAAACTGAGGAAGAAGTTCTTAAACCAGACATTAAAAGTTCGGATTATAAAGGAAAATACTGACTACATTAAAATGTCTTCTCTTGATCAGAAAGCATTATAAAAAGTGAAAAAGAAGCTCAAACTGAGAGAAGATGATTGCGGCACACTAATGAAGTATCAGAATGCAAAATATATCTTTAAACTTTTGCAAACCAGAAGGAATAACAAAAAGCCAAATAGAAAAATGAGGCATAAATAGCCTATAAACATAAAAAAAAAGATCCTCAGCCTCATGGCAAATCAGGGAAATTAAAACCATGAAAGACCATTCCAAAACTGCCAGCCTTAGGAAGTGTGATAAAACGACTCTTTATGAGGTTGAGGAGCCATGGGCGCACTCTTGCTCCATTGGTGAGAATATAAATTTGCACACCTTTGGAAAACAGCTTGATATTGCCTAGTAAAATTAAATGTGCACATACCCTATGATCCAGTGTTTCTACTCTTAAGTATATGTTCTAGAGAAATCTTGTATATGTGCATCAAGAGACACATAGAAAGATGTGTGTACAGCATTGTATATAACAGAGAAAACTGGGAAACAACCTAAGTGCATTCAACAGACTAGATCAATAGCTTATGTATATTTTTGTAATAAAATACCATAGAGCAATACAAATCAATATACTACAGCTACTAAGATCAACATGGATCAATATCAAAGATTAAAATGCTATATTAAAAGAAAAAGCAAGTCACATGCAAATGTATACAGTATGTTTTCATTTAAATTTAAAAACGACCCACACTAAACAAAGGAATGTTTAGGGGCACACAAATAGGTGTGATGACCATAAAGAAGAGCAAAAAAGGATTAACAATGCCTAAAAATAAATAAATAAATAAATAAATAAATAAATAAATAAATAAAGTCTAGAATAATGGACACGTGTGAAGGAAGAGAGGGATACATAGGGAATTTTGGCACATGGTAATGTTCTATTTCTCAGCCTAGGCATCCATTTTATTTTTCTTGAAACGTGCATGCAAATATTTTTATATATTCTTTTGGTGTGTGCTATACTTTACAATAAAAATAAGATTAGAAACATTTTACATTTGTTTTGACTACCTGAATGTTTCACATTTAATTTTTTTTTCCTTGCCAGGTGTGATAGTGAACTCCTGTAATCCTAGCTACTTAGGAGGCTGAGGCAGAAGGATCAAAATTTCCATTCCAGACTGGACAATTATAAAGAAATTTTTTATTTAAAAAATGGCTGGGGATGTATCTCAGCAGTAGGGAGCTTGCCTAGAATGTACAAAGCCTGGAGTTTAATCCTCTTTATAGCAAAATATTAAAATAAAATAAAAACAAATTTAAATTTTAAATTTTTCCTAAATTGCAAAAATAACTACTTTATTTTTTTTTTTCCTGTGAAGACCTGCAAATGAATCTCACAGGACTTGAGGTCTGTTCTATTATAAAATTTAAAGAATTACTTTGGGAGGGATTCTAGGGATCAAACTCAGGCCCTCAAGAATGCTAAGAAAGCACTCTATTACTGAGCTATACTCCCAGCCCTAAAAGGTACTTTTACACGCAATCCCTCTTTATTTTACAATAGGCTTTCATTAGGCAGCCTAGGTTTTTACTGTCACTGAAAGCATGGTAGGAAATTATATCATGTTCATTTTATTCATATAGCTTTGATAATATTCAAGCAACATCACACGATAGGGGGTGCTGTGCAGTAGAAACATACTGTAAGCCACATATATAATTTTATGCTTTCTAGAAGCCACGTTTTAACATCTGATCAATATTGTTAAATCATTCATGAGAAGTTTATATTCATTTTCATGATAAGTTTTCAAAATTCAATGTGTACTTTACACTTACAGAACATCGCGATCCAGGCTAGCCACATTTCAAATGCTCAACAGCCACACTCGGCTGATGACGGCCATTCTGGACAGCACATCTCATGGTCCCGAAGTGAACAACACCCCACCTGGCTCCAGCTTGAGAAACTAGGAAGAGGGAACCACCCACTGGGCCGGAAGGCCTCTTGGACCACCAAACTACAAAGAAGAGCGCTAATTTTAGCATTAAAGAAAGGTAGGTACCTTAGTCACACAGAACAATAGAAGTGGGCATTTTTATCACATTTTTTTCTCTTTATATCCCTGAATTTCCTCTGAATGAGGCCTAACAGGAACTTCTTTTAAAAGGGAAATAATAATGCTTTGGAGTTCTTAAGCCTTTTTTCCTCAGGAACCTACAAACTTTAAATCCATTGGCTGAGCAGCCATTAATCAACAGCCTTACAACAGACTTGGCATATTCTGCCATTTCAATTCATGTTATTTAGAAAAATTGAAGCTTAGAATAGAATGGCTTACATCACATGTAGAAACAGAAACTGTACCAGAGTCCAGGGTTCCGAGTCCCCTGGCTCCCCCGAGCCAAGACCTCGAAGCACACATACATGCTTCTTTAAAGTAATTAGATTTTATTTGGATTCTTGTTGTCTGATCATCCATGCATGGTTAATTCCTTATATTATTTTATATTGTGCCCGTACTACTTCATTTTCGTAGACTCCTACTTCCCCCTTCTCAGTGGGCTACAGGAACCAAATGTAATATGCTGACTTCACGCCTTATTTAGTTATGTTCATAAAAGGAGATATATAATTGCCAAAAGCTTGTGTTTCCTTTTTTTAAAGAACCAGATACTATAATTTCTGTAAAGCAACTTTCGTAGCAATAAAAGCCAAATACTGACTAATTGCCACCGAGCTGCGGAATGAGATCACCAATATTTATGGGATTTTTCTTCTGACTCATTTTCATTATTTTGCATAGAAAACTTGAATTTTCTCAGTAAGTGTTGTTTAGTAAATATATTCATTTTCTAGTAGTAATTGCTTAAAGATACTACTAATGAGAACCAAGCTTTGACTTTCTGGGATTCATATGCTCTATACACACTCATTTTCCAGGTCCTTCCCTATTTTTAAAAAATGTATTTTATCTGGAAAAGCACAAAGTATTATTTAACCCTCAGTACACTGGCTTTCTGGCTTTCAGATTTTATAAGCTAATAAGAATATATATGTTGTAACTGAGAGACTGGCATAAGGTTGCTAATTTCTTATTTTGCCAATTATGAGTATAAAAAAATAAACTCTACCACTAACTTTATCGCCATCATTTCATTCAGACTGTGGTTCTCCAGTGTTAGCATCAGTCACCTAGAGGGCCATGAAGACACGGATGACTGGGCCCCCCCTGCAGAGTTTCTGATTTAGTGGGTCTGGGTCAGGGCCCATAATTTGCATTTCTAACAAGTTCACACATGATGCTGAGGCTGCCAGTCTGGGGATTTGCTCTTTGAAAATTACTGCATTGAAGAGAGGCCATTTCGGCAGCAAAAAATGAGGATAGGAGGTGATCTCCTAATAAAGAAGAATGGTTCTGATTGAGTACGTTTCCCTTTTCTTCCTTATTTTCTCCCAGGTCAGTAGGAGCTTCACAAACGGTGACAAGTCGCTGAAGTAACATTCAGAAATCCTGTCTGATAAGCAGCCCTAATCAACCACACGTGGCTATGAAAGCATTTCACGTAAGGTTGGTGCAAGTAAAGATGTGCTGCAAATACAAAGTACACGCTGTATTTTAAGGATTTACTACCAAAAAAAGAAACTACATGTATCTCATAAATAATGCTTATTTTGATTAGATGTGAAAATGTTACCATTTTGCCTAGACCAAATGAAATTAAATATATGTAAATAAATGTTTTACCTTGAAAACATGATGACTAGAAAATTTTGAATTACCTATGTGGCTCACACCATAAATCCATCAGAGAGCACCACTGAGCAGCAGAGCTGTCAGCGCCGTCTCTGGCCCAGCAGCAGCATCACTTGAGAAGATGTGAAAATGCACATTCCCAGACCCCACCCGAGACCTACTCAGTCAGAGCCTCTGGGGATGGAGGCCCAGCACTCTGTATTTGGACAAGCCTTTCAAGTTTCTGACCCATGTTAAAATTTGAAAACCCTGCTAGGACAGTGCTTATCAAACTTTAATATTCATACATATTGCCTGGAGTGTCTTAAAATTCAGATTCTAATTCTATGAATAGGTGAGGGGTGGAACTCAAGATTCTGCCACTTGAACAAACTCCCCACCTGACAGTGGAATATGCTGAGCCTCAATCAGTCCTTGGGTTACGAGGACCTAGAGCATTTACTCCTGATGGAGCTCTCTAACCAGTGCCAAAGGCCTCCCTCCGCCACACTCCGCTCAGACTGCTCTAAGGGAAAGGAACTGCGCTCCTCCGACAGGGGAGATTCTGTCAAGACCCTTTGAGAGCTATAAATAAATTCTTCCATTTAATTGTTTGCATTATCAGACAACCTGCCATGTTCATCTAATAAGAAAGCGTGTGTTTGTGTTCCTATTTTCTCCAGTAGGTTAATGGTGATTCAATATATTTAGAGCTGGAAGCTACTTCTACAAGGCTGGAACATTTGAATGAAAAATGGGCACTCCGGCTGCATCTCCCTTGGCAAAGTGATCCGTTTAATCAGCACTGTTGTTTATATCTAGATAGCGAGTTTTAATCTGAGTTACTAGCTGCTGATTTTTAACTCAGAGAAGACGAGGAGGGAAGGGAAGTGGAGGGAAACCTTGAGCAGCGTTGAGTCCATGGTCAGCTTATTCGTCATGACAAGAGCTGTGTGGTCAGAGACAGAGGCAGGACGTCTCAAAATCTGCTCGGTTTCCCTGATGCACTCAAGAAACAGCTGCCCTCATATTTGAAAAAGGTGTTATTTTTTTCTGATTTCTCCCTCTTTCTGAATCTCCCATTATAGTTTCCCAACACCTTCCTCCAGTAGAAAAATATCTTTACAGTGCCTACGGGGGAAGAGGGGAGAATCTTAAATGTGAACTGAAAAGAGAGTGACCAATAACTGTTCAGCTCTTATCATGCCATTTTTAAAATAAAAAAGTGGGAAGTTAGAACATCTTTGGTAAAGGGTTATTTGAAATAACACTCTAGAAAGCATAATTTTCTACCCAAAATCTATTTGACTGTTTATTATAAGTATAAAAGGAAGTAAAAACAGAATCTGTTTTTTATTTTTTTGTTGTTTTGTTTTTTGTTTGTTTGTTTTTTATTTGGTGGTACTGGGGTTCCTGGAAGCCCTTCTATCTCCGGGCTACACTCCTAGACCTATTTTATATTTTTATTTGGAAACAGGGTCTCTTAAGCCAGCACGGCTGGCTTCGAACCTAGGTGATCCTCCTGTCTCCTCCTCCCAAGCACGGGGATTACAAGTGTTCGCCACAACGCCCGGCAGAATCTGTTTTTTAAAGGTAAATGTCATTTATTACTCTTCTCTGTCAGTTTTGATAAAAAACCTAAAATGTTGGGGACACAATTTGTGTTATATGAAAATGTGCTATAAAGTAAATTTTTGGTGTAAATACCCATACATATGCATGCACACATGTATGTATTTTTAACATTCACGCCATGAGCTAAAGGCAATAATTAAGTTAAATTTATAAATTCTTAGACAGGAGAAGTCTGTCTACTTTGTATCTAGATCCCATCTCCATTTGAAAAAGTAAAGCCAGCAATAAAATGGAAAATTTGGCCGGGCACAGTGGCACACACTTGTAATCCCCACGCTTGGGAGGCTGAGTCAGGAGGATCACACAGGTTCGAAGCCAGCCTCAGCTACTTTGTGAGGCTCTCAGCAACTTAGTGAGACCCTGTTTCCAAATAAAATATCAACTAGGTCTGGGAGTATAGCCTGGAGGTAGAAAGCTCCTGGGTTCCACCCCCAGTACCACCAAAAAAAATAAATAACTAAAATGAAAAATTTGGCCATTGTGATCTGTGAAGATTGATACTGGTATTGCTATAAATATAAAACAATCATTTACTGTAAGAACAGAGAAAGTGAAAATAAGCTTTATAAATTATTGGGTTAGCTACAATACAGTGAAAGGTTAAATTAAAATATTTATTGTACTTGAGAACAAGCAATTTGTGTCTCCTGCACGAATTAGATGTATGTGTGATCATAGAGGTTTAGGGTTTTGTAGCAATTGGATTTTCCAGGAAAGTGCCTAGTAGAGTCAACGAGATATTCTGAAGGGCCTGGACATTGAAAGAGGCCATTGGGGTAGGACACACAGGTTTTTGGCACATAGAGCAGTGTGACAAATTGCTTCCACCGATTTGGTTTTGAAACTCAGCAGTTCCCAGTTACCAACATGTTGACTTTGAGTAAGTCCCTAAATCCACTTAACCTCCTTAAGCCCCAGTTTCTTCAATGCAGATTGACCAAGAGTAAAGAGCAATGTCTTTCTCAGGAATTTCACTTTCATTAAGGATGGATCACTTTCTTCCTTGGACTCCAGAGCCCTGCGATTTTGAGTTCCTTTTGAAATGCAAGATGACAGCACATAGTTTTCAGTGCTGTAGAATGTGGATCTCTCAAGGAACGCCTCCCACCATTCTACACCCGCTAGTTTAGAGACCTCAAACGCCATTTCCTCCCCAAACATCTGTGATGCCCCTGCTCCTCCCCATCTGCATTGCGATTATCACACTGGGCTCTCATTTTCTGCTGAACTGACTGCTCCTCCTAGAGGTCAGTGGTTCTCAAATTTTATAGTAAGTCTGGGGTGGGACTCAAGAATTCATATTTCTAACAAGTTCCCAGAGATGCTAATACTGCCTGAGAAAGATCACACTTTGAGAAAGTCTGCTTTAAGAAAAAAATTGAGATGCCAAATTATTTTATTTGGTATGCCTGGGACCTAACACAGAGCCTGACATATGGTAGATATTCAAATAATATCTGTTGAATAGAAGAATGGATGGACTAGTGATTCTCTTGCTATTTCATTTGGAGAAGAAATGAAAAATTGGTCACAAAACACAAGAAGAACCTAAGGCAATCCATCAGTTTTAAGCTCCCTCCAAAAACACGCAGTGGAGGAAGGCTTCTTTGCCAGGCTCTCATAAGTACACCAACTATTTAATGCTACTGAAAATGCCTTTTTTAAACTAAAAACAATCCCCAAAGAGTAACCAGTCAAAAAAATGGGCAAATGAGCCCGGCATGGTGGTGCACACTTGTAATCCTAGTACTTGGGAGACTGAGACAGGAGGATCGTACAGGTTCGAAGCCAGCCTCAGCTACTTAGTGAGGCTCTCAGCAACTTAGAGAGACCCTGTTTGCAAATAAAATATAAAATAGGTCTGGGAGTATAGCCCAGAGGTAGACAAGTCCCTGGGTTCCACCCTCAGTACCACAAAAAAATAAAAATTAAAAAAATATATGTCTTTAGGACCACTAAATTCATTTAAAAACTATGTTCTTCCCCACAATAGCCTAAATCAAGTTGATCGAGTTCCTCTGATTATCTGGAAGTATTTTTTTTTAAACCGGTAGTGGTTGTGCAGGCTTGTAACCCCAGCATTTGGGAGGCTCAGACAGGAGGATCTGGGTTATTGGACAGCCTCAACTACTTAGTGAGTCCCTTTGCAACTCAGTGAGACCCCATTTCAAAATAAAGAATAAAAAAATAGGGCTGGAGGTATCACTCAGAGGTAGAATGCCTCTGGGTTCCATCCCTGTGCCGAAAAAAAAATAAAAATAAAAAATAAAATAAATAAAATAACCATAGTCAGGACTCTCCTGTAGAGAGTATAGATTCAGTAGGTGTATGACAGGTTCCTCAGGAATCAGCGTTTTTAACATGTTTCAGGTGGGCCGACATGATGGCTGTTTTAAATTCTCTATTATTGATTTAATTAGTTAACTAGCATGAAGCTAGGACTAAGAATCACTGTAGGAACCCAAGTGAGTGTTTTCTCATGAAACTATTTTAGACCTAATATTTTTCACCTGGAACAGGTTAGGTCATGGTGCAAAAGGCCGGGTTCTCAACCTGGAATGTTGCTTTGTTGCCCTTTGGTTTCCTGGAGGGAATAAATGTGGAAGACATTTCTACCAAAGATCAAGTTTTGCGTCATGGCGCTATGCGGCATGAGCCACTCCAACAATAACAATAGGGCCATTAGTCAAAAGACCAGGAAAAAGGGAAACTTATCACAGGATGACGCCAATTACCCAATTATTCTGAACTCAAAAACTAAACCATTAACACTGTCTTATAGCATCAGAACTATGGTATGATCTGGGGAAGTAATTAACGTAATTCCAGCATTGAAATCCATACCAGTACAACGTCCGGGATAAAACAGAGATGGGTCCTGTAATGTACCGGAAGAGGGTGTAGAATTAAGAATGGTCTTTCATTTGAGTATAAGTATTGGTGGTGTCAACAATTGACCTCCCACTGAAAATATTTTTCCTGTTTATATGTATGGTCTGATGGGAAAAAAAATGGTGTGTTGAACATTACATTTGGACTATGACTTCCTTTATGTTAAGATCACTTAAGATGAATTGTCATTTTAATTCAGAGAGTGAACATTTCTCTTTATAAGTTAAATGATAGCTGTGCATGGTGGTGCACACCTGTAATCCCAGTGCTTGGGAGGCTGAGACAGGACAGTCGCAGCAAAGTAACAAGACTCTTAGCTACCTAGCAAAATCCTGTTTCAAAACACACAAAAAAAATAAAAAATGGCTGAGGGTGTAGCTCAGGGATAAAATGCTACTGGGTTCAATCCCCAGTACCAAAAAAAGTAATTAATTAATTACATTATGTTGGGACCACCCTTCTTTCTACCCCACTTCACCTTCTTGCCTTCTTCATGTTAAGTTCCAAGAATAAAATCCAAGCCCTCACCACAGCACTGTGCACTGGCCTCCGCCCAAGGATTCAGAGGAGGCCAGTCAGGCATTGTGAGGTCTGAGGCACTTAGGTTCATTAAATTGTTTAATATGAGCACTAATTTTTACAATCATGTAATAAAAGTAGATGTTGTCCAAAATGAACAGTAGGCAGAGGTAGAAAAGAATATAGGCTTCCAGGACATTTGCCCATGGGGACTTTATAGCTTAGAAGTCATTTTACTAAAAAATAATGTTGCAGAGTATCATTCATTGTTAGCCCAGCACCTCTCCCGAGAGTCACCAGATGAATGTTTGATGACATTAGTTTTCTCAATAACTGTCCGTGTCTTTCATTAAACAACTACCATCAAAGAAATGGTTTCTTACAAAAGAATGATTTGAGAAATGAAAAGCTGCAAATGTGCAAACTAAAGTTCACTGCATTTTTAATAAGAATTTCAAGCACAATAAAGATTTTATACCCAAATATATCCCAAAGAAATAGGCACCGATGCTACATTAAAAGGTTACTACACTAGGTTCATTTGGCTTTCTTTTTATATTCCATACCCAAAGTCATAGCCTTCTCTTAATGAGGAACCAGGTCTGAGATCCATGCAATAGTCCTCATTTTTTATGACTCAAATTCTTGGGAATCACTTGGTCCCATGGAATTATCCTAGTCATGAAAGAAGCCTGGGCAGTAGAGACTAAAGGTGAGGGACACTGCAGAAGGCTCCGCCTAGATCTACCCCACACCTCTCCCTCAACCTACAGCTCCTGGTGTGAGAGAGAAGATAGCTACAATGCTGAGCAAAACCTTTATCAAGAAAATAGAAATAAGAAGAATCTCCCTCTCTCCTATTTGAGCCTCCCAAGTACTGGGATTACAGGCATGCACCACCACACTCGGATTCGGGGCAGGGGAGGGAGTACATTCTGTGTAAAAATTGTAATCTCTAGAGATTTAGCACAGACACATTTATTCTGTTAAAATCATTTTTTCATGGAATCATCATAGTAGTAGACATTTGGAATTCATACATATATACTGCCTTGGGAAACTAATTTCAAAGCTTCAAAATAGAAGTGTTAATGTTGATGAAAACTGATCTTGCCAGTACTTTTAAATAAAAACTGACTGGTAATAAAGCCCACATATATTAAAATATAATAATAATAAAAGATGACATTAATGAATTTAGTTTTTCTTTATGTCTAAAAAGCACAATCTTTTTATTTCCAACACACATGGGTGGCACTAGCAACACTAGCTGCAGGAGACATTGATAACATTCCCAATATTCAGCTCTTTGGAGCACACAAAGATTATAATCCCCTTGAACACAGATACATCCATGTAATTATTTCTGACCAATGAAACGAGAGCCTGGTAAGGGAAGGACAGCAAAGACATTCAACAAAGAAATCATGTAGGGGCATGTTGCCTGCA
This sequence comes from Muscardinus avellanarius, assembly GCF_963383645.1. NCBI lineage: Eukaryota > Metazoa > Chordata > Mammalia > Rodentia > Gliridae > Muscardinus > Muscardinus avellanarius. The sequence goes on along the minus strand of NC_137787.1, from coordinate 59,265,847 downwards.
TGGCTCTGCAAGCCTCCCACTAGGGAGGTGGGGGAGATAGGTGGCCCAGGCCATGAGAGTGCAAAGGACCTCAGATCTGCCATCAAAGTCATCACAAGGTCAGAAGCCAAGTCATTATATACATGAGATATTCAGCAGTACCTGGAGTATCTTACTATTGAAATGCTACAAACCATGCAATGAACCCTTTTCTCTCTTTAGAGCCCTTTTCCTGCCCAGCAAAATGAAGGTATGACCCACAGGGACAAGCCAAGCAGTGGCTTTAGCTCCTCTGTAATCCCCACCTTTATCCTTCTCTTCCAGAGACTACCTCAAATAAATCCACCACCTCACAGACATAGTGTGCTTGTTATACAAACACAGCTGGAGAGCAGGTGCCTGAGCTCCTTTGACTTCAGCTGCCCCCAGCCCCATCTGGCCATTGAAGTAGTATTACATTGTAGTTCAGCTCACAATCTCTGCAAGAGACCCCCTACATTCAAATTCTCTCTCTACTACTTAGCAGCTTTATGATGCCGGGCAAGTTGCTTCATTTAGTTTTCTCATTGGTAAAATGAGAATGTAAACACTACCTCTTCCATACCTCCTGTGGACTTGGGTGGAACTCCCGGAGTCAGCATTCCATGAGGGTTAGAGTTAAAGCTTTGGTACACTCAAGGTGGACCTCGGACTAGCCACTTCCACGCTGCCCAGACGTGGGAAAAATGCCACCTCATAGGTCCTACTTTTAGCCACCTAAACCAAATCTGCTTTTTAACAAGACCCCCAGCTGATTTACATGCACATTAAAGTCTGAGGCACCCATTCTAAAATATTGTCCTGGTGCAATATTCTATAACTTAAGAAAAATTCAAAGGATGTGAATGAGCCAGTCACTGTGGCACAGGCTTATAATCTCAGTACTTGGGAAGCTGAAACAGGAGGATCACAGGTTTGAGGCCAGCCTCGTTAACTTAGTTGTAACATGTAACAAATGAAACCCTCAGCAACTTGGCAAGACTGTGTTTCAAATTCTAAAAAATAACTGGGGGTATAGCTGAAAGGTAGAATTCCCCTGGGCTCAACCCCAATACCAAAAAAATAAAAGTGTGAATGATACTGTTTGCCTGAAATAAGAGTGTGTCATGTAGTGGTTTCCAACTCTCACTGTGCACCAGAATAACGCAGTGAACTTTCAAAGAAGTCACAAACACCTTGATCCAACCCCCCACCACTCCAGTGACCCTGCATTCTATTAGACTTAAGTGGGTGGGACCTAAGCATCCTATTTTTTATCTTTTTTAAGCTGTCCAGGAGACTCTACTGAGCTTGAAACTCAATGGATTACAGAGAGCATTATATTCTAACAAGATCTTTGTGGTCACTGGACTCATAAGGGAAAGAACTTAGATCAGTAAATAGAAGCTACCCTGGAGCTGGCAGTGTAGCTCAGTGGTAGAACTCTGGCCTGGACAAGTGTGAGGCCCTGGGCTCATCCCTAGCACCCCAAGACAAAGTTCAGCCGTGCTGGAGGAAGGCTCCCTCTAGAATCTCCCTTCTCCCTGAAGCTCCACATCTGGACCTGTGATTCCGACTGCAGTTCCTCACTCCTGCTCCTCCTAAATTATGACTAAGCCGTTTCAACCCTCATCCAGTGCATTTGTCTTTACCCACCTCCATCGGCTTCATCCCCAGCCGCAGCCACCTGGGACTCAGGTACTGTCTGGTGACCCAGCTTTGACTGCTCAGTAGCCCTGGCTTGTCCATCCACATCCGAAGTTTAGTTTTTGTTCTCCTGTGTGATACTAGCGAATGAACCCAGGGGGATTCTACCTCTGAGCTACACTTCTAGCCCTTTTTCATTTTTGTTCTGAAACAGGGTCTTGCCCAGTTTCTGAGTCTCACTACATTGCCGAGACTGTGCTCTAACATGCAACCCTCCTGCCTCAGTCTCTCAAGTACTGGAATTACAGGCATGCATCACTTATACCTGGCCATCCTAAGTTTTTGACCCAGGACTACTTCTTGACCCTGGTCTTGATCAGACTAGAAAAGATTTTTTCAGGGCCATAGACCTAAGTTGGTGAGAACACAGTCTCTTCCCCTAAACAGAAGATTCAAGCTGTTGGGAGGAATCCACCTCCTTGCAGACTGTAGATAGAAACTAGCTTCTCAGAGCTAAAGCTGCTAGCAGATATGCCCCAATCTTTCCCTTCCCACTCCAACTAATTTTAGCAGCAAAACAGTAACGGAGAAGAAAATTAAACAGCTAAGTGTTGCAATAATGCCCTTTTTAATTTTGAAAATTTCATATCAATATGCTCTGGGGTTGACCCAAGGGCTAGAAAACACTTTTTTAAAAACTTGCTCTTATAAATTAAATTGTGGCTTAGTGGCACTAATTTTAAATGCACTGAAAGGTCATTGTAAGGTTTGAGCAGAGATCAGAAATAATCCAATGTGCATTTTTAAAAGGCCCTTCTGGTGGGCATGTAACAAATGAAATGCAGGACAAAAGTGAAGGCAGGGAAACCAGTTAGGGAGCTACTGCAGAGGTCCAGGCTCAAGAGGGCAGCAAACTGGATTCAGGAGAGGATAACAGAGATCAACAGATCTGAACAGATTCAAGAGATATTTGGAAGCCGGGCATGGTGGCACATCGCAGGTCTGTGGCCAGCCTCAGCAACTTAGTGAGGCCATCTGCAACTTAAAGCTGGGAGTATAGCTCAGAAGTAGAATGCCCCTGGGTTCTATCCCCAGTATCACACAAAATAAATTATTTGGAGATGGGATTGAAAAGACTGGCTGGTGGGTTAGATTAGGTGGGAGCAAGAGGGAAGAATCAAGAACTCCAAAGTTCTTGCTTGAACCCCAGAAAGTGCATTAGGAAAAACTAGCGAAGATACATTCTTTAGACAGCCTGCTGGGATGTTTAGCAACTTCACAGTAATATGGGGGGAAAGACAGTAAAACCACTGCCCAGGTGGAACCGTTGAGAAGCCAAGATCCTGGCAAGAGCAGATATATAGGCTTTCATTTAACATAAGGAGAATTTAGGAGCCTCAACATGGGGCCTTCCACACCATTTTTCAGTAATTGAATATTTTTCAGAGAGTAAAGAGAGATTGAAGCATGAGAGAATCAAAAGGAAACCAGATATAGTAATAGATGGAGCTTGGGCATATCAAAGAAGTAATGGCTCAGATCCTGAAGCCCAGATCTGAGGACTAGAACAGTAAAGGTCCTCTTTCCTGAGATGTATTCCCAGGACCTAGCTTACCCATGTTGGGGACCCAGATACCTACTAAATGGCTTTATTTATTCAGTGAGTACTTATACAATGCTTACTATGTACCAAGCACCATTCTAAGTGCTTTAAATATATTAGCTTGTTTAATCCTCACAGCAAAGCTATGGAGTAAGAATCATTGTTATCTCTGTCTTTCAGATGATGAAGCTGAAGCAGGATGCACACCTACAATATTCAACCTCTAAGCTACACTACCAGTCCATTTTTAATTCTTTATTTTGAAATAGGGTCTCACTAAGTTGCAGAAGGCCTCACTAAGTAGCTGAGGCTGGCCATGAACCTGCGATCCTCCTGTCTCAGCCTCCCAAGTACTAGGATTACAAGCATGCACCGCCATGCCCATTTATTTCCAGAATGGCTATCCTAGTCTAGATGCCCATCAGCTATACACATATTCCCGCTGCTCACATTCATGCCAATACAGGTTATCATCCACCTTGTAATTTTTGCCAGTTCTATGAATATAACATGGTACCTTGTTTACCTTTATTGTCCTCAGTTACAGGTAAATTTCACATTGTTTCATATATACTGGGTAGATTTTCTAGTGTATGTTTGTGAAAATAACCCATTTATATCTTTTAACCATTTCTCTGTTAGATTTTTTTCTTTCTCTTGTTGATTTTAAAAAGGTCATTATATAGTGTTTGTATTAATCCTTTGTTGCTTTTAAACATGGCAGATATCTTGTTCCAGTTCATCAATTAGTTAAATTTATCTATGACCTTTCTACATTTTCTATGGCAAATGATAGGAACATTTGTTAAATGACATTTTTTTCCTTTAAAAGAGACTGGGAAAATGTGAAGGCCTTCAACTCTCATAATTGCAAAACCATCCCCTCACCAAACCATGAAACACAATGACAAATGAGAGAGCCTGAGAAATAAATTTGAAGTCCTAATTTCCAGGCCACTAAATAGGTGATTAAGGAATGCTTTTGGTGTAGTCTATTAATAAGCTGAAGCCATTTTTGTATTTACTCTAGTTTGTTCTGACAAAGGATCTGAGGAAGTGTATAAGAAAACAAGCAATAAAATTGAAAAATATAAATTTTAAAAATCAGGAACAAGGAACACACAGCAGAATAGAAGGTCAAGATCAGGAAGAAACTAAAAATTCAGATATGTAGGCCACGGGTCCTACAAAGTTATTCATGTTGAGCCAAAAATTTGGCATTGAGCTTCTTGGCAACCAGAGGGAAAAGGGAAAAGGGAATATAATCAGTCATGTTCAACAATATTCTCTTTGTTGATAAGAAAACATACAAGTTCCTCACGGGAAGATAAGCTTTTCCTGACCCTGAGTTCCAAAAGAGTATCTCAGGTGGGCTTCATGTTGGGGACAGTTTCCTCAATGACATCTCTATGGCACGAGCAATGGTTCTTGTTTCTTATAACATCTCTCAGTGAAACTGATGGCCACCAAATTGTAATCAGGTAAAACAGGAAAAGCGTCCAGTCTATCATCTACCAGTTAAGAGTGAGAAGGAGAAAATGAAGCAGAGGAGTAAAGCAAATCCAATTAAGTACGCAATCTTTGAGAGTTTTATGTAGCATAAGAATCAAACCAAAAATGGAAAAATGAATGGAGTGTTAGTAAAAACAACACTAGCTGCTGTAACAAAAAAAACCTGGAAATCTCATTGACGTAAGACAAAAGAACGTTATTTCTCACTAATACAAAGCTGAAATGAGAACCAGGCTCTTTCCATCTTGAGGCCCCACTACTATACACATGAGAAAAGAATATAGATGACTATGCAGGCCGATAAGCAATAACACATCACTCTACTCCCATCACACTGACTAGTGCTTAGAAACATGGTCAGTCCTAACTATGAAACTTAATATGAGATTGGGGGGTCTAAAACCATGTGCCTAGGAAAACAGGTGAACATTTGTCACCCAGCCACAAATTCTCAGTTCTGTATTTCAAACATTTCCTTATAACTGCAATTTTCTAAGCCAGGATCTAACTGTTCTGTAGCCCACAGGCTAACACTGAACCACCACATATTTTCATGTGGCCCAATAGCAAAAGTTATTCCATGTTTTAAGGTTGATAAACATCAAAAGAAGAAATATTATTTTGTGACACTTAAAAAATATATAAAATTCAAATTTCAGTCTCCATGAATAAATTTTAATTGGAACACAGCCACACTCATTCCTTTACATATTGTCTACAGTGGCTTTTGTACCACATAGCAGCACGGTTCACGAGTAGCAACAGAGACAACATGACTGGGAAAGCCAAAAATACTTACTCTCTGGCCATTTGCAGAAAAGGCTTGCCATCTCCTGTTTTAAATTGATAAGGGTTTATAGTACTTGAGCAACAGGTACTTCTAGCCTGTGACCTGAAACATAAATATGTCTGGGGGTTGAATGGACTGATGGAAAAGCTCAGATCTTTGAGGACATAGAGAAGTCAGAAAAAGATCCTGGCCATTCTTTTTATGCAGAGTTGGATTAGGGAGAGCTCATGGGCAAAGCCAGAATTTTTCAAAAGAAGCATTTCTAAAATCATACCAGCTCACAAGCAAATTTTTACATAAGCAAGTAAAGAAACATTGCTTTCCAATTTTCTCAAATAAGAAAGCATTTCTTAAATAAAAATAAGCATGGCTTGTTTTTAATAAATAGTTTATTATTCTGTTATAGAAAGTGTCCTGTTTTGGGGGAGTTGTAAATATCTTAATTCCAATGGTAAAGGGTAAAGTTGACTAACAACCATATTTTATGACACTAAGTATCAAGGGATTTATTTGTAGGTAATATTCTGGTGACTGGGTTAGCATAGCTTTGTTTCTTAATAATCCAAGAATCAGATCAAGAACAATCTATCTGAATGCTTTCTTGGCCATGAATATTGACTGGTAGCATTTTTTTTCTCACTGAAGTTTGAAAAGACAAATAGGGTCACAGTGAACATGTGCTGCTAACACATTAGTACATACACAAAACTAACTTACAGATTTAGGGAAAAATAAGATGTATCAACAAATCAAAGCTAAAGAAAGAAAGAGAGAAAGAGAGAAAGAGAGAGAGAAAGAAAGAAAGAAAGAAAGAAAGAAAGAAAGAAAGAAAGAAAGAAAGAGAGAGAGAGAGATAGAAAGCAAGCCGGGCATGGTGGCATATGCTTGTGATCCCAGCATTCAAGAGGCTCAAACAGGAGGATCACGGTTCTCTGACAGCCTCAGCTACTTAGTGAGGCCCCTTGCAACTCAGTGAGACCCTGTTTCAAAATAAAGAATAAAAAGTAGGGCTGGGGTGTAACTCAGAGATAGAATGCCTCTGGGTCCCATCCCTAGTACTGCAAAAAAAAAAAAAAAAAAAAAAAGGAAAGGGAAGGGAAGGGAAAGAAAGGAAAGGAAAAGGATGGAAGGAAGGAAGGAAAAAAGGAAAGAAAATCTTAATAGCGCCCCCACCCCACCCTTGAAACTTCCAGTAACATAAAGCGTAAGTCTCAGGACAGAGTGTGTGTGTGTGTGTGTGTGTGTGTGTGTGTGTGTGTGTGTTCTACTGGGGATTGAACCCAGGGGGCTTCTATCTCTGAGCTATACCCTCAACCCTACTTTTAAAAAAAAAAAAAGGATCTCACTAAGTTGTTGAGGGCCTCACTAAGTTGCTGAGTGATCCTCCATCTCAGCCTTCCAAGTACTAGGACGGCAGGCATGTGCCACCATGCCTGACTGGGACAAGGTTTTATTTTAGCCTCTATAGCTGTAGTTATCCAAATCAGACAGAATTCCCAGCCCTGGGGGGGCCGGGCTAGCTAAGACCAGGGTGCTCCAAATTTGGGAATGACCTCAAAGATTATTACTCCAATGTCCACACAAGCTGCTTGTTTAAATAAGAGGAAACTGAGCACAGATGGGGTAGAGAATTTGCCCAGCCCACACAGCCAGGGAACAGCAGCATTGACGTGAAGACTCCAGCCAGCCCATTTCCTGCCCTGTGGTTCTTCCTCTCCACCACCATTCATCCTCCTACAGGCCGGCTCTCTGGAGCCATCGCTGACTCAAGCGCAGTTAATGCACCCTCCTTTCAAGGTAGATAAATTCAAGTCCCATACCACTGGCTGTGTGAACCTCTTCCCAATGAGGCCTATAAAGCAGAGGTCCTGTCCACTCCGCGGGCGCCCCAAAGACCCCACTATGCCTTTTTGCAAGAGCTGAGTTTACCTCGACTCTTTGGCCAAAGTCTTTGACGTCTTTCATCTCTCTTCCTTTCGTGGCTCTTCTCTTCCCTGCTCCCTCTGCCTTTTTCCTTGGAGGCATCTGCTTTGCATATTATTCTTGTGTAGCACACGGGGGCAGAGAACTCACACCACATGGTCCCCAAATGCTGGAGAATGTAATTCCCTGCAAGAACACACCACTTCTACCTTACTATTACAATTGCTGTCTGAAAGTCCAAGATGTGTTTGTAGATTTCTAATGCACTGATGTTTGTTTTGTTCTGAGGGGATCGAATCCAGGTGGGTTCTTACCTTTAAGTCACACTCCCTCCCAGAGCTTTTGTATTTTTTATTTTTTTTGAAACAGGATCTTTTGATAAGTTACTGATGATCTTGCTAAATTGCTGAGGCCACCCTTGAACCTGCAATCTTCCTGCCTCCAGTGCCCAAGTACTGGAATTATAGGCATGGGTCCCACACCCAGCTAACACAATGGTTTTAAAAGTAAAACCATGGTGAAATTTTGTTGATTCCTTAAAATATTTCTTAATTTTAAGACATCTTGTGAAGCCACTTCCTCTTGGCAGGCTATTTGGGAGAAAAACTCTAATCAACCAAACTTAATTAATATTATTCAGTGGAACTTGAGAAAACTAAATAGTAATCTCCAATTTCCCCAGCTTCTGGATAGGACCAGATCTCAATTAACAGTATTGATTTATTTAAAACAAAAATAACGATCTCTCTTTGCTCTCTAGCTCCCAATTGCAAAATCCCACAATCTCTAATTAAAGGTGATTTATTTTATGCAATAACAGTAGCAACTTTTTCTTCTTTCATCAATTCCCGGAATATATAACCTTACCTCATTGCTACCTCTGTCCCAAATCAGCGAAACCTGAAGCTCTTTTAAAATCTAGCATAGTAGCTGGGCATGGTGGAGCACAGCTATAATCCCAGCTACCCGGGAGGCTGAGACAGGAGGGTGGCAAGTTTGAGGCCAGCCTGGCAATTTAGCGACACCCTGTCTCCGAATAAAAAATAAGAATGGTTGGGCTCTAACTTGGTGGTAGAGCACTCCTGAGTTCAAAACCAATAAAAATATAATTTTTATAAAACCTAGCATAGACTAAATGCACCAATAAAAAATTTTAAATAAATAATTAAAAATAAAACCAAGCATAGTAAATGACATCGAAAGGGGTAAACATTGTGATTGAGATTTTCAAAGAGCTTCCCCGGTTATGAAGCTAATTTTCTTCCCATAGTTTTGAACATGATACGTCCAGGCTGACATTGCTCAGTTTCTGATTTCTTTACTTAAACCAGTCTAGCATCAAAACATGTGATTGTGGCAGAACAACCATAACATCTGGGGAAACAGGATGTGAAGCCTCTGATTTTAAAAGTTTAAAAAGGCCAGGCATGGTAGTATATACCTTTGTGTGTTGGTATGTGTGTTGTACCAGGGATTAAATCCAGAGCCGATCTACCAGGGATTAAATCCAGAGCCGTTCTTTTATTTTGAAACAGGGTCAAGCCAAGTCACTGCCTGCTGGCCTCAAACCTGGGACCCTCCTGTCTCAACTTCTCAAGTTAGGATTACAGGTGTGCACCACCATGTCTTCTTGGTCACAACTTTAATTCCAGCTACTAGGGAATCTGAAGCAGGAGGATCACAAGTTCAAGGCCAGTCTAGCAATTTAGCAATATCCTGTCTCAATTCTTAAATTGGGCTGGGGGTATAGCTCAATGGTAGAGCACTTGCCAAGCATGCAAGGCCCTGGGTTCAACCCCTGGCACCACAAATAAAAAGTGGTTTTTTAATGCAGATTACCTAGGCGTTTTGGAGGTATCTATAAATCACTGGTACCCGACTTACTTTCACCTTTCACAGGGATAGGTGCTAACGGTCTCATGTACCTACAGAAAGCAGATACTACAGAGATCTGACAGTGCCACTCTTCTTTTTAAAACAAGGACAGGCAGCATGGCATGATGGGTAAGAGTCCACATCCTGGAATCGGAGGTTTGGGGTTCAAATGCTGGTGCCACCACTTTCTAGTTTGTGAATTGGTCCAGGAGACTATCTGCTAGACCTTAGTGTTCTCACTTATGAAATAAGATGGTTTTGTGGGAATTAAAGAAATAATATGAATACGTATGATTATATGTTTGTTTTTATTTTATTTTTATTTATTTTTATTTTTTGGTACTGAAGATTGAACCCAGGGGAATTTGAATCCAAGCTACATCCCCAACTCTTTTTATTTATTTTTACTTTTACTTTATTTATTTTGATTCTAGAAATCGAACCCAGGGGCATTCTACCTCTGCACTATATCCCCAGCCCCTTTTATTTTTTATTTTGAAGCAGAGTATCACTAAACTCCTGACGTCTTGCTATATTGCTGAAGTTAACCTTGAACCTGTGATCCTCCTATTCTAGCCTCCCAAGGACTGGGATTACAGGCATGTGCTACATCTGGCTATGAATATATATATTCAAAGGTGGGGAGAACACTCAGAAAGAACTTGTTGTCTGGGAAATGCCTGATAAATATCCACTTTAATAGATTAGAAAGTTACGGCCGGGGAGGTTATTTGACTTTCCTGGTGCACCACACAAGAAATGTTCAAATTCCTATTCTTCCCATTGTGCAGTCAGCGCTCTCTCCACGACATCCTCCTCCTTATATCTGATGTAGAAAACTGATCTAAAAACACTGCTCAGCATTCACACAACAGCCGAATAGAATTCAGATAATTTTACCAATTAGAACAAAAGTCTCTCAAAAACTGTGTGCCCTTTAGCCAACAACTTCCCCCGTTGCGTGGATACACACACACACACACACACACACACACACACACACACACACCGTTTTCTAAGTGAAGGGGCTGCTACAATCCCGGCCCACATTCTCATAGCCACTTAGGGTGACTTGATGTCCTCCTGGGCTGGGCGGTCACTCTCATGGCACCCTGAGAAGAGGTTCTGTCCCCACTTACAAAGTGGAACAGAGTGGATCACAGAAGCCAGTCTCCTTCCCAACCCATAGTTTTATGAAACTACACAAAAATATAGCTAGGTATCAACTTCTTCCAGGAATTGTGAACATTTAGAATCTTATTTCTTCCCTTTATATGGCTAAATCTAATAAAGAAGTCCATTTTTCATGACATAAAGGACCAAATGAGGCCAAACAAGTATTCTAGAATCAATTTGAGACAGAAAGTAATTCCATTATCATCAATCAGTGTAGCAGGCCCTTATTTAATAATAATTTAATAAATTTTAAGACACCTTAAACACTGAAGAAATTCGACTGAGTTTTATTTTTAAATCTTGGAATGGAGGGAAAAGGGACTCTAAGCTTGCCTAAACTTGACAGTTTAAAAGAGGATATTTTAAACTTTTTCTTGACAAATGTCTACTAGGGCACTCACTATAATGAATGTTGTAACGTGTAAGACATGAAATAGATAAAAACCTAAATATCCAATAAGGGAAGTATAGAGAAAGTAAACTATAATAGATCTCCATAATGAAATAATACTGTGCAATCATCAACATTCATTATTAGATATAAATATTTGTCACTTAAAGATATTTATATTAATGAGAAGGCAGTTGATGGGGTGTGTCTATACAGCGCCTAAGGAGATTCGGCCTGAGCGGCCTACGGCCTAAGGCAAAACTTTAAGTAAAGTGATTCAGCAAAAAAGGGGCAAAGATGGCGCCTGGAGGAAGCTAGGAAGGCGTGGTTTCCCCATTCATTATGGGTGGGGAGACTGAGCAGTTTTTCCCTTTCTACCTTTAAAGGAGCTTTCCGCACACATGAATGGCTCATGTACTGGCCTGAGATTGGCTGTAAACTACGTGCTAGTGATCTTTATCCCGGATAGGCTAGGCTATTTCTCATGGAAATTCCCCTCGTGGCTTGGTACTATATAAAGTATGGCTTGGAGAGAAATAAATGAGATCTCGCTTGACTTGACTCCCGGCTCGTGGGTTTGTGTTCGAGTCGTCGGTACTCATCATCTTTCCAAGCCCCGTCAGCTGTCGGGCAGGATTCCCGACAGGCAGTTATCAGGAGAAATTTTTATGATTCGAATTGATAAGAATCTATGGTGAAAATCATATCACATGGTAAAAATTATGAAAATACTATATTATTAAAATAGTAATGTTCATTTCTAGATAGCAGAATAGCTTTTGTTTATATTTTCTAAATGTTTTATGTTAATACTCTTTACTTGCCTAAAAGGTTATTAAGTATGTCATATATCAGGAAGCTCCATCCAAAATAGTTAATATTGGACTTCTGGGAAGATGGCGACCGAGAAAAGCGGGGCTTAAGAGCCCCACTAACAACTAATCTCCATTACCACAAAATCAGCGCCTTTCATAGCCAGAAAACACCATCACCAGAGAAACAAAAAAATCACCAGGCTCCAGAGAGAAAGCGGACTGGGAACAGAGCTCAGAGCCACAGAGGAGATACACTGGCCTCACGCCCAAGACCGCGGCAGCAGCGCCATACTGCCGGCGGCAGCGGCGACTTCACCGGAGGATGGCTATAGCAAGCCGAGGTGAGCCGCTGCGGAACAGCCAGGTGGGATTTCTCGCCGCAGGTAAAATCTAAAGCTCCCAGTGGCTGAGCTCAGCACACGCCGCAGGGATTCAGAGTGGAAATCAAAACCAAGAAGAAATACGCCAGCCTCACGGCCAAGGGCATAGCAGCGGCGCCATATTGCCACCAGCGGCAGCAGCAGAGAATTCACCGAATCCAGTACAGCTACATCTGTGTACTCAAGAACAGTGAGTCAAATTGCGGGCCCCAGAGGAGAAATCCCAGTACTGTACTCCCTGGGACTTGACCCAGTGGGGGAGGGGCGGTGGCAGAGATATCACACCATAGGAGAACGTGCAACCTGGCACGCCCCACAGTCTAAAGCAGGCTCTATCAACTCCCTGGGTCGGAGACTCTGTGATACAACCCAGTAAAGGAGTAGTGGGGTCTGAGATACTACTGACTCGAGATCCAGAGCACCTTAAGTGAAGTCATAGTGACCCAAGGGAAGAACCCAGAGAAGGCACAAACTTCCAAAATCATGGGAAAGAGGAATAACACTGGAGCAATGAATGCCCACAACCCCACAACATCAGAACCCGATAAAACAGAAAATCAGAGATTTCTAGAAGATCAAATCAGGAAAATAACTGTAGAAATAATAGAGGTGCTTCGAAAAGAACTCAGAGAGAGCCAAAAAGAGATAAAGGATGCAATTAATGAAGTAAAGGCCTCAATTCAAAGCACAAACAACCGATTAGACCACATGGAGAACAGAATCTCGCTCTTAGAAGATGATCATTCCAAAAATGAACACATAGTTTCTAATCTAGGAAAAAATATCCGACAGCAGGAATCTGATATTGAAGAAATATGGGCCCATTTTAAGAGAGCTAACCTAAGAATAATTGGAATAGAGGAGGGAAAAGAAACTGAAACCAAAGGGATCAACAATCTCTTCAAGGAAGTAATAGCAGAAAATTTTCCAAACATAGAGCAAGAGGTTGATACACAGGTCCAGGAAACTTATAGAACTCCCTTTAGACAGGATCGGAGAAGAGGATCCCCACGCCACATAATTGTCAAAATGACCAATGTGGAAGCCAAGCAGAGAATCTTAAAGGCAACAAAAACAAAGGGCCAAATGACATTCAGAGGCAAACCAATTACAATCACTCCAGACTTCCCAAACCAAGTCATGAGAGCCAGAAGGGCTTGGAGTAACATATTCCAAACTCTGAAAGAAAACAACTTCCAGCAAAAAATTTCCTACCCAGCAAAACTTTCTATCAAATTAGATGGAGAAATAAGAAGCTTCCATGACAAACAGAAACTGAAGGAATTTGTCTTCAAAACCAGCACTAGAGAAAATACTCAAAGAGATTAACTACAAAGAAGAAATAGGTAACACACACCAGAACCAGAGAAACAAGAGTTTCCATCCAACAGACAACTAAGATTGGTTATCTGTGGAGATTCATTATTTATGTTAGTCTTTTACCTGTCTCTAAATTGTATTGTTTTCCTTTATTGTTGTTAATTTTTAGGATTTCTAGTTGGAATATTAATATACCTTCAGATATAGCATTTGGAAATATTTTATCCCATTCTATTAGTAACTGTTAACTCTGTTTACATTGTCTTTGGATATACAATATTTTTTTTTACTTTTTAGGGAGTTTGTATACTCTTCTGTTGCCTGTGCCATTGAAATCATATCCCAGAAATCACTGCCAATTTCAATGTTGTGAGGTTTTATGACCCAGATTTTCTCCTAAAAGTTTATAGTCTTAAGATTTATATTTACGTCTTTTATCTATTTTGAGTTAATATTTGTATATGGGATTAGGTAAGGGTCCAACTTTATTCTTTTCCATGTAATTATTATGTTTCAACAATATTTAGTTAAAAGATTATTATTTCCACCACCATGTGTTTGTGGAAACCTTGTCAAAAATAACTTGACAATATAGGGAAGAATTTAGCTCTAGGCTTTTATTTAACTCCAATGGTTTATATATCTGCCTTTAGAATAGTACTACACTATTTCATTTATTGTAGCTTTATATGGTTTGAAATCAGAAAATATATATCTTCTAGCTTTGTTCTTTTTCAAGATTGTTTTGGGTATCTAGAGTCCATTTTCCATATTAGGATAGATTTTTTTTCTGAAAAATAAATATATAAATATATGATAGTTTCACCTAAAAAAATAGAAAAAAAATATTCTCTGGTAAGAAAGAAAGTAAAAAGAAATATTGAAATGTTATCTTTAAGTCATCAAAAGCTTGGTATCAGACAAATGAAACTGTTATGTGAGATTATCATTTTTAATTTTGGATAAATTGCTATAATACTAGATGTCAACCACTAAGCCAAGCATGGGAGGGAGAGATGGGGAGAGAATGGGGTGGGGATCTGGTGGGGGCTGACTGGGCGATGTGTGCATGTATGTCTACAAAAGTTTGTATCCCACTATGATGTATGAATACAGTGCACCAATAAAAAAAAATTTTAAAAATAGTTAATATTTAGATATTGTTTCCAACTGTGTGGCACACTAGCTCCAAAAGAGCATATCTCATTCCTTGGTGAGGCTACATAAGTGAGAAATTGCTTTTTTCTTTTACAGGTGCACACACTTGTAACCACAGTACTGAAGAGGCTGAAACAGGAGGATCACAGGTTTGAGGCCAGCATCAGCAACTTAGCAAGATCTCCAGCATCTTAGAGAGACCCAGTTTCAAAATAAAAATAAAAAGGGCTGGGGGTCTATCTTGGAGGTAGAATGCCCCCTGGGTTCAGTCTCCAGAAGCAGAAACAAAATAAAATCAAAATACAAAAGTCCTAGATTTCAATTCCTATTAAAGTTAATTTAACTTTAGAAGGCTGAGACAGTAGGATCACAAGTTCGAGGACAGCCTCAGCAAGAAGTGAGAATCTCATCAACCTAGCGAGACCTTGTTTCCAAATAAAAATAAAATAGAGCTGGGTGTGTAGCTCAGAGGTAGAATGCCCCTGAGTTCCATCCTCAGGATCAAAAAAAAAAAAAAATTATTTATGTATTCAAGTAAAATTTGTTGTGCACCTAGGATTTAAAGAATACAAAGATATATCAGGCACAGATTCAACTTTCAGAATCTACCATTACTAAAACAATAAAGAATCCACTTTAATGTTTTTAAAAAGATAGTGACACAGGTGCCAGGCGTAGTGGCGCACACTTGTAATCCCCGCACTTGGGAGGGTGAGACAGGAGGATCGTGCAGGTTCGAAGCCAGCCTCAGCTACTTAGTGAGGCTCTCAGCAACACAGTGAGACCCTGTTTCCAAGTAAAGTATAAAATAGGTCTAGAAGTATAGCCCGGAAGTAGAAAAAACCCTGGGTTCCACCCTCAGTACCACCAAAAAAAGAGAGAGAGAGAGAGGTCTTATGAGAGACAGGTTTTCTTCCATTCACACAGAAAATTAGGAAAGTAACTGAATATTAAAAAGAACACAATTAAGATTCAATATTGAAAAGGTGGCTTCTTACAGTTTTATTACCTTAGAAAACGAACTCTACATAGTATCAAGTTAAAAAGGCAAGTTGAGTAATAGTACCCCTGCTCACTGCACACGTGCTACCCGGCGTGCACGGCGCACCAGAAGGCTTCGGTGTTGATCTTGAGGCGGGGAGACTGCAGGTGGTTGCTATCGTTTTACTGTCTATCGCGTCCAATTTTGCTGCCATGAATGACAAATGAGTTGTGTGTATGACCTATGGTGACCAAATAAGGGCCTGCGCCAAGGTGTGATTCATGCTGAACTCTGAAGACCTAGCGCTCACACGTGACAGATTATGATCAGGATGGGAGACTGGGTTGCTCACTGCTCTCCTGACTGCCTGGCAAGAATTTTTTTTTTTTTCCCTCTGACAACACTAAATGAGTGGCACAAAGATTCCTGAAGACTAAAAAAAGGGCCAAAATAAGCCGGGAGTGGTGGCGCATGCTTATAATCCCTGCGCTTGGGAGGCAGAGACAGGAGGATCACGCAGGTTCGAAGCCAGCCCCGCGCGCTGGCTTAGGAGACCCTGTTTCCAAATAAAAATGTAAAAATAGGTCTGGGAGTGTAGCCCGGAGGTAGAAGGGCTTCCAGGAACCCCAGTACCACCACCAAAAAGGGGGGGGGCAAAATAATCAGAACTCTTTTTTTTTTTTTTTCCTTTTTGGTACTGGGGATTGGACACAGGGGTATTCTGGGTATTCTTCCTCTGAGCTGCACCCTCAGTCCTGGTTTATGAGTCGGGGGGGGGGGTCACTGGGGATTAAACTACATACACCCTGAGCTCTACCCCCAGCCCTATTTTATTTTTATATTGAAACAGGATCTCACTAGGTTGATGAGAGTCTCATTACTTACCGAGGCTATCCTCGACCCTGCGTTCTTCCTGTCACAGCCTCCCAAGTACTGGGATTACAAGCGTGAGCTGTCGTGCTAGGCTTCCAACTCTGGTTTTATTTTTATTTATTTATTTATTATTATTATTATTATTATTATTATTATTATTATTATTAGTGGTGGTGGTGGTGGTACTGGGGTTCCTGGAAACCCTTCTACCTCAGGGCTATACTCCCAGACACCTGTTTTTTATATTTTTATTTGGAAACAGGGTCTCTTAAGACAGCAAGGCTGGCTTCGAACCTGCGCCATCCTCCTGTCTCCGCCTCCCAAGCGCGGGGATTACAAGGGTGCGCCACCACGCCCGGCCCAGCCCTGGTTTATAAGTTTTGAAACAAGTTTGCTCTCTAAATTACTGAGGGTCTCGCTAAGTTGCTGCAGCTGGCCTCAAACCAGTGTTCTTCCTGTCTCAGCCTCACAGGTGTTGGGATTACAAGTGTGCACCCACCAGGCCTGGCTTCCAAACTCTGAAGAGTGCCTCTAATTATACAATCATTATCAACCAATATGGGTTCATAAGAAATGGTGCCTGTTGGTGATGTACAGCCATCTTCCCATGCAGAGTGGAAAGCCTGCTAGGTCTTGACAGAGCCTAGCTTGATTCTTGGAAGGCTTTTGATTCTGTCCTCTAAGGCATGTTTGCAAAACATAACTGGAAACAACTGTCCAGTAGCTAACGGCAGCCTGGCTGGGGACCCTAACCCAAACATTGAGACTTAGGAAGCGAAGTGTTGTTTGCTAACCCAACAGGGAGGGGTGCCAAAAAGATGTTCAGAGGGTAAACTAAAATTTTAAGATTAAATCATGCCAATACCAGGCAACAAAATGCAAATTGAAATTTAGTATGAGAAACAAGAAACAGACTTAATATGAAAAATGTGCTCCAAGTATACCAACATTGGAAGGGATAAGAAATTGGAAAATATTTGTATAGAAATCTGTCTACCCAGGTTTGGTAGTGCACATTGTAATCCCAGCTTTTGGGAGGCTGAGGCAGGAGGATCACGGTTCGCAGACAGTCTCAGCTACTTAGTGAGGCCCTTTGCAACTCAGTGAGAATCTGTTTCAAAACAAAGAATAAAAAATAGGGCTAGGAGTGTAGCTTCGAGGTAGATGGCCCTGGGTTCCATTCCCAGTACAAAAAAAAAAAAAATCTGACTACTCATAGGCATTGCAGTAGCTGATGAAAACACTGTTCTGACCAGAGATCCAGAACTAGAACTGACATACAAGTCACCTTGTACACACCCATAGTAGCAGTTAACAGCTTGCACTGACATTGTTTGTCAGCAAATCTTTTTTCTCCCTGAGGTATTTTTTATTGTTATTTTGCTGTATTCCTAGCACCTCCCAGGGTCTGCCAGTGAGGGGTTTTCAAAACATCCTTAAGAAAGAATGAGTTCAGCACACTGCACACACCTGTCATCCCAGCTATTGAGGAGGCTGAGGCCAGAGGATTGCACATTTGAGCAGTCTCAACAACTTAGTGTGAGTCTGTCTCAAATTAAACACATAAAAAGGGCTGCATATGTAGTTCAGTGACAACATGCCCCTGGGTTCAATCTCCAGTACTGCAAAAAAAAAAAGTATGAGATCATCCCTCATCTTCCTCCAGTACTACGCAAAGACATTCATCCCTCCCTCCCCCAAGAGTTCTACATCTAAAGATGAATATATGAATATGAAGCTGGATCAGGGGCTCACACTGAAATTCCAATACTATAACCTAGTAATCCCAGGCTGAGACGGAAGATCACAGGTTCAAGGACAACCTCAGCACTGTAGCAAGACTCTCAGCAACCTAGCACGACCCTGTTTCAAAACCAAAAAAAAAAAAAAATTGTTTTAATGGGCTGGGGATATAGCTCAGAAATAGAATACACCTGGGTTCAATCTCTAGTATCACACTAAAAAAAAAAAAAGCTACTAAATAAAAAATAAAGATGGATATGAAAGCCAGGCATGGTGGTGCACACCTGTAATCCCAGTACTTGGGAGGCTGAGATAGGAGAATATCAGGTTCAACGCCAGCCTCAGCAATTTAGCAAACTCTCAGCAATTTAGCAGGACTCTGTTTCAAAATTTAAAAAATATTAAAAGGCTGGGTATTTAGCTCAGAGGTCAAATGCCTCTGGGTTCAATCCCCAGTAATTTGATGAACAATTAGGGGAAAACCTAGAAAAGCTGAGGGTCTGAGAACTGAATCATTACATTTATCAAAGAAAAAGCAAGAGGTAAACCAGTTGCAGTGTTCCTTCTGAAATGATCTTACAAAAGTGTGCATCTTTTTCTATCTTTCTATCAGAAATTTCCAAAAGTAGCTGGGCGTGGTGGCGCACGCTTGTAATCCCCGCGCTTGGGAGGCAGAGACAGGAGGATCGCGCAGGTTCGAAGCCAGCCGCGCACACTGGCTTAGGAGACCCTGTTTCCAAATAAAAATGTAAAAATAGGTCTGGGAGTGTAGCCCGGAGGTAGAAGGGCTTCCAGGAACCCCAGTACCATTAAAAAAAAAAAAAGAAAAGAAAAAAAAAGAAAAAGAAAAAAGAAATTTCCAAAAGCATTCCGGTCAGAAACTCAGACCAGGGAAATCAACCCTTAAATACTGTAATAGATAACAGCAACAGCAAGAACTCAGCTGAAATAAATTTTGCTGAAGGCTTTATAAAAAAAAAAAAAACTGGCTCCTCATTCCCAAGGCTGAAAACTCCTGTATAAACCTCTGTGAATTTAAGCAAGCCCCATCCAGAGCCAACACTTCATAATTTTATGATAAATATGAGTAATCAGCCATCATCAGAAGCTTTGCACAATTAAACTGAAAAGGCGCAGCTCAATTTTATTAAATTTCATGGTTTTCATGTTCAAGGAACCATTAAAATCTTTATCAATAGAATGTGAAATATACTGTGGATGTTTAAGAAATAAATGTCTAGGAAATCTCATACTTATTTATTTATGTATATTTGCATAGCTTTCCATTTTAAAAAAAAATTAGCTGGATACTTCTTAATTCAGAATATTCTAAAACTGATTCTTTCAGTTCCAAATTTAATGTAATTTCATTCCAGTACATTTAATATGCACAGTAAATATGGTTATAGTAAGTGCTGAGAATTGACACAATTCTTTATTCTTATCCATTTATCAAATATTACATCATTCTATTCTCTGATCATTACTTTTATTTTCAATATATAGCTATTCTACTAACACATTTGTCACCCATAAAGAATCTTTGGTTTCTCTTCCTTTCTAAAAGGGAATGAGCGGATTCCCCCAAACTTTTTTATTTAATACCAAATTTAAATAAACCCAGAAGTCCTCTCTGTTCTCACATTGAGTAGAACAAGGTCAGACTGGGCATCTTCCAAATGTAAAGGCTTAATTGGACTAATTCTTTCATGATAATAATGTATATTTAAGATAGCCACTAAAAATTGTCAATGCTAATTTAGTAGATCAATTCCATTAAATGCTTTGAACTTTTCACCACTTGCTAATCTCATCTATTACAGCTGCTGTTTTTGTTGAAAATCTGATGCTATAACTTAAAATCACATTACCACAATTCTAGCTAGATATAAGAAATACTTTCCAATATGTGAAACAAAACCTCAAAAGAGCTTAAATTTTGTCAAATTGTAAAATTCTTGCTATAAAATTTCCTGCAGCCAAACTGCAAAGACCCTTATCAGTCTATTGGCAACTGGTATTATGGCAAGAAGCTTGCAGAGACTTTTTTTTAAGACGTATATCTTTTAAATTATGTATGTACATATATATATATATATATATATATCTTTAAAATACAGTTTTAATGTGTCTGAGGTAAAACTTCAACATTTGTAATTATTGATCTTAGATCAACCTTTGTACAACAAATAGTTCAGATCTTAACATCAAACACAATAACTTTAGGAATAATTTAACTCAAGTCAATAAAAATGTCAAGATTTCACTCAGAATCTAGGTGAACCGTGTAAGCAATATGACACAATAATGTAAAAATAATATATTCATTAATTAAAGAATTTGGGGCCAGGTAATCCCAGTACTTGGGAGGCTGAGAAAGAGGATGGCAGGTTTGAGGACAGCCTCAGCAATTAAGATTTTCAGCAACCTAGCGAGACCCTATTTCAAAATAAAAATTTAAGAAAGAGCTGGAAGGGTATCTCAGAGGTAGAATGCCTCTGGGTTCAATCCCCAATTACACACACACACACACACACACACACACACACACACACACACAAGAATTTTGGGAGACTCCAACACATTATCAAATATCCACCATGTCTTATTTGTTTGAAAGTAGATTTTTGAGGCTATTTTTGTTCCCTGTGATTTACCACCAGTATCCTCTGGGTGATAGTGAAGGAAACAGATGCTGGAGTCTCTGTCCGCTCAGTTCCTGAGAGGAGGGCTCTGACTCATGGCCGGCTTGGGCTTTGTACTGGCCTGGCCAGGGCTGTGAGTGACTGCCCTGCCCCGTTTCCAGCCGCCCGCTGCCAGTTCCCTCAAAGTTTCCACTTACGCATTTGCCTCCCTCACCAGCTTCGTTTGAAGTTCCCATTCCAAAATCCTGAACGGTATGTTCCCAGGATACATTTAAGTTTAAAAAATAAATCCAGTGGGGATTTTCCAGCTGAAATAAAAAATACATTGGAGACTGGGGAAAGGGCATTCTTTTCTTTTCTTTTTTTTTTTTTTAAGAGTTGTTCCTTTGCTGTCGATTGATATCTGCACTGATATCTGCAGAAGGAAGATGGAGATTGAGAAAAGAAGTCTTGAAATGTGCCCCTCTGCGTTTTAAACACATTTTCATGTGGAGAACCATACACCCTCCTAAAGTTTTCTGTGCCCTGTTATTTAATGTGAAAGAATTTAAACTAATATAGATCTGCATCTATGTGGCGGGGTTATATTTAAATTGTTAATTAAAAATTAATGTTTCTTAAATGGCCACAAGATATAAAGCTTAATTCTTTCCTAATGCATCCAGATGGACAAGAATACAGAGGAGGAACGAAGCTTAAAAACCTTTTATAATGAACTTTTTATTTTTATAGTTTTATGGGTGCGTGATAGTCTCACATCATAATGTGGTGAATACTGATAGTGCTGTAATGGATTTAAAACAATCACAGGTCACATAAACTGAGAATTCAGTTTCTCAACAGCAGTTTCTGCGAAAACGATTATTTTACAGAGAAATTAAATTCACCGGCCAGTCTAGGTTTTTGGAATGCTTTTTGAAAAAGCCACTTTCACTTTATTCTAAAACAATATGCCCTACACAGGTAATTTTTTAAAGCTTAATTTCATGGAAACTAATAGGATTCTCTGATGGAACACCACTGAAAGACCTAAACGGGTTCTTACTAATTCTGTTCAGCAGCACTTGATCAGAAAATCCCACTGGCTTAATGATGGCCTAGAATAATTGATTTGGGTCACATTTGCATTAGAAGGCAGCAATTGTTACTGCCTTTCAGGGAAAAAAATGAGTTTAAATTGACGAATCAGGTCTCTCCACGTCACTGTGACACCTTCTGCTGCAGGGCAGAGGCAGCAAGTCATCAGCTACCTTACTGGGAATCCATCAGTTCTTGGCATGGGGGACGCTTCAAAAAGGGTATTGGTTTGTTAGCTGAAGACGGAAGCATTGCTTTCCATCATCAAAACACCTAACCAAGGTGCTGGGGACATGCCTCAGTGGCCAAGCCCTGTGTTTAGCACAACAAGGACCAAGTTCCATCCACAGCCAAAAAAAAAAAAAAAAAAAAAGACACCTGCCACTCTCAAGTTGACCACCATCTTATTCTCCACAAAAGACCTCATTGGTAAACTAAGTCTCCTTCCTCTCAGCAAATAAATATTTCTCTCAAGTCATAGGAAGAAAGTATATGACAACAAATATTAGAGAGGGAGATGAAGAATTCTGAATGAAGAAGAGTAGTTGAGTGAAAAAAAATTGTGAGACACTCAAAATGAGCAAAGAACCTAAAATAAAAAAGATTTTCAAGCCGCCAAACAATAGGCAAAAAAGTCAACATAAAACTTGCTACTTAGAGCCAGGCATGGTGGTGTATGCCTGGAATCTCAGTACTTGAGAGGCTGAGACAGGAGGATCACAGGTTGTTGAAGACGGCGTATGAGCAAGAACCTGTTTTGAAACAAAAAATGAAAAGGGCTGGGGTGTAGGTTGGAGGCAGAATACTCCTGGGTTCAATCCCCAATATCACAGAAATAAATGAGTAAATAGGACCGAAAGCATATCTCAGGGTAGAATGTCCCTGGGTTCCAGCCCCAGTATCACCAGGAAAAAAAAAAAAAAATGCCATTTAGGGGCTGGGGGGTGTATCTCAGTGGTAGAGCAAGCAAGTGCTTAGCTGCTTAGCATGTGGAAGGCCCTGTTTCCAGCTTTACTATCAAAGAAAAGAAAGAAAGAAAGAAAGAAAGAAAGAAAGAAAGAAAGAAAGAAAGAAATTTTCTAATAACATTTTGAACAGATAAAAGAAAACCACACAGAAAAAAGGAAATGTAAGTGATGCTGAGCTGCTTTTTAGCTGCAAAAAATAATAATAATGTTTAATAGCCACACTCAGGAGTAGTCACAAACACCAAGCCACCAACTGATTGTCAGACACCTATGTGAAGAAAGTCAGTCACAACTATTTGCCCACCCAGCCAAAGAGGTAAGGTCATCAGTTACATAAGACTAATAAAAAGGCAGGGTCAATAATATGTGACACAGATTAGGGAAAGGAAAAATGTTTTTAAACGAACTCTGAGGTACCATTCCCACATACACAAATACAGTTGCAAAGTCCCAGGCAGCACCCACAAAGGTAAGACATACTCTTGTTTTGATGTTCCCCTGAGCCCATCAAATGGCCTAATAAGCATAATATTGAAGGTCAGTTCTCTGCAACTCAGGGGTTAAATTCTTTGTTGTGAATAATTTTGAGAAAGTATCCTAGTAAGCATCAGCTTAGGCTAGTTCAGCAAGAGAAACTGCTCCATAATGAGGCTTGGCCTCACTAGTCCCAGTAGAATTAATTTTGTGCAGTAGAACACCTAGATAAATTAGTTTTGCTTTAAATATTGAGTCCTAAAAGAGTTAAAAGAGGGAGAATATCAATCAATAATTTTTAGATTAACTACTTTGTATATGACAAAACAAAATTAACTTTGGCATTATAACCTCTTCCTCTGGTATTTCTGATGAACCTCAGGTTAAAAATAAATAGAGATTTTAAAACCAACCAAACATGTGCGTTTGTTTCTCAGTACAGAATACTAACTCACTGCCTGGTTTATTTCTATAGAAAAAAGATTATTCAAATATCTTTGAAAATTATAAATATTACTATTGTCATTTACTAAGGTAAGCGTATCCAAGAATTAAGAATGCTGAAAATATATAGACAGATTTATACAGGTTTTCTTTAATATTAAAGGGTTTAAGAGTCAACAATGTTAGGTTCTTAAAATTTTATTTTAATTGATTAAATTCTCCCAATGTCTAGTTCTTATTTCTCTTTTATAAAATTGACCTCTATTGAAATATTTTTATAGAATTAAAATCATGTCTACAAATGACAACAAATTTAAACTAAAACTCTCTTATGTTTTAATGGCTTTTTCTGGTTAAATGCTTATCTAAAAGGTAAATATAAGATTCATTTCCACAGGAGATGAAATCAGGCTTTTAACCTGGCCAATTGCCCAGATAAACAATCTTTAATATTATTTGGCCATCATTTGGTAATTAAAATGGCAAATCACAATCACACTGAATTTACATCCATGTGCCAAAAAGTTATTTAGCAGATAACTAGAGATAGAGGAAATGTCTCTTTAACAGATTCTTTTAAGAATACAGATACCGGAAGCATCCGGCTTTCAAATGGCTGTAAAAACAAGAAGCAGTTGAACAGCGCCACCCAGAGGTGGAAAGTATATTACAGCCGGAGGTTTACATTGTTAGCTGTAATGTTTTTCAGCCATCCTTGTCACTTCTAGATTTTTCTCTAGTAACGGGCCAGAAATCATATTTTAATAAATAAAAATAAGTGATTTGTGTTGGCAAAAGTATTTTACATGTGTATTAAACCGCATGTCGATTCCTCTCCTTCAAAATAATAATCACACCAACCGAATATCAAGCAAAATGCCTTCCATAATTGAATATAATGTCCACTCATCTACTTTAAGCCTATCAAGATTATCAGGAAAACACATTTCCAAGAAATAACTCTGTGGCTACTGCAAGATTTCCATACACTCTAAATTATGTTTTTGCTTTCTCTGTGTAGTTTGAACTCTTGCCTATCTCTGAACCAAAATTGGTGGCCCTAGGGAGATCTTTAAAATTCCTTATTAAATCCTCCCATTAGCACAAAAGTAGGAGATGGAGATGAGAATAAGAACGCTGGACAAGTAAAAGCAAAGGAAATAAGAACACTTTTATCCCACGGGAAATTTAAAAATAAAGCCTATTTTGACTGAAATCAAAATAAGCCTGCCAATTTCTTAATTAAAGACTCTCCATATCCTTAAACCTGCCGATGAGCAGCTGCACTGAGCATTTGGCTGGCTGGGAGTCCCGATCTGATAAACCCTTCCTCTGTGGGCCTGCAGGGTCAGGTGAGTAAGGGCCTCAGAAGAACAGGGTCTTATTGTGTCCCTAAGCCAAAAGGCACACGTGTGCTTGGTAGAGAGGGTCTTCCACTGGTTCTTCCCAGCCCATCACGGGTTCCCATCTGCTCCTAAGTCTCCGTTCCCTTTGGTCCGGCTTCGCTGCAAGATCCCAGCAGCTTCTTCTAATTACATGAGAAGCAGCCTTGATTTGACAAGCTCCAGAATCAGACTCATCCTTCCTCACTTGCATCTGCAGCCTAATGATGAGAAATGGGCGTCCATCAACTGGAGAAAGGCAGGGAATGCTGCCAACGTCACTCCCTGCCACGCTGCACTGGAAAGAAGAGATCTGTCCCTTGCTAGGAGAATAGTGGTAAAGTATAAAACAATCATACGAAGCCTTCAGTGTTTCATATAAATAAAGGAAATTGCCCAGTGCCTTTCAAAAGAAAACCCAAATACCTCCATTTCCTACACTCTGAAGTCTACATCAGAATATATCCTTGATTTTGCCTATCAAGCATAGTGTTCAACTGTCAGAAATGAGACCAAATAATGCCTACAGGAAAGCCAATTGTTCTCTCTCTCTCTCTCTCTCTCTCTCTCTCTCTCTCTCTCTCTCTCTCTCTCTGTTACCTTCCTCTTGTCTCTTTCTCCCCTAACCCATGAATAGCAGTATCGTTGCACGCATCAATATTTGGGCCTTAAGGAGTCGCTTTTAGCCCGCTACTGGCGGCTTGCACAGGCTGCAGCTGGAAGCCTGTCTGTTGGCTCCTGGCTAAGTCTCATACAGCAAAACCGCAGGCTTTTTCCTACTCAAAACCACATCATCGTTGTCCATATTTGGGGAATACGTTACAGTGACAGTTTGAAGGAACCACAGGCCTACAGCATTTTGGAACAGACCTTGGGGAAGCTTCCTTACACGAACCATACTGAGCTCCCCAGCCACCCTTAGAAAATCCACAGCTGTTCTACTCCGCGCCCACGGAGGCCGCGCACAGCGGTAGGTGCGGGCGCCACCTAGTGGATTTGATTGGCGAGGGGGTGTCAGGACATAGTGGGGTAATTGATTTTGAGAAGGATCCCTGCAGCGACAATTTCTTTCATACTACAATTTCTTCATAGTACAGTCGGAGCAGTAAAAAATGAGGCAAGAAGAAAGAAAAGAAGGAAGGAAAAGAGAAAGAAAGAAATAAAGAAAGAGAAAAAGAGAAAGAAGGAAAGAAAGAGATAAAACAAGCAGATTAATCAGATAACTCACAAAAATTCCAAGACAGCAGTGCCACTTGTGATCCCAGCTACAAAGGAGGCTGAGTCAGGAGGATCTTGGTGAGTTCCAGGCCTCCACAACATAGCGACTCCCATTGCAAAAAAAAAAAAAAAAAAAAAAAAAAAATTCAGGACTGATTTTCCAATATAAACTTTAAGCATATGAAATGTGAAGGTCTTTATTATTTTTATCTTATTAAGAAGCAATTTTAATATGTAAAGTTAATTTTGCAAAAATATTTCAACTTCTCAAATTGCATACTATCAAATTGGAATCTGTATATTTTATTATGCCTTAATAGATATATGACTCAGTAAGCCACACCAAATGGAATTTAATTCTGATTTTTCCTGCCATCTAATAAACACATGCTTCTTAAAGATGCTCGCCTTATAAAATATTCCACCATTTCATCCTTCCTCGTCCTGAAAATTCCCATTTTCAGGATGCTGCAAAAAAGTTCTTACTCATTTCCCCCTCTATTCTTTGCACACCCACATGTTTTTCTAGAAGAAAGGACTTCAATTTTCTTTTTGGCAAAGCTGCATTTGAGATCAAATTCAAAATACAACACCTGGAAAGTTGTCTCTCTCATCCACAATCTCTTCCTTCTTTAGGTTTCCAAACATGTTGAAGTTGGCACTTTGATTTCTTAATGGTCTCTTCTCCACAAATGGTCCTTTTGATCTAGAGCCTCTACCTCTGAAAAGAAGCCTATTAAACATTGAATAAATGTCAATGGCATAAGTAGATGACTGTCTCCATCAAGATGTATCAAAAATACGCCAACCCCGCTCTTTTTTATACTTTTATTGGCATGATATAACTATACATTAAAGTGAGATTCAGAGGGATATAAACACACACACAAACGTCACTTGGTGTGTTTCCCTGTCTGCTCTTTTGACAAGCTAAGTATATCAACAATACCCAACATTTATTGAGTTTTACTAAAGCAAGCTCTATGTTAAGCGTTTATTGGTTGTTCACAACAGCACTATGAAATAAAAAACAGCACTACAACCGTTCTTCTTTTATAGCTCAGGAAAATTGAGCAGGAAAAGTTAAAAAATCTGCCCAGTGATGTAAGTATTAAGAGGCAGAGCTGGAATCTGAACCCAGCGCTTCTGATCCGCAACTATGACCACTATACTACAAGTGGGTCTATTTCATATGTTTTAATTAAATATATGAAACACTATCATCTTATTATTGGCTGTGTTATATTTTGATGGTTCATTTTATGGAAATTACTATAATATCCCCTGCCAAATCAGTTATTTTAGATAGTTGCTAAAATTATTCAAGTTGTTAATATTTTTCACCATGTTTGTTCTTCAAAGAATGAGCTTACTATAATCAAAAGATTTGTGCAGAGGAAGGAAAAGAAATTACTTTACTGATCAAAGGACCGATGTAGGAAAATATGTGAGCTGACTGCGTTCAGCTAAGATTGCAACAATGGAGTGGAAGAGCCAGGGGAAATGGGAGAGCTGGTAATAACTGTTTCTTTGTTTTTTCAGTTCACCTGACCTCTTTAAACATTTTAATTTAGAAATGCTCCTCACACTCCGCAGGCTTGGTCTCAAGAGTAAGCAATCCTGCAACCCCACAGGAACCACCTGTGGGTTTCAGTTCAAGGGGTTTGGAAAGAGCTCCCCACCCCCTGAAATATTTGAAGATGTTTAAAAGTAAATTTTTAGAGATTCTCCAATTGAGAAAGGACTTTTCCAAAAGGGAGAGACATTAGTACAATTGCTTGACAATGAAAATAACTTATAAGTTCCTAAACAATAAAATGGATAAGTAAAATGATAAATTTATGCAATGAAATACTTTTCAGCATTGAAAACCAACAATAATCTAAGGGGGGGGGACAAGATGCAGAAGAATACACAAAATTCCACTTCCATGTAATTCTGAAACTGACAAAGCTAATCTCTTATAGAGATGTAAAACAGATGGAGAAAGTGCACAGACACACAAGGGAAAGATGCCACAAATGTTGGGCTGGTGGCAGCCTCTGAGGGAGGCAGGGAGGCAGAGAAGGGGACCGAGGACACTTCTGGAGGTCTGCCGATGCCTCTTCCAACTTTCCACTCAGCCTCTGTTCAGTTTCAGTTCTTGGGTTATATTTCACAATAAAAATGCAAAGTAATTACATCCAAGGGTCATCTCAAAAAAATACCAGAAAGCATTTGGGAGGCTGAGACAAGAGGATCACGGTTCTCAGCCAGCCTCAGCTACTTAGTGAGGTCCTTTGCAACTCAGTGAGTATTTCCAAATAAAGAACAAAAAATAGGGCTGGGGTGTAGCCTCAGTACCGCAAAAAAAAAAAAAAAAAGGAAAAAGAACATAATAGATTTGTACATTTTGGGGGAGGGGTGTGTATGGTGGTAGTGGTGGTAGGTACTGGTGATTGAACCCAGGGACATTCTACCTCCAAGCTACACCCCCAGCCCTGTTTTTCATTCTTTATTTTGAAACAGCATCTCACTGAGTTGCAAAGTAGCTGAGGCTGTCCGCGAACGGCGATCCTCCTGTCTTAGCCTCCGAATGCTGGGATTACAAGTGTGCACCACCACGCCTGGCTTCATCATTTGCCTTTTGATGGGAATAACTTTATTAGCTCTATGATTGCAAAAACATAGGAGGGGAGGAGAGGAGCGAGCACAAAAACAACTCTCAACGAGGGTAGTGATTAGACGGAGAGCTCTGGGACTGAAGCCTGACACTTACCAACAGCGGGCCTTGAGCTGGTGTGTAACCAGATGAAGATCATGGGGGCCTACATCAGAAGGCCTACAGCACAGGGTCAGTAAGAGGCTCACACTGGTGTTTATTTGTTGCCTAGCAAGACTTTCTCCTTTGTCTGAGGTTGGAAATAGTAGAAATCTCCAGAGGGAGGAGAAATTTCAGAAGGCACTCACTGCATTCTGAATGGATGGTCTCCTTTCCATCCATTCCTGGCTCGCCCTTCAACCCTCTGGCTTCTTTGTGAAACACTTGCTTAAGCTCTCTGACAAGTCACCAAGGACATTCTGTATCATAAGCCCCATGAACCCCTTTTCTCCGCATCGTTTGGAACCCTTGACTCCTCCTTCCTTCTCGAAACTTATCTCCCCTAATTTTCTTTGCTACCCTTTCTCGCCAAAACCCTCATCACTGGCGCTTATCGTTTTCCTCCGTCCCGCAGCACCTGCTGATTGGTCTTCTCCAGGAGGACGGCCCCGTGTCCCCTCAGTGTAACCACAGTGTCTCCTACAGTGTCAGTCGCATCATGCCTCTTTCCAGAGCATTTGCAGGAGCCTCTCCTGGATGCTACGGAGAGACCCTGGGCCATGGGTCCTGTCTGCTTTCTCCTGCTGTGCTAACCCTTCCTATCGCCTGCTCTCCCAGCCTGGAATGCCCCCCCACTCCCAATTTCCACACTTTGCCATATCACCCGTTTGCCTTACAAAACTCCAAAGCTCAGGGCAAGCCTTCTTTCACCCACTACCACCCACTTTTAGATTACATACTTACCTTAGTAATGGGTATAATCTGTGATCATTCTTTTTTTTTTTTTTTTTTTTTTTTTGCAGGTCTGGGGATGGAACCCAGGGGCATTCGACCTCCGAGCTACAGCCCCTGCCCTATTTTTTATTCTTTATTTTGAAACCAAGTCTCACTGAGTTGCAGAGGGCCTCACTAAGTAGCTGAGGCTGTCGGTGAACTGCGATCCTCAGGTCTCAGCCTCCCAAATGCTGGGATTGCAAGTGTGCACCACCATGCCCAGCTTCTGTGATCATTCTTGAACCACTGCACTATTCATCCATGATGGTCTAAACTCCTTAAAGGCTTTCCCACTCACCTTCAAAAAGTGCTACCCAGCCAGGCGCGGTGGCTCACGCTTGTAATCCCGGCATTCGGGAGGCTGAGACAGGAGAATCATGGTTCCAGGACAGCCTCAGCTACTTAGTGAGGCCCTTTGCAACTCAGTGAGACCCTGTTTCAAAATAAAGAATAAAATATAGGGCTGGAGGTGTAGCCCAGAAGTAGAATGCCCCTGGGTTTCATCCCCAATACCACAAAACTAAATAATAAAACCACCCAACAGAGAAACCAAAAACTCAGTTCCATGAATGAATGAATGGGTAAATTATCAATGCCTACTTCATGGTTTTATACACCAGCCATTGCTACCTCCTCTACTCCCTCACCAAGTCCTTCTATTGAAGGAAAAAGAGTTATGCGCCACATCCTTGTCTGTTTCTTATTTGTCGTAAGTATTATATTTTCCCCATATTTAACTAAAAAAACTTACAGGTAAACTAATCTGATTTTGTCACATATATATATATATATATATATATATATATATATATATATATATACACAGTGTAATTGGACAGCCATGGGTTCAAATTCACAAGTACTCTAATTAAGCCACTCAACCCCAAGTTTAAGTTTTCTCGCTTGTGAAATGAGAGTGAAAATACTTAACCTATAGTATACATAACCTATAACTATACTACCTAACCTATAACTATATTTTCCCCCAAGAGAAAAACCTTAAGACATATGCTTATATTGTGTGGGTAGATAGAGAGATAGATAGATAGACAGACAGACAGACAGACAGACAGACAGACAGACATAAATATATACTATACCTTATTTCACAACTCACAACTGAAAAATATCTGAACTAGAGTAGATAAAATGCAAATAAAGATGGAGTAAATGCATTTTCACCGTGAATCTGCATCTTTCACGAAATGCATGTTAATCGTGGGAGCTCACTGGTGAAGCATGCTTTAAGTAGAAAATGTAAAAAATATGACACCACAGAAACCTAACTCTTGCTGTTCCTATTTCCTGAGTTTAATATTTCAATTTAAATCTTGTTAAATTTAAAATGTCAGTAGAAATTAAGAAAAACAGTCGATTAGATAAAACTATATGAGAACATTTATAGGGACCTTGTAAATATGAGGACCAAAATCTTTGAAAAATATTCCTTATCAATAATTTGCATCATACATATAGTATATATTTGAATTTTTAAAATCACAATATCCTTCTAAAAGTGAAGGGTCTATTTATAAAACTTACTTTCCCTTTTTTAATTGGTCCCCCAAAAAGAAACACAAACACTAGCTACTTTATTCAAAAAGTATAATCTCATGACAATAGGATTACTATGAAAAACATTTTCCACTCTTTATTCATCATGCCCAGAATGACACTAGTAAAATAAGACATTTTAAAAGTCAGTAGTGCTTATTTTGAAGTTTGAACTATCATGTCACAAAAAAGTCATTTCCTTAAACAGGAAATATATTAATAATGACACAAAGACAGTACAAGTCACTACGGAGTACAATGTTTCCCTTCAAAAAGAAAATATCCTATCCTCAAAGGATAGGATTCTTTAGCATGTTGTTTAAAAAAAATGCAGGAGGTTGGGGAAATCTTGGCACCTTTTATCTCACATTCATATATATTTTGCTGAGTTCTGATCATTTGACAATTTAATGTGTTTCATTAAAGATTTAAGTTGGGACTATCTGAAATTTTAAATTTCATTAATATAACCTAATTCTCACCAAATAAGTTCTTTGTAATTTACATATGCATTATTCATTTACTTTTACAGGGCCTTTTGCAAAACTATCATAATTTTTGCAATTAATTCACTCAGCCAAGCATCATATTCCAGAAAGCTCTGCCAATTGTGACTTTTTTTTTTTTTTTGGTGGTACTAGGGGTGGAACCCAGAGGCTTTCTACCTTCGGGCTATACTCCCAGACCCATTTTATATTTTATTTGGAAACAGGGTCTCACTAAGTTGCTGAGAGCCTCACTAAGTAGCTGAGGCTGGCTTCGAACCTGTGTGATCCTCCTGTCTCAGCCTCCCAAGCGCAGGGATTACAAGCATGCACCACCACGCCCAGCTCAATTGTGACTTTTTAAAGTAATACATTTTTGCAGATTCCTAAAGATTTTACACTCACTTCTTAAACAAGCATCTAACATGAAAACAATTTTTGGCAGTGTTTTATTTGTATTTTATCTGCAATGACTTTGGAGTAGATGGTATTGTTGGGGCAGGGAGAATACCAAGCAATGTGATTGTGCATAGATTCAAAGTCCTGAAAGGTTATCAATAGTATGTTTTAATTTTCTATTAGCTAAAATATAATAAACAACCTTATATTCTGCTTCAATTCACTGCCTAATTTATTTTGTCAACAGGGCTGATTTTCCCATTTTTACCTAAATAAAATGTTCTCATCTGATAACAAAGCAAGATTTCTCCTAAAGTTTAGCCTAATAGCTTGGGTACACATGTTTAAGTTCCCTTGTACATTGACCAGTTCTTAGGGTAATCGTAAACATTTTCAAATCCATCCTGAAATACAATATACTAGACTTTGTCTGCCCACTTCATAAAGTCTATAGAAATACACTGGAAATCAATGATGAGTTTGGGTCAAATATTCTAAACTCTTTTACCAAAATAAATATCACACAGCTTTCCTACTTCAGATAAATATTTTTTGTAGGTGACTGTCTGTGTGGATGATTCAACTCATTGTCATTAGTATGTTTTAAGCATGTGTCTACATGGAAATTGTTAACACAATGGACATTCTTTATTTTCCAGACTTGGGATATAAGGATGTCTCTGGAAACAAATGGTTCTATACTTACTAAAACTAATGTGTGTGTGTGTGTGTGTGTGTGTGTGTGTGTGTGTGTGTGTGAGAGAGAGAGAGAGAGAGAGAGAGAGAGAGAGAGAGAGAGAGAGAGAGAGAGAGAGAGAGAGAATGCACGCATATGTGTTTCTGGGGATTGAAACTAGAAGGGTCCTATCTCCAAACTAGGCCCCTAATTCTTGCTAAGTTGCTGAGGGTCACTAGGTTGTTGAGACTGGCTTTGAACCTGCAGTCCTCCTGTCTCAGCCTCCCAAGTTCTGTGATTACTGCCATGCGCCACCATACCCAGCTTAAAACTAACATCCTAAAATGTAATTCCCAAGACTTTAAAATTGTTGCTTTGCTTTTGAATCAGCATTCTCAGGATCCACAATGTAGATTTTTCCCTTAGATACAATTTTTTACTAAAAAATAGTTTGAGGAGTTATATAGAAATGTTTATTCTTAAATGTTTGTTTGTTTGTTTGTTTGTTTGTTTGTTTGTTTGTTTGTTTGTTAGTGCTGTAGTGCTGGAATTGAAACCCAGGGACATTCTACCTCCAAACTACACTCCCAACCCTCTTTTTTGTTTTTTATTTTGAAACAGGGTCTCACTGAATTGCGAAGGGCCTCACTAAGTAGCTAAGGCTGTCTGCGAACCATGGTCCTCCTGTCTCACCCTCCCAAATGCTCAGATTACAAGCGTACACCACCATGCCCAGCTAAAGTCTCTCTTTTTTTTTTTATAAGCAGAGGGAATCCATTCAGTCTCGGTAGCAGAAAGAAAAAGATGAAATTTTAATTTTTTATAAAGCTAGAAGTTGCATGAATACATTAACATGAAAAGGCGTATCTTTTGTATGTGAACTGTCTGAAATGTAGTTTTAACCAAAAGCTGAGCTAGGAAAACATCAAATCCACCTATCTAGTAAACTTTGACTTATTTAAGCTGGGAGGGGGAGAATCATGCACTCCATTAATTTGATTTAGTAAAAGTCTCAAAACAGGCCCAGAGTTCAGGGTGTGTGTAAGGATAACTCATTCTTCCACCAATGTTTCTTTTTTTTTTTCTTTTTTTTTTTTTTTTTTTTTGGTACTGGGGATGAAACTCAGGGGCATTTATACTCTCAACCCTCTTTTTTATTTTTTATTTTGACACAGAGTCTCACTGAGTTGCAAAGGGCCTCATTAAGTAGCTGAGGCTGTCTGCAAACCACAATCCTCCTGTCTCAGCCTCCCAAATGCTGGGATTACAAGCGTGCACCGCCACACAGGGCTCTACCACTGTTTCTTGAACTGTTTGTGGGCACAGGTGCTTGTCACTTTGGCATGATTTGAGGGGGAATCTAGAAGCGTCTCTCCATTCCAAAACAAACAGGGGGAAAAATTGTCCCCAGATAGCTTTTTAATATGTGAATTTAATCATTCTATTAAAGTAAATAAAACAGCAAGTCTATATATGCTGACTTGCTTTGTTCTTGACTCTGTTCTGAGGGAACAGAGGCCTACGTGTCTCACAGTTCCAACCCAGCCTGGCACAAAGACTGAACAATAAACACCTATTTAATGAACACATTTCCTGATATTTCTATGCAAAGATTTGAGAGTTGTTTATTTTGGTTCATTTACTTATTTATTTATATATTTACTTACTTAGTTATACATACTGGGAACTGAACCCGGGGCATCCTACCTCTGAGCTATACCCCCAGCCTTATTTTATTTTTTTATTTTGAAATAAGATCTTGCTGAGTTGCTGAGGCTGCCTCGAGTCTGTGATTCTCCTCTCTCAGCCTCCCAAATACTGGGATTGCAGGCATGCACCATCACGCCCATCTGCAAAGGGAGATTTTAAAATGTTATTTTTGCCTTTTCTAACAAATCTCTTTTCAGTCCATAAACCCAAGAATTCAAATTATTGAAAAGCTTAAAAAGGTATTAGGTAAAAAGAAAAGTAAAGTAAAAGTAAGAAAGGTAAAAAGGCTTCAGGGTGCAGTGTGTTTCTCTTTTGGAATAATGAAAATGATGGCAAATCTCTGATTTGTAACTGTGTTTTGGCTGGCCTGGCTACAGTCTAATAAATGAAGAGGAGAGAATAATTATTCTTTTCTAATACGTGGATTTAGCTGCTAAATAGTGGAGTACAGTCTTTATCACCAAAATTTTATGACCCAAAATTCAATGTGTAGAAATATATCTTTGTCTTTATAAATTCCTAGTTTTGGAAGGGATTGCTGGGTATTGAACCCAGGAGCATTCTACCACTGAGCTACACCCCCAGCCCTATTTTTAAAAAATATAAGACCTCACTACGTTGCTAAGGCTGGCCATGAACCGGCGAACCTCCTGTCTCAGCCTCCGAAGTACTGAGATTATAAGTATGAGCCACCACGCCCAGTTTATAAATCTTAATTCTAACCTAATTTAATGAACAATTTGGGTGGAAGTAGAGAGTTAACTGACACACACACAAAAATTCTAGCACATAGATTTTCACTAGCCCTGTTATTGAGATTGATCATTAATACACTAAAGAAGGACAAATAACTGAAGCTAAAGATGTCATTTTAATCTTAATGAAAAAATTTTATATAAATCCCCCTCCACCCAGGAGCCTGTGCACCTGTGTTAATCTGCATAGTTTGTAAACTAAAATCTGAATAAGGTATTTTGGAGTAAGTCAAATGGAGCTGTGTACTGTGGTATTATGCTAACTATTAGATTACCTTTTAAAGAGGGAAAAATATATGGCAGGATTGTTTCATTGCAACACTTCAAAGAAAAGGCAATATGGTTATGTTCAATTCAGGAAGGAAAATTGTTTAGTTGCATCTTTGCTAACAGTTTGGAAGCATCCATTGTATTACTTCTGCAATGTTATTGAGCTAGTTTTATTAAGGCAAATTTATAGCAATGTTAGAAATTAATACCACTCTTATTTCCTCCACCGCCTGACTTTATTGAATGCCATGGGGCATATTAATCAGTAAAGCCAAGTAGTGCATGAAATAAAAGTATAAATTAACCTGTAACATGGATGTAAAAGGGGCTTAATAAAATAGAAATAAATAACACTTTAATGATAATCAACCTGCCCTGTCTGAGCCAAGCAAAAAAAAATTGTGGTAATGCCAAACACAGCTTCTAAAGAGCAGCATGTATCGAGATGAGCTAGAAGGAAGCGCACATCAATACGGAAGTCAAAGATGACGACTATGGCCACGCCAGCCAGAGAGATGTGCCACTTGAATATCACCGCACTGTCGCCCAACAGATAAACATGCTGCCTCCAAATATCACCGCACTGTCGCTCAACAGATAAACATGCTGCCTCCAAAGCATTTGAACACTGAGCTAGGCCAAGGTCCCACTTTTTGTCAAATAGCTTAGGAAAAGAAATTATTGTCTTATTGGGCTTCCTGCTCTCATCTCCCCTCAGATATTCTAATTCTTTTAAACGTAGGGTATATGGCTTCTAAATGTATTGATATAAACTGTATTTTCTTCAAATATGTTTGAAGTACAGTAGTATACAGAGATTTTTTAATCTCTTCTGTCTGTGATTAGGGACCCTCTTGAAGTTTTCAGATTATTGCACTTTTTCTCTTTCTCTCTGGATCAAGTAGAAGATACTATTAACATATCACATCTGTAAACTGTTAACTATTTTTAGAAAAAGAGACATCACGGGAAA
This sequence comes from Muscardinus avellanarius, assembly GCF_963383645.1. Classification (NCBI taxonomy): domain Eukaryota; kingdom Metazoa; phylum Chordata; class Mammalia; order Rodentia; family Gliridae; genus Muscardinus; species Muscardinus avellanarius. The sequence continues at coordinate 59,229,058 of NC_137787.1, read as the reverse complement.
ATAATTTTACATACAACTGGATACCTCTCTAGTTCCCTCCAAAAAGTTCTTTCTATAAACAAATGATTGAATCTGATACCATAGTGTAAAACACCCACAAAATGAAATTCAGTGCTTATTTAAAACAAGTAACTGGGATGGGGATGTAGCTTAGTAGTAGGGCACCTGCCTAGCATGCACAAGGCCCTGGATTTGATCCCAACACAAATACATAAAGCCATAAAATAACAATCTCAACTCCTCACAGAAACTCTGAAACAGCCCCACACTTTCATCCTTACCTATGAATCTGTCTACATATGCAATCAAAGGGACACCATGGTTGGGAAGGAGCTCATAATATTTCTGTTATAAGCATCTCTTAACCTTACCAGGTTGATGGAGGAACAAAACATTATGTTAGCATTTAGAATAATAAAATATACCCCCCACATACAAAATGTTGCTTTAACAGTCATTGAAAGAAAATAACCACACACATCTCTACTCAGAATAGTTCTCCTGCAGGGTAGCATTGACTGTAGTTATAAAGGCTATTTCTTATAAAATCCAAATATTATAAGATATAAAATATTTTACATCATTCTAAAATTATATGAAAAATAACCTTTAAATTATAACTTCTGTATTTTGCTTCCTAATGCTGATGCTAAATTCATTTTATTAAATCTTCAAACTCCTGTACCCTGTACCAAACTAATCTCCCTTGAGTGAAGTTCTAATCATGTGTCCCTCTAAAACCCTCCCGGGCTCCCATTGTTGTCCTAGAATAAAGTCCTAAATGTTCCACTGTACATCAGAATACCACAGATAGCTCCTCTGCACGCACCCTGATTCCTCTGTCCTTGTCTTACTGGGGCCCTTTCCAACCCTCCATTGCTTATGATCTTTCTATGAAGCTTCTGTTCCTCTCACAATTACACACTCCACCCTTTCCACTCTCCCCATAAAGACTTCTCAATCTTCAAGTCTTCCTCAAAGGCTTATTCTCCTTAACTTTTTCTCATCACTCTGAGATTACTTTTTTCAATATGGAAAGAACCAGAAATGTTGATCCATGAAAGTGTTGAGCCATCATAGAATTCTAAGGAGTACACCATTTTTTAAAACAAAAATTGTTCAATTTCTTTTTCTTTTTTCTTTTTGTGAGGCTGGGGATGGAACCGAGGGGCATTTTACCTCCGAGCTACACCTCCTGCCCTATTTTTCTATTCTTTATTTTGAAACAGGGTCTCACTAAGTTGAGGAGGGCCTCACTAAGTAGCTGAGGCTGTCCGTGAACCACGATCCTACAGTCTCAGCCTCCTGAATGCTGGGATTACAAGCGTGTGCCACCACGCCCGGCTAATTTCCTTCTTTTATTGGTACATTATCATTATAAATTATAGTGAGAGTCAAAGTGATTCAATATAGACACATACATTACTTGGTGCGTTTCCCTTTGTAACTGCTCAATTTTTTATTGTGTTTATACCAATGTTCAATATCCTTTTCAACATAAAGTTGATGCTTAGTTTTAGGCTTTTTCTTATGAAATTCAAAAGTCATTGGACAGAAATTACTTAGGCTCATAAAATGCTTCTTGACATACTCATGTCTCACATTGTGAGACGATTTTTCTGACATAACAGGCAGTGTTCAGTTCAGGCATGGAATATCACTCTGGAGTTTCTTCTCTGCTAACTGAACAGAAGGATCTAAGACAAGCCATGGTATGTAAAGTGTATGCCCACCGATTTCACAATGGTTTAGAGAGCAAAAGAGTAATTCGGATATCCTAAATTATTGTACAGTGGCGAAAACCCTGCTGACCCAAGTATTCATCAAGGATCCAAATACATACATACATACATACATACATACATACATACATACAGGCTATGAAGCTTCTGCATTTTATCACCCTTAAAATTAAAAACTAAGCCTGAGTCGTATGAGATTACTGGGATTATGGGAGACCCTCTCCTCACTATCACAATCCCAAAAGCATTTCAGATAGTGCATTTTCTCTTTATTTCAGAATAAAAGTTGTAGCTAGAAGTGCCAGAAAACGGCTACCAAAATTAGATAGGGATTCAGCTGAGCTCATGTTTCAAGAAACAGAATTTGGAAGAGGATCATTCTCCTCTCCCCAATTAAAAGACGGAGAAGAAAACTCTAATGCCAAGTTTTTGCCTGTTGATTATACTTAGTGGCACCTCAGTAGCTTCATATAATTCAAGCATAGTAATAATAGACCCTCTGAGACTGGGACCTTCAATAGGCTAGCACAGGGCGATTGCGTTCTAAACATCCACGTTACACATGTACACAGATTGTAAACATCTATGTTATAAAAGTAAAACAACAACAATAACTATAATAATTGTTATAATAACGCTCCAGCCAGAGAAACTGCAGACCGTAAAACAGTATGGGCTCCCCCTGCTGTTCCGACTGCTAAACTTAACTAACATTTCCGGTTGCCAGGGCTCGGCGCCCTGCTTTGAAGGCTGATTCATAAACAAAGGGTAAACAAAACGAAATTAAAACACCGTTGTGTCCATAAATCAGCGGGTCAAGGGGAAGGGGAGGAGGCCCGGGGGTGCTGGGTCGGGCCGGGCCGGGCCGCGCCTGGGTCGCATGAAGTTTTCCAAGTCCGACTTGCTGTGATGGAGTCTGATGCCCTTTGGCAAACTGGGCGCGGCGCCACCTCTCATCTCCGCCCCGCGCCGCGCAGGCCGGCCTAGCCCAGCCCGGCGCTCTAGGGGGATTATTTTGGAGGAGCTGTAATGACATGGAACAGGAGGCTGGCTTCACATCTTGTCCAAGCGAGATCCCAAACCTCGGCCGCGGTGGCTGGTGGGGCTCCGCAGGCTAATGAGGGGGACCATCTGCAGTGCTTGGCTGGCAGCTGCGTCCCCGCGTCCTGTGCCAAGGCCTCCTAATGGGAGGGTCTTCCGGGGGCTCCGGGGGCACTTCGCCGCTCGAAATCGAGAGACAAGCAAATATTTAACTATTCGCGTATATGCATTTTAGTGCGCCTTGTCCTTTCGAGTGTGGGCCTCGGGATGTATTGTGAGTGTATCTGTAAGTTTGTCTCCATGCAGGGGCCACATTCAGGGACATCTGCCCCCGCCCCAGCTCCCACCTCTCCGAGCGAGAATAATAACCTATGTTCATTTCTTTTGCAAACATTTTATAGACTGTCTCGAATGGAAAACAAATTCCAACTGAGTGGCTGGGTTGTGTGTTGATACCACTATTACACAGTCACAGAACAATCTCTAAAGAAAAAACATAAATATACATTTTCCTTCCTTCAAATATGTTCATCTGCAATATTGAGTTAATTTTTTATTTTACCATTTCAAAAAGTAGGAAGAAATTAAATTCAAATGATAAATCTTAAAATCTTTATGAGAAAACTTCAAATTATGATGGAATGACATTTTGAAGCATTTACTTGGCAGCATATGGGAAATTATATAAGGATTATAGTAGGCATCAAAATATTTTAAGGCAACCATTAAACAGTTTTAAAGATAGACCTAATGACAAACTCAGCATTTAAAATAAGTACTTACATACTACAAAGCTGATTTAAAAGAGCATAAATTATTTTATTTTGCTGTAACTCTCCAAATTTTATGACAACCTAACTCTATTATTCATTTCTGTTTCAATTAATCCACTGTCATTGACAGAGCCTTAGTGAAATCAATTATCTTTTTCCTAAAAAATTAATAATAGTACTCCTTCTCAAGTACTTATTTGAACCATATTCAATTATATAAGCTCAGCTTCTATGTAAAGAGGTAAAAGACACAGTGAAGAAAACAGATCAACTGTGGATCTTAAGATTTTTTGAAACCAAGGCCTATTACTTATACCAAAAGTTACAAGATGCTTACTAAAACCAAGGGAAAAATGGCAACATTTTAACTAGATCAATAATGAGCCTATGTGATTTTTTAATATGAAATATGTGGTTTTAAGCAAAACCTTAAAATAGGCTTGCAGTATAGTTTACATAAATCTCGCACCACCATCATGGCCAGCTATTTTACCATCTAATGTAAGATTTTAAGTATTATTTCCCCAACAGCACAGTAACATAGATTGTACTATAAAATAAGACTATGACAATTCTTATTTCCTGAAACCTCCTCTTAAACCACCTCTACCTTCCAAAAACATTACAACAAGTTTCAGTTTAGATATCATTATTTTCTATTAGTAGCACACACAGAAATCCGAATGACATCTCTTTAAAAGTTCCTTATCACCTTCAGTTTGTTTTCATAATAAATTTCACATAGAGTATTAGTACTAATAATTGATTTTAGCAATAAGTAAAAATAATAAGTATATAAACAGTCCCCACTATTTAATGAAAGAAATGTCTCCACTTCGGGTTTTATGTATTACCATTTGAAGTCCCTTCCTAACCCTAGTAAGATTCGCTATGGCTTAATTAAATGAGAGGAATGGCCTGCCAAAGAGTCTTTGTTCTTAAAATAAATACTGCGTGTTTTTGGTTTACCTGCAAACCATCAGACCCTATTTCTATCTGAGAAGAAATTGGGCTCCCACCTAAATCTGCTTCTTATATATCTCAAATAATGTCTTTTGCCTGAAATCCGTATGTGTTTGCATAGCATACCAGCTACAAAGATCATCTTCGGAGGTTCCTGCTTTCTTAAGCATTTGAGAGTTGAACCAGTGAGGAAGTAGCCTGCACAGAGCAGAAATATTCGCTACTTAAAAATGAATGTGCATTACACTTACACCGTGTCCTCTGTGCTGTCTGTGGTGACATTCCGTAGCTATTACATACCCTATGCATATGTTCAAATATATCTACAAATGAAAAACAAAAAGCTAAAAATTCACTGGCCAAAATTGTTCTGCTCCGTCAATACGACAAGAATATTTCAAATAAATGATCTCAAATCCTTTGCATTGGTCTGATCTTCCCTCCTTCCACCCCTGCCCACCTTTTCTCTATACTTTCACCCATAATTCCTTCTGCTCCTTTCTGGCCACATTGTAATGATTCCCCCATTATGTTGATGGGGAAAGAAAAAAAGGAAGCTGAGAGGTAAGTGGAGACAGCAAGACAGACGTTGTCTCCGATTTGAGAGACTCGATGCAGTTCTCCTCTTCTACCACTAGCTGGCGCCAGAACTCCAAAGATGCCATGATATACTGCGTCATAGCTTGCTAATTAACAAACTCGTTTTCAAACTGATCGTAGATAGCGCGGACAACATGAAATGATTTTAACTATGAACATGTAGTAAAGCAGCAACAAAGGGGCTGCCACTCTGATTAGAGTAACTTCATTTCACGCCTCCAAGCTTTTGTCTTCAAAGAAAAGAAAAATGCATCTTTAAGGAATGCAAAGTTTTTATTATTATCATACACGGATAATAAGCTAAGGGAAAGACTCTTTTTTCCCCAAAACTATTCACTATACATATAAAACTGAACGTTTTTCCCATTATATAATGCTCTGTTAACCTAAATGAAGTGCCTTTTTTTATTATTAGTAGTATTATTATGCCTTTCTTCTAAGACAGAAATGGCTGACCACCAGGGTCACACAGACAGCGACTTTACTGCACTAGCACCTAATTCACTCTCTGCTCTTCTTTCTACCAACTAATTTCAGCTTTCCCCTTCGTAGCACACATATTCCAAGAGCCCATCTTCTGGTTTCCTCGTCCTCCCCTCCCCTCTCCTTGTAAAAGCAGAACAGTTCTCTTCTGGACTCGGTCCCTGAAGGGAGATACCCACCATGCTCATTCTAAGGAAAGCTGGTCCCTGGGCAAAGTGTAGGAAACAGTGCGTTTGGTACACGATATTAATTTATCGTTGTGCAAGTAAGATGGGCTGAGTTTAGGTCTGGATGGAACAAAACCTACTGTGAAAAATTCAACTTATATAGGAAAGTGACAGAAACCCATTATTTTGACAAAATAAAGTGAATAAATAATTTCTTTTTTTGGTGGTGGTGGTACTGGTGTTCCTGGAAGCCCTTCTACCTCCGGGCTACACTCCCAGAGCTATTGTATTTTTGGAAATAGGGTCTCTTAAGCCAGGGCGGCTGGCTTCGAACCTGCGTGATCCTCCTGTCTCCGCCTCCCAAGCAGGGGGATTACAAGCGTGCTCCACCACGCCCGGCATTTGTGAATAAATAATTCTAAAAGGAAATGCTTCATAATTTGATTGCAACGTTTTTTTTTTTTTTTAATGTTGTTGGTTTGCTTTGGTTTTTGTGGTACCTTCTAGCTACATCCCAGCACTATTTTTTTTATTTTTATTTTGAAACAGGGTCTCGCTCGGTTGCTAAGAGTCTCACTACTTGCTGACGCTGTCCTAGAACCTACCATCCTCCTGTTTCAGGCTCCCAAGTATTGGGATTACAGATGAGCACCACCAGGCCTTGCTGTGAATGTTTTTAAATTGCTGGTGATACTCATTAAAATCAATTACCCAGCCCACCCCTCACTTCCTCCTGATGCTGTGAAGGTCAGACAGTTGGATGAAGAGAGGAAGGGGAAGAACTGATTACCCTGAGCTTTCTTGTGACTTTTTGTTTGTTTTCGGTACTGGGGGTGAAACCCAGGAAAGCAGTCTACCTCCAAGCTACAACCCCAGCCCTATTTTTCAGTCTTTATTTTTGAAGCAGGGACTCACTAAGTTGCAGAGGGCCTCACTAAGTAGCTGAGGCTGGCTGGGAACCTGCTGTTTCAGCCTTCCAAAGTACTGGGATTACAAGCATGTGCCACCATGCCCAGCTTTCATAGGTTAAAAAATGTCAAGCTTTCCTTTTAACCTTTCCTCGGATTCCTCAGAGAAAGAATGATGAGCTTTATCTTGGATGGACTTGCCTTACCCTGTACTAAGAGTAAGATTAAAACATGTTTTCTGCACAATTGCCCCTGGAGAGCTGTAGGGGACTGGTCCCAGGACCCCCTAGATATGTCGATGTCCCTTGTATAAAATGCATGAGTTTGCATATAACCTATGTGCATCCTCCTCCATACTTAAAATCATTCCTAGTTTACTTATCTTACCCAATACAATGCAATACAATGCAATGCTATGTAAAAAGTTGTTATATTACTTGGGATATAATAACAAGAAACAAACTCTGTACATATTCAACAAAGAAAAAACTTTAAAAAAATATTTTTCAATCTGTGATTGCTTGAATCTGTGGATGCAAAACCAGAGGATACCGAGTCAGCTCACCAGCCAAACTTACATATGTGGTCCCTCAGATGTGATGAATTCTGGGTCCTTTTATGGGCTGAATTTCCACTTAGAATATCAACAATTCATTCTTGAATCTTCACATAAGGTCCCAGAAACGAATCAAGGCAGAGAGTGGCCTGTAATACAAACTAATGTTGTTGTTTTTGAATGGCCTTTTGATTTTCCAGTTGAAAGTCCCTTTATGAACTCTTAAAAAAAAAAAAACAAACACCTGGATGACTCTGATATAGGAGATAACATTCAGAAAGTGAAAGTGAAGTTTGAGGAAAGCGTGAAAATTCTGCACAGCCAACACGATGCAGAGCCTGTTGAATGACTACGGGAGGGTCAGATTTAATCCTTGGCTGGGCTTTTTCGGGAAGTGTAGCAACAGGGGTGCTGCATCTCCCACACCTGGCAGTGCCCTGGTCTTCGTGGTGACTGCATTTACCTTTGGTTACTTGCTGGCCTTGACCTTTAGGTGGACTGACTGCATTAGGCGCTACTGAAACCAGCAAGTGCCTCTCCAAAGCCTACTGCAGGCCTGAGCCGTATGCAGTTTAATTCATATTCCGCTCGACATGCCCGTTTTATTTCCAGTGGAAATTGCTCATTTAATTGCACTGTAAGTTTTATGGGGTATGCCCCGGGCTGCGTTCTTTATGCTAGGCATTTCAGTATTTATGAGCAGAGCTATACCCCAAACTTCAAACATAAAGTAAAACCAGCAAAATATGCTCTCCTCTGGTTCCATAAATACTTTTCACCAGTATCATTATTTTTCCAATGAAATTAAATGAGTGTGTTAAGCCTGTGACATAGGCTATTGCTTGGTATCTCCAGAGTTGCTTTTGTCCTTCATATTCAAATGCAATGCGGCTCCTCTTTCTTGCTAAGAATAAGACTGCAGAAGGGCAAGCCTGGTCCATTCTCTGCATGGTCCAGCTGTCCAGTAACAATAAGGACTTCCTGTGTTTATTGTCTAGAGAATTTTTATCCATGAGACTAACCTGTACTAACCTTAGTGGTTTTTGCTTTTTAATGAGTAGTGCCTGCTTCTAGGTCACACCTACATCCACCAAATAAAGACTCTGGATTAAAGATCTAATGCATGTATTTCAGAAGGCTGCTGGTTTAAAGAAATGAATATGTCAGCCTCTACTGCAGGTGGTTCCTGTGTTTGGGGACAGGAGCAGACAGAGAGGATTTTACCTACAGCAAATCAGAATATGTTCCTACACTACCAAAATGGCATAGGGGTCCACCTAGTTTTTTTAAACCTATGGCTTTTATCTGCTACTGTTATCTTACTATAAAAAAAAAAGTACATGAAGCTGGGCATGGTGGTGGCACATGCTTGTAATCCCAGTACTTGGGAGACTGAGACAAGAGGATCACAGATTCAAGGCCAGCCTCAGCAATGTAGTAAGACTCTCAGCAACCAAGTGAGACCCTGTTTCAAAACAAAAAATAAAAGCTGGACGTGGTGGCGCACACTTGTAATCCCAGCATTTGGGAGGCTGAGACAGGAGGATCCGGGTTTGCAGCCAGCCTCATCTACTTAGTGAGGCCCCCCACAACTTAGTGAGACCCTGTTTCAAAATAAAGAATAAGAAAAAGGCCGGGCGTGATGGCGCGCAATTGTAATCCCCGCGCTTGGGAGGCAGAGACAGAAGGATCACGCAGGTTTGAAGCCAGCCGCACTGTTTTACCAGACACTGTTTCCAAATAAAAAGTATAAAATAGGTCTGGGAGTGTAGCCCAGAAGTAGAAGGGTTTCCAGGAACCCGGTACCACCAAAAAATAAATAAATAAGAAAAAAATAGGGCAGGGTGTGTAGTTTGGAGGTAGAATGGCCCTGGGTTCTATCCCAGTACCACAATAAATAAATAAATAAATAAATAAATAAATAAATAAATAAATAAATAAAGTAGCTCAGAGGAGGAATGTCCCTGGGTTTAATTCCTCGTCACACACACACACACACACACACACACACCATGAAAGCATGTTTCCAGGAAATTCCAGAGTTTTAGACCAATGGTTTTGATAAAGGCCATGAATGGCTTTTCAGGTGATTTCACTGGAGACATATGAGTGGAACCCTCACCATGAGAGTTTCAGAAAAGAAAAACAGGGAGAGAATATAGACAAGAGGTAGAGAACAAGCCACCTTTCTATGTGTTCCAGACCTGTCGTCGGGTAAGCGAGGGTGCTCACCATACTGAGGGAGGTGAGGGCATACTGAGAGCCCCGGAGAAAAGGGACAGACCTCAAGGACTAAAGAGTCAATGTGGGAGCAAGTCTAAGTTGTGTTTTCAAGAGGAAAGGGAACATTTCCAAGACTTAGAAGGAGCTAGCGGAAATAACATAAACCACTGGAACGATCATTCTTAAGCGATTGCCTCCAGCGTACTAGATCCCGGTGATTTTAAGGATGGGGATCCTTAAATGTAAATGGGGAGGGTTTGGGCACCTTAAGAAAGATATGGCTTCTTCCTTCCCCAAAAAGCACCGGGGAAAGTAATCCCTGCAAATCTTGCAGAGTATACACTGTACACCCTGGATCAGCTTCCATATAAGACTTGACTGAAGCCTATTTATCACACATGGATGTGACCATTCTTAGATTAATGGGATTCAGCGCAGGTACAAGGGACTGAAAACCCAAATAACACTGCCTTACACAAGATGGAGATTGTAGTAGTTAATAGGACCGTCCACAAACTCTGGTTGCCCTCCCATTGGTGTACGTAATTTGATGGCACTCCCGCTGAAGTTCGGCATGCTCACAAGACTTGCATTGGTCAGCAAAGTCAGCATGCCATGTTCAGGTGAAAGCTCCAACAGTATACAGTTTACTACCTTCCCTTTGCCTGTCCCAGCTCTAGCGGAAGCTTGAGTAAGATGGAATGCTGCTGGACGTGGTAGCACATACCTATAATCCCAGCTACTTGGGAAGCCAAGGCAGAAGGATTGAAAGTTCAAGGCCAGCCTCAGCAACTTAAGGAGACCCTGTCTCAAAATAAAAAATAAAAAGGGATGGGATATAGCTCAGGAGTAAAGTGTCTCTGGATTGAATCCCCACTAATAATAATAATAATAATAATAATAATAATAATAATAATAATAATGGAATTCTGTTAGCCTGGCTTTCAGAGTACCCACAATGAACACCATAATTGACAGGGTTCCCCTGCTGACCAGCACTGGACATGTGGCATGACCAAGAAACAGACTTCAGTTGTGTTAAGACACAGATTAAATTTCTTTCTTACATGTGAGTCTGGGAGAGAGGCCCAGGACAGGCACCAGCATCCAGGGGCTCGAGACCTGAGCCCCTCTGCCCTGCACTTGCCCAGCCTGCATGGCCATAGCCAGCGCAGAGGGCCTGTGGTGTGTTCTTAGCAGGAGGGGGTCAAGAGGCAAAAGACGCGATGCCTCTCCAGGAGGCCTCAGAAGATGCCTCCCTTCAGAGTAGCCAGCTCAGGCTAGAACTCGGTCTCATGGCTACACCTAGAGCTGCAGGGGAAAGGGAATGAGTGAGGACTGGGTGAGGCCAGCAAAAGTTGTGGGCTGTTTCACCACCTCAGGGATGAAGGGGGAGAGGACTGCCACTATGCTCTTTTTTTTTTTTTTTTTTTTTTTTTTTTTGCATTCTACCTCCAAGCTACACCCCCAGCCCAATTTTATTTCTTATTTGGAAACAGAGCCTCACTAGGTTGCTGAGATCCTCATTAAGTTGCCAAGGCTGGCTTTGAACCTGTGATTCACCTGTCTCAGCCTCCCAAGTACTGGGATTACAAGCATGTGCCACCCTGTCTGGATTTCAAGGGCTCCTTCTATAAACATTCAGGGATTAGGACTTTACTCCCACACCCCTGTATTTATAAAAATACAGTGGTAGAGCCAGGCATGTGGCGCATGCTTGTAATCCCAGCATTCAGGAGGCTGAGACAGGAGGCTCGCAGTTCTCGGACAGCCTCAGCTACTTAGTAAGGCCCTCTGCAACTTAGTGAGACCCTGTTTCAAAATAAAGAATAAAAAATAGGCCAGGGTGGTGTAGCTCGGTGGTCAAATGCCCCTGGGTTCCATCCCCAGACCCATAAAAAATAATTTTAAAAAAATATAGCAGTAGGGCGGGTGTGGGCGGGGCTCCCTTAGGTGAGCCCCTCAACCAGAAGGCCCAGGAGGTCCAGGCCGCATGGCCCCAACCCCAGGAGGGTGGGCAGGCACGGGCGAAGGCAGGACACCCTTAGGCAACCCCCCCCCCAACCCGGAAGGCCCCAGAGGTCCAGGCCCCGATGGGCGGGCTCAGGTGGGGCACCCTTAGGTGACCCCCCTCCCACCCAGAAAGAGAAAAAATTTTCATTGCTACCGAGTGCCTGATCCCACATCCTCCCCAAACCACACATACTCTCTTCTCTTATTTTAAAAAAAGAAAAAAAAATATTCAAGAGGGGTTTAGATGGCCGCGGCGGCAGCTAGAATATTGGAAATGCAGACAAAACATATCCATCTGAACTGGAACTTTTGGAAAAATTCCCCGCGAAGGAGGACTGCTGCTTTTCAACATCGTTAAGAATCCGGGACATCACCTGTAAGGAGAGAGTCTAGCGGAGACCTAGGAGGAAGGTGGCAACAGCAGTGGCCGAGATGGCGGTGGAGACTTGGATTTGGGAGAGGCAGACATCTGATCCAACCCACCCTGATCCTCTGAAGAAATTACCCCAAAGGTTGAATGCTACTGTCGCACATGCCTAGGAACACTGGACATTATGCGGTATGGGGAAAGAGCTTGGAAAAGATTTGAAATGGTGGAGGCAGTAGCATTGGCAGCAGCAAGTACTCAGAGGAGGCAGAGATCTGACGTAATACACCTGGAACTTTTGAAGAAATTACCTCAGAGGCAGAATACTACCGCCACGCACCCTTGGGAACGTGGGATAACCTGCTGGGTGAAGAGGGTGCTCAGATCGGAGCCTGCCAAGGGGTGAGGCCAGTGCTGGGGCCAGCGAGGCCAGGATCAGAGCCTGCTGTGAGGCAAGGCAGATGATAGGGCTTCTGAGGCCAGGATCGGAGCCTGCCGAGTGGTAAGGCCGGTCCCAGGGCCATCGAGGCCATGATCAGAGCCTGCTGTGAGGCAAAACCAGTACTGGGGCCTCCAAGGCCTGGATAGGAGCCTGCCAAGGGGTTAGGCCAGTGCCAGGACCAGCAAGGCCGGGATCGGAGCCTGCCTTGAGGTATGGCCAGTGCTGGAGCCTCCGAGGCCGGGATCAGAGACTGCCATGGGGTGAGGTCAGTGCTGGGGCCAACAAGGCCAGGACCGGAGCCTACCATGAGGCAAGGCCACTACTAGGCCACTGAGGCAGGGATTGGCACCAGCCGAGGCCGGTGCCAGGGCCAGCAAGGTCGGGATCAGAGCCTACTGTGAGGCAAGACCAGTGCTGGGACCTACGAGGCCGGGATCAGACTCTGCCGAGGGGTAAGGCTGATGCCAGGGCCAGCGAGGCCGGGATCAGAAACAGCTGTGAGGCAAGGATGGAGCTGGGACTTGGCGAGACCAGGATAGGAGCCTGCCGAGGGGTTAGGCTGGTGCCAGGGTCAGCGAGGCTGGGATCAGAGCCTGTCGTGAGGCAAGGCCGGTGCTGGAGCCAGCAAGGTCGGGATCAGAGTCCTCCGGGTGGCCAGGCCACTACTGGGGCTGTCAAGAGTGGGATCAGAACTTGCAATGTGGTATGCACAGAGAAATAGCACAGAAAATAAAATCTAGATGCTTCCTCTAATTAGCAAGAACTAGGAGGAAAGGGTGTACAGGAGGAGATTGAGTAGTAGAAAGGACCCTATTGAAAAGCAATTAAGGTGACCAATCAGAGGAGAGGGGATGGGGGAGGATGGAATATCTTTAAAACTCATGAGGCTTGTAAACAATTATATCAAAGATCATCACCAATTAAGCATGGGATCGACGGAGAGGGAGGGAATGGGATGGGGACTTATTGGATGATATGTGCTTGTATATCCTCTCAAGTCTTGTATTCCAAAGTGATATATCATTAAAATAATAATAATAATAATAATAATAAAGAAAATAACAAGGAAAATTGTGACTTTCAAGGTGGGAAGTGTGTATTCATGATGTGAATATGTGCTATGACATAACATGGCTATACAACAGTGTACTGACTGAAAATGAAGCCACTGCTGAAAATACTGCAAAGCTGGTTGTATAACATGCTATGATGTCATTTGGTTCTCCTTTGCCATGATTCCATCTTAAATCTCCTCTAATTTGTCTAGGACTATTAAGAAAAGAGCATTTTTGTGCTATATTATTTCCATGGTCAAATAAAAGACTTAATTTATTTTTTTAAAAAATACAGCAGTAGTTAGAAGGTTCATATGAGTGAAGAGAAACTGAAGTTACCTTCAAGTGTTTTGTTGTTTGGATGAGTTCCTTTTCTCCCATGATATCTCTATGGTAATGTTGCCAAACCAGACCCCTTTGCCCACTGAGCAATGTGCCAATCACTGGAACAATGCATTCCGAAGAGAGAATTAATTCCCAAGGCAGTCAAGCCCGTGGAATCAAGAGAGTGGGTTTCACATCCACCCATCTCCCCAACATAGACTGGAGTATTTTATGGGATAAGAAGGCAGGGGGAAGGTGACTGGAAATAAGAAAAAGTGAAGGAATGGGTGGTTTGCACATGTCTAATCAAACCTCACAGCTTTTCATAGAACACATGTTCAGAAAATGGCTGTATTAACAGACTCTGAAGGCAGAGTTTTGGCTCTTTGATAACAAAAGGTCACCCACTTGCACAGGCCTGGGCAAAAGGTCAGAGGTTTCAACCAGTTTGAGCTACCTCCATGTGCCTGGAAAGCAACTTGAGCAATCATTACCTTCATGACCCACATGTCAGAGGTCTTATCTGTAGCAGCGCTAATGGGAATGGGCTGCTCAGCTACATGACCTCCAGAACTGATGATAAAAGCAAGTGAAGCTGGAACGCTTATTCAGGGCTGGCCTTGGTTTCAGTAAGAGACTATGAAACCACAGTCCTCACAATGAGACTTGAAATGGCACTCTCTATTTATTCCCTGGGCTTGTTTGTCTACTTTTAAGTAAATACCACAACAGAGCTGGGGGTGGGTGGAGCTCAGTGGTAAAGCGTTTCTCTAGCATGCACGAGGCCCTGGTTTTGAACCCAGCACTGCAAAAAAAGAAAAAGTAAGAGAAATGAATGAGTACCACAAAAGTCAAATTTTTATTATCTGCTCTGGTATCTTGTTAATAGTCCCAGAAATCAAAGACACAGGGAGAGAAATAATGGCACAAGGTAAGAATTACATTCAAAGTAACATGGCTGCACAGTCTTTCTTTCTTGCAAAGACCAGAATTATAGAAAAGTAGATCAAAGTGATCAATTCTAACACCGGGGAGTCATTTTCCCACTGTGTCTGATCTGACGCTGGCAGCAGGGATGGGTGCTGCCACCTTTCAGGGTCAGACCATGGTTGATCTGGTAGGCAGGACAGTCATTGAAGAGACTGGGTGAAATTGGTCACAGGCGTGTATTTCTCTGCAGGAAGCATCCAGTTCTTTTCAGAACATACTCAATTCAGAGCAGAGTAAAAACCTTTTGTTTGTTTTAGTTTCCTATCTGAGTTTACTTTTTGATCATCATTCCTTATATCGAAATGCTTTTAACTTTCAAAACTGTTTTGAGCTATTTGGGGTGAGCACTACACCCACACCAGGATGGGAATAGAGCCTGGCCACAGTGTACTGATGGTCCAAGATGTAAAGAGAAGAAAGGCAACTTTTATAGCAAAATTATCCATCAAGATGAAAATCCAGCTGGGTATATTGGCGCACAAATATAATTCCAGTACTTGAGAGGCTGAGACAGGAAGATCACAGGTTCATGGCTAACCTGCTCTAATTTAGCAAAACCCTGTTTAAATAAATAAAGAAATAAGACCGTGAGTATAGCTCAGAGGTGGAATGCTCCTGGGTTCAATTTCCAGTATGAAAGGAGAGGAGAGAGATCAAAGCAGGGAGCCTGAAGCCGGGGGTGGTGTGGTGTTCATCCACCCTTTCATTCTCTTCTTTGACTTCTTTTTCAGCTTCCTCGCTTTAGTTAAATAGTGGGAACCCTGCTGTCTATCTCTGGGGTTCAAGCCTGCCTGGGCAGGTTAGTGGAACTGGTGGGGCAGGCTCTGCAGAGGCCCGCGGGGGCCCCTGGCAATGGACTCAAACTGGGTCTGCTACTTAAATTCAAACACATCCAGACAAGTCTAGCAAATTAGCAGGGGTGGGGAATGGAGCAGATTTGAGATGTAGAAAAGCCTCCCAAAAAACAAACCTCCTTCTCAGGACAAAGAGAGCCCTTAGTGACAGGAGATAGAGATAAATTTATTTCCTCCTCTCAAAACAATTTTTATGATTTCTTTTTTAGTCGGGAAATTGGGATCCAGGTCAGAATCTGTGTACCTAATAAGATTATCACTGTTAAAAGCTCAAATAAGATTTGCTATCAGGTCAAAAACAAGCCAGAGTGCCCATGTACATATTAGCCAAAGATACCCCGCCTCAGAGCCTGGCCAAGGGAGAGACTGAGCCGAGTAACTGCAGTTCAGACCCAGAGAGCCGCTCCTGGAGGGCCTGCTTGGCAGGCACGCTGCTAAGCTAGAGGCCCAAAAGTTCCCAGCTAGTGAACTGGCCCAGACATTTCTTCTCACAGGTTTTCCTTCCCACTTCTTCCCACAGGGAGAGATGAGAAAATGGTGACCCAAAGAACATGCTATGGACTGAATTGCAATCCTCTAAAATTCACTCCCAGATGGTGGCTGGCTGCAAGACAGGAGGTGAGCTCTCACCAGAGAACCAAATCAGCCGGCACCTTGGCCCCTCAGCCTCCAGAACCACGAGAAAAGTGGCTGTTGTTTAATCACCCATCATGGTATCTTGTAGCCCAAGCAGACTGAGCCAGAACCACAGGCCTAGAATCCCAGTGCAGGGATCTCTGGTTAATAAACCAAAGCACACAGTTTAGGCTTAAACTCAATGCGTTCTCCTCCGCTTAATCCCAATCCTAGTTTCAGCTTCTTTTCTCCCTTAAGACAGCTAGATTCATGGGATAAGAAAACAAAATAAAAAAAAATAGTGGTCTGAAATCTGATTTAACAAAGCCTGAGAAAGAGCAAGGAGTGACCTCGCGCTTAAATCACTAAAACTTTTATCATTCTGTGTGTGTGGTGCAGCAAATGGAACCTAGAGGCATGCTACCACTGAGCTACACCCCAGGCCTTTTTAATTTTTATTTCAAAACAGGTTCTCACTAAATTGGCATGGAATTTGCGATCCTCCTGTCTCAGCCTCCCTAGTACTGGGATTACAGGCGTGTACCACCATGCCTGGAAAATCACTAACACTTTATGAGAGCAGACTTGACCATATAGATCTCAAAGCATATTTTTAGGGTGCCACAGTGACAAGCAGGTGAAGAAAAACTGGGTACAAAAACTAAATTCCAAGACCATAGCCCAAAACAGAATTCCAAGACCATAACCCAAAAGAAACAAAAATGTTAATAAGAATTTAAACATTAACACTTCTCTCTGGCCTATAAACTGTAGAGGAGTGGTATTTTCTGGAACACATCCATTTTTGTAATTACTTAATGGAATAATCCAATTAGGCTATATTTACTAAACTGCAAGCTGACAACCAAGAGTTTTTCCATCTTTTGATATATCTTAAAACATGTTTAGGTACTTTAAACTGCCATTTCCACACAGATTTATTAGAAAACTAATGGTACATAATGTAACTGTTCTAGTTTAATAAAGAGAAGATTAATGTGGTCCCTTAAAACAAAGAATGATGTCAAATGCTCTTTAAAATTGTAATATTTGCTATGAATTTTACTTGGAAAGAAAATATTCATGTGAAGTGTGGTTCAAACATCTTCCTGGCCATAGAACTTTTTTCAGAAGTTGACTTTTACACAAACATCTCTTTTAACAGGAAGAAAAGCAGATCTGGTCCAGGGGTGCTGGTAAATGTTAGCTCACCAGAGGAAATGATCTGGAGGCTTACTGCAGTGTAAACGCTCCCACCATCAGCCCGCGCTCAATGCAGAATTGAAACAAGAAGTGTTCATCAGGTCTTGCAAGCTGCATACCTTCAAAACCTCCCCAGTGCAGCCCCAGAACTCATTCCCCTCTTCCTCATGCCCCAAGGGGCACAGTTTAAAACTTAATAGTAAGATAACTGTATACAGAGACACTTTTTGATGGTTATCTCTAAACTTGATAAACTACTGCTTATCAATGCTTGGAAATTCTATTTCCCTAGTCTTATGATTCAATGAGGCTACTATAAAATTCACAGGAATTTAGTAACCAGAAATAGATGACTTTTCCTGCTCATTTAAATAACTTTTTACCGTCATACAGTTATATTCCCAGTCTATAGATTTCCCCATCAAATTTAGTGTTATACAAATTAATTTGGAAAAGTTGGCTCTTAAAATTATAAAGAACTGGGCATGGTCATGCACACCTGTAATCCTAGTACTTGGGAGGCTGAGGCAGGAGGGTTGCAGTTTCCAGGATGGCCTCAGCAATTTAATGAGGCTCTCAACAACCTCGTGAGACCATGTTTCAAAATAAAAACTAAAATGGGCTGGGGGGATAGCTCGGAGGTAGAATGACCCTGGGTTCAATCGCCAGCAACACACACACACACACACACACACACACACACACACACATGCACAAACTTATAAAAGAACACAGGCATTATCTTCTTTCCTCCTCTCCCTCACTCCCCTCAAAATCAACCTCTTCTCCCTCTCTCTCTCTCATTCTCTCTCTTTCTTCCTCTCCTCTCTCTCTCTCATTCTCTCTCATCTACATCTCTTTTCTTCACTTGTCTCTCTCCAAAAGTTATAATCCAGTTGGAGATGTTCACCTAGTTGAATGAGGAATTCGTGCAGAAGCAACGCAAACTGCAAGGACTTAGATGCAGGATTTAGGAGTTAGAGGAGTCCAGAGGAAAGACCAGACCAAACTGACACTACTCACTCTGTAGTGTTTCTGAGAAAGCCAGTGAGCCTGAGGGTTTGCTATGGTCACGTGACGAAGCCCAGTTAGAGCAAGCTGCCAGCCAAAGCAAGACGGTCGCCGGTGCTGATGGTCCGCAGAAAGATAAAGGGCACTGAAGAAGCTTCCCGGCCTGTGCCACTTCTTGGCAATACCTACATTTTCTCTCTTCTTTTCATGTGTTTGGGGTTTTGTTGTTGTTGTTGTTGTTGTTGTTGTTGTTGTTGCTGTCGGCACATATCTGTTTTGTTGCTTTCTTCCCCTCATGACTCTCTCTAGTTACCTTCATTTTAATTCAGTTTAGTATTTCACGCTCTCAGGGAACAGGAAATACACATTTCCTCATGCATACTAGGAATCAAAAGAAATACTTGTACATCTTTCCATCGGCAGATCAAGTTCACAAAAAAGAAAAGGGAGAGACCTGGGCCACAGAGTTAAGACTAGCGATGTAGAAGGCTGTCCTTCCAACACCTCCGCCTACTGGAAAGTGAGCCAGTTACTACACACACATTCATGGGGCCCCTGCTGTGCACCAGGCATTGTGCTCTGGAGACCAGTTCTGCCCTCCAGGAGCTCCAGTTAGCCTCCAACTTATTAGATTTGTTTGCTTGCTTGCTTTTGTGGGGACAAGGAGCCAGGTGACCTATTTGTTAGCAAACTAGTCCCATTTTGCCTGGCTCACCGTATGGCCAATCTTTGAAAAGACACATTTCACAAAGAGAACAGACTTAGTCACGAAGCAGCCAAGTGTGTGGGGACAGGAGAGCTAGTCTCAAATCTTCCTCCCCAAGGATGAGGCTTAGGGGCATTTATGGGATAAAGGAGCAGAGGGGACTGAAGCATAGGGGAAAGTGATTAGAGGTAAGGAAACGTGAAGTAACTGATGGTCTGTGCATAATTAAACTTCAAGGCTCTTCATGGGACACATGTTTAATAATGGTGGTGTTCACATGCCATCTCTAAGTTCCTGGAAAACAATTTAGGCAATCATCACCTTTATGACCCCTGTGTCAGAAGCGTTATCTGTTGCAAACCTACTGGGAATAGGTTGTTTAGGAAAGTGACCTCTAAATTTGGTGATAAAGCCCGGTGTGGTGTCGCAAGCTTGTAATCCCTACGCTTGGGAGGCAGAGACAGGAGGATTGCACAGGTTCAAAGCCAGCCCCTGTTTACAAATAAAAATATAAAAAATAGGTCTGGGAGTATAGCCTGGAGGTAGAAGGGTTTCCAGGAGCCCCAGTAAATATATATATATAATATATATATATAATATATATATTGATAAAAGCAAGTAACAAAAGCAAGTGAAGCTTGGGGATTTACTCATGTTTTCCCTTGGTTTCATTTTCTCATTCCAGGCCATATTTAAATACCTCTCATACACCCTACAAGGTCTAATCCGAGGCTGCCTTCTGCCGAGGAGAGGAGGAGTGCTGCTGCTGGAAGGGCAGATGGGAAGTGGGGAGGCAGAAGCATGTACCACCATGTTTGAAAAACAGATTTATTTATTTCTGTACAACTAGTAAGCAGTGTAGTATGGATTCAAAACCAGCTAGTGTAACTTCAGAGCTCTTCTCAGTATACTATTGCATGGCCTAAAGAATAACACCAAAATTGTCACAAACAAGTCAATGTTTTCCAATGAGTAGCATGAGATTATATTATTACAATTTACCTCATCTAAGCCAGGTATGGTGGCACATGCCTATAATCCCAGTACTTGGGAGACTGAGACAGGAGAATCAAAGGTTCAGAGCCAGCCTCAGCAACTCAGTGAGGCCCTCCATAACTTAGTGAGGCCCTCCATAACTTAGGAGACCCTGTTTCAAAATAAAAAAGAATAAAGTAGGGCTGGGAGTATAGCTTAGGAGCCCCCAGTACCATAACACACACACACACACATACATATATATATATATATATATATATATATATATATATATATATTACTATAATATATACTATACTTAGTGTAATATATATATATATATATATGTTCTAAGTGTAATATGTATATGTATATATACATATATTCTAAGTGTAGAATGTGTCCTGAAATTCTGTCATATCATTGTAAAGATATTTGTTCACATGACATATTTTGAGCACATTATACAGTAGACACATAAATTCATTCAGCAAATATTTACTGAATAATCACCTTCCCAGTTGCAGGTACTGGGTTAGATGATTGGAATCCCTGCTCTTGTGGCCTTTATAGGCAAGTGTGAACTCAGTGGTCATGGATTATTACTAAAGCATGCAACATAAAGAAAACCCTCAAGTTTCTGGGTGTGGTGGTATATGCCTGTAATCTCAGTACTTGTGAGGCTAAGACAGAAGGATTATAGCTTCAAAGACAGTCTCAACAAGTAGTGAGACTCTCAGCAACCTAGTGAGACCCAGTTTCAAAACAGAAAAAATAAAAAAGGCTGGGGTGCAGCTCAAAGTTAGAAAGCTCCTGGGTCAATCCTTAGTACAAAAAGAAGAAGGAGAGGAAGAAGAAGAAGATGGAAATCCTCAAGTTTAAAAAATGTGTATGTTAACTTTAATATTAAGCACTATAAATTACTGATTCCCCATCATGTACCTAAAACTCCATATGCACTATCCCTACAGTAACCCTATACCTATTTTAAAATAAAGAAACTTAACTGGGCATGGGCATGGTGGCACACACCTGTAATCCCAGTATTTGGGAGGTTGAGAGAGAACTGCAGGTTTGATGTCAGGCTCAGTAACTTAGTGAGACTTTGTTTCAAAATAAAAAATAAAAAAAGAGTTGAGTATAGTGGCCCATGCTTGTAATCTCAGTACTTGGGAAGCTGAGATAGGAGGATCGGCACAGTCAAGGCCACCCTCAGCAACTTAGTGAGGCCCTATTTCTTTTTTTTTATTTCTTGCATTTATTTATTTATTTATTTATTTATTTATTTATTTATTTATTTGGTGGTACTGGGGTTCCTGGAAACCCTTCTATATCCGGGCTACACTCCCAGACCTATTTTTTATATTTTAATTTGAAAGCAGGGTCTCTTAAGCCAGCACAGCTGGCTTTGAACCTGTGCAATCCTCCTGTCTCCACCTCCCAAGCACAGAGATTACAAGCGTGTGCCACCACGCCCGGTTCTTGCTTTTATTTTATTTTTTATTTATTTTTATTTTTATTTTATTTATTTATTTATTTATTTATTTGGTGGTACTGGGGTTCCTGGAAGCCCTTCTACCTCTGGGCTACACTCCCAGACCTATTTTATATTTTTTGAAACAGGGTCTCTTAAGCCAGCAAGGCTGGCTTCGAACCAGCGTGATCCTCCTGTCTCCGCCTCCCAAGCGCGGGGATTACAAGTGTGCGCCACCACGCCCGGCTATTTTTTATTTTTTAATAAATTTTTATTGGTGTACTGTAGTCATACGTCTTAAAGGGATAAGAAAAAACTTATGGAGATATACATGTTCACATCACCCAATCCCTCTCCCTCCTTTCATTTCCCCCTTCCTCCTTCCATGCTTGGTTTCCTGATTGACTTTGATATGTTTAAGTACATCATGTGCATTAAAGAGTTTCCCTCTTCCCCCTCCCATCCCTTCAGATATGTCACCTTCATTGCTTCTCTATAGAATCCCTTCTTCATCTAGAGTTCCTCCTGTTACCCATTTCTCCCTAGTTTTTGCACATTAGGAAAAGCATCTGATTTCTTATTTTCTGTGACATTTCACTGTAAATGCCATAATTTTGTCCTCCCTTATGTCTGGGCAAAATTCCATTGTGTACACATCCCATAGTTTTGTATCTGCTCATCCACTGAAGGACATCTTAGCTGGTTCCACAGTTTGGCAATGGTGAACTGTGCAGCTATGAGCATGGTTGCTCATGCATTAGTTTGGTATTTTGGTTTTCATTCTTTTTGGTAGATACCCAGAGGTGGTATTGCTGGATCATAAGGTAAATTCGTTTTCCTTCTTCTGAGGATCTTCCATACTGTTTTCCAAAGTGGTTGCACCAACTTGCAGTCCCACCAACAATGTGTTAGAGCTTCTATTTCTCCACATGCAATCAATTACAGTTTCTTTCTTCCTTCAAAGTCCTTCTTTTAATTTACACACTTATTTCCACTTATTGAAATCCTGAAAGGCAGAAGGTAACTTTGACGAGATGATCCACTCACAACCAATTTTTTTTAATAGAGGTCACTTGGATCTGGGAATCTGCTGAGAGATGAGGTGAGACAGCGGCAGTTTCTAGCGCTTCCTGGCCACACGTGTGCAGGGACCCGCTGGCCCTTTGCTGTGGAGCAGGTCCCGGGCCCAGCCCTGCCGCGGGACAGGCTCCAGGCCCAGCCTCGCTGGCAGTGATCCCTTATTTCAAAATAAAAAATAAAATAGGGCTGAGGATGTAGCTCAGAGGTAGAATTTCCTGGGGTCAATCCCCAGGACAAAAAAAAAAAAGAAAGAAAGGAAGGAAGGAAGGAAGGAAGGAAGGAAGGAAGGAAGGAAGGAAGGAGAAGGAAGGAAGGAAGGAAGGATAGAATAAAATTAAGAAAAGTAGGCGCTAAAAAGTTAAATACATCAGCCACCATCACTGAACAAATAAATGGCAGAGGTCAAGATGTGCCAAGTACATGCCCTTCCTGAGCTCCAGACTGAAATACAGAAGTCCTGTGAGAAGAATAAGAGTCAGTGATAGCTAAAGTACCACTGACATGAACGCATGAATTTTCACAGAGAACCCTGTGTATTTTGTGCAGGATTTGGGAACAGAAAAAATATTAGATTTCCTGATAGTTCTGAAGAGGGTTTAAAGGAAATTTGTTTAATTTCATGACAAAAATACCTTGCCTTTAAATAGCCCTCTCTCTCTCTCCTCTCTCTCTCTCTTTTCCCCCTCCCCCAGAGCTTGCATGTGTTTTACCACTGAGCTATACCCCCATCCCCAGAATAGATTTTTTTTTGGCAGTTCTGGAGATTAAACCCAGGGGTTATACCCACTGAGTCACTGAGTTATATCTCTATCCCCTTTTTTTATTTTTAGGTAGGATCTCACTAAGCTGCCCAGGCTGGCCTCCAGCCTGTGACCCTCCTGTCTCAGCCTTCCAAGGTCTGGGATTGCAGGTGTATGTCACCACCAGGCTAATAGATCCTTTTTTGAGATTTTTTTTTTTTTTTAGTAAAGGCCTTCTCAGTTGGGTGTGACGGCATGAAATTGTAATCCTTGTAATTGGGAGGCTGAGACAGGAGGGTCACAGGTTCACAGGCAGCCTCAACAACTTACTGATACTCTCCACAACTTAGTAAAAAAAAAAAAAAAAGACCTTATTTCAAAATAAAAAATAAAATAAAATAGGGCTGGGGGTATAGCTCAGAATTAGCTTTCCTTTGGGTCCCATTTTCCTATATATAGGACACTGAAATGAGTCTTTAAAATTTTATAGGATAGTTATAAAATTATTCAATTTAAGCTTTTTAGTGTACTATGCATAGGATGATGGGACATAATGAGTTAGGGTGTGGCAGAGGTGTACGCCTGTGTTGAAGGAGGTAGCATGAAGTCCACTTGGTAATATCCTTAATGGACATTGCATCTCCGTTTCAAAGCTGCCAATTGGCAAACTTATCCCCAAATTCTCTTTTTTCATGGGTTGGTTAAAAAGCCTAGACCTAGCTGGGCATGGTGGCGCACACTTGTAATCCCAGCATTCGGGAGGCTGAGACAGGATTGCAGTTTGCAGCCAGCCTCAGCTACTACTTAGTGAGGCCCTTTGCAACTCAGTGAGATCCAGTTTCAAAATAAAGAATAAAAAATCAGGCTGGAGGTGTAGGTCAGAGGTAGAATGCCCCTGGGTTCCATCACCAGTACCGCAAAAATTAATTAAATAAATAAAATAAAAAGCCTAGACCAGTTCATGTTAAGGATTCCCTATTTCAATACCTCTTTGAGAATAAATACAAAGCAATCCAGGTGTCACCAAAGGAAAGCAGCCTCAAAATTGACTGGTTCTATCTCAGCACACACACACACACACACACACACACACACACACACACACACTGTGAAAAATAACAAATACAGAACCAACATAACAAGAAAAGAGGAACTGAAATCCTGTAATCAGCTCTTCTTAAGCACGTCCTGTAATGAACTTCCCTGGAATCCTCCAAGGAGCCAGCACAGCTTTGTGTAAGGCCTTATTTCTTCAGTCCCCAGGGTGTTCCCCCTATAGTCTCATAAAGGAAAGGTTAGACATTATGTAGCCTGGCTCTAACCCAAGCAGCTGCTGGCAGACACTAATACATTTATTCTCAACCTGGCTACATTTTTAAATCACCTCAGGAAAGCCGGGTGTGGTGGCGCACACTTGTAATTCCCGCACTTGGGAGGCTGAGACAGGAGGATCACACAGGTTCGAAGCCAGCCTCAGCTACTTAGTGAGGCTCTCAGCAACTTAGTAAGACCCTATTTCCAAAAATAGGTCTGGGAGTATAGCCCAGAGGTAGAAAGCCTCTGGGTTCCACCCCCAGTACCAAAATAAATAAATAAATCACCTCAGGAACTTTAAAACCCATGGCTGTCTGGGCCCTACCTCCAGAGATTAAAACCCAACTGGTCTGAGATATAGCATGGACAATAAGACATTTAAAAATTTCCCTAGCTCATTATAATATGTAGTTAACACTAAAACCATCATTAATGTTAGAAATGGGGGATGTGATTGCTGTTTGTTTGTTTGTTTGTTTGTTTGTTTGTTTTATGGTACTGGGGATTGAACCAGGGGAATTCTGCCTCTGAGCTACACTCCAGCCCCACTTTATTGTTTTATTTTGAAACAGGGTCTTTCTAAGTAGTGGAGAACCTCACTCAGTTACTGAGGTTGGCCGTGAACTTGTGATCCTCTTGTCTCAGCTTCCCAAGTACACCATGCCCAGCTTCATATATTTAAAATTTACTAATGAGTTACTGGTATCTGGAGAGGCCCATTTCAGAACCCCTGGCCACCCTTGGTTAGGGTCTGAACGACTATGCCCCACTGACTCCATTACAGGGTGACCTGCTGGCCACACCTTCCACACCAGCTGAAACAAGAGGGCACACACAGGGCCAATGCACCCCTCTGGTCCTGCAAAGCCTCCTGGTAGGAAGCCAAATCTGCTTTAAATGTTCTTGTGCTCATACAGGAGGAGAGACAGGCCTGAGGAAAGAAAAGCCATCTCAGTAATGGCCTCAGTTCCAAGGTTTGCTTCTTTAAAAAATACATATCATCATCTTTCCCACACACGTTTCTAAAAACATGCCAAGAATGGTGGCACACACCTGTAATCTTAGTACTTGGGAGGCTGAGACAGGAGGATTGCAGATTTGAGGAAAAACTCAGCAATTTGTGCGACCCTCAGCAACTTAGCAACACCTGTTTCAAAATAAAAATAAATAGCCGGGCGTGGTGGCACACGCTTGTAATCCCCGCGCTTGGGAGGCGGAGACAGGAGAATCGCGCAGGTTCGAAGCCAGCCTTGCTGGCTTAAGAGACCCTGTTTCCAAAAATAAAAATATAAAATAGGTCTGGGAGTGTATCCCGGAGGTAGAAGGGTTTCCAGGAACCCCAGAACCACCAATCAATAAATAAATAAATAAATAAATAAATAAATATAAAAAAAAATAAATAAATAGCCAGCAATGGTAGTGTACGCCTGTAATCCCAGTACTTGGGAGGCTGAGATATTAGGATCACAGGTTCACCACCAGCCTCAGCAATTTAGTGAAGCTTTCAGCAATTTAGTGAAACACTATTTCAAAATAAAAAATAAAGCTGGGCGTAGTGGTGCATGCTTGTAATCCCAGCATTTGGGAGGCTGAGACAGGAGGATCTGGGTTCATGGCAAGCCTCAGCTACTTAGTGAGACCCTGTTTCAAAATAAAGAATAAAAAATAGAGCTGGGGTTATAGCTCGAAGGTAGAATGTCCCTGGGTTCCATCCCCAGTACTGCAATAAATAAATAAATTAATTAATTAAAATTAAGATTGAGTTAGGGATTGTAGCTCAGAGGTAGAATATCCCTGAGTTCATCCCCAGTATAACAACAAATAAATTAACAAATAAAATAAAAAGGACCGGGGCTATAGTTCAGATAATTTTTCAGGCTTAATCCCCAATATAAAAAAAATTATACATTTTTATGAGGGGTGGTTAACATCTTTTATTTTGGTCAAAACATTTTGAGATGTTTACAAATTGCTCTAAGGATAAATGCAAAAAAAGCCTCTGAAATACATATTTTCTTAATGTTGTATTGATTAACCTACCGAAAATTAATGCCGTGACAAGGAGACACTAGCAAAAGAAGAGGGATTTCAGGTGTATATTTGAAAGCAAAAAGTCAGCAGGTTATATAGTATAATAAATATTTATGGAATTCATCAATTTTTAAAGGCTTCTAGTTATTCAACTCATACTGTTTTGTTATTGCCTACATAATCATTATTGTAATTATCTCAAGGATCACAAAAGGTTTTTAAGAAGGGTTAGCGTGTTAGTATGATCTGCTGTCGAAAAATCATTTTCATTTATGGCTCAATATAGAACACAGAAGAGCACTACACCACCTGTGCTGTGCTATACAATCTGAGAAATGGAGCCAGTGCGGTCACAGGGTGCGATGACGGACCCACGCCTGCCCTCCTCGCTTTCCTGGGATTCGTGCTTAGCACTAGTTTCTGACGTGGCAAATAACCAGCACATGGATGTTGGCTTAGTGAGAGTCCACGAAGGAATAAAAGGTGGACAGAAGATTAAATTGCAGAAAGTGAATGGAAAAGCATTTCGAAAGTTCTCCTCTGTCGGGGTATGGTGGCCCACACCTTTTATCCCAGTACTTGGGAGGCAAGAGATCGGAGGATTGGATGATTAGCAGGTTCAAGGACAGCCTCAGCATGTAGTGAGACTCATCAACAAATAAAAAATAGGGCTGGAGTTGTAGCTCAGAGGTAGAATGCGTCTGGGGTCAATCTTCAGTAACACACACACACACACACACACACATCACTGAATATAACCCTTTTTAGTGCTTTGACCAAATTTATTATCCTTGCTGGAAAACAACTTGTTTTTTGTTTGTTTGTTTGTTTGTTTTTTTATGTACTAGAATTGAACCCAGGGATATTCTATCTCTGAGCTACATTCCCAGCCCATTTGTTGTTTTGTTTTTGTTTTTGTTTTTAATTGTGAAAAAAAAGTTTTGCTAAGTTACTGAGGCTGGCCTCAAACCTTCAAATTTTCCTGTCTCAGCCTCTCAAGTAATGGGATTATAGGCATGTGCCCGGCTGGTACTGGGGTTTGAACCCAGGGGCATTCTACCTCTGAGCTATACCCCTAGCCCTATTTCATTTTTTATTTGGAAACAGGGTCTTGCTAAGTTGCTGACAGCCTCACTAATTTGCTGAGGCTGTCTTTGAACATGTGATCCTCCTGTCTCAGCATCCTGCATACTGGCATTATAAGTGCGCACCATCAAGCCCCACTCTGCTAAAGCCACTTTACAGCTGTAATCAGAAACAAACTGTTAGAGAAGCCCTGTGAGAATGGTTCAGTTCTTTTTTTTCTCTCCTCAGTCCAGTTGTCAGACAAGATGTTTATGATGTGGGTGAGGCTACTGGCGACCCAGGAGAGACTGAGTGTGGTCAGGATAGTGTATACCTTGTCACAACATGACATGAAAAAGCAGCAAATAGAAATGGGAGATAAAAACAGGGTGCTGAATGAGATAACAAGAAAGCAGATGTAAGCCAAGCGTGGTAGCATGCGCTTGTAATCCCAGCATTTGGGAGGCTGAGACAGGAAGATCACAGTTCAAGAACAGCCTCAGCTACTACTTAGTGAGGCCCTTTGCAACTCAGTGAGATCCTGTTTCAAAATAAAGAATAAAAAATAGGACTGGAGTTGGCAGATGTAGCATGATTTGCTTTGTGCTGGTACCCCTAGAAGAAGGCTAGAAAAACAACCTAATACAATCTCGGTAGCCTTGTGGGATGAACTTAAGCCCAAACAAGTTCCAACCTTTCTCTTCTGCTTCTTCAATAGGGAAAGGAGATAAATTTCTGTACTCCTCAGCTGTCAGCTATGCAAGATGGATTCTGTCCACTCCTCCAAGATTAGGAGTGGGGCCATGGTCACCCCAGAGGTGACCAGAGACCTCATGTGCAACTCACTATCTGGTTGTCCAAGAACAAGCAGACTATGTCCCTGGTAGATATGAAAACTAAATGTTCACTGGTCTACAGCAACCCAGAGCATTTCCTGGTGGCCCTGGGCAGCTACCACTGGATATGGGAACAAGACCATCACAGAGTAAAACAATTACTGTTACATCTAGGAATTGTCAGGGTGCCCCCCTCCATGCTCCTTATTTGGAACCAACTTCCCCAGTCCCTGAAAAATTCTAGGGATGGATTTCCATTAGGAGAGACATAGGATCTCTGTGGGGGAATTTTATCACAAAGTGCTTATTGTAAAGGCAACATTGAAGGGGAAGCAACATGGGACCCTGCTGGCCTTTCCGCCTCCAGATGGGCAGTAAAAAGCCGGCAGTACAAGCTGTCAGTGGACATGCTGAGACTGGAAACACCATGAAAGAATTAAAACAGACTGGGATTCTCGACTTGCTGATGGTGACTTCCATATCTTTTCCTGGCCAGTGCAATAGCTGGATAGAACATGGAGAACAACTTCAGACATGCAGCTTGAGTTTGTCTTCAGCTGGGAGAGAAGGCAATGGAGGTTCTTCACTGGTACCACCTGGCTCCATTATAGCCATCACATCATCCTCACTGGGGATGATTATACTAAGGAGACACCATAAAAGGACTGCACTCACCTACAAACAAGGGGGTGGGCTTCAACTGCTGTGAGATTCACAGCCCTTGACCATCCATGAAGTTTGAGTGCAAGATAAGTGTGCCCAGAACACACATCCCCATATAGTAAAAGATGCACAGGCCTTTGTAGGGCTCCTGGATTATTGATGGGATTACATTCCTCATCTATCTCAATGCCTATTTAGATTCTAGTAGCCCAGGTGCAAGTGCTGGATACACTCTACCAGGTGTGCACATGTAGTTAGATACCACCAGAACAGTGGATGGCATGAGTTGGGCTCTTTGCAAGAAAAAAAGACAATAGTCATCTTGGGTTTTGGTCACAGCTTTAGAAGAAAACTGAAACAAGATACACCCCTTTAGAACTTTCTAGCAGTGTACAATGCCTTGCCATAGGTGGGGCCACTGGCTAAGACGTTACCAGTCACAATGTGAAATAGCCTACCTGTAAGGAATAGGTAGATGCCCATTTCACTGACTCAATCTCCTATGGTACAGATTCCCACTTTTAAAAAGTAGCATGCAAAGCCGAGCATGATGGCACAGACTTGTAAGCCCAGCATTTGGGAGGCTGAGACAGGAGGATCACAGTTCGAGCAGTTTGAGGAGAGCCTTAGCTACTTAGTAAGGCCTTTGTAACTCAGTGAGACCCTGTTTCAAAATAAAGAATAAAAATAGGGCTTGGGGTGTAGCTCAGAGGTAGAATGCCCCTGGGTTCCAATCCCAGTACTCAAAAAAAAAAAAAAGTGGCATGCATATTTCCACAGGCAGTCTTAGGCCCAATTACCCAAGAAACCACTTTGGGTTGGTGGCCTCTGACCTCAGAAGCATAAGAGGTAATGGGGACCCCCATATC
Source organism: Muscardinus avellanarius (assembly GCF_963383645.1). NCBI lineage: Eukaryota > Metazoa > Chordata > Mammalia > Rodentia > Gliridae > Muscardinus > Muscardinus avellanarius. Next base: position 59,198,975 of record NC_137787.1, on the reverse strand, counting down.
TGGAAATCCTTGGTATTCAGATGGGCCAGCAGGAGGAGCCCAAGTGTCTAGACTGCTTCTGTAGTACAATCTGTCCCTGATCCTATCTGGTTTGAGATAGGAGGAAATCAGAGGAGCCAATGGGCAGGATTATAGTCTTTTGGCCATAGCTACTGGTTGTCTCTACCGGCAACTGGGCAGTGTGCTGAAGCCTTATGTTGTGTATGGCATAGTGGTGAATGGGACAAAGGTCTCCTGACCCCTCTCAGGCTTTCCTGGCAAGAGAACTAATCTGTCACCCTCAAAGATCTTAAGAAGTTATGTATGAGCCGGGTGTGGTTGTGCACATTTATAATCCCAGCATTTGGGAGGCTGAGAGAGGGGGATCATGGCTCATGGACAGCCTCAGCTACTTAGTGAGGTCCTTTGCAAATCAGTGAGGCCTTGTATCAAAAAAAGAATTAAAAAATAGGACTGGGTGGGGGGGAGTTAGCTTGGAGGTAGAATATCCCTGGGTTCCATCCCCAGTACAGGAAAAAAAAAAAAAGGAAGAAGTGTGATATATGGGTACCCATGCCAGATTGACAGTGGACTGCACTCATGCACTCATACCACAGGACATGCTGTGTAGGACTGGGTCCAAATACATGTTGTCCATCAAATAACCCTCAGGCAGCAGGGGTAGAAGGGAGAAAGAACAGCTTCTTAAAGCAGCAAGTATGGGCCCCACTAGGCATATCCACTGGGTACTAAACTGGCTTATTCTTTCCTGATGGGTCAGGTATTTCATACTACAAAGTAAGGCATCTCTGATCCTTTCAACATGGCTCCTTTCGATCCTATTGGACTCTGGACTTCTGACCATGACTTATGTCCCTGAATAGGCTAAAGGAAATATCTGCAGGTGCTAGAGTTGACCTCTTGGTCATTGAGCCATTGGTTTTAGAATCATGGACCCTGTCCTGTTGGCCAACAAGAGCAGAGCATGCTATAGCGCCAGCCTCTAGCTGTCATCCTGTTACCTAACAGAGGTGATGCCACCAGGGGTGTTTTGTTGGATGGTATAGATTTAGCTTTGTAAGTCCCTACTAAACATTTAATTTTCCATCCATAGCTGTGGTGGATTTTGGGGAGTTGATGGGGGAGGGTTTGGTTGTTTTGTTTTGCTATTTTTGCTGTTTTCCCTAGAATCTGAGCTGTTAACAAGATAAAATGCTGTGTGTACAGCCCTGATACCACACACCTTATGTCACATATGAACACCCAAATTAATAATTAGTCTGATCCTTCTCTCTCTCTCTCTCTCTCTCTCTCTCTCTCTCTCTCTCTCTCTTTTCAGTACTGGAGATGGAACCCAAAGACATTCTACCTCCAAGCTACACCCCTAGACCTATTTTTTTTTTTATTCTTTATTTTGAGTCAGGGTCTCACTGAGTTGCAAAGGGCTTCACTAAGTAACTGAGGCTGGTTGCAAACCTGGATCCTCCTGTCTCAGCCTCCCCAAAAAACGTTTGCCACCATGCCTGGCATTGATCCTTAGCTCTTCTAAAGGAGATATACTAGGCCATGGTTTGGTTCCTGGGGCTTCTTATTATTCTTATCGTTTTTGTTGTTCTGTGTCCCTCTTCATGAGTGTACTTCTACTGCAGCTGTGGACTCCACTGGCAGGCCCCACGTAGGGCCTCACAGCAGGTCACCTACATGCTTGAAACTATCCTCCAGCTCAGGGGATACCGAAAGTGGGGCAGAACATGAGATTGAAGTGCTGCTTAGGAGGGTGGACTGTATGGGTTCAATTTGACATGGCTAAAGCCATCTTGGGTCATAAAACAATGACTGCCCCTGAGTAACCCTGGTCAGTTCCCCCTGCATAGTTTCCCAGAAAAATATAGATAAACAAAACCATTACGGTGGTATGTGGAGCTTTATGACTGGACCTGATGCCAAATGCTTTGATATTAACCTGAGATAAGCCAGGTCCAGTCTTGCTTGAATAAAGTCACTTTTGTCCCAATCACTTTACATGTACTTTTCTTTCTTTTGCTTTTGATTGCAGGGCTAGGGATCACATCCAGGCTAGTTTCACATACTAGGCAAGCTCATTCACTTGGTCTTGCTGCCGCCCATGACCATGTTTCTGTCAGTATGTCCCACAGCCAAATACTGTGCAATTCTGGATCTTCCTCTTCGGTTTCAAAGCACCTTGAGGCTGGTCTCATACGCTGAAAACAGGTTGTTGCAGAAAGGATATCTATGAAGCTATGCAAAGGACATAAAACATAATACTGACCCATTGTGGTGGTGAACACCTGTAAACCGAGTACTTGGGAGGCTGAGAGAGGAGAATCACAGGTTCAAAGCTGGCCTCAGCAACTTAGGCAGGCTGTCAGCAACTTAGTGAGACTCTGTTTCCAAATAAAAAATAAAATAGCTGGGAGGCTGAGACAGGAAGATCGCGGTTCTTGAACAGCCTCAGCTACTACTTAGTGAGGCCCTCTGCAACTCAGTGAGACCCTGCTTCAAAATAAAGAATAAAAAATAAGGCTGGGGGTACAGCTCGGAGGTAGAATGATCCTGGGTTCCATCCCTAGTACTGCAAAAAAAAAAGTAAATAAATAAATAAATAAATAAATAAAATGGTCTTGGGGCTGAGCTCAGAGGTAGAATGTCCTGTGGCCAATTGCTAGCACCACACACATACACACACAACAAAAACATAATGCCGCATTGTTTTAAAATGTGCAAAAGCACATATTTACCAAGATGACAAGCATATAAAAGGAAAAGGGGAAAAGTGTGCATTAAAAAGAAAAATAATAACTAGGGGCTGAGGATGTAGCTCAATGGTAGGGCACTTGCCTTATATGCATGCAGCCCTAGTTTGATCCTCAGCACTTTAAATAAAAAGAAAGGGAACTTGAGCCAGTCGTGGCGACTCACACTTGTAATCCCAGCGTTTGGGAGACTGAGAGAGGAGGATCACAGGTTCAAAGCCAGCCTCAACAACTTAGTGAGGCCCTCTGCAACTTAGACTGTTTCCAAATAAAAAATAAAATAGGACTGGGGGTTTAGCTCAGAGGTAGAATCCATCTGGGTTCAATACCTAGTGACACAAAAAAAATGAAAGAAAAGGAACTGCATCTAATTTCTCTAAAATATCAATAATGATTATGCTTGGGTGGTAAAAGTTTTCTACTTTCCTCTTGTTTACAATTTATCGATTATTCATTTTTTATTGTGAAACATTAGTAAGATGAAAAAGAGAGGACATACTTTGCACTATGGGTATCAGAGTAAATGTTTGATTTGACTTTCCAAACTGTAAAAGTAACAACCTAGTCTTGCACAACTTTCTGTCACAGCACCTAATATACAGTAACTTACCCCTACCAAATACCAAGGAAATGTTTGAATGAATGAATGTCAACGTGTTGAATGAATGTCAAAACTCAGCTTCTCTGCTATATGCTATCTGCTTGAGACCCCTATATTTAATCCTAGTATTTCTTTGAATTAAGGTAATGAGGACTCCTGTTAAACAGAAAGTATGTTTTCCAGAAAATATAACTGTATCAAAGGAGTCAGTAAATGTACATCCCATAAAGCCCCCTTTTTGTTCCTGAAAATCTAGCCAAGTTCTGGCAATAATGAGCAAGTCTGGCTGAACATCCAGATACATATTATCTGGAAGGACACTGGCTTTCTCTTATGCCTGCTGGGAACAAGGGCAAGTCGGTGTTATCTGGAGAAAGCTTCTTCCTTGCATATACTCCAGGACAGTTGCTCCTTGAGATATTAGTCATACAAACAAACTAAGCAAGCAGGTGCTGATGTCACTGCTCCTGGGGACGTGAGGAACTGAGGGCACCGTGGAAAGGATACGTGTCACTTGTCCAGGGGGCTGCCGCTGGACAAAACACCCTGAGGGAGAGGAGGCGCAAGACAGGTGTTATCTGTCAGCCAGCCACCACTGAACTCTACTGGGAGCAGCCACTCGCCTCCAATTAGCTTTCCCCAGTTAATCTCATGTTTCACGCACTGTCTCTGGGCACTTTCTTTGCCTTTCCACAACCCACCCACTGCCCTGGCACAAGAGGGCTGTGGTTATGATGGGAATACACTTGGTACTCTATCAAAATAGCCAGGCTGCTTTAGGAGTGCAGTAGGAACGGGACAGGGAGGGGGATGAATTTTACTGAGAGGAAAAGAGCAAGGTTAATGATTTTCAGGATAAAGAAAAACATTATTCTCTTAGTTTCTTGTCTCATAGTTCAGGAGCCTGCAGGGAGGGAGGATTGTGAAGGGGCTCAGTTCAAACTATGTTGGCTCCTCCTGTTTTGATATACTGTCCATGGCATGTGGGGGAGGAATGGGGACACAGGGACAGTGGTGTTTCCAATTGTTTGTATCCCAGTGGACAATGGGTGACTGCAGGGACAACATTGTAAAGGCATCTATTTGTTAGATGCTGGGCCTCAGAGAAGAACCATGGTAGATAATTAAGGAAAAAGCAAACATTGCATTATGTTGCCCTCAAAGATATTAACCATGTGTATCTATTCACAAATTCACTTTGGCATTCCTAAGTACCTGTGTGTATGTATATACCCTTATCAACACATACATTCCTTATCAATACAATACCAATATTCATTGATTAAAGATGGTCTTCAAATTTTCCTTTGAATTGGTCCTAATATCCTACTGATTCCCTCATTAATGAGCTGAAAAATCTTATACATGTCTTCATTTTATGAAACATTTCATAGTTGCATGAAAAAAATTACATGTTACTACTATAGAGACAGATCTTTCTTTCCTTCTTTTTTTTTTGTGTAGTACTGGGGGTTTTGTTTTTTGGTACTAGGGATTGAACCCAAGGGTATTCTACCTCTAAGCTATACCCCCAGCCCTATTTTTTAATTTAATTTTTAAACAGGATCTTACTAAGTTGAGAGTCTCACAACTTGCTGAGGCTGTCCTTGAACCTCTGATCCTCCTGTCTCAGCCTCACAAGTACTAGGATTACAGATGTGTGTGTGCTGAGGCTGTCCTTGAACCTCTGATCCTCCTGTCTCAGCCTCACAAGTACTAGGATTACAGATGTGTGCCACCATACCCAGCTTCTTTTTTATATATTATTTGTGCCATTATAGTCTCACATCATAAGTATTTCATAACAATAGTGACATACACACAGCACTTGGTGGGCTTTCTCCTGGCTCCCTCCCCACTTGTGATCCTCCTGTCTCAACCTCCCCAGTTCTGAGATTATAGGTGTGGGCCACCATGACTGGATAGCACCATAGGTATTTCTAAGAACATTTTTACTCATCAGCAAGATTCACATATTAAAGTCTCAATTTTCCAGACAATATTAACGCAGTTTTGAAATGATATCAGTTCTGCAAAAATCTAATTTTTCAAATTTAAATAGAAAAAATGTACCAATCAGAAAATTTTCAAGGAGGTTTTGAAAAGAAGAAATTGTCAATTGTTTTAATTTTTTTTATTGGTGCACTGTATTCATACATCATAGTGGGATACAAACTTTTGTAGACATACATGCACACATCGCCCAGTCAGCCCCCACCCGAACCCCACCCCATTCTCTCCCCATCCCTCCCTCCCATGCTTGGCTTAGTGGTTGACATCTAGTATTATAGCAATTTATCCAAAATTAAAAATGATAATCTCACATAACAGTTTCATTTGTCTGATACCAAGCTTTTGATGACTTAAAGACAACATTTCAATATTTCTTTTTACTTTCTTTCTTACCAGAGAATATTTTTTTCTATTTTTTTAGGTGAAACTATCATATATTTATATATTTATTTTTCAGAAAAAAACTCTATCCTAATATGGAATATGGACTCTAGATACCCAAAACGATCTTGAAAGAGAACAAAGCTAGAAATATATATTTTCTGATTTCAAACCATATAAAGCTACAATAAGTGAAACAGTGTAGTACTATTCTAAAGGCAGATATATAAACCATTGGAGTTAAATAAAAGCCTAGAGCTAAATTCTTCCCTATATTGTCAAGTTATTTTTGACAATGTTTCCACGAACATTTGGTGGTAGAAATAATAATATTTTAACTAAATATTGTTGAAACATAATAATTACATGGAAAAGAATAAAGTTGGACCCTTACCTAATCCCATATACAAATATTAACTCAAAATAGATAAAAGACCTAAATATAAACTTAAGACTATAAACTTTTAGGAGAAAATCTGGGTCATAAAACCTCACAACACTGAAATTGGCAGTGATTCTTGGATATGATTTCAATGGCACAGGCAACAGAAGAGTATACAAACTCCCTAAAAAATAAAAAAAAAATATTGTATATCCAAAGACAATGTAAACAGAGTTAACAGTTACTAATAGAATGGGATAAAATATTTCCAAATGCTATATCTGAAGGTATATTAATATTCCAACTAGAAATCCTAAAAATTAACAACAATAAAGGCAAACAATACCATTTAGAGATAGGTAAAAGACTAACATAAGTAATGAATCTCCACAGATAACTGTTGCCGATGGGCTCAGTCCTGTGGGGGGCAAGTCCACTCGTGGTCGGAAGCCTCAGAAAGATGGGGCAAAAGGCAGGTGAAATTCTGCAGAATCTTATCTGCAGTGGTTCTTTACCCTCTATGAATTCCTTAAGTTTTTAGGTACGACGCTTTGGAAAAGAACCTCAGATGGACAAAGGCTTCTTGAGCCAATGACACTTTATTACAAAAAACCCCAAAATTTATACCCTTCACCAGTAAAGTTAATAATAAGAGAAGAAGGGGGTGGGTGTAATCACTGTGAAATAATAATGAATGACATGTAAACAAAGGTAATAAAACTAGTCCTTCAGCTGGCTGTTGATCTTCGAGAGATTAACTCCCTCTGGATTCTTTCTCAGGTTTTGCAGATAAGCAGTTTCAAACAGGCATGCCCAAGGCTTGGGGGCTTCTCGGGGAATCTTCTTTAACTTTCTTGGAACTTTCCATCTTTTTGGCTCAGTTCATATAGCAAGTGTGGGGAGATGTGGTGATTCAGGTGGATGTGATGGAGTTTCTTCAGGTGTTGGCATCTTATCTTCTAAATCTGAAAGCTTAAGCAAACTCACAACACAGTTTTGCAGACAAAATACCACAAACAACACCACAAAGTTCTTGGTTTTAATTGTCAGATGTATTTCCTTAACTGCTGAGCACTCTTCTTTAGACAACAAGCCTATTAAAAGCCTACTCATCTTTAATAATCCATTTCTCTGTCACAAACCCTCTGCAACCTGCTTCTAACTTTCTAATTCCTTTCTTTCCCAGTTGGGACTTTCTTATGATAAGCTCTTCTTCATGCAAAAATGCTTTTCTTACTCTTACACAGTATTTCCTTTCCTTCATACATATATATTTAGAACGTCTGTCCTTTATTTTGTCATATTCATTTCTAACCATGGGTCAGTCTCTGTCTCCATGAATGCTCATACTGAGGTAAAAGTCAACAATCTTTCTCCTTGAGTCTATTGTATTTGGGCAACTAAGTTGTTTATCAACTAAATTGCTTTAAGGTCACACACAAGGTTTTTATCTTCTCTGTCTCTAGGCAGGATCTCAAGGGTAAACAGAGTTACCTTAAACTGAGCTACCTTACCAGAGTTAATAGCTTAACCTAAATTAGTGATTGGAATGAGGGTCAGAGGCCATTTGTGATTGCTGCAGCTGGAGTGCTTATCACAGCATCTGAGTTCTGGCCAGTTTTTATTATTATTGAGCAGAGCCAAGGACGTTTAGACAAATTATTAGAGAATTTATTTCCTCAGACTCAATTTCTTTCATAGTCCTGTTCTCACATCACCGGAGCAATTCGTGTAGAGAGTTAAAAGAATACTAGAAGAATAATAGTTATGCAAGAATATCTAAAAGTGGAAAGATGCTTTTGGCCAGCGAGCACACCTTCTCTCGGGGCTTATTTCTCACTTTGAGATTTTGCCTATTTAACTGCGAAAATGCAGATGCCAAGAGAGTGTGGCTTTTGCTGGTATCTGCAGATAACCAATCTTAGTTGACTGTTGGATGGAAACTCTTGTTTCTCTGGTTCTGGTGTGTGTTACCTATTTCTTCTTTGTAGTTAATCTCTTTGAGAATTTTCTCTAGTGCTGGTTTTGAAGACATAAATTCCTTCAGTTTCTGTTTGTCATGGAAGCTTCTTATTTCTCCATCTAATTTGATAGAAAGTTTTGCTGGGTAGGAAATTTTTGGCTGGAAGTTGTTTTCTTTCAGAGTTTGGAATATGTTACTCCAAGCCCTTCTGGCTCTCATGACTTGGTTTGGGAAGTCTGGAGTGATTCTAATTGGCTTGCCTCTGAATGTCACTTGGCCCTTTGCTTTTGTTGCCTTTAAGATTCTCTGCTTGGCTTCCACATTGGTCATTTTGACAATTATGTGGCATGGGGATCCTCTTCTCCGTTCCTATCTAAAGGGAGTTCTATAAGTTTCCTGGACCTGTATATCAACCTCTTGCTCTATGTTTGGAAAATTTTCTGCTATTACTTCCTTGAAGAGATTGTTGATCCCTTTGGTTTCAGTTTCTTTTCCCTCTTCTATTCCAATTATTCTTAGGTTAGCTCTCTTAAAATGGGCCCATATTTCTTCAATATCAGATTCCTGCTGTCAGATATTTTTTCCTAGATTAGAAACTATGCGTTCATTTTTGGAATGATCATCTTCTAAGAGCGAGATTCTGTTCTCCATGTGGTCTAATCGGTTGTTTGTGCTTTGAATTGAGGCCTTTACTTCATTAATTGCATCCTTTATCTCTTTTTGGCTCTCTCTGAGTTCTTTTCGAAGGACCTCTATTATTTCTACAGCTATTTTCCTGATTTGATCTTTTAGAAATCTCTGATTTTCTGTTTTATCGGGTTCTGATGTTGTGGGGTGGTGGGCATTCATTGCTCCAATATTATTCCTCTTTCCCATGATTTTGGAAGTTTGTGCCTTCTCTGGGTTCTTCCCTTGGGTCACTATGACTTCCCTTAAGGTGTTCTGGATCTCGAGTCAGTAGTATCTCAGACCCCACTACTCCTTTACTGGGTTGTATCACAGAGTCTCTGACCCAGAGAGTCGATAGAAGCTGCTTTAGACTGTGGGGGGGTGCCAGGTTGCACGTTCTCCTATGGTGTGATATCTCTGCCACCGCCACTCCCCCACTGAGTCAAGTCCCAGGGAGTACAGTACTGGGATTTCTCCTCTGGGGCCCACAATTTGACTCACTGTTCTTGAGTACGCAGATGTAGCTGTACTGGATTCGGTGAATTCTCTGCTGCTGCCGCCGGTGGCAATATGGCGCCGCTGCCACGCCCTCGGCCGTGAGGCTGGCGTATTTCTTCTTGGTTTTGATTTCCACTCTGAATCCCTGTGGCGTGTGCTGAGCTCAGCCACTGGGAGCTTTAGATTTTACCTGCGGCGAGAAATCCCGCCTGGCTGTTCCGCAGCGGCTCACCTTGGCTTGCTGTAGCCATCTGGTGAATTTGCCACTGCCGCCGGCAGTATGGCGCTGCTGCGCATCCTCGGGCGTGAGGCCGGTTATCTCCTCTGTGGCTCTGAGCTCTGTTCTCAGCCCGCTTTCTCTCTGGAGCCTGGTGATTTTTTTGTTTCTCTGGTGATGGTGTTTTCTGGCTATAAAAGGCGCTGATTTTGTGGTAATGGAGATTGGTTGTTAGCGGGGCTCTTAAGCCTCACTTTTCTCAGTCGCCATCTTCCCGGAAGTCTGTCAATTGTTTTAAAATCAGATCTTCTGCCAGGCGTGGTGGCGCACGCTTGTAATCCCCGCGCTTGGGAGGCAGAGACAGGAGGATTGCGCAGGTTCGAAGCCAGCCGCGCGTGCGCTGGTTTAGGAGGCCCTGTTTCCAAATAAAAATGTAAAAATAGGTCTGGGAGTGTAGCCCCGAGGTAGAAGGGCTTCCAGGAACCCCAGTACCACAAAAAATAATAATAATAAATAAATAAATAAATAAAATCAGATCTTCAAATAAAAAAATAGATTAAAAGCAGACTTATTAGGAGAACATGGAGATAACAAAATTAAAGGATGCTCAGTGCTAAAGATCTATGATTCTAATGCCAATTCTAAACAAAGGTCAACAGTTCAATTAGTTATATAAATAATTTCTTAGCATTTAGAAGAAAATATTAATCATTAGCCCAGAGTTATTACTGAAGCAAGAATAACTGTGGAGCCTGATCCATATAACCACCTTCTTAACACAGAGTAGGAACTCAATAAATACTTGCTTGGCTGATCCATAGGTAGAGAAAGGGATATACAAAAATGCTCTTCTCCCCCAGAACATTTGCATTTCTCCCTTAAAAGTGTATCTTTAAGCATCCCATAATCCTGGTTCTTAAAAAATAAAACTCAAGACATCGAGTAGAATAAAATGTAACCTGACCTGTACTGTGTTCTCCTTCCTGAATATTTTATACTTAAAGTTTACAGTGATTTAAAAAGTCAGTAGAATAAAGCAGATCTTGCATTGTTATGTATTATTTACACCAAAGACAATGAATATTTCAGAGCCTACCCTAAGTAAAATCTTAGGCAATGCTTATCTTTGGTTTCCTGTTCTCCCCACCAGCTCTCAGCACTCCTCTGACCACAGATCCCTTCCTCTGACTTCTCCATGTGCAGGAATTGCCCTGTTCTCCCCAGGCTTGTCATCCCCACTTGATCTCCAATGCTGCAGCCTACAAACTTCCACCCTTGTTAATACTTTCTTGAATTCTCTTTGCTTAGCTGTAGGAGCACTGGGGTCTTGGCTCCTTTCTCCTAATATCCTTTCTTGTCTGTACCCAACCCAACCAACCCCCAAGGGAAACATTGAAGACCCTTCTGAGCCCAAGGTCGGCCAAGTTTACTGTTGATAGGATTCACTGTGTGGCTGATTAAAGGTCATGCTCCGCTCTTCTTTCCCAAGCCACTAGCTCAGCCTAGACCAACCAAGAGCATGATTCAGTTGATCTCATAATAGCTTACTTCTCTCTCTCTCTCTCTCTCTCTCTCTCTCTCTCTCTCTCTCTCTCATCTTTTATGTGAACAAATCAGATAAGATTCAAAAGCAAATTTTAAAATAGAATTGTCCACAATCTCAAAAGAATCTAACCTTCAGTAGCTTTGATTGACTTCCCTTTACCAACAGTCTAAGGAGGATTTAAGGCAAAACAAATGCTAAGGGGCAGGGGAACTATCTTTATTTTCAGAATGGTCCTTTAGATCAGCAGTGAAGCAGCTTGTAGAAAAGAAAATTAAAGGTTTAAAAAGGAGGGAGCACATTCATTTTACACTAAAGGCCACATCTCCATAGTTTGAAAATAAAGCCTTCCTTAAGCAAACAAATTAAAAAGGGAAATTTCCAGGAGTGGTGGCACACGCTTGTAATCCCAGCATTTAAGAGACTGAGATAGGAGGATCAAAGTTCACAAACAGACTCAGCCATGTAGTGAGGCCCTTTGCAACTCAGTGAAACCCTGTTTCAAGATAAAAAGTAAAAAATAGGGCTGTGGGTGTAGCTCATAGGTAGAATGCCATCGGGCTCTATTCCCAGTACTGCAAAACAAATGGGGGGGGGGGGGGAATTAATCAGACAACTCAAATTTTATGTTTTACTTAGTAATAACAAGTCAGATACTCATAAAAACTTCTCTACCAGGAAAGCAGAAAAGCTATCTGTATAATGCTGAAAATTCATCCTGGGAATGAAGAGGTAGCCATCATACATATATAGATATGTAAAAATTGTTTAATGAAATATTTTCATTTAACCTACAAAATAATAGACTGATCAACTGAAAGAAAATAACAGAGACAAATATTCGGCTACCAAAAGTGCACGTTCCACAGGGAGGACTGGGCTGGTCTCCCACCCAAGTACTAACCAGGCCCGACCCTGCTTAGCTTCCGAGATCAGACGAGATCGGGCGCGTTCAGGGTGGTATGGCCGTAGACTGGGCTGGTCTCTATCATGAAACTCAGCTGAGAATCTCTAATGCAGGAGTGCTCTATAGTACCGCCCCCCCCACCCTTTTGGTGCTAAGGATTGAACCCAGGGGCATCTATGTTACGGTTTGGGAATATGTTACGGGTCCCCAAGCCCAGTTTCCATCAAAACACAAAAAGATTTAAAAAGATAAAAAGGCGTGGGTTCTTGTCCTGAGCTAAGGAAAAATACACATAAACCCGGACTCTTGCTGAAGATTTAAAGAAGTTTATTAAAAAGATAGAAATATAGAAGACAGTTACAGCCCCATGCCATTCAGAAGTGGCATGGGGGGGTGGCTTGAACAAATTCACCAAAGATACAACACGTGGACCAGACCTTTATACACATGACCTCCATCTTGTTCACATAATTCTGACATAGTAAACATCCCTATAAGGTACCTCCCCTTACTTTCCCACCAAGGTGTACTTTCCCGCCTAGGTATCTTTCACAAAGGTCAATCCCCTCCTCCCATCCTAGCTAGATTATTATGTAGATCTGTCTTTAGAAAGAGGAAGTCCTAGCTCCCCTCTCCTACGGACTTGCTAATCACTTTTAGCTAAGTCAATCTAAGTTTCAATAGCTGTTTGCTTCCTGACCAAAACCAAGACCAAATCTTTCACAGATTTGCCCCTCACCCAATATTTGAAATATTTTAATAATTAGAGCTTTCTCAAATCTTCCTAGACCATTCCCAATACTGGTACATTCTACCTCTGAGCTACACCTACATCTCTATTTTACTTTTTTATTTATCTTGAAACAGGGTCTCACTAAGTTGTGGCTTGATAAAGTGCTGAGACTGGCTGCAAACCTACAATCCTCCTGAGTCCTGGGATTAGTGGTAGTTCTTTAGCCTTTGCCTGAAACTTTTCATTTCTTTGTTTTATTGGGGGGTGGGGTAGAGACTTGGACTGAGCATATGTATACCACTGGGCTGTTACACCCCCCAGCTTCAGAACCCTTTGATTTCTTAATCCTGAAACTCTAACAATGCTTTCTCAGCAACACAAGGCCTCTTGAGTCTTCCTGAGGCCAGTATAGACAAACCTGTCTAAAAAACCTCTAAAAGTCTCAAGGTGTAATTTATAACAAAAGGCTTATGACATTTTATTCAAGGTAAAATGCACATAGGCAAAATGAGCAGAATATTCTTCAGATGTCTCAAATTCAAACCACATTCCATCACTTCTCACCCCCCCCTCCATCTTACTCCTACATTCTATGAATAAATAATTCCTTATTTTACTCTGAACTCTTTTAAATCAGTTTAATCTTTAATCAGTTGCTCCCTCTGGTAAACTCTCTCTCAAAACGTATTGCTATTGTGTGTGTGTGTGTGTGTGTGTGTGTGTGTGTGTGTGTGTGTGTGATTGGAATTGAACCCAGGGGCATTCTACCTCTGAGCTACACCCTTAACCTTGTTTTATTCTTTATTTTGAAACAGAGTCTTGCTATGTTAATGAGAGTCTCACTACTTGCTGAGTCTGTCCTCAAACCTGCACTGCTCCTGTCTCAGTCTCCTAATCCTAGAGTATTTTGAAGTAAATTTTCATCATATTGGTTCACCAGTGTCTCTTCCTACACTGAGTTTTTGAAATTTTATCTTCCTTAAAAGAAAAGAAAAGAGGCCAGGCCTGGTGGAGCAAGACAATAATTAGAGTATTTGGAAGTCTGAGACACAAGGATCACAGGTTGAAAGCTATCCTCAGCAGTTTAGCAAGAATCTCAGCAACTTAGCAAGACCCTGCTTTAAAATATAAAAATAAAAAGGGTTGGGGATATAGCTTGGAAGCAGAATGCCCCAGGTTCAATTCCCAAAAAAGACAGAAAGGAAGGAGAGATTTGCAGCTGACAAATAATTCAGAAACATAATGTGTCTGCTTAACACCAAGATCTTTCAGTCTTTAGGAATTTTTTTTAATTTTCCATTTTCCTTTCTTTCATAAATTGTTTTTAAATTTCATAGTTGTAAGCCGGGCATGGTGGTGCATACTTATAATCACAGCATTTGGGGGGCTGAGACAGAAGGATCGCGGTTCTTGGACAGCCTCAGCTACTACTTAGTGAGGCCCCTTGAAACTCAGTGAGAACCTGGTTCAAATTAAAGAATAAAAAATAGGGCTGGGGATGGAGCTTGGAGGTAGAATGCCCCTGGGTTCCATCACAGTACCTAAAAAAATAAAATCATAGTTGTATTAATTTCAATTATTTAAATTCAAAAAGAACTTTTTAGGCTGAGTTATCAACTAATAAAGAGTCTCCCAATTAATTTTTAGAAATTTACTCCTAGAGTAATTTAGAAATTACTCCTCAACCAACAAAAATTGAATATATGAATAGCAAATAAAGACCTAGACCCTTTTTTTGCCACCAGGCTTAGTTCACATATTCCCAGGATATCCCACAACTAAGTATTACTCTAAAGTGATTATTTCAGTTTTTCACTCTTGTGTAAATATCTTATGACAATTCAATTTTTAACACAGTTTATATGAGTATCTGTGTGTGTCTGTGTGTGTGTAAGGTGGTGTACCATGGGTTCTACCTCTGAGCTACACCCTAACCCTCTTTACATTTTTTATTTTAAAAGAGTCTCACTAAATTATTGGGTACTAGCCATTGACCCTGTGATACTACTATCTTAGTCTCCCAAGTATGGAGATTACAGGCAACATCTCCACATACCCCCCCCAAAAAAACATATTAATTTATTCATTCTTAGGCATCTAGATTATCAAGAAGTCACTATTCCAGCAGAAATTTTCACTTTTATTAAAATATTTAGGCCCTCTGAGTATTTGTTTGAAGAGCCACTTTTAAATTTCAGATTCAACTTTGTTTTGTTGCTGTTATTCTTCTTTGAGAAAATTATCAAGTTATGAATCTCTTTCTATCATATATTCACCTGTGATAGATGTAGGGGACCTCTAACAAGCCTCTGGGAAGCTGGGAAGAAGAATGTCTGCGACAAGTTCTACATGTGGTTTCATCTTCAGGTCTTCTCTTGGGCTTGAAACTCTCACCAAACTTGCCTTTTAATTCCCTTCCACCAATTCAGATATTATTCATCCTTTAAAACTCCTTCCAAGATGGGTGTGGTGGTGCACACTTGTAATCCCAACATTGGAGAGGCTGAAACAAGAGGATGGAGGTTCCCGGACAGCCTTAGCTACTTAATGAGGCCCTTTGCACCTCAGTGAGACTCTGTTTCAAAATAAAGAATAAAGCCAGGCATGGTGGTGCACACTTGTAACTCCAGCATTCGGGAGGCTGAGACTGGAGGATCCCGGTTCACAAACAGCATCAACTACTTAGTGAGGCCCTCTGCAACTCAGTGAGACCCAGTTTCAAAATAAAGAATAAAAAATAGAGCAGGGGGTATAGCTCAGAGGTTGTATGCCCCTGGGTTCCATCCCCAGACCCGCAAAAAAAAGAAAGAAAGAAAGAAAGAATAAAAAAAATAGGGCAGAGGGTATAGCTTGGAGGTAGAATGCCCCTGAGTTCCATCTCCAGTACGGCAAAACAAAACGAAAAAAGCAGTCCTTCCAAAAGTTTCATCTCCATCATGAAATCCTCCTAGGTACTTGAGATCTCTGTCCATTTCATTTCTCTACAGCACAGTGCTCTAATGTAAACTACAAAAGCCAGTATTGGACTGTTGTCTCCCTGCAGTGGCTGTGACAACCGAGAACCGGGAAGGAGTCTTGACCCCTTTAAGTGTTTTACAAGCTTCCCATAGCACTAAACCTACACTAGACTTGTAGTAAATTACTGATTATTATTACATAGAGATCAGTCTTAGGAGTCCAAGGGAAAATAGATGAAATTTATATTCAAACCTTCTAGTGCCCCCAAATCATATTGAAAGTGTTATTATGCCTTCCATTTAAAGATACTGGTATAGAGCCAGGTGTGGTGGTGCACAGTTGTAATCCTAGTACTTGGGAGGCTGAGACAGGAGGATCACGGTTTGTGGTCAGCCTCAGCTACTTAGTGAGGTCCTCTGCAACCTACTGAGACCCTGTTTCAAAATAAAGAATAAAAAATCGGGCTGAGCGTATAGTTTAGAGATAGAATGCCCCTGGATTCAATCCCTATCACCACAAAAAATAAATAAAATAAGATACTGGTATAAAAATAATTCTTTCTCAGTTATTTCTAAGGCCACCTGTGTTTGTACCTTCTCTACCCTCAGGATTTTATATTTTGGTTCATATCAGTGAGCCTTTCAGTCTAGTTAACTAGAAAGCAGTCTGAGGGAAACTGAGTGCTTTTGCGTTATTTGGTAGTTATAAACCCAGGGCATGGAGGATGAGGATAAGAGGAGTGCAGGCTAGCATAGGCAGCGATGCACACAGCTCATGGAAAGACTGCCATGAGACAGGTGGTCAGTGAATGGGAGGAGGGTGATTCATCCCTCTGGATCCTGTTTCTCCCAGTCAAAGTTCCTCCAGCCTTTTGTATTGCATCATCTAGATACTTTGGCAATCATTGGAGAAACTGCATACTATGCTCTTGGTGTAGTGTTTCATCAAAGTCCCAAAGTGATGGGAGGAATTAAGAACTCCAGATGTGTCCCTGGCATGGCAACTGCAAAGAAGAACCAACATCCCGGACCAGGACTGGCTACTGTGGGGAACAGGGATCTGAGGGAGTAGGTAATACAAGATGTCTATAATATACAGATACCTACCGTAAGGTTCAGAGGACATCTCCCACTTTCTCTAAACTCTCCCAGAATTCTTAAAGGCAATATGATATGTTAGCTACAGCAATCAAATGGCACCCCAAACCCCAGCTTTCATCCTGTGTACATAGATCTTTGCTCACTTCTAAGGAATTATACTACAGTATGTTTAGATAAAGAGGGATTCCTTCTGACCAGCTGTGCCATAGAGGGATGGACAGTGGGAACTAGCTTCTCTATGTTCCTTGTAAGACATGATATATAAACTATCTATAGCTTAAATAAAAATTTATTCTATGGAAACTACTACATTTATCAGAGGATTCAAATATTCAATTGGCAAACTTCCTTACGAGAATCCTGAGAGAGAGTAACTCAATTCAGTTTCTCTGTTCAGTGATGACTTTCCCATGTAGACCCAACCCCTTAGGGAATGGAGTAAGCCTGCTCTAGTCTCATCCAGGGAAAGAAACAAGTAAGTTTTGCAGGGTAGGAAGCAGGGATGTGAATGGAGGCCATACCTACAAGCTACCTGCACCTTCTCTTTCCGCCTCCTGCTCAGATCCACACCTGGCGGGGCCTCCAGCCCATTCATTTAAGAGGTATGTATATAGTAGTGATACAAAGAGGATAGATATAAGGAAGAGATACTGCAAGCTTCGATGTATGTTCCAGAGTATTTGGTCAAGGAATTCAGAGGTCACAGAAAGACAAAGCACCAGCTGGAAGAACAGCCGGCTGTCCTAAGAAAATCACAAAACTGTGAATCTCAGTATAAATAGTTGAGAGTAGACTTAGCTCCGCTCCTTGCCATGAGTTTCTAGGGATGACATTACTAATTGCCTGAAGATAACACACTGGCCTTTGTGGATGGATGATTATATATATTTCTTATGAGAGATCAAATTTGAACTTAGTTGTGTAAGGCATTTTGTTTTGTTGTTCTATTATGTAATCTAGCCAGGGAATTCATTATTGACATTCAATAGCTTAGACAACAGAGCTTATTTTGTGCAAAGAAAAGCCAAAGCAGAATGGGGTAAAGATGTTAGGAATAACATGGTGAGAGATTACTAGGAGATAATTATAGCTACACTTTAAATTGTGTGCTGCAGAATACCTGCTTTGTTTCTTTCGTTGAGGGGCAGTTACGGAGGATATGAGAATATAGCCAATCTCCCAGCCTCATTTCCCATGAAGAGTCCTTGAAATTAATTCACTCCTCTGGCAAAAAAGGATATCATATATTATTTTTATTACGATTTATACCGTTTTGCACTTCAATCTGAACGATTTATTGTCTCTTGTAAGAAAGTAGCTTGTGGCTTATTTTATACTCCTCAACTCACACATCTAATTAAATGAACAAAATACAATTAACATCTGAATTTCACACTATTTCAAAAAGAAAAAAAATTTGCTGAAAGCCAGTCCTAAGCCTTAAGAAACAAATTGCCTGTAATTGGAAGAACCCAATGGGGAAAGATTTGAAGCACAACAATGAGCCTGCCTGTAAAGCTCGTTCAAGGTCACCAGAAGAGAGTGGCCACTATATAGGTACCCAGAATTGTCCTGCATCTCCAAGTCTGGCAACCTTCTATGGAAATTTTCACCATAAAACTGCTAATAAAAGGATTCAATATTATGCCTTAAATTTCTTATGACATTTTACTCAAAGTGTATTGGACAGGTCATGGCCTTTGGCCTCTGTTTCAGAAAACTGAAGCTTCTAGCTGTTGTCTTCATCCTACACAGAGGCCTTGAGAGGCCTAAAGTGCTGCTACTACAATTGTTCAGGGTAGGCAGCCTGGGAAGAAAGACCTGGGCAGGTTGCTTACAGAGTGAGATGTTTATCACACAATATCTCTGTTTCTGGCCAGACCTAGTATTCTCTTCTAGTCTTCCATAAGCCATATGATCATAAGCAAATTGCTTAACTTCTCTGACTCATAGTGTCCTGGTCTCTTTGAGGTAATAAACCTACCCATGGTGGATTAAATGATTAAGTAAACACTTTTGACAAGCAGTTGGTCTGTTTCTGTTTTTTTTTGTTTTGTTTTGTTTTGTTGGTGGTATTGGGGATAGAACCCAGGGGCCTTCTACCTCTGGGCTACACTCCCAGACCTATTTTATATTTTTAATTGGAAACAGGGTATCTTAAGCCAGTGATGCTGGCTTCGAACCAGCGCGATCCTCCTGTCTCTGCCTTCCAAGCACGGAGATTACAAGCTTGCGCCACCACGCCCAGTGAGCTATGGTCTCTTAATCTAAGCCTCCTCAACACCTCCCACCTTTTTTTTTTTTTTTTTTTGGTGGTACTGGGGTTCCTGGAAGCCCTTCTACCTCGGGGCTACACTCCCAGACCTATTTTTACATTTTCATTTTGGAAACAGGGTCTCCTAAGCCAGCGCCCGCGGCTGGCTTTGAACCTGCGCGATCCTCCTGTCTCCGCCTCCCAAGCGCGGGGATTACAAGCGTGCGCCACCACGCCCGGCATCACCTCCCACCTTTTAAATAAAGATGGAAATGGAAAACCACACTATGATACCTACTTATCTTTATTGCCTAGAAATTGAAACTCAAATACAGGAAACAACCCAGAATCTAAAACTGTAATTGACAGAGCCAGAATGGAGGATGGATGACTGCTCCACTCTTTCCTGAGAATTATTCAACTCTAACAAAATAGATTCTCAAAAGTATGAGTAAAGATTTTTGGTTTTAATTTTAGATATCTATTTAGATTTTTTTTTTTTTTGCTATTTAAGAAACTGACTTTCTGCCAGGCATGGTGGCACACACTTTTAATCCCAGTACTTGGGAGGCTGACAGTAGAATCGCAGGTTCACGGCCAGCCTCAGCTACTTAGTGAGGCTTCCGCAACTTAGTGAGACCCTGTTTCAAAATAAAGAATAAAAAAATAGGTGTGGAGCTGAGTGTGGTGGTGCACCGTTGTAATCCCAGCATTCGGGAAGCTGAGACCAGAGGATCACGGTTTGTGGACATCTTCAGCTACTTAGCAAGGCCCTTCGCAACTCAGTGAGACCCTGTTTCAAAAAATAAGAGAAAAAGTAGAGCTGGGAGTGTAGCTTGAAGGTACCATGTCCCTGGATTCCATCCCCAGTACCGGGGGAAAAAAAAAAAAAAAAAGCCTTAAAAGAAAAATAGGTATGGGGTGTAGAATCCCCCAGGACTTTCTACCTCTGAGCTATACCCCCAGCCCTATTTTTTCTTCTTTATTTTGAAACAGGGTCTCATTGAGTTGCGAAGGGCCTCACTAAGTAGCTGAGGCTGGCCATGAACCGCAATCCTCCCAATTGCTGGGATTACCCTATTTTTATTCTTTATTTTGAAACAGAGTCTCACTAAGTTGCGAAGGGCCTAAGTAGCTGAGGCTGGCAGCAAACCTGTGATTCTCCTGTCTCAACCTCCCAAATACAAGCATGCACCACCATACCTGACTTGAACACTTTAGAAGTAATCTTTGGCCGGGCGTGGTGGCGCACAATCCCCGCGCTTGGGAGGCTGAGATAGGAGGATCACACAGGTTCGAAGCCAGCCTCAGCTACTTAGTGAGGCTCTCTCAGCAACTTAGTGAGACCCTGTTTCCAAATAAAATATAAAATGGGTCTGGGAGTATAGCCCGGAAGTAGAAAGCCTCTGGGTTCCACCCCCAGTACCACCAAAAAAAAAAAAAAAAAAAAAAAAGAAGTAATCTTTGCTCCACGCATTAAGGAATACTTTAATGACACTCTAGGTCTTGGCTTATTATATCATATAAAAAAAGAGAATGTATTGGCTAAGATGTGATGTTCTTGGCAACTAAAAATAGCCTGGTTTCTGTCCTTTCCATCACTACGCTTAAAGGCTCCTTTCAGCTCTCAAAGGTGTGTGATCACTTAACTAAGAACCAAACTGGACTTTCACATGGAACTTTAACTTGAAGATTTCAGAACACATTTTATTGATAGCTGAAACAGTGCCTTATTCAAAGAGCACTGCAAAAGTTTAATGAAAAATTATAGAAGTAAACCTTTTGTCATCAAACAGCATAAAGTACAAAACTTATAAAAATTAGGGCTTTCCATGAAAGTAAAAGTCTCAACGTCAATGGTATACTTAGTGTCTATGTACATTTGATGCTCTACAAATGATGACTGTAGAAGTGTCATCTGAAAGTTGATTTTGTTTGCTCTAACATAAATCATAAACACGGCTCCCATCCCATTGTGTATCTGTGAACACTATTACTCAGGTAGTGCAAGTTAAAATGAAAACCGATCCTGCACAAATATTCAGGTAATAATTAAGTGCAAATTAAAGATGAGGCTTCATTGGAATTTCATTTCCTTTCTAAAAAGTGCTTCAGTTTTTGTACCCCCAGGTCTTTCATTCTTTTCTTTTGCTTCCTTAGTACAATGTTTTATCAATAACCAGAAAAATAAAATCTGGTATAAATTAATGAGGGAGTTGAAGTACATAATTTCTAAAGTTTCTTCCAGATCTAATATCTTAATTCTATTATAATAAAATTTCGTAAATAATATAGAGTTAGAGGAGAAAAACATCATCATAGCCTCAGTGACCTAACTGAAACACCTAAGGTGTAGAATCCTTTTCAACATTCCAATTAGGCAATTCTTCTTTGATGGGTTTGAGTCTATGTGGAAATTCGTTATTGTTAACAGAATTGTAGTAACTCAAATTAACTGAGGTCCCGTAGATAAAGCAAACAACACACTCAAGATTGCATGTCAATCTACTGCAGATTTGGTAAAATTATCAATTATCAAGGAAATTTTTTTTTTTTTGTAGTACTGGGAATGGAACCTAGGGGCATTCTACCTCTGAGCTACATTCCCAGCTCTATTTTTTATTCTTTATTTTGAAACAGGATCTGAGTTGCAAAGGGCCTCACTAAATAGCTGAGGCTGTCTGCAAATTGCAATCCTCCTGTCTCAGCTTCCCAAATGTTGGGATTACAAGCATGCGTCACCACACCCAGCTCAAGGAAAAAAATTTTAAGTAACCTTATTGGATTTTATTTTTCTTCTCTATTAATGAAGGTTATTTGCTAAGTAGTATTTTTGAGAACTATGTGAATTTAGAATTCCAAAAGAAAGAAAGTGATGTCCACCTCTATCTCCAGTGAGCTGAGGGACTTTACATCACTAACTTTCCTTATATATGTACTTTTCTGTAAAAGTATAGATTTGAACTCTATGACCTGTAAAGCCTTTTCCAGTTCTAAAATGTTCTTATCCCCCTTAATGAAGGTTTAGTCTTTTAAAAAATTCTAAATATTTTTCAAAGCTTTGGCTTATCAAAGCTTTGCCTTTCTAGCAGATCTGAGACTATAATTAGGAATTCATATATATACATATATATATGTATAGTGTGTGTGTGTGTGTGTGTGTGTGTGTGTGTGTGTACGCGCGCACGTGTGTGCACACAGGCACACTACTAGTGATTGAACCCAGGGGCATTCTCTCTCTGAGCTACATCACCAGCTCTCTTTTTTAATATTTTTATTGGTACATTATAGTTGTACATCTTAATGGAGTACAAGATGGTAGAGGCATACATGCACACATCACCCAATTAGCCCTTCCCCAAATCCCACCCTAAACAGGATCTCACTAAGTCGCTGAGGCTGGCTGCAAACCCTTCTGTCTCAGCCTCCCAAGTACTGGGTGTGTCACTATACCTAGCTATTGTTAACAATTTTCAAATTATGTTGATCTTCCTATTTGTTTTGCTTTTATCTCCCATTTTCTTCATTGTTTAACAAGATTTATCTATAATCCCTGTGACCTCTACATCCAAAATTGGCTAGGTTAAAGATAGACATTTGAAGAAAAACTAGCATATCCACTGGCTTTCCTGTATCAAATTATATTTTTCTCCCTATCTCTAAAATTCCAGACACCTAAAGCTGTTGAGTCTGTCTGCCATTTTGGAAACAGTTCATTAATCTGCCAACTAAGTAAAGAGGAAATGAGCCAGGTGCTGTGGCACACGTCTGTAATCCCAGTATGTGGGAGGATGATACAAAAAGATCACAGGTTCGAGGCCAGCCTCACCAATTTAGCAAGACCCTCAGCAACTTAGTGAGACCCTGTTTCAAATAAGTAAGTAAATAAATAAATAAATAGGGCTAGGATTGTAACTGAGAGGTAGAACATCCCTGAGTTCAATCCTCAGTACAAAAAAGGAGGAAAATGGAGATGTGATAAGAGAAAGGAAGAAGAGATACCATTTGGCTCAGTTGAGATATAAAAAGGGAGAATGTAGCCGGGCATGGTGGCACACGCTTGTAATCCCAGCGCTTGGGAGACTGAGACAGAAAGATCACACAGGTTCAAAGCCAGCCTCGGCTACTTAGTGAGGCTCTCAGCAACTTAGTGAGACCCTGTTTCCAAATAAAGTATAAAATAGGTCTGGGAGTATAGCCCAGAGGTAGACAAGCCAGTGAGTTCTACCCCCAGAACCACAAATAGCAGGGGGTGGGGTGGATTCCTTGGTCCCTGAGAGCCTCACAGTCTACAGTCTTATTTCTCATGAAGTCTGAGTATATTCCATTTTGTGAGATCTCTGTTACCACATATACTTACCCCCTGTATTGAAGGAATTTAAGTAAGTTTCTGTTCCTCATTTACAAAAGAGCTGAGGCTGAACTTTTGGGACCCGCAGAAAGAAGGAAGGAAGGAAGGAAGGAAGGAAGGAAGGAAGGAAGGAAGGAAGGAAGGAAGGAAAAAAGAAAGAGGAAGGCACCAGCATTATTATCTCCTCATACATAGTGACTAAGTTATTTTTTCCAACTTACAGAGGAAGCAAGTGGTAGTGCTCAGGACAAAGCAGACACTTTGGGTCCCAAATCTTTGGCGTGAATCACTGTATTATGTAGTCTCTGTGGTCATGTGATATAAATGCCAGAGCAAAGCAGAATCCTATCTAAAGCTGAGTATATCATAGGTGTTCACATCCCAAAGGACACACTAACTGCTGCTTCCCACCAAAACCAGGTTTCTCAGCAGGCTGTAGGTCCAAGGCCCATATCAGAGGGCCCGGTTAGGGCCTTTCCTGACTTCCCCTTAGCCCTACCTCCAAGCTCTTCAGTTATCATGAAGAAGAGCGATATCAGTATGTGCTTGTCATCCTAGTACTTGGGAGGCTGAGACAGGAGGATCATAGGTCAGTGACTAGCCTCAGCTACTTAGCGAGGCTCTCTGCAACTTAGTGAGACCCTGTTTCAAAGTAAAGAACAAAAAATAGGGCTGGGGGTATAGCTCAGAAGTAGAATGCTCTGGGGTTCAATCTCTAGTTCTTTCTTCCCTTTTGGGACTCACCTTGTGAAGGAAAAAAACATTTCTCACATTGTGGTAAAGACAGGACAGAATCAGTCTAAGCCAAAATTGCAAAATAGAAAATATTCTTCTCTGTCCTACACTGTGTATTTTTTTCATACAGTGTGTGCACTAAGCTGCATGATATCACCACTGCTAAAAAAGCAAATCAAAGTAAAGATGATGGGAGTGATATTGGTACTTGTGGTAAACCTTGGCTGTTAAGGATGACTACCTCTACTTGAACCATGAGAATAAGAAGTAGGTAGTTTCATGAAAAATCAAACCTAGTGATGATGAGTTTTTTTGTTTTGTTTGTTTTGTTTTGTTGTACTGAGGATTGAATCCAGAGGCATTCTACCTTTGAGCTATACCCAGCTGGTTTTATTTGTTATGTGGAGACAGGGTCTCACTAGTTTGATGAGAGTCTCCCTACTTGCTGTGGTTGTCCTTGAACCTGTGCTCCCCCTGTCTCAGCCTCCCAAATACTGGGATTACAGATGTGTGCCAATACACCTATCTGATGTGGTATTTTTAAAGGATTTTTTTTTCTTGCAGTGCTGGGGACCAAACCCATGGCCTTATGCATGCTAGGCAAGCACTCTAATACTGAGGTATTCCCCTGCCCCACAAGAAATCAGAAAGCAACTGATAAACAGGAACTAGTATAGGCAGACAAAAATCGCAGAAATCTACCTAGAAGGTATGACGAAGGAAATTCAGGGAAGTGATTTGTAAAAGACCTAATACAAAGATTTTGGCTTCTTCAGATTTCCAAGATGAGACCTGTACCTGTCTGGAAGAAAGCACAATCATTGTGAATCAATACTTCTAGTATAAAATTACCTCCTCACCATCTCAATCACCTGCCCATGGCATGTGTAAGTGTTGGCGGAAGGGAGTGCTCTATCTCATCATCTCAGCCCACAGCTCAGCCCACTAATGAGTTCTGATCACTACTCCAGCCTTCTGGGAGGCACAGACTCGTTCCAGGAGGGTTCTCGAGCATGCACACCACCACACACCTTCTCTCCTAGCGACAGTAATCACTCCTGAGAGGACAATGGGTGCATTTCATAAAGTCCCTGAGGAGGTTCCATACCTCAGTGTTACAATCCCTTAGGAAAACAGAGGGGAGAAGAAATGAAAGAGGGAAGGAATCGGAAGGAAACAGCACTGAAGAGGAGAATCATTGTCTTAATAAAGACAAGGGAGGAAAACATCACAAAGGAGAGACAGGCAATAATACTAATCTCTGAGTTAGGGAGGATTAGACAAAATGAAAACTTATTTGACAGTTAGATAATCATTTGTGACTTGGAGAAAGAAATTCTGTAACCCAAGGCAGAGACATGATTATGAATACTTAAGAAATTAGTGGCTAGTGAGAAACTGTAGATAAATCACCAAAAATGGCAAATTAATAAATGTTCAAATGTGCCGGGCATGGTGGCACACACTTGTAATCCCCATGCTTGGGAGGCAGAGACAGGAGGATTGCGCAGGTTCAAAGCCAGCTGCGTGTGCTAGCTTAGGAGACCCTGTTTCCAAATAAAAATGTAAAAATAGGTCTGGGAGTATAGCCCGGAGGTAGAAGGGCTTCCAGGAACCCTAGTACCACCAAAATAAATAAATAAATAAATACTCAAATGAGACCGAGAGCCTTTCTAGACAAGGTGCTACACTGGGTTTTGCAGCTGGGTTCATGGATGTGTGACCTTTGCAGACATATGGGGCTCTGCACTCAGAAGGTTCCTGGGCTTGGCTTAATGCTCTAATATCACTGTCTTGAAATTCTTATTTTTTGAGCAGTGAGTCCTGCATTTTCATTTTGCACAAGGCCCCTTAAGTTATGCAGTAGGTTTTCCAGGAATCTAAAGAGGATCTTAAATATTTAATTTTTCATTCATTCAATAAATTAATTGAGGGTGATTTCATTGGAAGCACCCCTTCATGTTACCCCTGGGTAACATGAGGCTATAACTATCTTCTGTATTTCTATCTTTTTAATAAACTTCTTTAAATCTTCAGCAAGAGTCTGGGCCATTGCATATCTATCCTTAGCTCAGGACAAGAACTCGTGTTTTTTTTTTTATCTTTTTGTGGTATTTTGGGGGAATTATTCCCAGGGGTCTAACAAAGATCACTGGGGACGGTTCCCCCAGATGGTAACCCTCACCCCCAAACCATAACATATTTGGCACTCAATGTTTTGGGGCAAAGTGGGGCACGTGGCTCAGTAATTTTCATGGGACTTTTTGGTCAGTGGGTTGGTGGGCAGCAGCAGCTTTCACTCTAGCAGTAGACCTGTTGAGCTTTAAAACAACTATAGAGCAGCCTTTGCATCACTGCATCCTGAAAGTGAATTCCAGGGCATCTCGATGGTGGCCCGAAAGCCACTGCATCTTGAAGGTTAGTAACCCTCCCCAAAACGAGGCCAGATCCTGGCAGATGACTGGATTGCTGGTGCCAACAGGCTCTCTGGAACTGTAGAGACCCCCCTGCCATAAACTAGCTACGGCAGAATCTCCAGGGGAGGGGAAAATTCCCCATTAAATAGCGTAGGCGTGATAGGCCCAATGAGTGCCCATCCATTCTGCCACATCAGAGATGGGATACTCTTTTAAAAGCCCTATACAAAGTTAAATCTAAAAGGAAAGGCCCATGGCCCACCTTCAGAAAGCTCCCCAAACAGGAGATGCCAGCCAGCACCCATTTCTAAAATGGTAGCAAGGTCTTTTTGGTAGTTGGAAACAGGTTCTAGGGAGATAAGCTATCTTGCTTTTAGCACAGTGTTTAGGAAGCATTGCCATTAGCAACCAGGCCCTGTGCACCCTGTAGGTCTGTGAACTATGGCAGTTTGCAGGCCTCAGCAGCCCCAAACTCCCAGCAGCTATTAGAAGCCTAAAAGGGTAAGCTTTTCACAAAGCTCAAGAAAAAACCTAGTCAATAGTTTCAGCCAGATAACAGCCAGGTATGCCTGCTCCATGAATGGCTGTACCCAGGAAGCATTGTCCAGCATTCAGCAGTCAGATTCAGCTTCATTTGCATAAGAAAGTCCTCAGGGAAGTAAGCTCCCAGAGGGAGCCACGCCCGACCTCCTGGCAGCTCAGGATCCTTAGACACACCAAAATTGGAGAATATTTTCAGGGAAGCAAATTAATAAGATTAAAAAAAAAAACCAGCAATATTTTCAGCTAGAAAACCTCAGTGAGAGAAAGAAAGGACAGGCAGGAGAAGGGTCAGATTCAGGGCAGAAGGGAGGGTGGCTAAACTTCAAGCCTGCAATGCCCTTGTGGTGGACTGTGAGGCCACTCTCACTGCTCCATGCACACAGGCATCCCAGCTGGACACCCCTGGCTGTGCCACTAACTTTGGGGGATGCAGGGAACCTCATCTGGACAGAGAAAGGCCATGATACCTCTCTCTGTCATAGATGGGATTCCAGCAGTATCCTAAATGCTAGGGTAATTGGTTTTAGACTGGGAAGCTCTGGGAAGGGGGGGTGACCTTGCCCAGACAGGCCACTAAAACCCCACCCTTTCTCTCTCAAGTGGGATCCCAGCAATCTAAAGTGGAAGCCGGATCTCCACTCACATGTGTTCTCCAAAACTAGGAAAAGTTTGATCCCAAAACGCTAAAGAAAGCTCTTATTTTTTTCCCTGCATCCAAGTATGGCCACAGTATGCGCTGGGTGACAGAGACACGTGGCCCCATCAGGGAGGTTTAAATTATAACACTATTCGGCAGCTAGATCTATTTTGTAAAAAGGAGAAAAGATGGATAAAAATAGCTTATCTTCAGCTGTTCTTTAACCTCTGAGACCACCCAGATTAGCCTCTAGTGGGGAGAAGGGAGTTTAAAGTTAGATCTATCCATAAGCAGTTTTTATGGGCTGAGTTTAAAGCTATATCACCAACTCAAACAATAGGTGCTGGCAGTCTTAGTCAAATTTTTTTATTCAGTAGAAGGGGAGGCCATCCTCAGACAAAGTCTACTACTGCAGGCTGCCAACTCAGTTTAATAGGGTCTTGAAAAAGGAAAGATAGACGGGCAAAAGCCATGAAAGAATTCTGGCTGAGCACAGAAGCCTAGGCTCAAGTCTGTTTTAAGGGTGGAAAGCAAGGGAATCTCTGGAGTAAATGCCCTCAACCAGGAGGCCAAAAAGGCCCTCCAAGGCCTGGCTCATGGTGCAAAGGGGGACCATTAAATGGCCAAGCGCCCCCAGTTCCAGAGGGAACTGGGGTCCCCAGACCTAGGTTCCCAGTGATTCCTTCCAACTCCCACCACCTGAGTTAAGACTAAAGAGCCTTAGGCGATCACAGTGAGATCTCAGGAGGAGGCCAGATTTAAGGCATTGCCCTTCTTTCCCAGCCCAAGGTGTCCAAAAGCTTAGCTAGGGTGGGGGGACATATCAGGCTAGCCCTAAACCATCTCTTTACTCAAGATTCAGCCTGCTGTGTCCAGGATGACCTTCCATTCTCTCATTTTTAGCCATACCAGATTTCAGCTCCTCTGCTAATAAAGAGATATAATGTCAGGAAACCAAAAGTGTTTTTTCCTTTTGCTGGCTGCACTAAAGTTACTGCTCAAAGTTTTTTTATTTTATTTCAACCAGTCTTAGTTAAAATGGTAACTTCAGAAAAGCTGTCCAATTAGACCTGTGAGAAGTGATTAAATTAAGTCACTTTCTCTTTGACAAAATTAATGTTTGAAGACACTAGTGAAGTTTATTTTATGTCATGGATTTCTGTGGTAATCTAACAAAATTAAGGTTTTAAGGTGCTAGTGGTATTTACCTAATGTCTTATAATTCAATTATTAAGTTGGGGAAATGCAAAATGCAATGTCTTAGAATGCTCTTAACTTCATAAGGTTTAAAATAAGACTTAAGTCTTTTAAATGGGTTTTTAAATTGCTGGTATATGAGCAACATTATAAAATGGTTTTTTTTTTTTTTTTTTTGGTTTAGCTTGTATGTAACAACAATAGATATAAAGAGTATGCCAGTATAAAGTTTTTTTTTGTAACAAAAGGAAATTTTGAGAGATTAAGAAAGCATATTGTAAGGTTTATCCTAAGATCATCCCAAATGGGAAAGAAAGGCCCAGGATAGAAAAATCAGAGGGTTAAAGCAAGTTATAAAGCATTTGTGGAATGTTTGTTTGTTTGTAAGGTTTATCCTGAGATTGTCCCAAATGGGAAAGAAAGGACCAGGATTTAAAAAAAAAAAAAATCAGAGGGTTAAAGCAAGTGTAAAGGGTTTGTGAAATGTTTGTTTGCATATGTGACAAAGATGGGTTATTAAAAGGAAGTAGGTTTCTAATAAGCCTACCTCTTCTATATTCCCAAGAGGAAAGTGCTAGAGTTCAGCAGCAGGGGTGTACTACGGATAGAATAGGCTAAAGGATTACTTCTGACAATGAAATTGGGAGACCCCAAAGTCTATAATAATTCTTTAAAACTGGCTTCAAGGCTGTTTACCGGAGAAAAGTTACAGGAGACTGAGTGGTATCATACAGGGATTTGAAATTTGCCTTAGAAATTAATTCCAAAAATAGCTTGTTAAATCCACCAGGCAAGCAATCTAGAGGCACATGTCCAGGTGAAGACTGGCAGCTTGGTTTCACTCATATGCCAGGGGAAACTTGTAGGTCGTTTCTGACTGGGACATAGTCCTAGATGACAATGTTACCCTATTGTCAACATAACAGCAAGTTAAGTAAACTCCAAATAGTGCCAGAGGAAAAGCAAAAATTTTGTTTTGTCCAGGTGACCTGGTACTCATCAGGTTTTCATGGTTAACCTGTATTGTGAGTGTCGTCTCATAGGCTTGACGCTTGCAGACGTCAGATGGTGGTATGAGCACTCAAGAGGAACATCTATCAAAGCCCTTTGGACAGCCATAGAGACATACTCACCCATCTGACTCCCTCACCACCACCTGCATGAATGTTACCCTAAAGCTGGGGCCCCCACCTTCATCCCTGTTCAGCTAGAAGCAGTTTATGACCGACTCGGTGTCCTTATTCCTTTGCTAAGGGGTACATTCATGTGGTTAAAAATAGGGAGAAGAAAGTCATGGAAATTGAGCTCATGTTAACTGTTAATAAGAATTGTAAAAGTCAAAATGTATTTTCTGTATTTACCTTTGGCCTGATAGGTGTCAGGAAGTTACTAGACAGAGGGGGAAATTTACCAGTATTGGGAATGACCTAGGAAGATTTGAGAAAGCTCTAATTATTAATATATTTCAAAAATTGGTGAAAGGACTTAGTTTCTGCCAAAAACAAGCATGCAACTATTCCAATGTAAATTAACCTAGCTAAAGGTAATTAGTAAGTCTATAGGAGAGGGGAACTAGGACATCCTCATTCTAAAGACAGGTTTACATAATTGGATAATCTAGCTAGGATGAGAGGAGGGGGTCGACCTTCGACCTTCGTGAAAGGAGACACCTTGGCAGGGGAGGAACCTTACAGGAACTTTACTACTCAGAATTATGTGAACAAGATGGAGGTATTGTGTATAAAAGGTCTGTTCTATGCTGGGAGTGGTGGCGCACGCTTGTAATCCTAGTGCTTGGGAGGTGGAGACAGGAGGATCACGCAGGTTCGAAGCCAGCTGTGCTGGCTTAAGAGACCCTGTTTCCAAATAAAAATATATTAAAAAAAAATTGGTCTGGGAGTGTAGCCCGGAGGTTAGAAGGGCTTCCAGGAACCCAAGTACCACCAAAAGTCTGTTCCATGCTTTGTATTTCAGTGATTTCGTTTAAAGCACCCCCTCATGTTACCTCTGGGTAACATGAGGCTGTAACTATCTTCTGTATTTCTATCTCTTTAATAAACTTCTTTAAATCTTCAAAAAAATTAATTGAATAAATAAATAAATGCAGTAGTCTCTGGAGACATGATTTAAAAGGTAGTGAGAGACAGAAGCATGATAGAAAGTCTTTTAAGGGGAAGTTGTAACCCTCAGGAGTATTGAAATGATATAGCATTCTACTTCAGCACTTTGGTCATAGGGCCTGTATCACCTTGATCAATTCACTCAACTTCCCTTAGCATTAATTTAAACCTAAACATGACCTAAAGAAAGTTAGAAAGGGCTGGGGATGTAGCTCAGTAACAGACAGCTTGCCTAGCATTCACAAGGTACTGGGTTCAATCCCTAGTACTGCACCAAAAAAGAAAAACAAAAAAAAAAAGAGGAGGAGGCTACAGTTCAGTGGTAGAGTACTTAACTAGCATGTCCAAGGCCCTGGACTCTATCTCTAGCACTGGGGGGCAGGGGAGGTCTCCAGGAGAATTAAATGAGATCAGGACCATAAGGTGGTTAGCACAATACATGGTACATGGTTAAGTATTCAATAAAGTGACTATGATACACCTAGCATCACCTGGCATATAAGAGCTTGATACACACAACTTTGATAAAGTGGGGGGAGAAAAGAAATTTTAGACCTGGATTTTTTGTTTGTTTGTTTTGGGGATGGAACCCAGGGGAATCCTACCTCCAAGCTACACCCCCAGCCCTATTTTTTATTCTTTATTTTGAAATAGGGTCTCACTGAGTTGCAAAGAACCTAAGTAGCTGAAGCTGTCCTTGAACCACAATCCTCCTGTCTCAGCCTCCCAAATGCTGGGAGCCACCATGCCCGGCTAGACTTGAAGTTTTACTTTTGTAAAAATCAAACAAATTTGTTTCATATAAATGTAAAGTATTGATGAAGCCAAGAAAATATAAAATGATATACATTGTATGGTTGATAATGGTCAAATCTATGTAATAGGATTTTGGGGGCGAGAAATCCTTATTTTGGTACTGAGGATGGAACCCAGGGGCATATTACCTCTGAGTTACACCCTCAGCCCTATTTTATTTTTATTTAGAAACAGGATCTCACTAAATTGTGGAGGGCCTTACTAAGTTCTGAGGCTGGCCACGAACCTGTGATTCTTATCTCAGCCTCTGAGGTAATGGGATTAGAGGCATGTATCACCATACCTGGATTTTGTGTTTTACTTGACATAGTCCTTTTCAAGAACCAAAATTCTTAGCCAGGTGTAGTGGTGCACGCTTGTAATCCCAGCATTTGGGAGGCTGAGACCAGAGGATGGCGGTTTGCGGACAGCCTCAGCTACTTAGTGAGGCCCTTTGCAACTCAGTGAGACCTGGTTTCAAAATAAATAACATAGGGCAGGGGTTGTAGCTCAGAGGTCAAATACCCCTGGGTTCCATCTCCAAACCAGAAAAAAAAAAAACCCACAAAAACCAAAATTCTTGAAAATAAAGCTATTGGCATATTCTGAATCTAGTGGCCGATATTACAATTCTCCCCTTCTAAAGAGAATTCAGTTACCCTTCTTTCAGTGTTTTTTGTTTGTTTGCATTACTGAAGATTGAACCCAAGTACTGGGATTACAGACATGTGCCACCATACCAGGCTCCTTTCTTTTAGTTTTTGACTCTGCCATAATTTGCTATTTATCTTGGAAAAATAAACTCCTTTCTTAATCCACATAACAGCTTTATCATTCATAAGATGAGGCACATAGCCCAGATAGTGCTTCCCCACTGACACACCTTGGCATATTTATGTCATGAATGGCAGAAAGAAATTGAAACTTCTAGCCAGGCTTGGTGATACATGCGTGTAATTCCAGCAATTGGTAGGCTGAGACAGGAGGAATCACTGTTTGGGGCCATCTTCAGCTACTTAGTAAGGCCCCCACAACTCAGTAAGACCCTGTTACAAAATAAAGAAAAAGCCAGGCGTGGTGGTCCACGCTTGTAATCCCCATGCTTGGGAGGCGGAGACAGGAGGATCACGCAGGTTCAAAACCAGCCACGCGCGCTGGCTTAGGAGACCCTGTTTCCAAATAAAAATGTAAAAAATAGGTCTGGGAGTGTAGCCCGGAGGTAGAAGGGCTTCCAGGAACCCCAGTACCACCAAAAAAAAAAAAAAAGAATAAAAAATAGGACTGGGGGTGTAACTAAGAGGTAGAATGCCGCTGGATTCCATCCCTAGTAACATACACACACACACACACACACACACACACACACACACACACAAGAAATTGATCTTTCCTGTGATGGGAAAATTAGGAGAGATCCAAGGTAGCCAGAGCCCCTTAAACAGTACCCCTGGTTAAGAACACCCCTATTTAGGGCTTCCCAGGGCTATCCCAGGTGTGCGCCAAGCAAGTAGCAAGCACTGTAGCCAATAACCAGCACTTGCAGTTCCACTTGTTTGTGGTCAACGTCTGCCATGTGGACAATTACATGCAAAACACTTCATTGCCTATCATAGACCAGAGACTCAGACCCACACATAAGTTTGTAATTTAGGTGCCCAACACCCAGCCTGGCAGGGTAGTCTGTCAGTGAGTAAGAGAGGAGCCTAAGCAGAGTGGAATTTCTGGTCAACTCAGCTCTAGCAATGATTTTAATATTTTTCTTAATATTATAATGGCTGTTTCTATCCTTTTGCAACCAGTACCCTTTCTTTTTTCTTTCTTCCTTTTTTTTTTTTTTTTTTTTTTTTTTTGTTTTTGCGGCACTGGGGGTGGTGCCTGGGGCATTTCATCTCCAAACTACACCTTCAGCCCTATTTTTTTATTCTTTATTTTGAAACAGGGTCTCACTGAGTTGCAAAGGACCCCACTAAGTAGCTGAGGCTGTCCTCGAACCACATGGTGGTCTCATGTACCACCACACCTAGCCAGTGTAGAAATCCTAATATAAAAATATACTCTGGGTTTGAAATCCATTTACATCATCATATGAAATTACATTTGTCAATAGAGGAAAAGGAAGAGTTGTTAGGTTCTTTAAATATAATTATAATTGTAAATTTTGAATGGTTGTATAAAATGGTTTTAAATATTTTATCACCTACTTATGTGATCAGAGTCCCTCAATGATAATGACTATTCAGAATGAGAAGTTTATCATTAAAAAGTCTGGATCAAAAACTGCATAAAGTCATTTCAACCATAAAATCTAATATCAACATAAATTCTCAGGAACAAGTTCAAATCGATCATTAAAAACATGAAATCTTTTATTTGAAAGTTTTATGCAAATTTAATGTTTAATATCTTCCCTAATACTTTGTACTTCATCTTTTATCAAAATTATATACTTTAAAGAAAATGTTATAAGTTTTTAAAATGAATCGTTATTCAGATAGCTACAAATCTAATTTACCCTAATGTGCTGTACAAAAATGATAATTTTCTGTATGTTATAGTATGAAAGCAGTTGAGAGGCCCTGACACAATTACAACATTTGTTTGCCACCTATTCCATCCTAGAACTCTTGTTCCCTGCTCTCATATTCTCATTTCAAGGACAGGGCATCCCAGCACTTGGGAGGCTGAGATAGACTTGGACAATCTCAGCAACTTAATGAAGCCCTTTGCAACGTAGTGAGATTTTGTTTCAAAATAAAAAGAATAGGGCTGAGGATGCAACCAGGGATAGAATGTTCCTGGATTCTATTCCTAGTATTCAGTCAGTACTACACACACACACACACACACACACACACACACACACACACATACACACACGGCTAAAAGGTTAGACAGCAGCCAAGGTTCACATCTGTGTTCTATAAAATCAAGAACTGGGGCAAGAGGCCTGTGGTAGTGGCACACGCTTGTAATCCCAGCATTTGGGAGGTGGAGAGCGGAAAATCGCAGTTCGTGGACAGCCTCAGCAACTTAGCTAGACCCTTCACAACTCAGTGAGACCCCATTTCAAAAATAAAAAGACTAAAAAAATAGGGCTGGGGCTGTAGCTCAGAAGTACAATCCCTTTGGGTTTGTACCGCAAACAAAACAAAACAAAACAAAACAAAACAAACTGAGGCAAGAGCCCGGCCTGGTGCCACAGCTTGGGAGGCTGAGACAGGAGGATTGGAGGTCTGTGACCAGCTTCAGCTACTTAGTGAGGCTCTTAGCAACTTGGTGAGACTCTGTTTTAAAATAAAAAATAAGGTTGGCGTTATAACTCGGAGGTAGAATGCCCCTGGGTTCCATCCCCAAATTTGGCAAAAAAAAAAAAAAAAAAGAACTAGAGCTATAGGATAACTTAAAAGAAAATAACTAGTGTTTGAAAACAACATACAATGAGAAAGAACAACAATTATGGAGAAATCCACATTTATTGAATGACAAAAAGACCTGAAAAATGGACTAACATACAATAGTCCCTGATGAAAGGACTTAGTATCTTGTCCTACCAACTTTTACAAATTAACATAAAAACATAATACAACTCAAAGAATAAAAAGCAAGCCTAACAAAAGTTATTGACTAGAAATAAATTGATTAGCTGGGTGTGGTGGCACATGCTTGTGATCTTAGTACTTGGGAGGCTGAGACAGGAGGATCGCAGGTTCAAAGCCAGCCTTGGCAACTTAGCAAGGCTCTCTCAGCAACCTAGTGAGACTCTGTTTCCAAATAAATGAGGCTGGGAGTGTAGCTTAGAGGCAGAATGCCTCTGGATCCCATCTCTAGTGCCAAAAGAAAAAAAAAAAATTATTAGCCGGGCGTGGTGGTGCACGCTTGTAATCCCCATGCTTGGGAGGCGTAGACAGGAGGCAGGTTCGAAGCCAGCCGCGTTGGCTTAAGAGACCCTGTTTCCAAATAAAAATATAAAAAAATAGGTCTGGGAGTGTAGCCCGGAAGTAGAAGGGTTTCCCGGAACACCAGTACCACCAAAAAAAACCCACACACACAAAAAAAAGAATTAGTAAAGCCAGGCATGGTGGTGCATGCTTGAAATCTTAGCATTCAGGAGGCTTAGACAGGAGGATTGCGGTTCACAGCCAGCCTCAGCTACTTAGTGAGGCCATTTGTAATTCAGTGAGACCATATTTCAAAATAAAGGATAAAAAATAGGGCTGGAGGTATAGCTCGGAGAGAATGCCCCTGGGTCACATCCCCAGTACCCCCCCCACACACACACACATCAAAAAACAGAAATATACAGTCAACCTCAGATACTTAGAGAGGCTCTCTGCAACTTTG
The DNA here is from genome assembly GCF_963383645.1 of Muscardinus avellanarius. Taxonomy (NCBI): domain Eukaryota; kingdom Metazoa; phylum Chordata; class Mammalia; order Rodentia; family Gliridae; genus Muscardinus; species Muscardinus avellanarius. The sequence continues at coordinate 59,162,867 of NC_137787.1, read as the reverse complement.
TGAGACTCTATTTCAAAAGTAAAGAATAAAAAAGGGGTTGGGGATGTAGCTCAGAGGTAGAATGCCCCTGAGTTTAATACCTAGTACTGCAAAAAAAAAAAAAAAAAAAAGAGAGAGAGAGAGAGAGAGAGAAATAAATAACTTGGTTAGAAAACACTCATCTCTATCACCCTTAAAACATTTCATAGGGTAGCTCCATGTAAATACCACTTTCCTATGGTCTTTAATGCTATGATTTTCTAAGTACCTAGAATAGATCAGGATATCAGGACTATTTCATAGTAATGAGACTGGCAAAAATCTTGTATTAACCAGATACCAAGGCATAAATTTTTCCAGTGTCTCAAGTTTTTTGGTGGTTATCTGAAGTACTTCATAAGCAAAATACATAAGCAAGTTTGCTTGTGATAACAGAATCAGAGTAATAGGAGGTTATTTGGAAGGTTGCTTCATCCAAGTTACATTAAGGCCAGATGAGTGCTTTCTGTCCTACAACAGAGTACTCTTTGTTCATGTTTCTCAAATATAAAGATTGTTCTCTAGTAATGCTAAACATCAACAAATTCTTACCCTTTTCACTCCCCTTTCCCCAAACTCCAAACTGACCACTCCCCACTTAATACAAACTTTCTTTTCAAGCAAGACAAAATATAACAGATTAGACTTTCAATTTTTACAGGATGGGCCATACCAATTGTAAAGGAATTGGTCTTGTGGATTGCTAAATTAAAATAGATGGCATCCCTTGTATTTTAGCAGGGAAGGGAGGCTTGTCGATGGTGGTCATTTTTCAGCAGTAACTTTATTTAAATGTTTCCACAAATTATTAATTTATGGATGTCATGGGTGTTGGGAATCACGTAATCCTATCAGTATTTACTCACTAAACTAAAACTCACTAAGGTTTGGGCAGAAAGAATTCTATCTCTAGTTTTCTAACTCTATAATCCATCACGTTCATTATATTACACAACAGAACTGGAAATAGGTGACAGGTAAAAATTACTCGCAAATAGAGGCCTAACGACTGTTTCTTCTTAGAAATTCTAAATCCATCAATTCCCTAAATTCCACTTCCTGAAACATGCTTCAACTCTTTCCTGGATAAACTGGAAAAACATTAGAAAACAGCCCTGGCTTGATCAGTGAATGCCCGACGAACTGACCTCCACCAGTCCTGACTCAGGTCGTAAGGGATAAAACGTCAGGAAGTCGCGCGCAATGGGGCCTGTCCCGGGCCCGTTCCCGCGCTCAGGGCCTCGGGGAGTCGCCCGCTCGGGTGGGCGTCGCGGGTCACACATAGCTCCGGGCTCCTGGAAGCGGGAGAGGTGATCTGAGGGGCCGAGGAGGCTTGCTTGGAACCTTAAATTTCAAGACAGGGAAAACTGGTCTTATTTCAGGCACAACAGTGGAAAGATTTCGGAAATGGAGACTAAGAGGCCGGCGTGGTTGGGGGGGGGGGGGCGGCGCGAGAAGAAAGGGAAAGGCCTTTCTCTCCCGGGACCCGCGGTCACGAGGCGTTCTCCCGACGTGGGCGCTCGCTATTGGCCGAGCCCAAGCTGACGTACCGGCAGTCGCCCGGCGCGAACAGCGGCGAGGGCGGCGCTGCGTTGGGAGGCGCCCGGGCGCGCGCGCTCCCGCGGCCGTCCCAGTCTCCGCCCTCCGCCTGCCGCCCTCCAATCCGCTCCTCCGATTTCCCCTTCACTCCTGTTGGCCCCGCCCCTCCCCCGGGCCGCCCTTCCCCCCACGGGGACGGCGGCGCGCGGAAAGCGCGTCACGTGACGACTGGCCCCGCCTCTTCCTCTCGGTCCCATATTGAACTCGAGTTGGAAGAGGCGAGTCCGGTCTCAAAATGGAGGTAAAACCGCCGCCCGGTCGCCCCCAGCCCGACTCCGGCCGTCGCCGCCGCCGCCGGGGGGAGGAGGTATTAGGGGGAGAGCGGGGGGTTGATGGGCAGTGGCCGGCGTGGGGGGCCTGGCTCGATGGGAGCGGGGAGGCCGGGTGGGTCGGGTTGGCGGTCCCGCGCCCTGCGTGGGGACGGGCGGCGGGGGAGGGGAGCAGGCCGCGGAGGCCGCCCGGGGCCCTCGCCCGCCTCGCTCTCCCGTCGTCCGCCCTGGCGGCCTTCGGAGGCGCGGCCGGCCGGGGCCTTCGGGGAGCGGGCGCCCGCCGGCTGCGCGGCCTCGAGTCGGGGCCGAGGGCGGCATGGCGGGCCTCCGCGGGAGCGGTTGGGAGGAGGCGGTGGGGGAGGGGAGGGACGGGCGGGCACATCCGGGCGAGCGAGCTGGCGGGCGGCGGCCACATTGACATTGATCCGCGGCCGCGTTACGAAATGGCGCATTGGCCCGCAATGGCCGCCGCCGCCGGGAAGGAGCGCGCCGGATTGGAGGAGCAGGCAGGAGGCGGCCCGAGGCGCGGGCGCTGCGCTTCCCGGCGGCCTGCGCCTTTCTAGGCCTTTACGTGCCCTCCTCGGCGACGCGAATTCGCTGGCCTGTTGGCAGCACCAAATTGAAAATATTTTTTTAAATTGCTGCCTTAAATACTAATTTGCTCATCTTGTCACTTTAAATACTATTGAAATTACCATGTGGGTCCATTAGGCTTGAGTTCTAAGAACATCTGTAAAATCTGCTTTTCTGTTTGGATAGGTTCTTGTAGTTTTCTGAATGTTTGCTTTAGAGGACCGTAAGCACAGTTGAAATATTTATGTGAGGATTTTACATTTATCCAAGATGGGGGGGGGGCGACAGAATTAAGCCTAGTGGTTTTAGGCTGTTAATCATTTAACTTTTTTTTCTTAGCATGTGACAATCTCTTCACATTAATGCCTTAACATTTCTACTTGTAGAAGACATTAGAATGTAAACGTGAGCACTTAATCTTAATGCATGTATTGAATGGCAGTTCATATAATTTATTAAAAAGTTTTAGCGTGTGTTACTAGGGATTGAACGTAGGGGCATTCTACCTCTGAACTACATCCCCAGCCTTATAATTTTTTAATTTTGAAACGGGGTCTAAGTTTCTGCCTCCCAAGTATATTGGGATTACAGGAGTGTGCCACCGTCTGTGGATTTTTTTTTTTTTTTTGTACTGGGAGGGCATTTTGCTCCCAAGCTACATGTAAGCCGTTTTTTTTTTTTTTTTTTTTTTTTATAAGGAGTCCTAAATTGCTGAGTCTGGCCTAGAACCTGGCTTCTGTCTCAGCTTCCCAAATATTGGGTTTACAGATGTGCTCAAGGCCTGGCTAAAAAGTGTTATGTTTTTGTTTTGTGGTACTGGGGATTGAACCCAGGGGCATTTTACCTCTGAGCCACACTCTCAGCCTTATTTTTTTTATTTTGAAACAGGGTCTCACTGATTTGCAAAGGGCCTCACTAAGAAGCTGAAGCTGTCCCTGAACTGTGGTCCTCCTGTCTTCCAAATGCTGCGATTATATGTGCCGCCAGCTGGGCTAAGAAGGTTTTAAAACACAAAACAACTTCAGGCTGTATCTTAATTTTTAAAAGGCCAGGTGTGGTGTTACACACTTGTAATCTCAGTGCTTGGGAGGCTGAGATAGGATTGTAGGTTGGAAGATATCATTAGCAAATAGCCTCTCATAAACCTGGCAAGATACTCTTTCAAAACAAAAATAAGGGAGCCTAGTGTGGGGCGCAAATGCTTGTGAACCAATCATTTGGGAAGCCGAGACAGGAGAACTATGATTTACCGACAGCCTCAGCTGCTTAGTGAGGCCCTTTGCAACTCAGTGAGAACCCTGTTACAAGATAAAAAGAATTAAAAAAAAAATAGGGCTGGGAGTATAGTTCAGAGGGAGAATGCACCTGGGTTCCACCCTCAGTTCTGCAATAAATAAGTATGAAAATAGGGGTGGAGAAGTAGTTGGAGGTAGAATGCCCCTGGGTTCAGTTCCCAGTGCCACACACAAACAACTTCTGTCTTTTGGCCCATTTTTGCCTAATGAAAGGCCAGTGTGACATTTTGACTTTAAAAATATGTCATAAGCCGGGCGTGGTGGCACACACTTGTAATCCCCACGCTTGGGAGGCTGAGACAGGAGGATCACACAGGTTCAAAGCCAGCCTCAGCTACTTGGTGAGGCTCTCAGCAACTTAGTGAGGTCCTGTTTACAAATAATAAAATAGGTGTGGGAGTGTAGCCTGCAGGTTGGAAGCCTCTGGGTTCCACCCCAGTACCACCAAAAATAAAATAAAATGTCATATTTGAAGTCCCTCAACTGCATGATACAAGTGCGCATAGGTTTTGCACTATTTAGCGTATTGGTTTCAGAGGAGCTATGCGGTAGATTTGGGTGGGGGGTGCCTATTTAAAATTGATTGGCTTGAAACTGGGGTATTTCTCTAAATTTGCCATTCACAACTTCTGAAGTCTATCATGTGGTTTTTATGTGCAGTGTGGCTTCAAATTAAATATTCCATGGAGTGTAGACTGAATACCTGAAATATGTGAGTGGAATAGCTCCTACTGACTTCTCACTAAATCTGTTCTCATATACTTCTGGTAGCATTTTTTTATTGGCATGTTTTTAATCATGGGATTTTTGATTCTGGAGTTCTCTCAGATTTCAGTTTGTTGAAGTGGTGTTAGCATTTGAAAGGCTGGTTTCCTTGGCACTGTTTTAGTCAGATTTTAACTGGACAAAATGTGAATGTTACAGGTATTTGATGTTTTTATTATTTGTAGATTAAAGACTTGTCCTCTTAGAAATTCATCTACTGCAAGAAATAGTAAAATGCATTGATTTTCCCCCTTCCTTCAGGGCCATGATCCAAAGGAACCAGAGCAGTTGAGGAAGCTGTTTATTGGTGGTCTGAGCTTTGAAACTACAGATGATAGTTTAAGAGAACATTTTGAGAAATGGGGCACCCTCACAGATTGTGTGGTAAGCCACTACGTGAATAAAAAGGCTTGGGGAAAAGTAGAGGGCCTGCAGAAGAAATGTTTCAACGCTTTATATTTTTATTTGTAGGTAATGAGAGACCCCCAAACAAAACGTTCAAGGGGTTTTGGTTTTGTGACTTACTCTTGTGTTGAAGAGGTGGATGCGGCAATGTGTGCACGACCACACAAGGTTGATGGGCGTGTAGTGGAACCAAAGAGAGCTGTTTCTAGAGAGGTATTTTAATAATATTATGTTGTCTAATATAGAAAGTTGCAAATGTTTGGTGTTTTTGACTCAGCGTATTATTTCATTTTATAGGATTCAGTGAAGCCTGGTGCCCATCTAACAGTGAAGAAAATTTTTGTTGGTGGTATTAAAGAAGATACAGAAGAATATAATTTGAGAGACTACTTCGAAAAGTATGGCAAAATTGAGACCATAGAAGTTATGGAAGACAGGCAGAGTGGGAAAAAGAGAGGATTTGCATTTGTAACTTTTGATGATCATGATACAGTTGATAAAATTGTTGGTAAGTAACTGTTAGAACTTGGGTGAGGCAAATGGTTTCTCTATTTTGAACTAAGTTTTTAAATGGTTTGTGAGCTTGTGAAGTATATGGTTCAGTTTTTATAAGGTGTCTACACATGTATAGCCAGCATGTGGATCAAGGAGTGTTTATATCCCAAGAATATTCACTCATCCCCACCCACTCAGTCAACTTAACATTTTAACCGTGTTTTAATGAGTTTCATGACGATTGGATATTGATCATGTTTTCTCCAACATAAAATAACTCTTTTTTATTTGATTTAAAAAATTAGTTCAGAAATACCACACTATTAATGGGCATAATTGTGAAGTGAAAAAGGCCCTTTCTAAACAAGAGATGCAGTCTGCTGGATCACAAAGAGGTGAGCAGGATCATATGTACATTGTACATGTGTACATGGATATAACGTGTCGTAAAGGTACTAAAAATTACTTCCTTGCCTGTGTTGAAGGTCGTGGAGGTGGATCTGGAAACTTTATGGGTCGTGGAGGAAACTTTGGAGGTGGTGGAGGTAATTTTGGCCGTGGTGGAAACTTTGGTGGAAGAGGTATGATGTGTTTATTAAAGTATATGTGTACCTAAAATTTAGGGGTGAATTGAATATATAATTTAAATTCATATCTTATATTTCCTCAGGAGGCTATGGTGGTGGAGGTGGTGGCAGCAGAGGTAGTTATGGAGGAGGCGATGGTGGATATAATGGATTTGGAGGTGATGGTAAGTTATTTTTTAATTGCTGTTTGGTTTTTTTTTTTTTATGGTACTGGGATTGAGCCTTAGAGGCATTCTGCCTTTGAGCTATAGCCCACTTTTTATTTATTTGGAAATGAGGTCTCATTAGATTGCTGAGAAAGTCTCACTGGACCTGTGATCCTCTTGTCTCTGCCTCCCAAATACAGATTACAGGTGTGCATCACCACACCCAGCTTGCTGTTTGATATTTTGACTTTGTTTCTACCCTTAATGAAAATTAAACTTTGCCCCGTGCGTGGTGGTGCATGCTTGTAATCCCCGTGCTTGGGAGGCAGAGACAGGCGGATCATGCAGCTTCGAAGCCAGCTGTGCACGCTGCCTTAGGAGACCCTGTTCCCAAATAAAAATGTAAAAATAGGTCTGGGAGTGTAGCCCGGAGGTAGGGCTTCCAGGAACCTCAGTACCCCTCCCCCCCAAAAAAGAGAAAATTTTAAAGTTTGCAACTTTAGTAATGACTTGAGTGGCTTGATGGCGAAAGTATATTTCTAATATACTATAGAAGAATAAATTTTCCCTTGAAGATTGAAGATTAAGGATTCTAATTACAGTTGAACTAGACTTGTTCTAAGCCTGAGGCTTTTTAATGAAACTTTAAAAAATAAAAACAATGAATTTTGCTTTCAGTTTGAAGAAATAATTAAGCATTCATATTTACTAGCCTTGATTTTTACCGCTAGTACTATCTAGCCTTTGTGGAGAGGTGTTACTGGGGTTTGATCCCAGGGATATTTCCCTCCTAGCTATAACCCAAGCCCTACTTTATTTTGAAACAGGGTCTGGCTAGGTCAGTGAGAATCTTACTGCTTTGCTTGAGCTTGTGCTCCAACTTGTTATCTTTCTGTCTCAGCCTCCCAAGTACTAGGATTACACAAGTGTATACCAAGTTTTAGAATGTTAAAATTCTTTGGCATACTTGCCAGTAGCTTCAATGTAATGCCAGAATTTAGTATCTTAATCCTATGTGATTGTGATGTTTTTGTGTGGTCTTCTCTTTCTAGGTGGCAACTATGGTGGTGGTCCTGGTTATAGTAGTCGAGGAGGCTATGGTGGCGGTGGACCAGGATATGGAAACCAGGGTGGTGGATATGGTGGTGGTGGAGGAGGATATGATGGTTACAATGAAGGAGGAAATTTTGGTGGTGGTAAGCTTGTTTTATTTACATGTTATTCACTGTTGATAGTTTTATGTAGATGATTGAAAAGTGATGAAGCCATTTGATAAAATTTCTTGTTGTAATAGTTTTCTTAACTTTGCTGGTGGTTTAGTAAGTTGGCAAAGTATACTCAATTCCTTTTTTGTGTGTAGTAAGATGGACATTTTACCAGTATCTTATATGTTATTTTACATTTTAAAATTCAGTAATTTATTGCCAGATTTTTCTTATTAGACATTTTTTTAACTGGGCAAGTGGGATTTGTAAATTGAATAATCAGATTTCTTGAAATGGATGGGATACCATCTGGGGTCCAGGCTAAAAATACTATTTCAGATCTTAATATGTCATAAGTGCATTGCAGACTAAGTTCAAGTCATTCCATGTCAGTGCAGAACTTTGCTATTTTGTTGGACCATATTGACACAAATAGCCTATGGTTAGGTTTTAAGAGATATAAGTAGAATAATTCTTGTATCTGTAACCACAAAATTTTTGTGATTTCAGGTAACTATGGTGGTGGTGGGAACTATAATGATTTTGGAAATTACAGTGGACAACAGCAATCAAATTATGGACCCATGAAGGGGGGCAGTTTTGGTGGAAGAAGCTCTGGCAGTCCCTATGGTGGTAAATAATTTTTTAATCAAAAAATTTCAGACCTTTTTTTTAATTTTATAAATGTTTGAAAATTCTTATGTATATTTTTAGGTGGTTATGGATCTGGTGGTGGAAGTGGATATGGTAGCAGAAGGTTTTAAAAACAGCAGAAAAGGGTAGGTATCTTTAAATTTTTTTCGTGATGATAAAGAATATGTGGATATGTTCACTGAGTGTAATAATTTTTTTATCCTGTATTATTCAACAGGCTACAGTTCTTAGCAGGAGAGAGAGCGAGGAGTTGTCAGGAAAGCTGCAGGTTACTTTGAGACAGTCGTCCCAAATGCATTAGAGGAACTGTAAAAATCTGCCACAGAAGGAACGATGATCCATAGTCAGAAAAGTTACTGCAGCTTAAACAGGAAACCCTTCTTGTTCAGGACTGTCATAGCCACAGTTTGCAAAAAGTGCAGCTATTGATTAATGCAATGTAGTGTCAATTAGATGTACATTCCTGAGGTCTTTTATCTGTTGTAGCTTTGTCTTTTTCTTTTTCTTTTCATTACATCAGGTATATTGCCCTGTAAATTGTGGTAGTGGTACCAGGAATAAAAAATTAAGGAATTTTTAACTTTTCAATATTTGTGTAGTTCAGTTTTTCTACATTTTAGTACAGAAACTTTAACAAAATGCAGTTTTGAAGGTGTTTCCTTGTAAGTTAACAAGTAAAGATCATTGTTAATTACTATTTTGTATGAATTTTGCTAAAGTTAACTGTAAAGAAACACCTACTGACTTGCAATTTAAGGGGAATCTATTCTCCCCATTTCCAAACCATGATATGAATGGGCACTGACTTGTGGAGAGAATAGATATTTGTATGTTTGAAATGTGTGTTTTAGATAAATAGGATTGGGTATTTAAATTAGCATATATGTGGATTTAATAGCACTAAGATTATCTTCAAATGAAACATCTCAAAATTCCTATTTGGTTTTTGTGCATTTTCTTTCAAAATGTAATCATGATTTTAGTGCGTTAGATTTGCTGAGTCTTCATTCTACATTTACCCTGGTCACATTAAAACTGCTGCCATAGTTTTTGGTTGTTAAAAAAATGTCTACAGCCCACTATTAAATTCTGGAAAAGGTAGTGGATGTTTTCTCCTTTGCCACCTTAAAAATAATTCTTTTCAAGGTACAGGACCACTAAGCCTGCTACAGCAGAGCAAATTAGTTGGTACCTGGTTTGTTTTTTCCAAAGCACATGAGACCCATAAATCCTGACCTTCTTTGGTTTAATTTTTTTTTTCTCCCACATTACAAGCTTTTATAGCAAGAGAATAAGTCACGTGTTATTAAACCTTTAACTGGCTGGCATACTTTATTGTTTTTACCCTATACATTTTGCTGAATGACACTAAATTAAATATAGGTTAGGTATAATTGTCCAGAACAATTTAATGCAGCAGAAATGTAGCACAGGTGCTTAGTACCAGCTTCTCACTTCCCAGAGACCTGAATTTAAATTTGGGTAGTCTTGAGTTCCTACTTAAATTCCCAAAGAACACACTGGTATTCCTTGTTTATATTTCAACCTAAATCATGTTGGTGTGAGTTATCAATTTGTTTGGAAGACCCTGGTTGAGAAGTTTTAGATAACAAGGTCATATATATATATATATTAAAAACCAATGTCTACTGTGTTGCGCCAGCTAGTGCTTACAATTTCACTGGAGCCCTAAGTTTGTGCCCTGCTGTTGTTCTTTCTTTGGCAGTTGAACGTTGAATTCAAGATTTTTATTTGGTTTTTAAAAGTACTAAGCAAAATAAGCAATAAAAAGGGGAATGGGGCGTGCTAGTGTTTGAATATGCTCTCTTGTTGCTCTAATTCTGTGCCTCTGTGCATTATTAATATATGAATGCATGCAATGCCAGCATGGAAATTGGTCTTCACAGATAATGCAGTTTTCCAGAAAACACAAATCAATAAATGTAACAGACAACATTCCATTTGTTAATGGGCATATGTGAATAAGCAGTGTAGAAAATAGGCTCATAATAGAAAATGGTTAAGTCCTTCATAACTTCAAGTGTGGATATATAAATGGACACTGTCAATGTTCATAACTTAAACCTTGGGTACCTGGTCAAAATAATGCTTGGGAAACATTTTATTAAAATTGAGCTAAATTGTCTCAAGTTTTTTTTTTATTCACATTTAATAAAGGTTGAAGGAATGGGGGAGATTTACATTTCCTGTTTTATGTTTGTAAAATTGTTTGACACAACCTTGACAGTATCCTTTAAATGACATACGAGGTTAATTGTATTGTTAACCAACTTTCTATGTTCTGGAACTAGTTTAATAGTGAAACATTTTCAGTAAGTCAATGTTTGCAACCTATAAGCAGGTGAAATCTGTATGTGACCTGTTTATAAGTTGTATTAGCTTAGCTTTTGTGAACAGTGTGGAAAAGTAAGCCATGAGGAGAGCGATTTAACCAGCTTTAAAGGACCTAAGATGTGCTTTTTGAGCACAGTGTGGATCAAAGAAAACTCACTAAGACAGGACTTCAGCAGCCTTTTGAGTATGGACAAGTCAGCATAAATAAAGAATGACAAGGCAGCAGCAAGAGCTTCAACTACTGAGAAGTGAAGGCATAAGATACTATGATGATAGTGAGCAACTTTCCAAAAGCTAGTTAAATCTGCCTATTACAACTGAAATATCGAAGAAAGTAGCAGGAAGGAGCTCTTCGCCTTTTTGGAACATCAATGAGATATAGTTGCCACAGTCACTAGGTCTAGCATTTAGACCTGCAAGGAAGGGCAATAAGCATTAGGTAAGGCTTGCATTTGAATTTTTTCACTAATTAAACAGTAATTTTTTGTAAAGCAAGGTAAGAGTAATCTTTTTGATTTGCAGGTTGAATGAGAACCCTGCTTGCCTAAATGAGGAATGTCTTTCCTACCATCTTAAATACGAAGGTTTCTGGCTGGGTAAGATTTGTAGCTCACAGTAAAACTTGACACTGTTTATTTCCCTACAAATCTATATTACATATTTTAAAACTTCACCCCACTCCCTGTTTAGTAGGTACATCGGCAAAATTCTTAAGCTTAAAATTTATCTTGGCACTACATTCAATATGTTTTAAATGTTAGGCAGTTTTAAAAATTCTCCTACAGTGGCTATGAATGTTCCTCTTTATACAGGTGTGGCTCCTAACCTTCATGTGTACAAATCACTATTAGTATCTTTAGGGTAGAGTCAGGTTTTGGGTGAGGGAGAGAATGACTAACTTTTGTGTAGTATGACTAGTAATATATATTACTCTGCCAGGCCTCATAGTAGGAAAAAGACCTTCAAGTGAATTTCCACAATTACCAGGTGATACATAAAATCTTCAAGTGGCCTCATAAGTTCTCTTGTATTTAAATTCAGGGAATTACTTGGACCAATAGAGTAAATTTTGGTTAATCTTTTAGCCAGAAGTGGCAGGTTCCTAATCAAATTAATGCTTCTTTATAAAGACATCTTTTCCCAAAGAATAATTATTTGGTTACTATTCAGATCAGTTTTCATAAGGGCTACTTTGCTGCCCCAAAGGGCTTGTTGAGGTTTAATTCACTTTTTAGTAATACCTTCAGGGGAAGAAACTCAAACCACTAGTTTCTAAGTTGTAGGCCAGTCACTTTCCTACATGAATAGGAGTCAGTTTGCTATAGAGTTTATATTCTGGAAAAAGGTTAGCTCTAAATCAGGATTGAATTTTTTTTCTACATATAGAATTGAGTACTAAATAAGGTAACAGCTCTTTGATGGTAAAATTTATTCAGAGTGGTTTTTAGTGAAGCAAATTTCATAAGACAGGACACTGTTTTAAAGGCATTGTTATTTCCAGTCCATTTCATTTATAAAATAAAATGATTTCTTAAAAACTGCTCAATTGTCATTTCTGGAAAAATAACCATGTTTTCTTTTGGGGTCAGTACTGGGGATGGAACCCAGGGTGTTGATCCTGCATATTGTACAAGTGCTCTACCAGGAGCTATCCCCTGCCTCCCTGTGTTCACTTAAATCAGCATCACTAGACAAATGGAGTTTTGAAGGTGGGGATATGGTCGAGGCAAACTTACTTAGACTTTGTTTTTGTTAAACATGTAGGATACTGCTTCCAATGTTAAACTTCTAAAAGAAAAGCTTAAGTTTACACTCGAGAATATTTTTGGTTAAAAGTCCATTTGTTAGGGGACTGAACAAATAAAACTTGGTTTTAAAAGTTCTAGGATAAGTCACAATTAGAAGTAATTCTAGTGACAGCACAGTATGTATCTCTTGGGAGTTCAGTAATGTCAAAAAGTAGTGAATAAGCATGCTAATGTGCAGGGGTAATGTAAGAATCAGCTTATCTAATTTACAGTTTGAAAGCTTCAATGTTTTCTGATTTTCAAGACTTCAGAGGTGGTCTGTAATGAACCGTTTGTAGCAAAATGAAATGTTTACAGAAAGAAATTTTTCATTAAAATATTTTTAGAAATGTGTGTGCTGTTTTATCACTTCACAGTGTTCTTGTGACATGCTGTAGGTTAATGTTACAATTTTAGTAATAACAGTAAATGGGAATGAACCTATACATAGATTTTTGGGGGGTTCTGTTGAATAGAAAATAGGTGTAAAGAGTGGTTAAAGATTTATTGCTACTTCATACTTGCTGTTTTAGGACAAATTGAGTCTTGAGGAATACTTAAGGTACTTGGGTGATGTGAAGGATCAATTTACTTAGGGTTTCTGAAGAGGGGGTAAATTAGGCAAATGAATTATGGAAAATAAAACACCTTGGGCAAGGGGGTTGATTTCCAGATATTGGAAGTGTCAGAACGGTTTTCTAACGAGAAAAGCAGTGAATTGGTCGAATATGGTGAGAGTGAACTGGGAATAGAAACTGCATGAAATTAAACTACATTGCTGCCATTTAACCCAAGTAAAAGTAAAAAGGATATAAAAGCTGTGTCTGGCGTGATTTTTGTGGGGTAGGGTTTTTAAGAGTTTATGATTTTTTAAGTTATACAAGTATGTTTTTAACTTAACAGATACTAGTATTTTCTCAATATATCTAAGTGAAATACTTTGTAAATTGGAGCCAGGTGGTGGTTCTTATCTCTAAGAATTGTAACTTATTTTGCTGGTATTTAGACTGGTTTTATTCTATGTGGTTAAGTACTTGAGGTATTGTGTGCTTTATAATTCTGGTCTGACATTTGATTCCTGAAGTAAATCCAGGGCAAGAGTGTACTTTATTCCAAATCATTGTATATTAAAGTGAAAATTTCTTATAAACTAAAAATCTAGGAAATGATCTTTCATGCACTCATCAGCTATTTTCTTAAAAATTTGGTGTTTTCATTTGTAAAAATGGGATCCTGTTAAACAATACTGTGATTTAATTTTGATGAATATTAATACCAGGATTTGGAGGGAGTGAAGCCTGCATTTTAAAGACCTTAATACCAGTGTTAACTGGCAAGGGTGCATCAAACTACATGTTCATATTTGGTTTGTACAGCAGTTCTGAAAGCTAGCTAGGAATTAAAAATTATCCCATGCTTCTAAAGTAGCACTTGTGTATCAAGTTATGTTTTAAAAGCTGGGTGTGGTGCAGGTTTATAATCCCAGTACTTGGGAGGATGAAAGTACCACAGGTTTGAGGACAGCAACTTAACTAGAGCCTATTTCAAGATAAAACAGGACCATGGGGGTAACTTATGTAGAATACCCCTGGGTTCCATTCCTAATGTGCCATACAGTATCTTGAAGAGGTAGGAAATTGTCAAGTTAATCTATATAGCCATTATATTTAAATGGTTAAAGGGCATGTATTGTTTTGTTTTTGGTGGTACTGGGGGTAGGACCCAGAGGCTTTCTACCACCGGGCTATACTCCCAGACCTTTTTTTTTTTTTTTTTGTATTTTATTTGGAAACAGGGTCTTACTAAGTTGCTGAAAGCCTCACTAAGTCGCTAGGCTGGCTTCGAACACGTGCGATCCTCCTGTCTCCGCCTCCCAAGCATGGGGATTACAAATGTGCACCACCATGCCTGGCTTAAAAGGCATGTATCGGGATAAAGAATTTTGTCAAATGTTAGCTGACTATAGAGGTGGTAGGACATGTAATTTTAGCCTTTTAAAACAATTTGTCACCAGAAATGTGTAGATTTACATCCAGATCTAATGATTTTATGTTTAGAGTTAATCTCAGCTGTCTTTTGTGCCCTCAATAGGTACTGAAGAATGTAAGGCTTTTCAAGATTGTCTAATCAAAAGTAGTTTTGTGAGATTGATAACGTTAAGGGTTTCCTTTTTATTTTTGTGCTCCACTCTTGACAGTTTGATGCTAAAAACAAACCCCCTAAATGTTAATTTTTTATATATGACTATTTAAACATTACATTGAAAATAGAAGGTACTAATTTTGTGATTTGGTAATGTGTTGAGGTCTAGTAGTCTAATAAGACTTCAACAGTAATCTGATTAGTACTGATTTAAACTAATAAAAAGTCATAAGCACTGAATACTGTTGTGGTTTTTACAAATTTGAGGCCAGCTTTAGCAAGAATGAGGTATGTTTGAAGTACTCTGCTTGTGGGTTTAAACCCAGAACCCCTCCCTCCTAAGACCTAAAGCATGCCTGAAATTTAAGTGAATGAGTTTATCAGTCATTAAAATTGTCCCCAATTCTCTAAATCACATCAACTGGGAACAATGTGTCTTCAGAAAATATTGTGCATTCTAAGACCTAATCACAGGACCATGGGTATAGAAGTTGTATTGGAACGGGTTCCCAACAAAAGTCTGTATGAGAAATCACAGCAAAAAGGTATTTGTATATACAGCATCATGGATATTGGGAATTGAACTCAGAGGCATTTTACCTTTGACCTACAACCCCAGCCCAGTTTTCTTGTTTTTGAAACTGTCTTACTAGGTTGCTGAGGGCCTAGCTAAATTGCTGAGACTGGCTTTGAATTTATGGTTTTACTGTCTCAGCCTCCCAAATAGTGTGCCAACACCCCTGGTTAAAAGGTTATGCATACTGGGGATTCTACCTCTGAGCTACACCCGGTCCCTAGTTTTTATTTTGAAACAGGGTCTCAGTTGCAAAGAGTCTAAGTAGCTGAGGCTGTCGGAGAACTGTGCTTCTCCAGTCTGTCTCCCAAATGCTGGGATTAACAAGCAAGCCACCATGCCCAGCCTAGTTTTATATTTTATTTATAAATGGTCTTGCCAAGTAGCTGAGAGCCTTACTAAATTGCTATGGCTAGCTTTGAACCTGCAATCCTGTTTCAGCCTCCCAAGTAGTAGTACACCACCATTACAGGTGTGTACCACTATGCCTGGCAAAAATACACATTTTAGCAGTTCAAATTATGGGTTAAAAATTGGCGAGTCAGCCAGGCGTGGTGGTGCACGCTTGTAATCCCAGTATTGGAGAGTCTGAAGTGGGAGGATCACAGTTCAGACAGCTTCAGTGACTGGGTGAGGC
Organism: Muscardinus avellanarius; assembly: GCF_963383645.1. Lineage (NCBI taxonomy): Eukaryota > Metazoa > Chordata > Mammalia > Rodentia > Gliridae > Muscardinus > Muscardinus avellanarius. The sequence continues at coordinate 59,147,361 of NC_137787.1, read as the reverse complement.
ACTCCATAATTTTGACCGCTTCAAAATAAAGAATAAAAAATAGGGCAAGGGGTGTAGCTTGGAGGTCAAATGCCCCTGGGGTTCCATCCCCAGACCTAAAAAAAAAAAAAAAAAAAACGAACAATACTAGAAAAAAGCTAATTGAGGGGTGTTCTGGGAATTGAAGCCAGAATATTCTACCTTGAAGATCCCCAAACTCCCACCCCTTTTCTTGCTGATGGTCTCAGCTAAGGGTGGCCTCAAGTCTGACCCTTTCTCAAAGCCTCCCAAGTACTGGGACTATAGACATGTGCCACCACACAGCTAAAAGCTAATGCCACCTCCCCCAATACACAGTACTAGGGATTGCACCCAGGGGATTTGTACTTACACTCCCAGCCCTTTTTACTTTTTTAAATAGTCTTTCTAGGTTGCCGAGTCTTGCTATGTTGCTGAGGTTGTTCTAGAACCTGTAATCCTCCTGTGTCAGCCTCTCAAGTACTGGAATTATAGACTTGCACCACCACACCCAGATCTAAACTTTCAAATGCAGATCAAGAAAAATTGAAACCAAGTCTCACAGATAAGGTAGGATTTGTTCTATTTGAAAGTAAATCAAGTCTACAGTTTAGTATTAAGTAATTTTAGGTGCCATGAGATTCCTATGGTCAATTATTTTGTAGAATGAGCTGAAAGTATTTTGAAGACAATAAAATTATTCAAATAAATAGAAATCTATTCCTGTGTGGCCCAGTAGCACTCTTTCTACTTCTAGTATCAGTGAGTTCCAGTTACTCTGGATGCAATGCTGCCAAGATTTTTGCCACAACCTTCTGCCTCCAATTATTAGACCCAAGATTAGTCTGAGGTACAGATATCCTCCAGGGATCCATCAGTCATCACTACTACCACCAGCAGAGGAAATGCCCTGGCAACAAAACAAATATTCAGGATAGCAGCTTTTTTGCATTTGAATCCCAAATTCATTATATAGGTCCATTATTTTAAAACCTAAGATTCCTTATATAGATCCATTAGTTATTTTCAAACCTAAACCTTCCAGTCATCTAAGGCAAACTGTTGAGCTAGTTTGAGTTCTTTTCACTTGTAACCAAAGGTATCCTAATACAAAGCTAAATATCAACCAATCACCATCATTTAGTGTGCTTAGAGCAAGCTAGAACTTACCTCTGCAGAGGTAACAAGCCTCAAACTGTGTTGCTGGTGGCTATTCTAAACTGACAGTGGTAACTCCAAACCCCCCATTCTGTGGCTGGTGGATTTCTATACTCCATTACTTATCATGGATTGAATAGGACTCTTCATCTAGTGCTTTTCTAAACATACACTTAAAATTTGAGTTTCCATTTCCTGCCTCCCCCTTTTTTGGTACTAGGAATCTAACCCAAGAGGCTTCTACCTTTGTGCTACAACCCCCAACTTTTTTTTTTTTTTTCCTTAACAGTCCGGTTAGGTTGTTGAGTCTCAAGTAGCCAATGCTGGTCAGGAACTTGTGATCCGCCTGTCTGTCTCCCAAGTACTGGGATTGCATGCATGTAACATCACTCACTCTAGGTTCCATTTTGCAACTCTGTGTGTGTGTGTGTGTGGTCCTGGGGGTGATACCTCTGGGCTGTACTCCCAGACCTATTTTATATTTGGAAACAGGGTCTCACTAAGTTGCTGAGAGCCTCACTAAGTTGCTGAGAGCCTCACTAAATTGCTGAGAGCCTCATTAGCTGAGGCTGGTTTCAAATCCATGCAATCCTCCTGTCTCAGCCTCCCAAGCACTGGGATTTTAAACATGCACCACCACACCCGGCCATTTTTTCAGCTCTTAAAAGGCAAATTGAAGCCAGGCAAGGTGGTGCACACTTGTAATCCCAGCATTTGGGAGGCTGAAACAGGAGGATATGGGTTTGTGGAAAGCCTCAGCTACTTAGTGAGGCCCTTTGCAACTCAGTGTGAGACCGCGTTTCAAAATAAAGAATAAAAAATAGGGCTGGGGGTGTAGCTCGGAGGTCGAATGCCCCTGGGTTCCATCCCTAGTACTGGCCCAAACAAACAAACAAAGGCAAAATGAAACAAATGACTACTGTTGCTTAGATAGATGAAAAAACTGTACAACAGCAGATATCACAGCATGTCCAAATGTGAGCCCATTTTCCCACTTCCCTCTATTCTAGTCTTCTCCATTCCTGGGCAACTCAATTCTATTATCACTTAGTCCTATTTCTACTTTCAAAATACAGAATTCAGTACCTTCTGCTATGCCCTAGACCGGGTCATACTGCATGAACCTCCCCAACTGGTCTCTGTACCTCCACACTTGCCCTCTAACCTCCTAAAATCTAGAGGACCCGTTTAGTGTGATGGTGTGCTGCTGAGCATGGCTAACAGCACCCCACTTCACTAGGGTGAAGTCCTCCTGAAGGCTTGCTAAGCTTCGTGCCCTGCCCCACCATCAGCCACACTGTCTTTTTGTCCCACAGGCCTTGGCCTTTAGACTTCCCTTGTTCCTTGTGCAATGCTCTTAGCTATCAAATGGCTTTTCCTTGCTCTCCCACACCTTCAAAAGTGACCTCAGTATATCCTATCTGTAATCTTAAGTTGCAATGTTTTTTACTGATTTTCTCAGACTTTTGAAAAAAGACTGAAGTAGCTGGGTGTGGTGGTACATTGCTTATAATCCCAGGATTTGGGAGGCTGAGACAAGAGGATCTCAGTTTGTGGACAGTCTCAGCTACTTAAGCCCTTTGCAACTCAGTGAAACCGTTTGAAAATAAGGAATAAAAATAGGGTTGGGGTGTAGTTCAGAGGTAGAATGCCGCTGGGTTCCAACCTCAGTACCGCAAATAAATAAATGAATGAATAATTAAAAATAAATACTGAAGTCTTGCTAAAATGCCCAGGCTGGCCTTGAGCTTGTGATCTTACCAGTCTCCCAAATAGCTGATTACAGGTACACATGCCACCATGCCTGACACCAGTTCTCCCCACCCCCAACATAAAATACACTTGTTTCACTAGAATGTTTTATTTTTTACTTTTTTATTCTTTGTGGTACCAGGGATTGAATCCAGGGGCATTCTACCACTGAGCTACACTCCCAGCACTATTTTTTTTTTATTCTTTATTTAGAAACTACTGGGATTACAAGTGTGTGCCACCATGCCCACTAGAACATTGTTTAAAAGGACAGGGTTGTTGATTTTGTTCTTTGTACTTCAAACAATGCCTAGTGCATAGTAGGCACACGAATTAATGAATAAATGTTTTCATGTCAGTGAACATTTTCCTTGGTTGAAATATACTTGCTATTGCCAGGCATGGTGGCTCACACTTGTAATCCCAGCACTTGGGAGGCTGAGACAGGAGGATCGTGGTTCCCAGACAGCCTCAGCTATTTAGTGAGGCCCTCCGCAACTTAGTGAGACCCTGTTTCAAAATATAGAATAAAAAATAGGGCAGGGAGTGTAGCTCGGAGGTTGAATGCCTCTGAGTTCCATCCTTAGACCCATACACACACACACACACAAAGAAATACACTAGCTGTTGAAGAAAGTATCTTGATATACTTTCTGTATAACCCACATACCACATATTTTGTATAAAGTGATTTTTAAATTTTCAAAACCATTCTGAAAATGCACAATATATCAAGTGGATGGTTGTCTTATGAAACATACTATTGTGAATAAACTCAATTAAACGAAAAAATTTTAAGTCATAATCCTTTATTAGTACCAGCTCTTTAAATTGTTTTTTTTTTTGCCAGAGCTAAACAATTTAATATAAAAATGTGGTGTATGTTTGTTCATAAAGTATTTATTACAAAAGAATATAGTGGTTAGTTTTGCAACAATTTGCTTTTTTAGCCAGATGTCATATCATCATATAAATCTATGAGTATAACAAATGGGATAAGAACAGTATAAATAAGTTTTATAGTATTTACACAGAAATTAACCCAACTTGTGCCCTAAGAAATTAAAGTGAAACCACTGATTCAATATTGATATTTTAATGCTTTTAAAGTTTCATATTATTTTCTATACTAGTTTTGGCTATAATTTTGCATAGAATTACTTATAAAGTATATTTCTGCATTGTACATCACAGTAGGAGCTTTTAGTATTAACAGATTTTTTTAAAAAATCTAGCCCAGTAAAAGGTGAAATCCTCCCAAATCTAGTTTTTCTTGACATCTGGCTTCTTACTTTTGGGAACAAGGAATACATTGCCATCTCTAGTTTGCTGCAGGGAGTATTCACTAGGAGAATATGGTTTTCCATCCTCATCCCGCAGCATGCTGAAGACTTCAAGATACAAGGTGCTGAGCTGTTTTTTCAGTAGGTGCAGACTTTTATCATTTTCTCCTTTTTCTTTGAGTAATTTTTCTTTTTCATCTTTTAAGTGACCTAAATCTTGTTCCAGTTCTACTATATTTTCCAGTTTTCTTTTTCTGCAGTTTTGAGCTGCCACTTTATTCTTACCCCTCCTACGTATATCTCGAATTAATGCGAGTTGAGCTTCATTGAATTGCTCCTTGGACATCATTTCATTGAAGTCGTCAACAGGGAGGTTAATGATTTTTTCTACAGGGAATGGAATATGGAGAGCTTTTGCCCTAAGCTCATCTCGAGTGAGATGAGCCTCTAAACGACTTGAATGTTTGTCTTTTGTGAATGGGGTTTTTCGGTGACCAGGACTTACAGGCAGTTCTTTCTTTGGTGTGTTTTCACACTGAGCATCGTGCACAGGAGCACTAGGCCCTTTAGCTGGTGACAGAGGCTGTACTGTATCCCCAGGAGAATGTACTGGCTGTGTTTTAGGACCACGCTGTTTGACACTGCCAGGGCCACTATCTAGCTCTTCCATTTCAGAATCACTCAAGCCAGGCGGAGGGTCTCCATAGATGGAAGATGCCACTGAGTGCTCTGGTGATGCCATACTGGGACTGGTGTTCAGTGAAATGCCAGAGTCAGAATCATTGAACTCGGCTGTGCTTTCAGGGTGGTTTAAGTTAAAAGCTTTACAGAGAGAGAGATCACAACCATCAATGGGCCCATATAGAAGTTCAGAGAGTGACTGGCTTATTGTAGCAGAGGAGGGCATGCTGTTGCTGACACTGGGTTCTGCTATGAAAGCAGAATAAAACTCATCACCAAAATCTGTATTTAATGTGGCATTTGAGTTCACTGTCAACTGGTTGGGATCTTCTGTAGAGAGGATGCTGCTGAAGGAATCCTCAAAAGCATTAAGAAAATGTGGACTGCAGTTCCCTACTTCCTTCTCCAGTGAAGGAATCGATGAGTAGAAATAATTGTTGTCAATTTCTGTCACTTTGGCTTCTGGGTTTGAAACGATGGTAGTCTCAAGGTCATTTTCAATATTTAGACACTGCATGAGAAAAAGTTATACTTTGTGAATAAAGATTATTTTTTTATTTTTACTTTAGTACTGGGGACTGAACCCAAGGCCTTATGCATGCTAGATAAACACTCTGCCACTGAGCTACATTCCAAACTTTTTTTTTTTTTTTTTTTTTTTTTTTTTTTGGTGGTACTGGGGATGGAATACATGGGCCTTCTACCTCTGGGCTACACTCCCAGACCTTTTTTATATTTTATTTGGAAACAGGGTCTCTTAAACCAGCTGAGGCTGGCTTTGAACCTGCACAATCCTCCTATCTCAGCCTCCCAAGCGTGGGGATTAAAAGCATGCGCCACCACGCCCGGCCATTCCAAACCCTTTTAAAATTTCATTTTGAGACAAGGTCTTGCTCCATTGCCCAGGCTGGTCCCCAACTTATGATCAACCTTCTGAATGACGAAGATTATAGGCAGGTATCACCTCCTGGCAAGGTTAAATATTTTTAATAGGGAACTGTCCATATCTATTAGTACATTTAGATAAAAATTTCTCCCTTCTCCTATTCTCTCCAAGGCACTCTATAATTCAGAGATTAATTCCCATTTTCAAAAGATGTGTATACCTAAGTGTAGATTATTTTCAGAGTTCCTAGATCAGACCTCAGGTTTAGAATAGATCAATCTTCAAATATCTAGCTCATTAATAAAAGTGTATGTTAAATGAGCCTAACACACTCTTACTCATACTCTTCATGATTAAAAGCACCCTCAAATCCTTCCTATAAGTAGGGGGCATATAAATAATAACCAGAATGACTAATTTAGAGGCACTGAGTATAAAGTAGCATCTTCAGTACTGCATTAGCTCTTAGTTACCTGTAATTCTGGAATGGAAAACAGCTCCTGCCAGACTTGCTCCATGTCTTGCTGCACATTGCTTAAACCGGCCATGGCTACCTCAGGAGTTGTTTCAGGTGACTGAGCCTGATTAGAAGCAGTAAAGACTGGATTCTCGATGTGGCTGGGAATATCAGGAACAAGCGACTGAAATGTAGCTGAAGAAACCTAAAATCGACAAGGCATTTATTTATGAGGGCCACTAACTCTGGATGCGTAAGCTCCAAGGCACTCTCATAGCACTTTTTCCTTTTTTTTTGGTGGAACTGTGGATGGAACCCAGGGACATTCCACCTCCAAGCTACAGCCCCAGCCCTATTTTTTATTCTTTAATTTGAAACAGGGTCTCACTGAGCTGCAAAGGGCCTCACTAAGTAATAGCTGAGGCTGGCCAAGAACCTGGGTCCTCCTGTCTCAGCCTCTCAAATGCTGGGATTACAAGCATGCGCCACCACGCCTGGCTTCATAAGCACTTTTAAAGTGGAATCAGCAGCAGCTCTATTTCTTTACTTACTGCCCACTCATGACCCCTATTTCTATATAAGGAAACATTTCCTTCTACTCAGCTAACTAAATTTACAACTTACTGCTTCTATTTTATACCATGTATTTAAAAGTGAACTTCAAAATGAGTAAGAATAATCTTTTATGTGTATGTGTATTTGTGGAACTGGAGACTAAACCCAGGGGCATTCAGCCTCTGAGCTACATCCCCAGCCTGATTTTTTATTGTTTATTTTGAAACAGGGTCTCACTAAGTAGCTAAGGCTGGCTGTGAACCTGCAATCCTCCTGTCACAGCCTCCCAAGTACTGGGATTACAAGCATGCAAAACCATGCTTGGCTTAGATAAGAATAATCTTTAGGATTTAATTTGCAACTATAATATCTAGCACAGTACTTAAACACAGTAGGCTTACTAAAATTAACTGAACCAGTCTTGGTTTATTACTCAGTTTGTTCTTACCAACAAAAGTTTTTTGATATATGTAACAAATGATTTGTTTCCATGATGATGCTGATTCATATTTCTGGCTATGTAGTAGCAAAGGTTCAGGGTTTTATATTGTGTAAGAGCCATTTTATTTAATATCTCAAAGATACCAGTCTACTAGGTTTCCTTAATAATTTTTTGGGGGGTTGGGTCTGGGGATGGAACCCAGGGGCATATTTTGAAACAGGGTCTCACTAAGTTAAGGATTATCTAGGCTGTGTTCAATGTATTTATGGAATTTTGCTGTTAACCATATGCTTTATACCTCATTGTCATCTACGAATGGGAATGTCTCTGCCAAAAGCTGCATACAGTCATCGAAGTACAAATCATCTGCTTTGGGAATGTGGGCAGCCTGGATTAAAAGGGAAAGACAAAGGAAGAAAAATTAAATGTTTCGCTGTTGAGCTATAGCTTCATCATTAAGATTCATATTCACAAAATGTTTATAATCTAGTTAGTTCAGTTATTTCAGAAACCAGTATGATACATAGACTCAAACCAGACTAGCTGGGTTTAAATCTGAGCTTCCCCATATATTTTTTTCCCAGATACTTGTATAATCCATATGTTTATCCATATATTTATATATCCAGATATTTAAATTCCTTGGTCAATATTTCAAAACACAGGCCCTGCCATATGGTTTCCCAAGAACTGAGTGCTCCATACCTGAGAGTAGTTGGCAGATCCACTGGTTTCTGATTGGATATGCTGGGCTGGCTGAATTGGGAGGAATTCACCTGTCTCTTCATCTAGTTGTAACTGAGCAAAAAAGGCCTTCTCCTGCTCCTTTTGGAGTTGTTCTTGTCTTTCCTTTTCGAGTTTTTTCTGTTTTTCCAATTCATACTCCTTCTGTCGCTGACTAAAGTCAAATACTTCTCGACTTACCCCGAGATCTATATCTTGCCTCCAAAGGATATCAATCAAATCCATGTCCTATGTTTAAAACAGAAGAGGAAGGAGAAATTGTGGTTAAGATGGTCCACAGAGTTTAATTCACAGTATGCCATTGTTAATGGAGGGAAGCTTACAAACGAAATCTGAACAGGAACACAAGACCCAATGTTCTAGTTAATCTCAATGAGTCTATTCACTGAAAACAAACAACATACTCCTTCTAATGACAGTGTGGATCATTTATGATAGGGTAATAATAGAGATCACTAAAGGGCAAAGTTATAAATGTATTAATAAAAGTTATTAATATCTGAATTAAAACAAACCCAACTTTTTTTGTGTGTGTACTGGGGTTCCTGGAAGCCCTTCTACCTCGGGGCTACACTCCCAGACCTATTTTTACATTTTCATTTTGGAAACGGGGTCTCCTAAGCCAGCGTACGGCTGGCTTCGAACCTGTGCAATCCTCCTGTCTCCGCCTCCCAAGCGCGGGGATTACAAGTGTGCGCCACAACGCCTGGCTTTTTTTTTTTTAATAGAGTAAAGAAATTGGAGCAAGCTCCAAACCACTGGCTTATTATGAGAAATGGGATTTGAAAAACTTGGAAGGCAGATAGATATTCAGTTTATACAGAAATCCTTAAGTTATATTGTCGATCTAAAAGCTGTAAATTACCACCATTCTTTTGGTATTTCCTATACCGTATTATTTTCTCATCATTTCCTGCTTCTCTTGTTATTTAAGAGGCTCACCTATTAAATAATTTCCTTTTGACTTGAGCTTTAGTTCCTGAGACACGAAAAAGGTGATAAAGCATTGCCTGTTGCCTACAAAGCGGGGGGGGGGGGGCAGTGAGTGCCCATCAGGTTCCTTTCTGAGAAATCATAAATGCTTTCTGTGTGTATGTATGTGATGCTAGGCAGTGAATCCAGAGCCTTGCACATGTCTACCAATGAGCTACATTCCTTGCCCCTAAAACTTAAAAAAAAAATTAAACAAAATGCTAATCTAGAAAGAAGATTGGGGCTACTAAAATTTTAAGATGTGGGAAGTAAAGTGTAGTGACACATGTCTGTGATCCTGCTTTGTTTTGTTGGGAAACAAACAGGAAGAACACAAGTTCCCCATCAGCCTCAGCAACTTAGCGAGGCTCTCAGAAACTTAGTAAGACTATTTCCAGAAAATTACCAAATTGGACTGGAGGTGCAGCCTGGAAGTAGAAGGCCCCTGGGTTGCATCCCCAGTACCATGAAAAAAGAAAAACAAAATAAAACATACCCTTGCTTTACAAATCAGAATATTGGAATTTAGACAGAGTAGATACTACTAGAAAGTGGCTGAACAGGGATACCTACCCACACAGCCTCACTCAAGGGTTCATGCTTTTATAACCAGTAGCCTACACTATAAACATAAAATCTAATCATGAGCCAGCAATTCCTAAACTGGACAATATATAAAATCTATTGTATAGAGCCAAGCATGGTGACACATGCTTGTAATCCCAGTACTTGGGAGGTTTAGACAGGAGGATCAAAGGTTTTTGGCCAGCCTTAGCAATTTAATGAGGCTCTCAGCAACTTAGTGACACCCTGATTCAAAATAAAAAAGATAAAATAGGGATGGGGGTGTAGGCTCAGAGGTAGAATGCCCCTGAGTTCAATCCAGAGCATCACATACACACAAAAAAATTCACCATAGTATATACACTTTGCCTTGACACATTTATGGTGTGAAGCAGCCACTTTAACAAAAGCCAGTTTAGGCCCGTGTCATCTGGATCATTTTCTCAGATAAGAGCAAAAACTATCAAATACACAACACTCATGAAGTCATGTGTGGCTATGTTCTCAGGGGCTTCCCCCACTACAATAAGTATGAGAATAATTTGTGTTCTAAAATTATTTGGTTCCAGTTTAATGGACATGTTTAACCCAATGGCCATATGAGAGGGAGAAAGGCCCAAAGGTATAGAAAACCCTACTTTAAAATTCTGATTAGGCTGGGTATGGTGACACATGCCTATAATCCCTATATTTGGGAAGCTGAGACAAGAGGATCACAAGTTTAAGGACAGCCTCAGTAAGCAGTGAGACTTATCAACTTAGTGAGACTCTGTTTCAAATAAAAATAAAAATAGGGCTGGGGTGTAGCTCAGAGGTAAAATGCCCCCAGGTTAAATCCCTAGCACCACACAAAAAAAGAATTCTGACTAGGCTGGGGTCATTTCTCGGTGACTCTAGACAGATCACAGAACAGGGCCTCACTAAATTGCTGAGGCTGACTGCGAACATGAAATCCTCCTGTCTCAACCTCTCATTACAGGTGTGCGCCACTATGCCTGGCATGATTATGCAATCTTAACTCTAGCTTCTCTCTATAAAATAGGCAGTACTTGTTCCTACATCTTTCAAGAACTGATATTCAAGGACCAGTTTAAAAAAAAATTCAAATACTTGGCCCTGCACTGGGGGACCATTTTGACACGTGCCTGTCAACCCCCAAGACAACAAGAAATCCCAGGATAAAAAACAGTATCACGAGCTGGGCATGGTGGCACATGCTTGTAATCCCAGCATTTGGGAGGCTGAGACAGGAGGATCACGGTTCGAGGTCAGCCTCAGCTAAGAGACCCTTTGCAATTCAGTGAGACCCTGTTTCAGAATAAAGAACAAAAAATAGGGGTAGGGGTGTAGCTCTGAGGTAGAATGCCCCTGGGTTCCATCTCCAGTACCTCAAAAAAAAACCCAAAAAACAAAAAACAAAAACCCAGTATCCTATTGTAACTTTTCTGTATAAGAATTAGAACAATCTTTGTTGGAAGTACTCCCCTAGAACCTGGCTCTTATGAATTGGAAGAGAATCTCTAAAGAAATGTACTCCAAAATTCTCAGTAGCAATCACTCCAAGAGTTGACTATTTCCTTAATATCTGAGGGCTTCAGAGGTAAGTTTTAGCTATATGTTTAGTATTAGTCTGTCTTCTCGAAGCCTACAGATGTTGAAGGATCAAAAGATATGAGAGAGATCTCTCCACAAATGTACAATACACAAATGTTGTCAGCGATGGGCTGCATTGCCTGCTGAAGGTGAGACCAAACTCTAGATAATTAAGTTGTATATCTAATTAGTAGTAGCCTAAAATACCACTGGGACTTATCTAGACAGAATGAAAAAATTGGAAGTTTCCTCAAATTGTGGATAGCATTTCAGAACAATGAAGCTGCTTAATTTTTCCTCAGCACAGATCTGAAATGGGACGACTAGACAAGTGCTATATTAAATTAAGGAAAGAATAAAGCACCTTAATATCCAAATACGATTTAATTTTGGTGAATGATGGTGGTGGTTTTGTTGCAACTGTTGGTGGACCTGGTGTTGAGGGAGGTAGCAACCCCTGTGTATATTAATTCACATATAGTTTTCCACAAAATATTCTGTACACACACACTCATTCAGTTGGCACTCAATTGCTACTATGACTACCTTTCACAACCAAACCAATTCAGGATGGTTTTGTTTAATTTCCCCTAACATGATCAGAAAAGGGCACCTTGATAGATTCCTCAACAAACAGGAAAAACAAAACATCATTTGGATTAGTTCTAGAGCATTCTGTTTCTCTATACCTGATCCAAAACAATGCTGGACTTGGAAGACTGAACAGCTCCCGCAGCCCAAGCTTTCCATGTCCACCAGAAAGGCTACCAAAAGGTGTTTCAAGTGACATTTAATTGTTGTGAGCATTTAATTGTTGTGTGTGTGTGTGTGTGTGTGTGTGTGTGTGTGTGTGTGTGTGTTAGGGGTGGAACCCAGAGGCATTCTAAACTTCTGAGCTTCACCCCTAGCTCTATTTTATTTTTTTATTGTGGGGATGGAACCAGGGGCATTCTACCTCCAAGCTATACTCCCAGCCCTATTTTTTATTCTTTAATTTGAAATAGGGTCTTACTGAGTTGCAAAGGGCCTAAGTAGCTGAGGCTGTCCTTGAACCGTGATCCTCCTGTCTCAGCCTCCTGAATGCTGGGATTACAAGTATGTGCCATCACACACCTGGTTTATTTATTTGGTCTCACTAAATTGGTAAAAGCCTTGCTAAGTTGCTAAGGATGGCTTTGGACCTACAATCCTGTCTTAGCCTCCCAAGTACTGGGGTTACAGGCATGCCCAGTGTACTCAGTGTGATATTGGCACCCACATATGTTTCAAAGTGCTCTGGGAGATTTTACTCTGTATTTTTTAAGTTTGTATTTATGCTACAAGGTTTCTAAAAAATGGCTTTAAAGAAAAAACTGCCCCCCCCACCCCGGCATAGTTGCACATGCTTGTAATCCCCCCGAGACAGGAGGATCGCGCAGGTTCGAAGCTAGCCTCACTGGTTTAAGAGACCTTGTTTCCAAATAAAAATATAAACTAGGTCTGGGAGTGTAGCCCAGAGGTAGAAGGGTTCCATCCCCAGTACCACACACACACACACACACACACACAAAACCTGATTCCCCCCACCCTCAGTACTGGAATGGAACCTAAGGATATTCTACCTAAGGATTTTCTAGCCCTATTTTTTATTCTTTATTTTGAAAACAGATCTCAGTTGCAAAGGGCTTCACTAAGTAGCTGAGGCTGTTTGTGAACCGTGATCCTCCTGTCTTAGCCTCCTAAATGCTGGGATTACAAGCATGCCACACCCAGTGAAAAAGCTGAATTTTAAGCAAGTACTTTGGATTCCTAGAAAAACATTCTGATCAGCTGGGCGTAGTGGCGCACGCTTGTAAACCCCATGCTTGGGAGGCAGAGACAGGAGGATCTCGCAGGTTCAAAGCCAGCTGTGCTGGCTTAAGAGACCCTGTTTCCAAATTTTAAAAGTATAAAAAATAGGTCTGGGAGTGTAGCCTGGAGGTAGAAGGGCTTCCAGGAACCCCAGTACCACCAAAAAACAAAACCAACAACAACAAAAAAAACCCACATTCTAATCATATTTAGAATGCAGGAATTAGTGGGTTTTTCATCATGGTTTTTATATAGCATACTCTTGGGCTGGGCGTGGTGGTGCACACTTGTAATCCCAACATTTGGGAGGCGGAGACTAGAGAATCACAGTTCATGGACAACTTTAGGTACTTAGTGAGGGCCTTCGCAACTCAGTGAGACCTTGTTTAAAAAAAAATATAAAGACTAAAAAGTAGGACTGGGGGTGTAGCTCGGAGGTAGAATACTCCTGGGTTCCATCCCCAGTACCACACACAAACACAAAACATATATATCATAATCTTACTCAGAGTTTCACACAGGTTTCAGAAGGACAATGCCTGCAGGACAATAAAGAATTTTAAGAAAAAGAAAGAAAATGCCTGCAGATATTTGATATTACATGTAACATAAAGCTTTACTTTGAAAAAGAACTGCAGACGTAGGTAACTCAAGATGCTACTGGGGAGGCCCCCATATGCTCAGTGCCAGGTTCCATGCTGAGCAAACAGGCAGCGGACATTTCCCGTAAGGAGCCTTGTGACTGGCGCATGACTTTACTCCACAAAGGACTCATCTCTGCAAAGCTTGCACATCATTTAAGAGGAAATAATAGTCCTGGGCAAAGCCCATAACAAACAAAAACATGACACCAAATCTCAAGGAAGGGAAGTGCCTTAGGAAGAACTAAAAATGCTCCTCTGAACAGAAATCCAAGGCTTTGAAGAATACAACTGTCTGACCCCTACAAGTCTCCAGCGGGGGAAAGCCACAGTGCAGTGTTCCATAAGCAGAGTTTGGGGAGGAAGAGGAGAGCAAGGGAAGGTTGGTACATCATTCCAACAGGTATTCCTTAAAACTGGTAAAAGCTCCCAAGAGCACCCCAGCACTAGCCTTGAGCCTTCATGTGGCATGTGGAGCAAATACTGTTTGCCACTTAACTGTCTGAATTTTTGTGATAATCCTTTAGCAATTCTGATTGTGCTCCAAATTATGTTGTAAGCTTGGCTTATACAAGACAATTTAATGAGAAACACAAATGTTAAACAATTCATGTTAAATCACCATCTGGCCTAATGGAAATATTCATTTAATGTATAAATCACCATTTGCCATCTGGGTAATCTGTCACAGGTTTTACGGGAGATCTGAAGTTGGACAATTAAACTCATCCCACTTTAAGACAAATATCTTTGTACTAAGATAAACAAAGGAAAGCTTCAAACACAGATTCCATACTAAATGTTTTCTGCAAACCAATTTTAGTACTTTGAACAAAGCATCTATCATGCTTAGAAGATCCAAAATATCAGACAAGATAAAGCAAAGATAGCATGACCCCCCCCCAATCTTCAATTAAAAGTAGTCATTAAACTGAGACTTTGGAATAGATGTTTTACACATGTACAAACGAAATGTACACTTCTGGACCCCCTTATAAAAGGGGTTTCTTTCTAAAAATGAATTTCACTAGTAAACTGTAAATAAAGTGTACATGTTACTTAGTAAACAGACAATGAAAACTGATCCCTACTTCCAACTTTATAGTCTAAGGGTTAAGGCAGCATTTTCAGCTAATCTTTCTTAAAATCATGCACTTCCATTAAGAAAATAATCTTATTTTTAATTTATTCCCCTGAGATTTGGAAGGGGAGTGCAGGGGTTGGGGGAACCAGGGGTTGAACCCAAGGACATTCCACCTCTGAACTACATTCCCAGACCTTTTTATTTTGAAACAGGGTCTCACTAAATTGCTGAGGCTGGCCTTGTCCTGTTTCAGCCTCCCAAGTACTAGGATTACACATATATGTCACCACTCCTGATTCCCCAAAGATTTAGAGTCTAAATTAAACCTGATTATTTTTTTTCTTCACAGGTTTCATTTTCCCACCCCCCACCCCCCACCAGGGAAAAGCACAGTCTTTATATTATGCCTAGGTGATTATACTATTCACCTAAGGCCTCAAAATGAGAGAGAACCTGAGTCACATTTTACCATCTAGATGAACATAAACCAAATTAAGAGCTATAGAGAGCATGGTGGCACACCTTGTAATTCCAGTACTTGAGGTTGAGACAGGAGGATCACAGGTTTGAGGACAGCCTCAGCAAGTAGTAAAGCTCTCATAAACCTAGCAAGACCCTGTTTCAAAATTATAAAAATAGAGTAGGGCTGGAGGTGTAGCTCAGAGGTAAAAAGCCCCAGTGTTCAATCCCCAGTACAAAAAAAAAAACACTTGATTTATAAGCTTCTACATCATAATATTTACTAAATAAAGCAATATGACACCCAAGATTTTAAGATTTTATATTTTCATAAATATTTATCTACCTTTTTACTTCTCTATGGCTTGTCCTGCATTGCATTACAAGATACTGACTTTCTCAATGAGAACAGATTATACTTTAGTTTCCACATTTAAGAACTTTTGGTTTTACTGGACTGATTTGCTAACTGTTAATTGTACTGCAACAATAACTGTGAAGTAGGTTCTTATAAATACAGAATGATTAGAAATAGAGAATAAAGAATTTTGGAGACAAAAGGGGCCTTATAGTCAGTCATTTATGCCAAGTATGAATGTTGCTAGGTTTATATCTATGTAACTAGAGCATCATTAAAAACTAACTGGTCAGCCAGACATGGTGGCACACGCTTGTTGTAATCTCAGTATTCGAGAGACTGAAACAGGAGAGTCACTGTTCATGGACAGCCTCAGCTACTTAGGCCCTTTGCAACTCAGTGAGACCCTGTATCAAAATAAAGAATTTTAAAAAGGGCTGGGGGTGTAGCTCTGAGGTAGAATTTCTGGGTTCCATCCCCAGTACTGAAGAAAAAAAAAAAACCCACTAACTGGTCTAAGGCAACCAGCGGCAGCTGTTATCAGCAGATTCTTAGTAGTTATTAACAGTTACCACAAACACAAATTTTCCTGCTAGAGAAATCTTACTAAGGTTTAACTTTCTTCAATCTTCAACAACTAGAAATTTTTGTAATTGTATAAAAATCCCCAAATACACACCAAGAAATGAATTATTCATCAAGTTAAGAGCCAAGATCACCAATGTACCATATTTCCTGGGTAGAGGAACCATCCACCACCCTTCTGCTCTGTGTCTTTCAACTAGGAAGTGGTCCGGGTCACTAATAGTCTGGCAAGTTACTAAGTACATTTTCATAGGCTGCTTCCTGTTCACAAACAAGTTTCTCCGCAGTGACTCAGTCTGAGAAATATGACCCAGCAGGCTTACTGGAACTCTCACCCCTTATGCTTGTCTACAAACTGCAAAGTATGATGCAAAGATAAGGCAAAAGTGAAAAGTGATCTTCTCAAGAAGCACAGATGTAGTTGGTCAAAAGGATATCAGAAAAGACAATTTCCAAAACAGTAGGTGATCCCACCTGCTATAAAATCTGCATGGCTCTGACTTTTCTGTGAGAAATTTCACACCTGGGTCCCAACAGAATTATATTTTGGTTGTTTGTATTGGAACAGGATACTGCTGCTAGGTTTCCTAGGGGTTAAGCAAAGGTTGTCACTTCTTTGCCAAGAGAACAGCTTGATTTGACAAGCAACCTCTTTAGGATATGGTTTTCTTATCTCTTCCTAATTTTGAATAAGCCATGTTATGTATTCAGTTCTGGATGCTGTGTTCCACAGGAAAGGCACTTCTCACCTTCATGAGTGGGTCTTCACTACTGTTAGAGTGATCCTATAGGAAAATACATATACACACATGCACACACCAATTACCAACAGAACCTTCAAGAACTCTGGACCTTTCTCTCACCTACTTCAACTAACCTACCTGGAAATGAACAGGGCATGGACTAACTAGGGAGCTCAAGTACCCACCTTCAAGTCAAGCAGCCTTGCTGCCCACCCCCCTTCTCCAGAGCTGTCCCTAGGAGAGAAGACCCAAACTGCAGGGGCTCTTTACAGAATCTTACACCATTTCTAAATTCCCCAAATGACTCTTTGGGGGCTTTACACTTATAAAAATGAATTAATTAGCTTAAACTTTAGGGTTCACCCTTTTCAGATATAACTATTTACAATTAGTCAAAAATAATAAGCAGAACAGTCAGCCAGGCTTGGGGGCGGTGAGTACTGAATGCTGTCAGAGGCCATGTGTGATGTGGCAGTAGTAAAAACATGGGTAGTGATGATGAATTTTAGATGCTTACATTTATATGACATATATTGTATACTAATATAGCATTAGTATACTAATACAGCTTTTCATTTTTAACTGCAGATAGCATATTTATTTATTTATTTATTTATTTATTTATTTATTTATTTTTGTGGTACTGGGGTTCCTGGAAGCCCTTCTACCTCTGGGCCACACTCCCAGACCTATTTTTTATTTTTGGAAACAGGGTCTCTTAAGCCAGCACAGCTGGCTTCGAACCTGCGCGATCCTCCTGTCTCTGCCTCCCAAGTGCGGGGATTACAAGTGTGCGCCACCACGCCTGGCATGATACCATAATTTTTTTTAAGCGTAGTTTTTTTTTGGGGGGGGCAGTACTGGGGATGGAACCTATGGGCATTCTACCTCCGAGCTACACCCCATCCCTTTTTTTTTTAAATTCTTTATTTTGAAATAGGGTCTCACTGAGTTGCAAAGGACCTCACTAAGTAGCTGAGCCTGTCCACAAACTGCGATCCTCCTGTCTCAGCCTCCCAAATGCTGGGATTACAAATGTGCACCACCATGCCTGGGTTAGTATAAATGTTCTGAGTATAAAATATTTCTTGAAATAATAAGCTACTAATGGCTAAAATTTACTTTGCCAGAATGGTAGTAGTTATACGGTGGTTATCAAAGTCAACAAGGTCAGTGCACATGTGCCCCTAGGTGGATCAGGAATCTATCTACCCATCTCATACAGGCCACCTTGAGGGTGCCAGGAGCTATGCCAGGAGCCTGGGGTACAAAGGTAAGTAAAAGGCAGTCTCTGAAGCATGAAGAAGAGCAGGCAGCAGAGGAGGCGCCACTAAAACTGCACAGAATGACCTCACAGCAGCGGCACCTGCCATCAAGTACACCAGTTACATCCACAGGAACATCCTGCCTACAAACAAGAGTCAACATCCCAAGGTTGGCCCACGTGAGCATTTGAAAGGAAAGGAGGTTACAGATTTATCAGGAACACAGAGAAATAACTGCATCTCCACTCTTTTCATGTTCCTGGCCGGCTCCCTTCTTGGTGGTGGCAACATTCTGACTCACCCCCTTTCCCCCATCTCAAATTCTCATACACAGAGACTTCCTTCTTGCACTTGGACTTTTTGGTTAGCATGACTCATCTCAGCCGGCAAGGGAATTACTGTTTATACCACACAGTCACGGAATGCTTTCCATGGGAAGAGACCACAGGATCACCCTGCCAGCCCCTCTCATTTTACAAACAGGTAAACAGGTTTGGAGGGTGAAATAACTTGTGCAAAGTCAGAGGTCAAAGAGTTCTGAAACTACCCCCTCCCCATTGTCTAATCTTACAACTCTCACCAAATACTTGTCAGAGGAAGGTAAGCCTTTGTTCCACTTCTCTTTTTAAATTTACTTCATGGTTTATAGGAGCATTAGCATGAGGAAGTCCAGGTATTGTAATCTTCACTGAGACTTTGGGGATGGAGCTACCTGCCGCAAACCATATGTCTGGCAAGCAGCAGAGCCAGAACTCCAACCATGAATTTCTGATTCCCAGCCTGGGACGCTCTATCCACAAACTCAGGGTCCTTGGCATTCACAGCCCAGCAGGTCAAGGTCTGGCAACTATATTAGCTCTTTAACTCCTCCTTCCCCAGGCAGGAAACTAAAATGTAGACGTCTATTCTTTGGAGTGTGGGGCCTATTCCATCCAGGAGACTTACAGGCAGATCCAACCAATTTACCTGCACAAGGAAAGTTCACCACTAAGGCAGATCTTCCTACAGTGTCAGTATCACAAGTTTCCTTGTAATTTTTGGGCTGGGCTGTGAAGTTCCTTTATGGCACATGACAATATTCTTCTAATAAATTACATGTATATGGTATAAAATTTAAAAACTGCAAAAGTAAACCAGATGTGGTGGTGTATGCCTATAATCCCACTACTTGGGAGGCTGAAACAGGAGGATCTCAGGTTCAAAGCCAGCCTCTGCAACTTGGCAAGGCCCTTAGCAATTTATTGAGACCTTGTTTCAAAAAAAAAAAAAAAAAAAAAAAGAACAACCAGGCTTGGTGGCACACACACTTGTAATCCCAGTACTTGAGAGGCTGAAACAGGAGGATTGCAGTTCGAGGACGGCCTCAGCAAATGTAGTGAGGCTTTTAGCAAGCTAGGAAGACCCTGTTTCCAAAATGAAAAAAAAAAAAAAAAAAGGGCTTGGGGTATAGATTGAAGGTAGAATCCCCAGAATAAAAATGAATAAATGAATGTATGGAGGCATAGCTCAGAAGTAGAATGGCCTTGGGTTCAATCCCTGGTACAATCAAAAAGAAAAAAAAGCAAGAGTTATCTCCAAGTTACCTTTGTTCCAAGGTAATCATGGATATTAATGTTTTGAGTTTTTTTTTTTTTTTAAGAAAAAATGCCTACACAGACATATAAAAACAGCATATGATCACAGGGTTCCACACTTATTTCATATATTTCAGAGATGGTTCTACCTTGAGGCACAGAGTTGTCCTACTATTTTTAATGATTGACCAGCATTTGATTATACAAATGTATGACAAAAACATGATAGTTAATCAGTCCCCCAATTCAATTTTTTGTTACTGAGGCTAGCCTCAGCAACTTAGCAACTGAGCCCAGGGTGTTCTAACACTAAGCTACACTACCACTTTTTGTTTGAATTTTGAGAGAGCATCTCACTAAATTGCCTAAAATGGCCTTGAACTTGCAATCCTCCAATCTTCCTGCCTTGGCCTCCCCAGTAGCTAGGACTATAGGCATATGCCACCATGCCTGGCTCCTAATCTTTTCTTGTTATGAATAATGCCATGATGGATATACTTATACATAAACAGATTCATGTGTGTAGATATCTGTGGAATAAATACAAGTGATACGGCTGCATCCAAGAATATATGCAGAGCCGGGCGTGATGGCAGATGCTTGTAATCCCAGCATTCGGGAGGCTGAGACCAGAGGATCGTGGTTTGCAGCCTCAGCTACTTAGTGTGGCCCTCTTAGTGAAACCCTGTTTCAAAATAAAGAATAAAAAATAGGGCAGGAGGTGTGGCTCAGAGGTTGAATGCCCCTGGGTTCCATCCCCAGACCCGCAAAAAAAAAAAAAAAAAAGGATATATGTATTTTTTATTAGGATAGAAAAATTCAAACAGTCCTACACAAAGGCTGCACCCTTAATTTCTTCCACCAGTAATGTGCGGAGTACTCACTTCCCCACCTTTCCCAACTCACATGCCCTTTATATCTTGCATCATATTGGCACATAACACCCACTAAATACGGTCTAAGGTGCAGCTCAGCAGAAGAGCATGTGCTTAGCCTGCAAAAAGCCCTGGTTTCAATCCCCAGCATCAAAAAATAAAAACAACCACCAAAAAGCAAACTAAACAACAACAAAAATTTATTAACTGCTGGGCATGGTGGTGCACACCTGTAATCTCAATACTTGGGAAGCAGACAGGAGGCTCACAGGTTTGAGACCAGCCTTAGTAACTTAGGCCCATAACAACTTAGCAAGCCCTTGTTTCCAAGTAAAAAATTAGGGCTGGAGGGGGAGCTCAGAGGAAGAATATTCCTGGGTTCAATCCCCAGTGCCACACACACACACACACACACACACACACACAGATTAACTATTTGTACAAGGTTTCCTTTAACTTCATAATAATTTCAAAACTGGGCCCCTCCCAGTAGCTTTTAAACTTGCAGCCAAAGATGAGAATAAACTTCCCCTCCAGAAATGTCAGCCAGCAAATACCACCTCACCACCAGGCTATCCCCAGCCATATTTCAGCCAGCTAACCTTGGCCTTCCATCTAGCTGGTGGTACATTTGTAAGAGCAAAGAACAGAGGCCTGAGTGCACACAGATAAGAAAGGTGGGGCCCAAGTCTCAACAGTCCACACACTCAAGTAGCACAAACAAAGTCCCAACCTTGGCCTTTCCCACAGATTAATTAAAAAAAAAAAGAAAAAAAAAAAAAAAAAAAAGCAAGTCCGGCAAGGCTGACCCATTTACCAGCTCTTTACAAACCAGGAAAAGACATTCTTTCTAAGGGTGTGTCTCTCCAGAACAGGTGTCTACCAACCATTAAATTACATTTAGAACACATAACTGACTATAAAAAGAGGTAACCATGACTTGGGAGACCACAATCCAGTTTTATAAAGATGCTACATGGGCAGCTGGCTGTAGATCTCATTTCACTGAGCAGATCACAGAAGCATTCATCTAACCTTAATGCCAACTAAACTTCAAAGTAGACTTCTATGACAACTTATACTACTATAATGCATTAATTATTTAAAAAACTATACTACTATAATGCATTAATTATTAATGCATTAATTATTAAAAAAAACTTTACAAAACTTGTATGGAATTTGACCTTGAGGCCAAATTAATGGCCTGTGAAACTCTGTTTAAAAAAAACCACCCAGTGTCTAATGTCTGGCCTATTCCATATAAGACTTTTCTTCCCCTAGACTATGTATGACTTTGCAGCCAGGTGCAATGGTATACACCTGTAATGGGAGGCCAGCCTCAGCAACTCAGCAAGACCCTTAGCAACGTAGTGAGCCACTGTTAAAAAAAAAAAAAATTAAAAGGGCTGGGGGTGTAGCTCAGAGGTAGAATGCCCCAGGTTCAATCCCCAGTACCATAAACAAAAAGACCATGGCCTTGCTTAATACAACAGGAGTAAAAGGCTCTCAGCAGTTCTAGGCCCTGCAGGCAAATTATCTTCATGCCTAGCCTCCAGGTTTACCCAACCAAGAGCAATGGTGGCTCAACGATGGCTCAAAATGTATGGACCCCTGTGATCCCTAAATACTGCCATGTATCCTCTTCATGCAGACTCCAACCTGAATCATCCAAAGGTTCCCCTAGGGCAAATCGAGCAATAGTTGGTTAAAATAAAAAAGTAAATCAAGAATTATAATCAGCCGGGCATGGTGGTACACGCTTGTAATCCCAGCATTTGGGAGACAGAGACTGGAAGATCGTGGTTCATGGACCTCCTCCACTACTTTGTGAGGCCCCTTGCAACTCAGTGAGACCCTGTTTCAAAAATAAAGAATAAAATTTTAGGGCTGGGGGTGTAGCTCAGAGGTAGAATGGCCCTGGGTTCCACCCCAGTACCGCAAAAAAAAAAAAAAAGAATTAAGTAAATCAAGAAAGACAGCCCATTTTCTATAGTGCTTTAAATTTACAAAACACTTTGGCTTGTTTATTAAATCACTTAATTTTCACACTACTCTGTGTTGATAAGGGCAGTTAAGTGTTAACGGTTGCACAGCTCAGCAGTTGCATTGGCAGCAGAAGCAGGCCCCCTCCAAATCTGAGGAACATACCCAGATAAATCATTCTAATGTTTGGTAAATCCTAAAGCTGAGCCCTTTCCTCCCAATGCCTCAAAAAATAGAACTCCAGTTTGCTCTAAGGTTTGCTCATGATAGTTATGGATGACCTCTTCCTTTAAATCAGTTTTGCAAATAATATCATATAAACAGGCTGGAACTGGATGTGGAAATGAAACATATCTGTAATCCCAGTACTTGGGAGGCTGAGACAGTAGGATCACATGTTTGAAGCCAACCTCAGCAACTAAATGAGGCTCTCAGCAACTTAGTGACATCCTATTTCCAAATAAAAAATAAAAAGGGGCTGAGAGTTTAGCTGAGAAGTAGAATGCCCATGGGTTCAATCCCCAGTACCATGAAAAACAAAACAAAAAACAAACAAAATAAATGGCCTGAACTTTTAAATGAGCTCAGACAACTGTAAATAATAAACATATGTGGTCAAAACTTTAGCCTTTCTCCTCTAGAACAAAGGCTAGAATGTAAATTCTTACCTTACAAAGGCTAAGGTAGAGCACTTGTCTAGCATGCCCAAGGTCATGGGTTAAAACCTAGCACTACAATAACCCTTACTCAATATAACTTGAAACATAGTCAAGTCATATGAAACAATGGAAGAGTTGTTAACAGAAAAATAAAATTATGCCATTACTGTTTTTATTTTATTTTATTACTATCTTATTAAAAACAGAAATACAAGTCAGAGCCGGGCGTGGTGGCACACGTTTATAATCCCAGCATTTGGGAGGCTAAGACTAGAGGATCGCGGTTCACAGACAACCTCAGCTATTTAGTGAGGCCCTCTGCAACTTAGTGAGACCCTTTTTCAAAATAAATAAAAAATAGAGCAGGGGGTATAGCTTGGAGGTCGAATGCCCCTGGGTTCCATCCCCAGACTCCCCCCCCAAAAAAAAAAAGAAAGAAAGAAAAAGAAAAGAAATACAAGTCAAGTGTGGTGGCACATACCTATAATCCTAGCTACTCCAAAGGCTGAGGTAGGAGGAAGACTGCAAGTTCAAGCCAGCCTGGCAACTTTGTGAAATGCTGTCTCAAAATAAAATTTAAAACAGGCTGGCTGGTATAATCCCAGCTCTTGGGAGGCTGAGATAGGATGATCTTACAGGTTCGAAGCCAGTCTCAGCTACTTAGTGAGGCTCTCAGCAACTTAGTGAGACCCTGTTTCCAAATAAAATTTAAAATAGGTCTGGGAGTATAGCCTGTATACTAGTAGCCCCTAGTAGAAAGCCCCTGGGTTCTACTCCCAGTACCACACACACACACACACAAAAGAGCTGGCTGGGGATGAAGCTCAGTGGTAGAGTGCCCCTAGGTTACACACACACACACACCTCAGAAACTTACATTTTAATCAAAATTGATTAAAATTAACAATCAGTTCCTCAGTTGCACTAACCACATTTCAAGCACTTCAAAGTGACAAGTGTGATTACATCGCTGGACAGTCCAGCTCTGCAAGAGCCTAGAGGGTGAGCCCTCCACACTCCTCCACTGGATTCTATGCGCTAACTCTTCTGCCTGGACAATTGTCTCCTGAGGACAACTGAACACACTGGGAACATTAGCCTTCCAAACTGTATTAGGTATTTTTTACACTATTAGCAATTATTTTTTTAAAGTTATTTCAATAACCTGAAAGAGATGGTGTGTGTCTGAATTACTAAGAGGGCTCATAATGACTAAATAGACTGTTTTTATACTATTCAGCAGTGTTTTGATCCAAGTGCCATATAATTACCACAATTATTGTAAAGGTCAGGGCCAGGGATGTAGTTCAGTGGTAAAGCACTTGCCTAGCATGATAGGGCCCTGGCTTTGATCCCCATCACTGCAAAAAAAAAAAAAAAAAAAAAGTAAGTAAAAAGATTACGACAAAGGTCATAAAAATAGGGCCTTAGTTACTTATTATTTTTTTCCACCTAAGTATAAAAATTAACCCTGAGTTATATATTTCAACTGCTTTAAGATCTATATATTTGGAGCTGGGAGCAACGGCACACACACCTGTAATTCCAGTACTTGGGAAGCTGAGACAGGAGGGCTGCAGTTTCAGAACCAGCCTCAGCAACTCAGCAAGACTCTTAACAACCTAGTGAGACCCTGTTTCAAAATAAAAAATAAGCCGGGCACGGTGGCACACGCTTGTAATCTCAGCATTTGGGAGGCTGAGACAGGAGAATCTGGGTTTGCAGACATCCTCAGCTACTTAATGAGGCCCTTTGCAACTCAGTGAGACCCTGTCTCAAAATATAGAGTAAAAAATAGGGCTAGGGGTATATCTCAGAAATAGAATGCCTCTGGGTTCAATCCCCAGTACCAAAATAAAAATTAAATAAAAGGGGAGGGGTGGCCGGGCGTGGTGGCACACGCTTGTAATCCCCGCGCTTGGGAGGTAGAGACAGGAGGATCGCGTAGGTTCGAAGCCAGCCGCGTGCGCTGGCTTAGGAGACCCTGTTTCCAAATATAAAATGTAAAAAGAGGGCTGGGAGTGTAGCCCAGAGGTAGAAGGGCTTCCAGGAACCCCAGTACACCAAAAAAAAAAAAAAAGGGGGGAGGGGGAAATGATCATGAATGTATATATGTATATGTGTGTACATATATATTTTTAAGAGAATGAAATACACACACATACACACACACACACACACATATATGGACATATATGCAGGATTTTTTTTTTTTTTTTTGCAGTGTGGGAATGGAACGCAGGGGGAATGGAACCCAGGGTATTCTACCACCTCCAAGCTACATCCCCAGCCCCCCCACCTTTTTTTTTTTTTTTGGGGTGGTACTGGGGGTGGAACCCAGATGCTTTCTACCTCCAGGCTATACTCCCAGACCTATTTTATATTTTATTTGTAAACAGGGTCTCACTAAATTGCTGAGAGCCTCACTAAGTAGCTGAGGCAAACCTGCAATCCCCCGATTCAGCCTCCAAAGTACTGGGATTATAAGCGTGCACCACCACGCCTGGCTAGGATTTTTTTCTTAAATGCAAATCTTTTCAATTACCTCACTAAAAAATTATAAAAGGACAGTAGACACTGAGTAACCCTTCATATTGAGATTTGAGAATGAAAGATCATAACATGGAGATTCAAATTCCATATAAAGATATGTACAGCATAGTCTACATAACAAGAATGCCCACATTTAGCATGCATTTCCTGTGTGTTCAACACTGTACCAAAAGCTTGTGCCCCCCGTGTCACCTCTATGCACACCAAGCCATCCAGGCACACAGTATTTTCATCATGGCCATTCCAGAGTAAAGAAATGGAGGCAGAGAGCTTTAATACTTTTGCCTGAAGACATCCATCTAATAAATGGTGACAGTGAGAGGCAAATGCAGGCACATTTACCATACAGAACCAGAGTTCAACCCACTTGACACAGACTCTTCCCACAGAAGTACCTAGGCCCCTTAGGGAGCCACATGGGGCAGCAGCTCAGGAAGATGAACGAGTGCTGCTTGGGGCCTCTGCTGCTAGCCAGCTGTCCCAGGTGACTGTCCGCACCACCTAACCTCACTCTGTGCCATCCTGTAACGACCAGTCCTTGCGGAGTGATTTTTTCATATGAAAAAAGGTATGTGAATGTCCTTTAAAAATATAAAGAACAACAGGCAAGGTGGTCATGCTATTAATAAGCTCAGCTCCTACTACAAATGCCAAATGACCATGAGAAGAATCTACACTTTAGACATCTGGGTCTAGCCTCTATGTAAAAAGTAGAAGGTGAGGCTATATATAACTTGTCTGTCATCTGCATGACAACAAAGGCTTGTAAATGTAAAAACTTTCTAGCTGTGTCATTTCCTGCTAGAGTCTCAGAAAGTTTTCTTTCCTTTCACTGCTCTACCATTTTTAAGACCAAAGTTATTTCAGTGTATTTATTACAAAAGAATATTTTGGGGGGATATTGGAGACTGAACCCGGGGACATTCTACCTCTCAGCTACACCCCTAGCCCTATTTTATTTTTATTTTGGAAGGGTCTCCTAGGTTGTTGAGAGTCTCACTACTTGTTGAGGTCATCCTCAAACCTGTGCTCCTCCTGTCTCAGCATCCCAAGTACTGGGATTTTAAGCATGAGCAACCACACCTGGCTACAGAATATTTTAAAGCCTTTAAAGATAGGGTGGGGTGGAAGAGGACAAGGAGACAGGGCTGGCTCAGCTGGGTTTGGATTCCACGAGTATACTGCTGCTCCCCACACTCCCTTCTGTGCCTGTGGACACTGGGTTTCAAGACCCGGAAATCCAGAGGAAGAAATTCTGCCACAAATAAGGAGTAGGCTCTGGAAGGAGTGTATGAAAGAGTTTAACGAGCCTCATAAGGGCAGGGAATCTAGTGGACAGGATGGAATCAACCCCAGGAATCTGGGCAGTGCATGGGCCTCTGCTGGGCTGGGGCAATTGCAAAGTCTGGCCAGGAGCTGGTCTTCTGTCTCAGGAGGCCCAGTCTCAGGAACAGCAAGGCCCTGACATCAGGCCAGGATGTGTGTAGGGAAGACCACAGGAGAGTGGGAAGAGTGGCAGAGAGGAAAGCAGGCAATGAGTTTATGGCATTAGGCAGTTATAATTCAAAGAGGGATCTTTTTTTTCCATAGAAAGCTCAGATCCCCACACATTTCAAACATCTCTGACAAAGGATTATAATGATGAGAATATCTGCAGTCTCCATTTATTTATTTAATTATTTATTATTATTATTATTATTATTATTATTATTAATTTTGGTGGTACTGGGGTTCCTGGAAGCCCTTCTACTTCCAGGCTACACTCCCAGACCTAATTTTTTATACTTTTTTTTTTTTTAATTTGGAAACAGGGTTTCTTAAGCCAGTGGCTGGCTTTGAACCTGCATGATCCTCCTGTCTCCTCTTCCCAAGCGCGGGGATTACAATCCTGCACCACCACGCCCAGCTTATTTATTATTATTATTATTTTGGTGGTACTGGGGTGGAACCTAGAGGCTTCCTACCTCCAGGCTATACTCTCAGACCTATTTTATATTTTATTTGGAAACAGGGCCTCGCTAAGTTGCTAAGAGCCTCACTAAGTAGCTGAGGCTGGCTTCAAACCCACCTGATCCTCCTGTCTCAGCCTCCCAAGCGCGGGGATTACAAGCGTGCACCACCATGCCCGGCTTGCAGTCTCCATTTATTAAAGGTGTGATATGTTCTAGATCCTATGCCCAGTTCTTTATCTTACTGAATTCAAGGGTACTGGGGCACAGATAGGATCCACAAATGAAAAATGATGAAAACAATGTATATCCCACAGGGAACTCTGCATTATCTCTGTAGGCCTCACTTCTTCACCTAGAAAACGGGGAGAATGGTCCTTACACCTCATGGTGTAATGGGACTGCACAGGACAAGCCCAGTAAGTGAGAGCACGTAGCCTCATGCCCAGCACTGGGGAAAGCCCAGGAGATGGCGCTGCCACGATCCAGCAGCCGCCCACATCTATTTGCTTGGGGCTTGCAGGAAAGCCCACAGAGAAGGCACTGTCTCTGTTTTTTTCTTTCCTTGAGTGAATAGTGAAAATCACTGTGACTGGAAGTCAAGGAAAAAACTGTTAACAGCTGACTGAAGACAATAAATGGACCTAAGAGAAGAGAGACAGTACCTACATGCCACCTTGGGGAAGAGGAGGATCTAGTCTGAAAGCAACATGGCAACACCTGGATGGCTTTTCCTCTCCTTCCACTCATGGAGTGAAAACGCTGGTGGATGAGTTTCTGCTAAACACAGGAAGGGTGGAGCGTGCAAAGTTGAGCACAAGTGATTTCATGGGGGCACCTAAAGGAGAAAATCCACTCCCCTCCTTTAAAAGCCATTTTTAAATGGCTAGCAAAGGTGCAGTTTAATTATCTGAGACAGCTAACAATGCTCACACCTATAGATCAGCAGGAGCCCCTCACCAGTTCCCTGACTCCAACTTGCACATCTTATTCCCCATATCCAGCTCAGGTGGCCTGTCTATTCCAAAACCTCCCATGTTTGAGATGCCTTGCATAAATATGAAACACTGCACAGGGGCACTGAAGACCCTCCACAGGTACCCTCAGGTTAACCTTTTCAGCCCTAAGGCCAAAATACTGCCATTGTCTGGCTCGCGCCTGCCCTGCTCCTGGGCTTCCGTTAGGTCTCTAAGCCTGACCCAAATGAAGTGATCTGGCTAAGAAAAGGCTAATGAAGCCGGGCGTGGTGGCACACGCTTGTAATCCCCGTGCTTGGGAGGTGGAGACAGGAGGGTCACGCAGGTTGGAAGCTAGCCTCGCTGGCTTAAGAGACCCTGTTTCCAAATAAAAATAATATAAAATAGGTCTGGGAGTATAGCCCGGCAGTAGGAAGGCTTCCAGAAACCCCAGTACCACAAAAAAAAAAAGGCTAATGAAAACACAATCTCCTCTAGGATATCCTCTGAGGCCACCTCAGGTGGAAGGTACATTTTCTCATGTGCCCCTGTCATATCACACACTAGCTTGTACTGAGTGCCAAGCTCCTAGAAGACAGCTCAGTACTCACTTTCACCTTTTTTGAGTAACTATCAAGTACACACCATGCATGGCGCTAGGCATCAGAGTCATCAAAAAGTCCTAGTAAAATACAGTTCCTTACTCTAAGGAACTCATACTTTATTATACAAAGTAAAATATAAAACACACCTTATAATTCAGATATACAAAAGGCCAAAGGGATAGATTAACTAGGAGGGGCAATTTGAAAAACTAATGTCCTTAAGAACCTTTGTTTCATTATCTTGGAAAATAAAAACAACTTCCTGCCCTGAAAGTTCTCTAGGCTGTTTAGACACCTAATAAATATTTGTTGAATGAATAAGCATACATTACTTAAGGCTTAGAAGCCAATATTTTCATGTATCCCTAAGGTGTCTGAGGCTAAACAATTCAAATTAACTTACAGAACAAAAGTATGTTTTAAAGCATTTATGGCCCAACTATTAATCACAGGAAAAGTATTTAACCTCATTTTCAGTAACAGTGCTTCAAAATTATTTTGGGGGTATTCTACTAGAAATAAAACATTATATCATAAGAACTATTCTACTAGAAATAAAGTATTATATCTTAAGAACTATTAACATATAACCATTCCTCCCACCCCTTTCAATAAAATTGATGTTTTGAGAGAACAAATGTGACAGTATCTAGCTATGTTCACCAAAGAATTTTGCAATCTGGATAATATAATGATTAATAAATCAACATAATTGCTTATAAGATACTATTTATTTCCTTCAGGCTGGTGGTCAGAAAAAGGACAAGTGAACAAACTTAACTTTGCCCCCATATTCTAATTTTTTTTCTTTTTCTTTTCTTTTTCCTTTCTGTGGTACTGGAGATTGAATTCAGGAGCATTCTACCTTCAAGCTACACCCCCAGCCCTACTTTATTTATTTGTTAACAGGGTCTCACTAAGTTGCAGAGGGCCTTGCTAAATTGCTCAGACTAGTCATGAACCTGTGATCCTTCTGTCTCAGCCTCCCAAGAACTGGGATTATAGGCCTGCACCACCATGCCTGGCTGTAAACTTTTTTCAAAAGTATGTTATCCCCATCTATTCCACTGTTAAATAGATTTCCCTTCCTCTTACCTCTGTATTTAGACTTCTTAAAAATGTGTCCAGTGAAAAGTGACATGATTTTTAATTTCATCTCCTTGAGTACTAAAATAGTTATGTTAGCCAGGCATGGTAGCATGCTTAAAATTCCAGTACTCAGGAGGCTGAAACAGAAGGATCACAAATTCACGGCCAGCCTCAGCAACTGGAGGGAACTGAAGAAGGAGGGGAAGAGTGAAACAGGCAAGGCGGAGTAGGGATGATGGAATTTGAAATCCTTGTTCTGCCACTTTAAGCGCTGGCCCCTGGACAAGTGACTCAATTCTTTAAGTAGTTTTATCATCCACAGAAGTGGGAAGAACGTGTCTAAGGGCCTAGTACAGTACTAACAGGTTATCAGTAAATGTTAAGTTTCTCTTCCCTTTCCCATGAAATTGCCAATCCTGCTGTATAGTCAACCCTCCATATTCACAGGGTCCACATCTTCAGATATAGAACTCAAGCTGGAAAATATTTTTTAAATGTTGTACTGAAAGCTGGGAGTGGTGGCGTATGCTCGTAATCCCCGTGCTTGGGAGGCTGAGACAGGAGAATAGCAAAGGTTCAAAGCCAGCCTCAGCTACTTAGTGAGGCTCTCAGCAACTTACTGAGAGCGTTTCCAAATAAAATATAAAATAGGTCTGGGAGTATAGCCCAGAGGTAGAAAGCCCCTGGGTTCCAGCCCCAGTACCACCACACACACACACACACACACACACACACACACACACACACACGTCTGGGAGTATAGACCGGAGGTAGAAAGCCTCTGGGTTCCACCCCCAGTACCACCAAAAAAAAAAAAAAAAGTGCATAGGTTTTGTGCAAATACTAAACTAATTTATTGAAGATACTTGAACACCATGGACTTTGGTGAAACCAATGTGACCACTACACTGGGTAGTACTAATACCTTCAGCAGGTCTCTTTACAACACAGGAAGTGAGTCGGTAACATGAACTAAAATAAAAGAGCAATTGTTTCCTCAGTCTTGCATTATGATGGCAGCACACAAGATCACCGAAGCTTTATGGCACAGCTGTACTGTTATCAAGTGGACTTTGGCAACCTGAAGCACACAAGTGCCACAGGCATCAGAAGACCAGAGTCCTGCAGGAGCTGATATGCTGAGCCAGTAGAGGCACCTCTACCCACACCTCTCTGGGGAGGACAGACTTCACTGTCAGGGTCAACGAGAAGAGACATGAGACTGTCTAGTTCTCCTTACACCTCTCCCCATGCCCTACACAGGATAGGCTCCTGGATCACAGTTTGGAAGCTATTATCTCAAGGGTCCCCCAAACATGGGGCCTGATAAAGAAGTTTCTAGGGAGCGTGAAGCTATCTCTCAAGAAGAATGAACCTGGACTACAAGTCTGTTCTCAGTCTGAGACCCAGCGAGAAAACATACAGGTTTTGGCACAACCCTAAACGGCAGCACAAAGTAACCCACCTCTGTTCCAATTATTTGAAACTTGCTTTCCAAAGTGTATTTTGTTACGTTTCATTGAGAATTACCAAGAACAACTTCTTCAGAAACTGGCAGTTGCTTCTAGCCCAAGTAAAAAATTGATGGTTTTTATTTTTGGTAGTTTTCATTACCAGGAAAAAAAATTTTTTTTTGTGGTACTGGGGTTCCTGGAACCCCTTTTACCTCCGGGCTACACTCCCAGACCTATTTTTATACTTTTTTTTTTTTAATTTGGAAACAGGGTCTCTTAAGCCAGTGCGGCTGACTTCCAACCTGCACGATCCTTCTGTCTCCACCTCCCAAGCGTGGGGATCACAAGCGTGCGCCACCACACTCAGCCATTAACAGGATTTTAATGGTTTAAAATTTTTTTCTTTTGGTTAGGTTAAAAATTCATAGTTTTTCAACAACCTCTAGACGCAGCAGCGAGGTTCTCTGACTTCAGTATTGCAAAACAGACCAACAAAGAGTCCAGGTCGTTTTCAGCCTTCAAGAACCAGAAGCAGCAGTATAACTCCATCATGCATTATCCTCATGCCTGTTTTGAGAGGCAACAAAGTAATTTCCTCATTTCCCCCTCTAATGCCTAATGCTGCCAATAGGATGGGTTCTGCAGCCATGTGCAACATTATAATTTTGTGAAGCAGAGGAGAAAAAGGACTGTGGGGTCTGAAATAAAGGAAAATTCCATATACCTCTATGAGGAGGCCAGCCACCTATATTTACAGTACAGACCCCATGTTAAGGTCATTTCTCTGACTCGGACACTGAAAGTTCTAACCACCCTAGATAGCTCTAACACTCCTGTTAAGAAAGGTATGGGCCCCTTTGTTGAGTGAAATGATTCAAGAAAATGCAAGTATGCACTTTTTCATATAACATAAATTTTAACTGAAATACTTCCATTCTGAGGTCCTGTAAATATATTACATATATCATTTGGCACAAGAGCCACAAGAACAAATAAGTTTTTAGCCGGGAGTGGTGGTGCACACTTGTAATCCCAGCATTTGGGATGTAGAGACTGGGGGTGTAGCTTGGAAGGTACAATGCCCCCTGGGTTCCATCCCTGGTACCGCAAAAAAAAAAAAAAAAAAAAAAAAAGTTTTAAAATCTTAAAGCATCAGGGGCATATTAAAAAAAAGTTCAGGCCGGGCGTGGTGGCGCACGCTTGTAATCCCCGCGTTTGGGAGGCAGAGACAGGAGGATCGCGCAGGTTCAAAGCCAGCCGCGCGCACTGGCTTAGGAGACCCTGTTTCCAAATAAAAAAATGTAAAAATAGGTCTGGGAGTGTAGCCCGGAGGTAGAAGGGCTTCCAGGAACCCCCCAGTACCACCAAAAAAAAAAAAAAAAAAAGTTCAAAACTACTGCCAACTAGGAATTTTAAAATGCATGAAGCCTCCTGAGAGGACTATACACACCCCACCAAGGGTGGATGATGAGACTAGAGTTGGGTTCTCACGCTCTGCCTAGCAACCCTAAAAAAGGGTGTGTTGGGGCACTGGTTAAGGCAAGCTTTAAAAGGTCCTATGCGAACCCAAGTCTCTCAAGTAGAACTGCTGTACTGTATGTACACACACACACACACACACACACACACACACACACACACACACACAGCAGACAATTTGGAAGTTAGCCCACAGTTCCAAATATGTAAGCCAGAAAACCATTCAGGGAAGAACAAGTGGTAGTCACTAGGTTAGGATATTAAACTGAACTTTACCAAGCAGACACAGAACCCAAAATGGAGTTGGTAAATGTTGCCATAGAATTCAGAAGTTCAGTTTATAATGGAGGAAGATAACAAGCCCAGGAATGCAGAGCCTCCTAGGCTAAGATGGTGTTCTGTCCTGGCCCTCAGGCTCCAAAACCCATCCCAGCTTCTGAGCATTCCTTCCCTACTGCTTTTCTATATGCTATCCCCAAATAATCTAGACTGCAGGTTAGCCATAGGTCACATTCCTGAAAAACATGGAAAAATTATACTGACCCACTTGGGGAAAGCCTTTTGATAACAAGGCTATCACCCAAATCTTCACAAGGGATTTAAAGAGCTCGAGTTATATTTACTGCATTTCAAACATTCACCAGGCAATTTGAAACACAAGTCCACGATTTAAGTGTTAACCTTAAAGCTGTGAAGGTCAGTGATCAACTAGAAAAATATTTCCTTTTTATGGTTTAACTCAGGCTAAGTTCCTACATAGATACTTTTAATGGGTACCAAGCCCTGAGCTAGGCCCCCTATCAGGCTGGCTCTCAAAGGAGACTGTACCTTGAAGTCCTGTGGGAACCTTTAAAACACAGCAATGCTCAAGCCTACCCGCAAAAATTCTTTAATTTTTCCCCCCCCCAGTACTGGAGATTGAACCCAGGGGCATTCTACACCCCTAGCTAAAACCCCAGTCCTATTTTTATTTTTTATTTTGAAAGAAGGTCTCGCTAAGTTGTGGAGGGCCTCACTAAGTAGCTGAGGCTGGCTTCAAACCTGCAAGCCTCCTGTCTCAGCCTCCCAAGTACTGGGAGTACAAGCATGTGCCACCACACCTGGCTACCTGCAGAAATGTGATTGAATATGGAATACATATGGGATGCGCGCTCGCGCGAGTGAGTGTGTGTGTGTGTGTGTGTGTGTGTGTGTGTGTGTGTGTACTGAGCCAAGGGGCATTCTACCTTCAAGCTACACCCCTAGCGCTCTGATGTTTTTCTTTTCCTACCCAATCATGGTTTCCCATTTGAAGAAGCAACAGAAGACAGAACTTGCAAGTGCCTGGTTGATACTACAGGCCCTGAAGTCTCAATCTCCAAGTTCATGAAAAAGGAATGCCTGCTCAGCACTGCCAAGGAGTTTTTAGCAAATTTCTCGGAATGAGTCTGTTGATGAACTGTCACAATGCTCCAGTCACCTATCTACAGGGCATTTTAAAGAGGGACTTGGTACTCCAAATCCTACTTACATTCTAGTTTGGTCTTCACTGCTATCACAGTCTGAGCCAAATAACCTACATGCTAACACATGCAAAGTACTTTTTTTGGTGGGGAGGTTACTGGGGATTAAACCCAAGGACGTTCTACCTCTGAGCTAAGACTCTCAGCCCTATTTTTTTCTTTCTTTTGAAACAGGGTCTCACTAAGTTGCTGAAAACCTGGCTAAATTGCTGAGGTTGGCCTGAAACCTCCTCCTGGCCCAGCCTCCAAGTATTGGGATAACAAGCATGTGCCACCATGTCAGACTACAAAAAAGCTTTCAAATATGAGGCTTTGCTACACATGGGTATTATAGTACAAATGCAGTAAAAATGATTAAAAGTGCTTCTCACCCTCAAAGTTCTTAAGATTTTTAATACAAAAAGTTAAAAGGTATTTATTATGTCAGGTGTTAACACATAGAAAAGTCCAATTTTAAACAGAGCAGTATTTTATTTAACAGTGTTCATTTCTGTTTGGGAATGTGATACACTTGAATATATTTTTGCTTTTATTTTCAGATAACATCATTAACTGAAAATGTCTCAGCCTATACCTTAAAGCCCATACCCCCCACATACCTTTTTTGTGGTACTAGAGACTGAACACAAGGGCATTCTGAGTTACAGCCCTATCCCATGTATGTATGTACGTACGTATGTATGTATGTATGTATGTATGTATGTATATATTTCGCAGTGCTGGTACAGTCTACCTTTAAATTATACCCCTAGACTGGTTTTATTCCTTATTTGGAAACAGGGTCTCTCTAGGTTTCTGATAGCCTCACTAAATTGCTGAGACTGGCTTCCTCCCATCTCAGCCTCCCAAATACTGGAATTACAGGCATAAGCTCCTTAAAGTCCTTTTAATGTTTGTTAGCATTTACTTAAAAGCAAGTGGCAATGACATTTAACTCCCAAAATATAAACTCTCTTCTACAGCTTACAACCCATAGGTTAATTACTACCTCTAGTAAATTTGCCTCTTGTATCCGAGTATCAAAGAGATTTCAGTCAACTTTTAGGTTGTGGAGCCCAGTATTTAAATACCTTGAGGACTTACCCATATCAATTTTTGGACAAATCCATCATCCATTGGATCCTAAAAGTTCTGCAGCACGCTTAATTCAGACAAATCAGGCCATAATTCCAAAAACAATTTGTTTAATAATAGGAATTAAGAAATAAAGTATTTAATTTTGAAATGTACTATTCTCAAAGCTCCAAGTAAACTTCAGCTGGGTAGACTTGAGCCCTTCTGTTTGCTTCAATTCAGAAGTGCCAAAACTGGGGATTAGTGTATCATTTGAGCCAGCAGGTTTGTGCTGGCTGCTTTCAACTCAAATCCCCCCATTCTACCCACTTTCCTTCAATTTGCTTTAACCCTGTTACTCACCACATCCTTTCTACCAACTTACTACTGATGACCACTTCAAAATAAAAAGACCAGATAGAACAGGAATGCACCAACTAACCAGTTAAAGGCAAGGACTCCAGGAGCTAAGGGATTTAACTAAGGGGGAAGAGAAACAGTCACTGTAAGACTGAATCTCAAACTGCGAAAATCCCACTTTTTACAACTATTATTAGCTGGGTGTGATGCCACACACTAGTAATCCCAGTGACTGGTAGGCTAAGACAAGAGGATCACAGGTTCATGGACAGCCTGCACTACTTAGTGAAGTCTTCTGCAACTTAGTGAGACACTGTTTTAAAATAAAAAATAAAAAGCTGGCCGTGGTGGCGCACACTTGTAATCCCCGCACTTGGGAGGCGGAGATAGGAGATCTCGCTAGCTTAAGAGACCCTGTTTCCAAATAAAAAATAAATATAAAATAGGTCTGGGAGTGTAGCCCAGAGGTAGAAGGGCTTCCAGGAACCCCAGTACCACGAAAAATAAATAAATAAATAATAAAAAATAGGGCTGGGGGCAAAGCTTGTAGATAGAATGCCCCTGAGCTCAATCCTTGTACCACAGTAAGTAAATAAATAAATACATAAATAAAACAAACTATACTTACTATACTAAGAAACAGTCCTGCCTCTCCAAATGAAACCCACCTAGGCCTCTGTCTTCCTAGAAAGGAACACAGGGACAATACCATTGACGGCTTATCCTCACTTTCACCACAATCAAGACCCACCTCTCTCACAGGGTTAGTAAAGAGCTTTGTTAAGTGGAAAAGGTGCAGATACTAATCTTTTATTCCTGCCTCTCCATCTTCTAGTTTTTCTTAGTCTATTCACTTATTAAAGAGTGAGCTTTTTTGGCCTCCTTGAAGATCAGCTAGCCTTGGTTCAATTTGAAAGTGGTGACTCTGAGGCCCCAGAGTCTGATTACCTAGGCTTTGAGGCAGGGCTGAGGACCTGGGGACAGGAGGGATTAAAAAAGGCCATCTCTCTGCATGGCCCCTTGTGAAGTGAGACAGGTGGGCCCACCAGCCCACAAGGAACAATTCAAATTAAGGACTAAAACTCTGCAAAACACACTGGTTCCCCAAAACCCAATTTTGACCAATCATAAAAGAGCAGATAGGGAGCCTCAGTAAGATTTAAAAGCCCACCTCCCAAGAGTTTTGGGAGTTTATTCTCTTTCCAGCACCCCCTCCCTCTTGTCAGGGAGGAAGCTGCTTTTGTGTTTTTTTTTTTTTTCCTATTTATTTATTTATTTATTTATACTGGGGATTGAACCTAGAGGCATTCTACCTCCAAGCCATGCCCCCAGCCCAATTTTTTATTTGGAAAGAGTGTCTCACTAAGTTTCGGAGAGTCTCGCTATGTTGCCGAGGCTGGCTCTGAACATACTATTCTGCTGTTTCAGCCTCCAAAGCGCTGGGATTACAAGCGTGCACCACCATGCCCAGCTTGCTTTCAGCGTCTATCTTTCCCTGACTTAAATTCTCATATTTCTATACCCTTCACTAGTCCTTGGACTTCATTTGTCAAAATCCACTGGACAAGAAGCCCGTAAGACGAGACACCCGTTTCAATTCGAATCCTACCTGGGCCACTCACTATGCGGGTCATCTTAAGAGGCCTCTCTCTGAGCATCTTCCCTAACCTGGAAACCAGAGATCATAGTATTTCCCTTGGGTTCACTGTACACTTATATATGTGAGACATTTCTTATATTGCCTGCAAGGCCAAGAAATGTCCAAAACTTTATCTGTTATTGTCTTAGTGTCAAACTTTTCCTGCATACTGAAAAGTTAATCCAAGTTTCATCCTAAATAAAAATAAATATTAAGAAAAAAATATGTATTTGACTTTCAATTCTTCTGGTAATCCTAAAGACAGACAAGGGTTTTAGTTGTTGGTGGTTTCCCAGCATTGTTTTTAAGAACCCAAGTTAGTGAGAGAGACTTCAAAATGACTCGTTATTTTTAATGCAGAGAGATTGGTCTCCAACATGCTGCTTCCACAATGTCCCAAGAGACTTTCCACATATCTAAAAAGTCAGTAGTTCTTTGCTTCATATTCATTCAGAAGAGAGGCTTGTCCTATTTTTCTTTGTGTTAGATTTTGGTCCAGCCCAAGATCAACTTCATCCCTCATCTACAAAAGTACTTTATCTCCAGGATATTCTTGAAAAGTAATAGATGGTTCTTTCTACCTAGAGACAAACAGAATCATAGGCTCTTCTTACTGTTCTGTTTATGAACACATCCTCTGTACAGAGTAAAAAACCTATATTCTAGTGCCACTTTATACTTGGAGTTTCTCTGGACTTTAGTTCCAATCTTTTACTCTTCAAATCTTTCTGAACAGGAATAGTGAATGCTTTAATTACAGTATGTTGGAGGCAGAGTCAGGAGGATCATAGGTTCAAGGGCAGCCTCAGCAATTTAGCAAGACTTAGTTTCAAAATAAAAAATAAAATAGGGCTGGGAGTATAGCTCAGAGAGATAGAATCCCTCTAGGTTCAATCCCCAGTACCCCCCCCAAAAAAAGCCTTTCTGGACTACAGTTATACATAAAGTTAATTTTTCATAATTTTCAAATACACAGGTTGATGTCTAATCACCAAAGTTGAAAATTGGTAATTTAAGTCAAATATAACTGTAAAGTACATATATTTTACATATTTTGATATGTAATGCTATGCTACAAAGTACAAAAAAAAAGTAAAAGTTAAAAAACAAGATTCATTTGCATCATATATCCTTTGGTTAAACAAGTATTACAATGAAGTATTACAATGAAGAGCAGAAAATTGGAAGGTAAAATTTACTTCTTCATACTAATGAGAACCAGGAGAGTATAACTGACATCATTTCTGGAGAAAAGTCCAAGACAACTTTAAAAGGAAAAAAAGAGCCCAGGCGTGATGGTGCACGCTTATAACCCCCCTGCTTTGGGAAGCTGAGACAGGAGGATCGCACAGGTTCGAAGCCAGCCTCAGCTACTTAGTGAGGCTCTCAACAACTTAGTGAGACCCTGTTTCCTAATAAAATATAAAACAGGTCTGGGAGTATAGCCCGGAGGTAGAAAGCCCATGAGTTCCACCCCCAGTACCACCAAAAATTTTTAAAAAGGTACAATTGCTACATCAGTAACTGAAAACTTTACATTGCCTATACCAGTATTTGAGAGGCTCAGTAGTTGAGATAGAACAACCAGCTGGTTCAAGGCTAGTCTCAACAACTCACTAAGACCATTTCAAAATTAAAAGGACTAGGGGTGTAGCTTAGAGGTAGAATGTCCTTGGGTTTAATTCCCATTACCAAAAAAAATAAAAACATATTTATCGTCCTATCAAATTACACATTTTCCAGAATATTTTCCCCTAAAAACTCAATTACATAAAAAAATAAAATATCCACTCCTTTAAAGCCGGGCGTGGTGGCGCACAGTTGTAATTCCAGCATTTGAGAGGCGGAGACAGGAGGATCACAGATTCGAGGACAGCCTCAGCTACTTAGTGAGGTCCTCTGCAACTCAGTGAGACCCTGTTTCAAAATAAAGAATAAAAAATAGGGCTGGGGGTGTAGCTAGGAAGTAGAATGCCTCTGGGTTCTATTCCCAATACAGCAAACAACAACAACAACAACAAACGACTCTTTTAAAAGTTCCTACAAAGTGAGTAGACGTCTTTTCACTTTCATAACAACTTACAAAACATTAGCAAAGTGAAAGGAGATGCAAAGTGCCCCATACTGTCCTTCCAAAGGAGAAGACACACGATAAGGAATTGAGAAACAAATTCTCCAACAAAAAAGGAAAAACATAATAAAGAATCCAAGAGAGAAATAATAGCTGAAAGCAAAAAAAAAAAAAGTGACTAATAATTGGTAAGAGTCTAAAAGCAACAGGAATTCTAATCTACACTCGCAACTCTTACCCTTGACAGCGCAGAAGTGAGTACCTTGCCTTACACATTTTGGAAATGTAATTCTAAAAACGCTAACTCCAAAGACAAAAGCCGCCCTGGGGAAAGTAACAATTGCGCAACCCTCGCCGCTCGGCCGGTCCGGGGCCGGCGGCTCGCACGCTAGGGAGCGGGAAGGGCCCACTGCGGGCTGCCGCGACGGCCACCGGCCGCTGGGCCGCGAGCGAGAGCCCGGCCGTCCCCGCGCGGCCCGGCCCGGGGCGGCCGCGGGCTCGGGCTCGGGCTCCGGCTCCGGCTCCCGCCGCGGCGCGCGGGGCGGGCGCGGGCTGGGACGCGGCCCCGGCGCACGTCGAGGCGGGCGGGCGCGCGCAGGCCCCGGACGGCCGGCCCGGGCTGGCGCCGCCGCGCGCCCCCGCGGGGTCCCGGGCTGGGTGGCCGGGAGGCGCCCCAGCTCCCCCGAGAGCGGCCCCGTGACGAGGCACATTCTTGCCGGCTCCGAGTCCAGGCGCCGCAGCCGCAGGAAGGGCCGCGCCGCCCGGCAGCCGGCGTCAGCCCTCCCGGCGCCCCCGCTCGGGGTCGAGGCCGGGCGGCGCGGGCACCCCCGACCCCGCCGGCGCCCCGCCCGCCCGCCCGCCCGCCGGACACTACCTGCTGGGACGGCAGTCCGGGCGGCGGCAGCTCCAGGTCCATCATCCTGAGCCGAGCGGGGCTGAGCGGGACCGGGCGGGACCGTGCGCGGCGCGGCGCTCCCCGACGGCGGGCCCGTCCCGGCGGCGCGGCGGCGGCGGTCCCGGCTCCCCGTCCCGAGCGCGAGCCCCGCCCCCGAGGGCGGCCGGCCCCGCCCCGCGCCCCGCCCCGCGCCCCGCCGCCCCGGCCGCGGGCTGCGCTCCCGCCCTGGGTGGAGAGGTGCTTGCGGAAGGTCGCCGGGCTCCCGCGCCCTGACACAGTTTAAACAGTTGGAGCAAACACCC
Source organism: Muscardinus avellanarius (assembly GCF_963383645.1). NCBI lineage: Eukaryota > Metazoa > Chordata > Mammalia > Rodentia > Gliridae > Muscardinus > Muscardinus avellanarius. The sequence continues at coordinate 59,106,311 of NC_137787.1, read as the reverse complement.
GGGGCCGCCGGGGCCGCGAGACCTGGCCCGCCGTATCTCCGCGCCGCCCCGACGGGCGCCCGCGCGTCCCCGCGCCCGGAGCCCGCACGACGGGCCGCGCTCCGCCCGGGCCGGCTTCCCGGCGCTCCGATGCCGGAAAAGACCTAGTTACCGCTTGCTTTGTGCAAAGTGTGGGCCCGTTTTGTAAAAACAAGTGCCCAAGGGGGAGAGATCGAAGAATGGTCAATAATAGTTGTAAAATGAATGATTCTGATCTTTCCTTCTCGTTGCTTTACAACAAGTGATTACATCTTAAACTTTATATTTAGAACATTAAAAATGAATCGTTGCTCACAGGAAACTTAAGAGTTGTTGAAAACAGGAATACTGTGAACTCTTACAAGCTTTTTGTTGATTTGGTTTTTGGCGTTTGTGGTATTGGGGATTGAACCCGGCGGGGCATTTTATTTCCGAGTTATACTCCCGTTTTATTTTGTTTTGTTGCGGTGGTGGTTTTAAGACAGGGTTTCGCTAAGTTGCTGGCCTTAACCCTGCGATCTTCCCGTCTCAGCCTTTCAAGTACTGGCATTATGAGAGTGTGCCATCGCGCATAGAAGTTTTTAAAGAGGATAGATAAATGATTTCGGTTCAGGGTTTGTTTGCTGTTTTGTTTTTTCCCCTCATGCATTAACAGTCTAACTCTTTAACAAACTTAGCTTGCAGTTTCTAGCTTCTTGGAATTATTCAAAACCAGTTGAAGCAGATAGTACCTGCAGAGGTTTTACTATTTCACCCAAAAACCTGCTGGGGTGGGGGGTGGGGAGGATTAAAACTGACTGTAGTACAACAACGCCCCCAAAACCAGCCAAGCACTCGTTTTCTCTTAGTGGCATAATTTGACACTCCCAGGATTTACGTGTAAATTTACCTGTTCCGATGTTTCTTGAGATGAGTGAAGTCTAAAGTAATTATTTATAATGGAAGCAAATTTCTTCAACATAAACCTTTTCAGCTGTTGGGTGAGACACCCGCAAAATTATCCACAGGCTAGCCGGGCATGGCGGCGCAAGTAATCCCAGCACTTGGGAGGCTGAGACAGGAGGATCCCACAGGTTCGAAGCCACAGCCTCAGCAACTTAGTGAGACCCTGTTTCCAAATAAAATATAAAATAGGTCTGGGAATGTAGCCCGGAGGTAAAAAGCCCCTGGCGTCCACCCTCAGTACTTCCCCCCCTCAAAAAAAATCCACAGGCTGAAAGCAAGTTTGGAAAAAAATTATTTGTAAAGAACTTAACACGAAAAATGCAGAGACATAATAAAGAGATGGCACTCTGCCTCGAAGGAGACAAGAATATATTGTTAACAATTCAGGTTACTTATTAAAAGTACCACAATTGAAAAGGCAGTCAGTCAATGAGCCCAGGAGCAGAAGATACCAGTCATATATGAACAGGTTCACTGCCCTGAAGACGTTTATAAAGTATTTGGCATTCCCTTGTTAAGCAACAAAACTTCCATTGAGTTTAGACAGAATGAAATAACCATTACCTTTACAAGACTGCAATTTGCTGGGAGTATATTATTTCAGGCACCTGCAGAGTACATATTTTCAAAGGGAGGAGAGCAATATGATAAGAGTCTGAACATGTTAAAAAAAAAAAAAAAAGAAAGAAAAACACCAAGAAAAAGCTGTTTGGCACTGAACAGTGTGAGTGGCTCTGCACAGGAAAGGAAACCTGAGTCTCAGACCACCCATACCAAGGAGGTTCCCAAGCTTTGCAAACACTGAAATGCAGTTGTTTGCATGTGAAAGCCCAGGCCTTTGACTTGCCCACTAAACTTGTGGGCTGTGCTAGGAGGGAGGGCACAGATACTAGGTGTTGAGAAGTGCCAGGGGAGCAGGAAAAAAAGTGCTGACTTTCTTCTGTTGCCCATGAGAGTCTGTTTATTCTTAGTTATGCCCCCTACCTCCACCCTCCACACTGTATCCAACCCAGGGCCTCAGCATGCTAGGCAAGTTCTTTACCACTGAGTCCCAAACCCAGCCCTATTATTTTATATTTTTCCTCAATTGGCTACACATTCTACTGGCCCTGGTACCTTTTCCCTGATGCTGGAATTCTTTGCTTTGTGTGTTTATTACTGGGGATTGAACCCAGGGGTGTTCTACCTCCAAGCTACAGCTCCAGCCCAATTTTATTTTTTATATGAAAGCAGGGTCTCACTAGGTTACTGAGGCTATCTTTGAACCTGTGATCCTCCCATCTCCGCCTCCCAAGTACTGGAGTTATAAGCATGTGCCACCACACACAGCTCTTTGCTGTCTGTGAAAGCACTCCTGTGCTGTCCACACATGCTTGAGATGTGTCAGAATGTGACGCCTTGCTCCCAACACTTAGATTTATCTCCCGCCCTGAATCAAGCTGACCCTGAGATTTGCTTTAACTTACAGAAGGAGGCCAGACAGATGTACCAGTATGTGGAGACTCAGCCTAAGCCTCAAAACGGACTCATAGCTTTCTTATTCTTTCTTCTTGTATTTTTTTCACTTGTGCTGTGGATTGAACCCAGGGGTATTCTACCTCTAAGCTACATCCCCAACTCTGTTTTATTTTTTATTTGAAAACAGAGTCTTGCTAAGTTACTAACAGCCTCAGTAAGTTGCTGAGGCTGGCTTCAAATCTACAATCATCCTGTCTCGGCTTCCCAAGTACTGGGATTATAGGTGTGCACCACCATGCCTGGTTTCCTAATAGCTTTCAATGTTATATATTAGGAATTCAGACATTGTATTAGAATTCTGACTGCCTTGTTGGAGAGGGAAGCTATACAGGACTAAACTGAGTGCAGTGTGAATGTATGAATCCAGCCGCCAGCCATGTGAATGAGGAAACCATCTCCAGACCACCCAGTCAGGCCCCAGCCACAATCAGACTGCAACCCTTAAGAGAGACTAGAAGCCAGATTACAGAACAAAAGTAGCATATATTGAATATGGGGGCAGGGTGTCTCCTAGATGGTTTTGTTAACCATCATTGGGAGCACTTACTGGGACAGTACCTCAGATTTAAGACTGTCTTCCACCCTCAGAAGAGATTGGCTTTCGTGGGAATGAGGATGTTGTCTTTCCCATAATGTATACTCTTTGCTACTACAAAATAAGTAACCTCATCACACCCTGGATCAGTTTTTGTTTGTTTGTTTGTTTGTTTGTTTTTGTATTGAACCCAGAGACATTCTAGATCTGAGAGACACCTCCAGTCTTTTTTGTTTACTTATTTATTGTGGTACTGGAGATTGAACCAGGGGCATTCTATCTCTGAGCTACATCCCCAGCCCTGTTTTCATTTTTTTTTTTTTTTTAAGTCTCGCTAGGTTGATGAGAGTCTCACTGCTTGCTGAGGCTGTCCTCCAACCTGTGATCCTCCTGTCTCAGCCTTCCAAGTACTAGGACTACAGGTGTGTACCGCCACACCCAGCTCAATTTTTTTCTTTTGAAATAAGATCTCACTAAATTGTGGAGGGCCTTGCTAAATTGCTGAGGCTGGCCATGAACCTTCAGTACTCCTGTCTTAGCCTCCCAAGTACTGGGATTACAGGTGTGTGCCACCATGCCCAGCTACCCTGGGTCAATTTTATACCATTAGATAGATACTGGTGAGATGTTTTCCTTATTAAAAACACTTAAAAGTGGGGATGGTGGCACATGCCTGCAATTCAGTACTTGGGAGGCTGAAACAGGATCCCAGGTCCTAGGTTCGAGGTCAGCCTCAGCAACTTAGTGAGACTCGCAACCTAGCAAGACCCTGTTTCAAAATTTAAAAAAAGGGCTGGGGTATAGGTTGAAGGTAGAACATACCTAGGTTCAATCCCTAGTAGTGCGCGCGTGCGCGCGCACACACACACACACACACACACACACACACACACACTAAAAGAACACAGCATTTCATCAATTAAATAGTAGTATAAATGCAGACTGAGGTTCTGATCCTGACATGACCTCATTTATACTGAATATCTGTAAAGGGAAATTGAACTTGAGGAGAAACCTGCCCAACAGATAAACTGAACATCAATATCGCAGAGTTCCAAATAATTGGCATGTTAATTTCAAACCGCCTATAACCTTGGTTCTCTGCATTGCACGCCTCACTATGCAAACTGTGGGTACAAAGAGCTGCATATCTACAAAGCCAGTTCTAACTCGCAGCGTTTCCTGTTCACGACAGAAGCAGGAGCAGCAATGAAGTGAGTAGAAGGGAAGATAGAGGCTTAAAAGAGCAGTTTTATACCCAGGCATGTTGGAGCACACCAATGAACCCAGTGCTTGGGAGGCTGAGACAGGACTGCAGGTTTGAGGACAGCCTCAGCAATAGTGAGACTCTAATCAATCTAGCAAGACGCTGTTTAAAAATAAAAATAATAGAGGACTGGGTGTGTAGCTTGGAGGTAGAACACCCCTGGGTTCAATCCCCAGTGCCACAAACGCATACACCAAAACAAAAAAGAGGAGGAGGAGAAGGAGGAGGAGGAGGAGGAGGAGGAGAATAAATAAAATAAAATAAAATAGAACGGGGGGCTTAGCTTTGAGGTAGAATGCTCCTAAATTCAATCCTTAGTCACACACACACACACACACACACACACACACACACACAAATTTTGTAAATGTTCTTGTAAACTGAGGGCAAGATTGAGAATTTAAAATTTTTGCCAGATGTGGTGGATCACACCTTCAATCCCTGTACTTGGGAGGCTGAGCCAGAAGGATCACAGATTTGAGGCCAGCCTCAGTAAATTAGTGAGACCCTGTTCCAAAGTAATAAACAAAATAGGGCTGGGGAAATAGCTCAGACGTAGAATGCCGCTTGGTTCAGTCCCCAGTAATGGGTGCGCACACGTGCACACATCCACACACCCATACACACACACACACACACACACACACACACACACACACACACACACAGAATTAGGAGGAAATACAAACTGTCCTAATTTTGGACAGAGGAAAAACAGAATGCAATGAACGGAAGAGCAGAGTGTCCTTATAACCAGGCCTTGAAGACACGATATGTAATGTTCTCAAAGTCTAGAAAGTTAAAAAGTGCTAAAAATTTGCCAAGATACTTGTTTTCTAAAATTTTTTTTTCAGTATGGGGGCTGGAACCCAGGAGCATTCTACCTCTGAGCTTACTTCCAAACCCTATTTTTTATTCTTTATTTTGAAACAGGGTCTCATTGAATTGCAGAGAGCCTCACTAAGTAGCTATGGCTGGCCTCACACCATGATCGTCCTGTCTCAGACTCCCAAATGCTGGGATTACGGGCATGCGCCACCACGTCCAGCTTTTGAATTTTTCTTTCTTTCTTTTTTTTTTTTTTAATTCATCAAAAGAAACCTGAAGTTGAGCGCTTGTAATCCCAGCATTTGGGAGGCTGAGACAGAGGACTACCCTTCAATGATAGCCTCAGCCATTTAGTGAGGCCCTCTTCAACTCATGAAACCCTGTTTCAAAATTAAGTACAAAAATATAGGGATAGGAGTGTAGCTTGAAGGTCGAATGCCCCATCCCCAGTACTGCAGAAAGAAAAAGAAAAAAAAAAAAAGAAAAAGAAAAAAAGGAAAGAAAGAAACATCTTCTGGCCCAGATATTGCAAGTAATTTTCGCTTTGACAATTCCAATCTATCAGTAGTGGCTGCCTACAATGCTTTTGCTGAGAAGTATTAAGAAGCAGCTTCCACAATTTGGTAGAAAATGTTAGTGGTTGAGCTATGCATGGTGGTGAATGCTTGTAATCCAAGTACTTGCGAGGCTGGGACAAGAGGATCACAGGTTCACTGGTAGCCTCAGCAATTGCTTTAGGAAGACCCTCCGCAACTTAGACCTTGTTTCAAGCTAAACAAATAAAAACGGCTGGGGATGAAGCTCACAGGTAGAATGCCCCTGGGTTCAATCCCCCGTATAGGAAAAAAAAAGAGAAAAATTAAATGGTTGAGTAACAGTGACTACCATGGGCACAGAAGGACAGGAGAGGTGGTACTTGCCAGGTATTTTTCCTCCCTTTTCTAGTCTAACCTAGACATTTACATTTGAGGAGAAGGAGGGTCAAGTGGTTACCAATGATCATGCACGTTCGTTCGAAGCCAGCCTCAGCTACTTAGTGAGGCGCTCAGCAACTTAGGGAGACCCTGTTTCCAAATAAAATATAAAATAGGTCTGGGAGTATAGCCTGGAGGTAAAAAGCCTCTGGGTTCCACCCCCAGTACCACCAAAAAAAAAAAAAAAAAAAAGTTTTTTAGAAAAAGGAATACTTGCTTTTCTACCAGGTATTATGTTCTTTCCACACAACAAATTGTGTTGGAGTGTGTGTGTGTGTGTGTGTGTGTGTGTGTGTGTGTGTGTTACTCAGGATTGAGCACAGGAGCATTCTACCTCTGAGCTACACCCCAACCCTTTTTTATTTATTTATTTATTTAGTTAGTTAGTTAGTTTGAAACAAGGTCTCTGAGCGTCTGAAACTTGCTGAGGCTGTCCTCGAATGGGTGATCCTCTTTCTCAGCCTCCCAAGTACTGGGATTACAGGCATGCACCACCAAATGCATGGATAAATAGTCAGGTGTAAATTTTATTTACATAAAGCACATAATTTTTGGAGGAAATGAATAAGTTTACTGATGATAATTATTATTGCACATATGTTATATTCCCTGCAAATTAAGACAATGTGATTGGGCAAGATAGTCTAAGTCAGAAGGTGACACAATAATTGAGCGACTTGCTCAAAACTCAAGCTAAAGCTGGATGTGACGGTGCAGGCCTATCATCCCAGTACTTGGGAGGCTGAGACAGAAGGGCCGCAGGTTTAGGACAGCCTCAGTAAGCAGTGAGACAGTCTCTCAGCAACTTCATAAAGCCTATAGTAAATAAAATTTATATATTATATTAAACTCAAGATAATTATTATCCAGAAATGGCTGGTTCCAAAATGCCAGCTTAGTCTACTCTAGGTCGGTTCTCTTTAGACAGACTCTTGGCTTAGGTTGTATTTGCAGAGAGCACTCACATCAAAGCTCCCTGGAGATTACATTTTTCCACATGCTGTTTAATTAATTCCCTGCGGAGAGAATGATAAAAGTATTTTTCACTGGAGAGAAAATTCAAAAACAAGTACGGGAACAGGATTTCTACATTGAAGAACTTTAAACTGAAAGACAAGGCGAGAGTAAAGGGGTTGTTTGCAACTTTAGCCCTTCTACCTAATGGCAGGGTTTTTATTTTTTTCTTTTAATGAAAAGGTCTAATAACAATATATAAGTATACTGACAAGACTATAAGTTATTACAACCTTTGAAAATTTTCCAATAAATTATATTCCTCTAGTTCTTCTAAAAAGTCAAACCTGAAACTTGAATGTCAATTTAGAATTACCCCTTCCTCCTGGTAAGATTTGGGTAACTGGTTATCACATTTTTTTTATCTCCTGATAAAGGTTAATTCTCTGAGATTCATAAATTTTGTATTGAGTGACATATTTATTCACTTGCCTTTTTTTCCTGTTAACTTTTATTGTGTATTTACTACGTATCCCGGTCCTAATTTTTTTTTTAATTTTTACTTTTTTAAATTTACAATCCCCATTTTTATTGAATCTGGTATCATTAGCTGTTAAAACGCACCATAAGTATCATTCAGAAAAACACTGCCTTAACCTTAATTTTTAGATTCTTTATTTCTCTTCAACATATTAGGGTTATGAATAGGAACAATGACCCAAACAAAATTAACAAACATGTATCAATTGCCAGGGATTGTATGTTAGTCTTAAATCATTTCATTTAATTATTTCAGAAAACCAAAAACACACTATATTATTACCTCCCCTCCAGGAAACTGAGGCATGAATAGGCTAGGTAAATTTCTCTATGGTCAAGCAGTTAGTAAGTAGCTGCACAAGTCACTGACTTCAAAGTTCTTAAGCATAAAGATACGCTGTGTTTCATGGGTGTTTCAAAAAAAAATTGCCAAGTTAATTAGGAAATTTGAGTGGATGTGTTTTTTTTAATGGTTTACCAGAAAACATCTAGGCAAGTATTACTCATTTAAAAAAGAACAGTTAGCCAGGCGTGATGGCATACATTTGTAATCCCAGCATTTGAGAGGCTGAAACAGGAGGATCACCTCAGGTACTTAGGCCCTTTGCAACTCAGTGAGACCTGCTTTCAAAATAAATAATACAAAACAGGGCTGGGAGTGCAGCTCGGAGGTAGAATGCCCCTGGGTTTCATCCCCAGTACTGAAAAAAAAAAAAAAAAAGGAACAGTTGAATATTTAGCAAGGGGCACCCGGCTAAGGATTTGAGGAAGACCAAGTTGAGTTAAATATAGATTCTATTTTCTAGATCCTTACAGTTAAGTAATAGAACATTACAGTGGACTATAGCCAGGAAATACTGAGGAAGCCGGCAGTTAATCTATTAAACCTAGTGGCAGAGGGCCAGGACTTACTCCTTTCAAGATTTTAAGCAAAATTAACACAATTCAGAAGCCCAGTGTAGTGGTGCTCTCCTTTCATTCCAGTACTTGGGAGGTTGAGACAGAAGGATGGAAGGTTCAAGGCCAAACTCAGCAACTTAGTGAGGCTGTCAGCAACTTAGAGCCTGTTTCCAAATAAAAAATAAAACGGCTGAGTGTGTGGCTCAGAGGTAGAATGCCCTTTGGTTTAATTCCCAGTTACACACACACACACACACACACACACACACACACACACAATTCTCTCTCACTCTCCCTCTCCCTCTTCCTCTCCCTTGCTCCCTTGCTCCCTCCCCCCACCTCTCCCCACACTCTTTTGCAGCACCAGGGATCAAAATCAGGGCCTTTACATGCTAGATGAACAACCAGCCTGCCTACCTGCCTGCACTGGGGTTAAACCCAGAGGCTTTCTACCGTGAGGTTACACTCTCAGCCTTTCTTGCCTGCCTGCCTGCTGTCCTCTCCCTCCTTCTCCCCATCCCCTCTCTGTTTTTCTTTCCTTCCTTCCTCCCTCCCTTCCTTCCTTCCTTCCTTTCTTTTTTTCATTTTTGTTGTACTGGGAATGGAACCCAGGGACATTCTACCTCTGAGCTACACCCCTAGCCCTATTTTTTATTCTTTATTTTGAAACAGGGTCTCACTAAGTTGCGGAGGGCCTCACTAAGTATCTGAGGCTGTCTGCAAATTGCGATTCTCCGGTCTCAGCCTCCAGAATGCTGGGATTACAAGCATACACCACTACGCCCGGCAACAATTGTCTTAAAAAAAAAAAAAAAGACAGGTGTGGTTGCACAAGCCTGTAATCATAGTACATGGGAGGCTGAAACAAAGAATCAGGTTTGAGGCCAACCTCAAATATTTAGTGAGACTCTTTTCAAAATATTAAAATAGGGCTGGAGGTGTAGCTCAGAGGTGGAATTCCCCTGAATTCAATCCCCAGCACAACACACACACACACACACACACACACACACACACACACACAGATTTACTGAGTTGGAAGTAATGTATAATAGTGGCACTATTTTGTGTGTGTGGGGGGGTCTGGGGATGGCACCCCCTGCCCTATTTTTTATTCTTTATTTTGAAACTGGGTCTCACTGAGTTGCAGAGGGCCTCAATAAGTAGCTGAGGCTGTCCGCGAACTGTGATCCTCTGGTCTCAGCCTCCCGAATGCTGGGAGTACAAGCATGTGCCACCACGCCCGGCTAGTGGCACATTTTAAAATGACACATTTTTTTTGTGTGGTACTGAGAATGGAACTCAAGGGCATTCTACCTCTGAGGTACCCCTTTTTATTTTTAATATGAAACGGGGTCTCACTAAGTTTCAGAGAGTCTCACTACCTGCTGAGGCTGTCCTCGAACCTGTGATCCTTCTGTCTCAGCCTCCTAAATGTGCACCCGGCCCAGGTCTAAATGACACATATTTAAAGTACAATTGGGTCACTCCCACTTTTAATCGTTCTTATTTTTATTCAAACTAAATCTGGATCTTTAAATTTCCTAATTATATCTTTCTCAAATAATCCAATAGAAATAAACTGATCAACTAACCTTCTCTGATTAGCATGTATAATAGCTTTTATAGTAAAAATACCATTATATGGATTACACCTATGACTACCAAATACCCCACACACACCCCTACACACACTCACGAAGCCATCACAAAAATCAAGATGACGCTTATATTCGTCACTGCACAAGTTTGTTTTTGCCTCAGTTGAAATCCTGCTTCTTCCTGCCTTGCCCCCATCCCCAGGCAACCACTCATCTAGCTTCTGTAACTATAAATCAGCTTGATATTCTAAGATTCATAAATGGAGTCATATAGTCTGTGCTTTTTACCTGACTTCTTCATTCAGCACAAATGAGATATTCATCTTTGTTGTTGCATGTAGTGATGTGTGTGTGTGTGTGTGTGTGTGTGTGCGTATGTGTGTGTGTGTGGTGCTGGGGGTGGAACCCAGGGGCTTTCCTACCTCCAGGCTACACTCCCAGACCTATTTTATATTTTATTTGGAAATAGGGTCTCACTAAGTTGCTGAGAGCCTCACTAAGTAGCTGAGGCTGGCTTCGAACCTGTGTGATCCTCCTGTCTCAGCCTCCCAAGCGTGGGATTACAAGCGTGCGCCACCACGTCTGGCTGCATGTAGTGATTTTTAATTCCTCTCCACTAAGAAGTATTGCAACATATCAGATTTTGTTTATCCAGTCATGTGCTGATAGACATTGAGTTGTTTGCATTTTCAGCTATTACAAATACAACTGTTGAGCATTCATGTGAAAGTCTTCAAATGAACATTTTGTTTTACTTGGGTAAATACAATGGCTGGGTCACATGGTAAGCATATATTTAATTTTGTAAGAATGTTCCAGACCTTCTTCCTAAGTTGATTATGCCAGTTTTCATTCCCACGGACAATCTATTCAAGTACATCCCCAACCTTGACAAGACTACCTGGTATAGTCACTTCAGTCTTATATATATGATAGTGATATACACATGTATTTGTGGGTTTAATTTCCATTTCCCTAATGACCAAGGATGCTGGTTATCTTTTCATGGCACAATGGTTTTGTTGTTGTTGTTGGTACTGGGAATTGAACCCAGGGGCATTCTAACTCTAGCTACATCGCCTCCTACTTTTATTTTTTGAGATGGTCTTGATAAGTTGCTAAAGCTGTCCTCAAACCTGCAATTCTCCTGTTTCAGCCTTCCTAGTACTGGCATTATAGGTGTGGGCCATCATGTCCAGCTGGCACAAGGTTATAATTTTTAATGTAGTATTTTTTATAACTTGACTGAGAGGAGGGTTGTAGCTCTACAATTAGCTTGACTTAACAAATTTGCTGTTAAATAATCAAAAAGGAGTTACAGGAAGGAAATAGCATTAACTACTGATAATAGTTAACTATGACATAAACTATTGACACAAAAATTTTAGAAAGTAAGCTGGGCGTGGTGGCGCATGCTTGTAATCCCAGCATTTGGAAGGCTGAGACTGGAGGATCGCGGTTCGTGGACAGCCTCAGCTACTTATGAGGCCCTCTGCAACTCAGTGAGACCCGGTTTCAAAATAAAGAATAAAAAAAAAATTAGGGCAGGGGGTATAGCTCGGAGGCCGAATGTCCCTGGGTTCCATCCCCAGACATGCAAAAAAAAAAAAAAAAAATTTAGAAAGTAGCAAATATGTACCTTAATGAAAATGTGGTGTGTGTGTGTGTGTGTGTGTGTGTATGTGTGTGTGTGTGTGTGTGTGTGTTGTTAGGGCTTGAACCCAGGGGAAAGCCTGCGCCACCATTCCCAGCTTTATTTTTATTTTATTTGATTTTATTTTATTTGATTTTATTGTTTTGTGGTTATGGGGGTGGAACCCAGGGGCTTTTCTACCTCCGAGCTATACTCCCAGACCTATTTTATCCTTTATTTGGAAACAGGGTTTCACTAAGTTGCTGAGCCTCACTAAGTAGCTGAGGCTGGCTTCCAACCTGTGTGATCCTCCTGTCTCAGCCTCCCAAGTGCTGGGATTACAAGCGTGTGCCACCACACCCGGCTCTATTTTTGTTTCATAACAGGGTCTTGCTAGGTTGATGACAGGCTCACTATTTTCTGAGGCTGTCCTCGAACCTGCAATCCTTCTGTCTCAACCTCCTAAGTATTGGGACTACAGGCATATGTTACCACACTGGGTTCAAATTTAAGTTCTTAACAATAAAAATTACTACCCGATGTGGTGGTGTACACCTGTAATACCAGTATGTGGGAGGCTGAAACAAGAAGATTGCAAGTTCAAGGATAGATTTAGCAATTTAGGGTTACCCTGTTTCCAAATAAAAAATAAAATAGGGCTTGGGGTATAGCTTGGAGGTAGAATGCCCTGGGTTCAATCCCTAGTACCATTAGAGAGGAAAAAAAAAAGAAAGAAACCCCAAAATACTAAGCTTTTAGCTATCTGTGTTAGTGCCCGCCTATAATTCCAGTACTTGGGAGGCTGAGACAGAAGACTTGCAAGTTCCAGGTCAGACTCAGCAATCTAGTGAGACTCTGAGCAACTCAACAATATTCTGTTTCAGAACAAAATAAATAAATAAAAAGGAGCTGGGTATGGTGGTGCCTGCCTGTAATCCCAGCATTTGGGAGGCTGAGACAGGAGAATCACTATTTGTGGACAGCCTCAGCTACTTAGTGAGGCCCTTTGCAACTCAGTGAGACCCTGTTTCAAAATAAAAAATAAAAAATAGCGCTGAGGGTGTTGCTCAGAGGTAGAATGCCCTGGGTTGCATCCCCAGTACCACAAATAATAAACAAACAAATAAATAAATAGTACTGTGGGTGTAGTTCAGAGGTAGAATACCCTGGGTTCAATCCCCAGTACTAAAAACACTAAGCTTTTTTACCCCCTCCCCCAACTAGAGGCTCAAAATTTCCTCTGCCGCTGGGGGTGTATTTTAGTGATAGAGCCTGTGCTAAGTATGTATGAGGACTTGGGTTCAATTCTCAGCTCCATTTTTTTTCCAGTACTGGGGATTGAACCCGGGGGCATTCTACCTCCAACCTACACCCCTAGCCCTATTTTTTATTCTTTTTTTTTATTTTTTATTTTTGGTGGTACTGGGATTCCTGGAAACCCTTCTACCTCCGAGCTACACTCCCAGACCTATTTTTACATTTTTATTTGGAAACAGGGTCTCCTAAAGCTCGGCTGGCTTCGAACCTGCGCGATCCTCCTGTCTCTGCCTCCCAAGTGCGGGGATTACAAGCGTGCACCACCACGCCCGGCTTATTCTTTATTTTGAAACAGGGTCTCACTAAGTTGCAAAGGACCTCACTAAGTAGTTGAGGCTGGCCGCGAACCGCGATTCTCTGTCTCAGCCTCCCAAGTACTGTGATTTGTAAGTGTGTGCCACCACAACCAGCTTCTCAGCACCATTAAAAAAAAAGAGAGAGCCGGGTGTGGTGGTCACTTAGGCTGAGATGGGAGGATCACAGGTTCCAAGCCAGCTTCAGCAATTTAGGCTCTCAGCAACCTAGTGAGACCTTGTTTCCAAATGAGAAATAAAATTTGGCTGGGTGTGTAGCTTAGAGGCAGAATGCCTCTGAGTACCAAAAGGAAAAAAATAATAATAATAATTTCCTCTGCTACCATGCAAGGAAAGACCCACTCGTGTTTCCTGTACTGCACTGAGAAGCAGCGACTATGACCCATTTCTTTTCCTCCTTGAATATCCTCCCTTTGAAATCCTAGTTGCTACCATAAAGTGTGTGTGTGTGTGTGTGTGTGTGCGTGCGTGCGTGCGTGCGTGCGTGTGTGTGTGTGTGTGTGTGTGTTACTGGAGATTGAACCCAGGGGTGTTCTACCTCTGAGCTACACCTCCAGCCCTTTTTATCTTTTATTTTGAAACAGGGTATCATTAAATGGTGGATGGACGGTCTTGCTAAAATGTTGAGACTGCCTGCGAACCTGCAAATTTAGGATTCTCCTGTCTCATTCTCCCAAGTACTGGGATTACAAGTGAGCGCCTCCATACCTGGCTTCCATAAATAAATTTAATCACTTTGTCCCAAAACATCTGCTAACTACCTTGACAATGTCACTGTAGTTGTGTGTGTGTGTGTGTGTGTGTGTGTGTGTGTGTGTGTTCCTGTCTGTGGTATGGGGGGGTTGAACTCAGGAGTGTTTTACCTTTAACCTACACCCCCAGACCTTTTCTATTTTTGTGTGTGTGTGTGGTACTGGGGATGGAACCCAGGGGCATTCTACCTCCAAGCAACACCCCCAGCCCTATTTTTATATGCTTTATTTTGAAACAGGGTTTCACTGAGTTGCAGAGGGCCTCACTAAGTAGCTGAACCCGGATTCTCCTGTCTCAGCCTCCCAATTGATGGGATTACAAGCGTGCACTGCCATGCCTGGCTTATTTTTTATTATTTTGAAACATGGTCTTGATAAGTTGCTGAGGGTCTCACTAAATAGTTAAGGCTGGCCGCAAACCTACACTCCTCCTGTCTCAGCCTCCCAGTTACGGAGATTACAGGCATACACCACTGTAGTTGGCTCCCTCTTTCCCTTTTTTCTCTCTGGCTTTCCCATATGAGAGAAACACCTGAAACCCTTGACTTCTGAGTCTGGCTTACTTTGCTTCACAAGATGTTCTCCAGTTTCATCCATTTTCCTGCAAATGGCATCATTTCATTCTTCTTTATGACTGTGTAAAACTCTATTTGTACATACCACATTTTCTTTGTTATTACTAATCTCGACAATAACCATTTTACAGGTGATGAAGTCTAGTTCAATATGATTGAGGAACTCGACCAAGGTCACATCGCTCTGTGATTCAGTAACTTAGCTAATGTTCCACGGCAGCGCGCCTGTGGAGCTCTGCGTTGAGCTCATCCCACAAGCCTTTGCTCTTTCCCTGGGTCAAGCTAGACCATGAAATGCCTTCCAGGACTTTGTGAATAATTAAACACTGTAGGGGTCATGACCCATACTCTACTTTTGCCACTGACTTCACTCATGTGTATGGCATAATTTGAAGGGTAAAGCATAATTTTATGCTATTAGAATGTTATAAGGCTTTAGAAACTATGCTATAATTTTCATATTATTATTATTTTCAGTACTGGGGATGGAACCCAGGGGCATTCTACCTCCGAGCTACACCCCCAGTCCTATTTTTTATTCTTTAATTTGAAACAGGGTCTGAGTTGCAAAAGGCCTCACTAAGAAGCTGAGGCTGTCGGTGAACCGGGATCCTCCTGTCTTAGCCTCCCAAATGTTGGGATTACAAGTGTGGGCTAACACACCAAGCTTTTTATATTATTATTATTGGTATTTGTACTGGTAATTGAACTCAGAAATATTCTACCTCTTAGCTATACCTCCAGCCCTATTTTATTTATTTATTTATTATTTGCCATACTGGGGATGGAGCCCAGGGGCATTCTACTTCCAAGCTACACCCCCAGCCCTATTTCTTATTCTTCATTTTGAAACAGGTTCTCACTGAGTTGCAAAAGTCCTGCAGTAGCTGAGGCTGTCCTCAAACCACGGCCCTCCTATCTCAGCCTCCCAAGTACTGGGATTACAAGTGTGTGCCACCACTCCTGGCTCCTATTTTATTTTTTTTAATTTTGAAACGTGATCTCACTAAGTTGCTGAAGGCCTCACTAAATTGCAAGGATGGCCTGATGGCCTTGAGTCTGCAATCCTCCTGAGTACTGGGAGTTCATGTGTAAATTAAAATTAAGATTTTCTTCTTGCCTTTTTTTTTTCTGTGATACTGGGGATTGAACCCAGGGGCATTCTACCTCCAGGCTATATCCCTAGCCCTTTTAAATTTATTTTTCCTTTGAAACAGTCTTACTAGGTTGAAAAGGTTGGTCTCAACCTTGAATCCTTCTGACTCAGCCTTCAGAGTACTAGGATTACAGGCATGTGCCACCACGCTCTGCCTTTTTTTTTTTTCTTCTTTTTCTATGGGTGACATCTTTTCATTTTTCATGGTAGTAGCTAGTTCTAAGCACAGTGAGTTCTACTAGAGGACCAGAAGAAACTATGTTAGGAGAGTTTGCTTATTTTTTATTTTTTGATTGTTGCTTAGCAACTCTTTAGTGTTTATCCCAATCTGTAGATACATAAAAGGGAAATTAGATGGGCATGGAGCTGGTGATGCAAGCCTATAATCCCAGGACTTGGGAGGCTGAGGCAGGAGGATCACAGCCAGCATCGTCAACTTAGTGAGGTCCTGCACAACATACTGAGACCCTGTTTCAAAGTAAAAAATAAGGCTGGGGGTGTAGCTGAGAGGTAGAATGTCCTTGGGTTCAATCCCCAGTACCACACACACACACACACACACACACACACACACACACACACACCCCACACACACACACACACCACGGAGAGGGAGAGAGAGAGCGAGACAGCAAGAGAGAGGAAATTATAAAGGCTCCTAAAAACTTAGAACTAGTATCTGACTGCTAGTGGGTTCATGGTTGAATTTGAAGAATACTGCTGTTATGAAACATGATTCAGATTTTATAGTCTAGTTTCATGGTCCAAGGTCTTTAGTGCTAACTACCAAACTGCTAGATTTGTTCATGGGACTTTACTCAAATCATCTCATTTACTACAGATCACCTTTGTCATTTGAAAAATTTGTACTCTCCTCTGATTGAGCTAGGCATTAATCATTCACTAAAAAGTGAATGTCTAAGCCAGGCGTGGTGATAAACACTTGTAATTCCAGCATCAGGAGACTGAGACCAGAGGATTGCGGTTCTTGAACACCTTCAGCTACTTAGGCCCTTTGCAACTCAGTGAGACCCTGTTTTTTAAAAAAAAAGACTAAAACTAGTCACTGTTTTAAAATAAAAAAATAAAGCCGGGCGTGGTGGCACACTCCTGTAATCCCAGCATTCTGGAGGCTGAGACAGGAGGATTGTGGTTTGTGGACAGGCTCAGCTACTTAGTGAGGCCCTTTGCAACTTGATGAGACCCTATTTCAAAATAAAAAATCGGGCTGGGGGTGTAGCTCAGAGGTAGAATCTCTGGGTTCCATTTCCAGTGCTACAAAAATAAGTAAGTAAGTAAGTAAATAAATAAATAAATAAATAAATAAATAAATAAATAAACAAACAAACTAGAAGTGTAACTTGGAGGTAGAATGACCCTGGGTTCAATTCTCACATGTGGGCCGGGCCTGGAGGCGCATGCTTGTAATCCCTGCGAGGAGACAGGAGGATCGCGCAGGTTCGAAGCCAGCCAGCCGCGCGGGCTTAAGAGACCCTGTTTCCAAATAAAAATATAAAATAGGTGTAGACTGGAGGTAGAAGGGTTTCCAGGAACCCCAGTGCCAAAAAAAAAAAAATTCTCACATGTTTGAGCACGCAGGCATTCGTGCGCGTGCGCTCGTACACAGACACACACACACACACACACGATAAAATGAACTAGAGAAGAAAGTCAAAAGACATATAGCAAAGTCTTTCCAACAAAAGATAAGGTTATAGGAAGCTGTAAGGATAAAAGGTAAAGAAATATAATTGGGGAAAAAAGTAGTAGCTTCACTTATACTTTGATCAATTTAAAGCAAGGTTTGTAATGATCAAAACAGTTACGCAGAGCTGGGTGTGGTGGCGCACGCTTGTAATCCCAGCATTCGGGAGGCTGAGACTGGAGGATCACGGTTCATGGACAGCCTCAGCTACTTAGTGAGGCCCTCTGTAACTCAGTGAGACCCTGTTTCAAAAAATAAAGAATAAAAAATTGGGCAGGGGGTATAGCTCGGAGGTTGAATGCCCCTGAGTTCCACCCCCAGACCCGCAAAACAAAAAACAAAAAACAGTTACACAGTGTCATTCATGGTTTTCATGAACCTCCTAATACATTGTGTTTACAGAAATACACTGTATTTACACTTATAATTTGATTATCTGTAAGAAGTTCTCTGTGAATCAATAGAGTTTTTAATAACCAAATGAAAATAATCTCTTTGCAGTATTAGTATGAATTACAGTTTCTTCTACCAACATTTTGTGTGTATGTATGTGTGCATGTGATACTGGGGATTTAACACATTCTACCTCTGAGATATACCCCTACCCCTATTTTATTTTTTATTTTGAAACAGGGTCTCGATAAGTTGCTGAGGGTCTCACCAAGATGTCTTCTGTCTCAGCCAATCAAATACTGGGATTTAAGCGTGTGCCCCTACACTAGGCCTACCAACATTTTGACAAATCCTTCTGGGTACTATGGTGTAGAGAATGTAAACACTACAGATGGATACATCTGGTTATCCACTAGCTGTAGGTAGATCACACATGGCAGCCTAGGAAAGTTGCTTAATCTCACTGAACTCAGTTTCCTGGACTGTAACATAGAGGCTTTGGTCATGAGGCTAAGTTACTTATGAAGATGAGGAGCAACCAGATCCGGCAGAATGATCATCTGAAACAAAAACTATGTGAAAAACATCGTTGCAACAATAGATCAAATGCGATGTGCCAATCCACAGATGCAAAATATTTAGTTCTTTTTATAAATACATGATATTGCACATAATGAGAAGAAACTCTGGCCTGAATTTGTGCTGCCTAAAGATTCTTCAAGATAAAAATTAAGGAGTTGGCTTAGACTTCAACTCTTGAAAAGCAAGAGATTGTTCTTCATCTTCTTGGCCGTATACTTCTTACTTTATCTGATATACAGACGTACTCTATAAACAGTAAATGTTAGTTGAATGAATGATTACATGAGCAAGTGTGCTAATTTCTAAGATTTCTTCTAACATCAACACAATATTTTTATAAGATGATGAGACAGTGTATTGTAAACAGTGTTTTGTTGCATTTTATTAGGGCACATGTATTAAAATATCAACTGTTTTGGCAAGAGAACTTGGTATTTATATTGAAATGGAGAGACTGTTTACTTCCTCTTGTTTATCTGCTTGGTAAATACATATTTGTAACACTTATTTTCAACCCATTAAGGAATTTTCTTTTTTGGTACTGGGGCTTGAACCCAAGGTCATTCTACCTCTGAGCTAGACCCTCAGCCCTATTTTTTTTTTTTTTTTTTGGAAACAGATTCTTTCTAAATTGCTGATAGCCTCACTAAGCTGCTGAGGCTGGCTTCAAATCTGTGATCCTCCTGTCTCAGCCTCCCAAGTACTGGAATTTATAAGTCTGTACCACCATGCCAGGCAAGGGATTTTTTGACATGAAGGAACATGATCTTGAGAGGTTTCTATAATATCAAGTCTGTTGCAATAGTGGAATATCAGGCTCCATTTGTGAAATATTTTAAATATTTTAATAGTAGAAGTAGGAAAAATAATTTTTTGCAACTCTTTATGTTTGCAATTTAGTAACCATTGCTTGCCTGAATTCTGTGGTACTATTGCCAGGAATTAGCAGACCAGACATCATAAACATTTCCATTTGTTGAAATGTTAGTGTCTTAATTTCAAATCTACAAAATACTTAACCCATTAGAGCTAGTGACTTCTACTCTTCACCTTTAAATTGATATATAATTCAGAATTATTTTCCACTTCCAACTTTTCATATAATTGAACTCACGTAGGACTGGGTGTACCACTCCAAGCCTACAGATCTTTTATCTCAGCTGCCTTTCTGTAATCTAAGTGGATTTGGCAGGGCTAGAACATGATTTCAGGGACCCAGAAACCAGTAAGAATTATTTTTTATTAAGTTTAAAAGGAAAATAAGTTGGTATTTTATTGAGATTTTGTTAAAATATTAAATTAAAAGAAATAGAAAGATGTGACATAAAAAAATTTTTTTAAATGGTATTGGAGATTGAGCCCAGGGACTTTATACCTCTGAGCTACATGCCCAGCTCTATTTTATTTTTTATTTTGAAACACGGTCTAATGTTGTGGAGGACCTCACTAAATTGCTTATGCTGGCCACAAAACTGTGATCCTCCTGTCTTAGCCTCTCAAGTACTAGGATTATAATCATGCCCAGCTCATTTTAACAATTTTTAAATTTCAAATTCGGATATGTTTTCTACTTATTCAAAACTTTTTAAAATTTCTTGATTTTGTTTTAAAGTTTTCTATACATGAGCTGGACATGGTGGCACATGCTTGTAATCCCAGCATTTGGGAGGCTGAGACAGGAGGATCGCAGTTCAAGGACAGCCTCAGTTACTTAGTGAGGCCCTTTGCAACTCAGCGAGACCCTGTTTCAAAATAAAGAATAAAAAAAGGGCTGGTGGTGTATGCCCCCAGTATCTTAAAAAAAAAAAAAAAAAAGCTTTCTACATATATGACTGGCTTATTTTTTTGTTAAAACTTATCCCTAGATATTTTTCTTTTTTTGGTAGTTGTTGCTACTTCAAATAAGGTCCTTCATCCTCACATCTTCTAGTAGATTATTATGTACATATATGAGTCTGATCAATTTCTCTGTGTTAATTTTGCATCTTTTTATTTTACTGAATTATTTGTTTCTGATAATGTTTCAATTGAGCCTCTTGGGTCTGTGTGTGTGTGTGTGTGTGTGTGTGTGTGTGTGTGTGTGTGTTACTGCAGATTGAGCTCAGGGGCTCTCTACCACTGAGTTTTACCCCACTCCTCTCCTCCTTTTTTTTTTTTTTTTTTTTTGTACAGGGGTGTTGAGCCCAGGGGTATTCTACCTCTGAGCTATACTTACAGCCCTTTTATTTTATTTTATTTTTGGTACTGGTTATTGAACCCAAAGGTATTCTACCTCCACACTACATCCCCAGGTAGATTTTTTTTTTTTTTTCTTATTTGGAAACAGGGTCTCACTAGGTTGCTGAAAGCTTCACTAGGTTGCTCATGCTGTTCTCAAATCTGTAATTCTGCTGTCTTAGTCTCCCAAGTACTAGGGTTACAAATATGTGCCAACACACCTGGCTTATTGTTTGCTTAAAACAGGGTCTCTCTAGGTTGCTGAAAGTCTCACTAAGTTGCTGATGATGTTCTTGAATCTGTGATCCTCCTGTCCCAGCATCCCAAGTACTAGGATTACAAGTGTGCACTACCATGCCATCCCCAGCCCTTTTTATTTTTATTTTTTAATATTTTTTGGTGTTACTGGGGGTAGAACTTAGGGGCTTTCTACCTCCAGGCTATACTCCCAGATCTATTTTATACTTTATTTTGAAACAGGGTCTCACTAAGTTGCTGAGAGCCTCACTAAGTAGCTGAGGCTGGCTTCGAACCTGTGTAACCCTCCTGTCTCAGCCTCCCAAGCACGGGGATTACAAGTGTGTGCCACCACGCCCGGCCTTTTTTTATTTTTAATTAATTAATTTGTGTTTTGAGGCACTGTGGATATGACCCAGGGGCATTCTATCTCTGAACTATACCCCTAGTCCTATTTTATTTTTTGTTTTGAAATAGGTTCTCACTAAATTGCTGAGGCTGTTCTTTTTTTTTTTTTTTTTTTTTTGGTGGTACTGGGGTTCCTGGAAACCCTTCTACCTCCAGGCTACACTCCCAGACCCATTTTTATACTTTTTTATTTGGAAACAGGGTCTCTTAAGCAGCATGGGTGGCTTCGAAGCTGAGCAATCCTCTGGTCTCTGCCTCCCAAGCGCGGGGATTACAAGCGTGCGTCACCATGCCCGCCTTGAGGCTGATCTTGAACCTGTAATCTTTCCTGTTTCAGACTCCCAAGTACTGGGATTACAAGCAAGCGCCACCATGCCTGGCTTTTATTTTTATTTTGAGACAAGTTCTCACTAAATTGCAGAGGCTGGCCTAGAGTTTTTGATTGTCCTGTCTTGGCATGTACCACCACAATGGGCTTAGCTTCTTGGGTTTACAAACAGTCATATCATCTGTAAATAGAATGTTTTTCTTTTTCTCCCATTTTTATACTCGAAATCTTTGGGTATGGTGGGGTGCCGGTGATTGAATCCAGGGCTTTCTACATGTTAAACATGTTCTCTCCCATTGACCTATACACTCCCAACCTCCTTGAAGTCTTTATCACATCTAATTGTGATTGCTAATATCTTCAGTAAAATTTTTACTAACAATAGTGATAGTGAGTACACCTATCTTTTTCCTAACTCTGATGTTTTTATTTGTAGCATTTCCTGGTCAAGGCCAGGTATGTTGGCTAGGTATATTTTATTATATTAATGAAGTATTTATCTGTTTCCAGTTTTATTGAGTGCTGTTTATCAGGTTGTTGAAATTATGAGTACTTTAAAAAAATACCCACAACATGATTCTATTCTTCTAACCTTTCTGACCTCCTACCTTCTAATTTCTTGTTTCATGCTTCCCTTCTGGGGTCCTAACCAGAATCCTGAGGGGAAGGGGTTCCTAATGGTCAGCTTCCTAGAACAGAGAGTAAGGTGGGGAAGGGTAGAGGGTAGATCTGGAAGTGTAGAAGCCAGTAACAGATAATAAAACAGTCTCTCTCTTTAAGAGTGGAAAATAAGAATATCATTATGGATGGCAAAAGGACATTTTCTCAAAGCTAGTGGCATTACCTTTGTTTATGGGGAGATACTGAAAGAAAAGTGTAGTGGCCAGGCACAGTGGTGAACGCCTATAATCCCAGCACTTGGAAGGCTGAGACAGGAGGATCAATCACAGGTTTGAGGCCAGCAAGAGGTAAATCAGTAAAACCCTGTTTCAAAATAAAAAACAAGCCAGGCGTGGTGACGCATGCTTGTACTTGAGAGGCTGAGACAGGAGGATCACACAGGTTCGAAGCCAGCCTCAGCTACTTACTGAGGCTCTCAGCAACTTAGTGAGACCTTGTTTTAAATTAAATATAAAATAGGTCTGGGAATATAGCCCTGAGGTAGAAAGCCCTGGGTTTCATCTCCTGAACCTTAATAAAATAAAATAAAAAAGAGAAAAAGAGCTGGAGGCGTAGTTTTCTGGGTTCAATCCTTAGGCGCGCGCGCGCGCACACACACACACACACACACACACACACACACACACACACAGCAGAGGCTCCAGCATTTTTACACGGAAAACTGGTACTAACATTTTCCAGATCTAATGTCGGCAGGACATGAATTGCATTTCCTCATTTTCAGGACTGAGCTTCTTGAGTATAATTTCCTGCATATCTGTTATCTTATTTTTAAAACTTTGCCACACCTTCCTCCGATGTAAAAATAATGTTCTCAAGTGATGGCTATCAGATGGCTCAGTTGTCACCACCAGAACCAGGCGGGTATCTTTTGGGAAGGATCCAGCAGACTGCACCCTTTTATTGACACCTTGGTCCATTTCCAAGAGTCATCTGTTCAGGTTCATCTCAGATGTCCCCTGTACCAGCACACCTAGCTTTGGGGGCAGCCATTTCACCTGACTGTACCCCACAATGCCTTATCTGATGGCTCATTCTTGTTCTACCAGATATTTGGAAACTGTTTTAAACTCCACAGCAATTCTGGCCTTCTCTTTACAGACTCCACATTTGGGAGACATAATCGGCTACAGATGACGTTACCAGATAAAATAGAGGACCACTAGTCAAATTTGAGTTTTAGGTAATGATTTTTTTTTTTTTTTGCAGTACTGGGGATGGAACCCAGAGTCATTCTACCTTTGAGCTATATCCACAGCCTTATTTTTTATTCTTTATTTTGAAACAGGCTCTCACTAAGTAACTGAGGCTTTCCGAGAACTGAGATCCTCCTGTCTCAGCCTCCCAAATGCTGGGATCATAAGTGTGTGCCATCACACCCGGCTTGGTAATGATTTTTAGTATAAGTATGTCCCATGGATATACTTATATAAAAATTGTTTGTCTGAAATTCAAATTCAGCTTGTCATCCTGTATTTTCCTTTGCTTAATTTGGCATACAACTCTTCCCAAAATAACTCTCCACTATGCTTCCTGCCACCACCTCCCTTCCCCCAATTCCAAAATCCTCCCCCAGAACTAAGTTCAATAAAGTGTTAAGATAGCCTAGGAGGGAAGTTAGCTCTACTGGTTACAGTTGAGAGTTGACTTCTGAAGCCTTTGCTCTGATTTTAACCCTCACTAGCAGAGATTACTTTATCAGACCAGCAAATTTGTTTCTTAGGCACTAAGGACATTTCAGGGATGGTTGAAAACAAGGGTGAATTGTTAAAAATTAGATTTTAGCAGGCGTGTGTAGGAGTAAGGATGCAGGTGGGGGTGTTCGGGTAGCTTAAAGGAATGCATGTGATATTAAAAATAATAATAAACCGGGCATGGTGGTACATGCCTGTAATCCCAGTACCTGGAAGGCTGAAACAGGTAGATCTCAGGTTCAAGGACAGCCTCAGCAAGTAGTGAAACTTTCTTCAATCTAGCAAGACCCTGTTTCTAAATAAAAGATAAAAAGGGCTAGGGATATATCCTGGAGGTAGAATACCCCTGGGTTTAGTCCCCAGTACCATACACACATAAAATTAATAATAATAATGATAACCAGCTGACGATTTTGCCTGGCTGGGGTCCCGGTGTTATTTCTTTCTTGCTCTCTCCCCTTTCCTTCCCTTCTTTATTCAACCCATAGGTGTAGAGCAGGAGCTAGAGCCTGGATCCCGCAAAACCGAAAGCAGGAGAGGCCATGGAGGATATGGCACCAAGTAACCCAGGGCTGGGACAAAACAGCTCCACAGGAGAAGTGAAACCAAGAGACATTTAAAAACTAGGTGCTTGACATTTAAAGGGAAAAGTCCAAAGTTAGCCAAGGATGACTGCTTATTGCAGGATTTAAAACCTCTGAATGACAAGACTTCTGAA
Organism: Muscardinus avellanarius; assembly: GCF_963383645.1. Lineage (NCBI taxonomy): Eukaryota > Metazoa > Chordata > Mammalia > Rodentia > Gliridae > Muscardinus > Muscardinus avellanarius. The sequence goes on along the minus strand of NC_137787.1, from coordinate 59,081,521 downwards.
AAAGGAAGTGATGGCAGCACGGGACAGCCTGCTGACCTGCCACACCCCGCCCCCATGGAGTACTTCTCCATTCCCAGCCTCATACAGCCTCACAGAGCACAGACACAGAGACCAGCAGTCAAAGTGCTCTCTCCCAAGAAGCCTCTGTCTCTCTGAAGTGAGTCCAGACCATAGCCTTATTTTCTGAGACTGGCTTCGTGTAACCAGCTCTCCCAAGCCTAGTGTCCCCAGAGGCTGAGCATTTGGTGGGTCATAGGTCACACACAGTCTGGCTGCCCCCAGGTGCTGTTTAAGTCTCTGCCCAGAGACTGACTGTTCAGGGAAGCCAGCTTGGTGAACATGTTTGCAGTCATTTCCCCACCAAGCAGCACTGGCCCTTGATGCAAGGGCCTGCTCAAGCCTGACCCGTCCAGAGACGCAGAAGAGTTTGGGGCTCCGGGTGTAGAGGGTGGCCAGCTTGTCCTGGTTTATCAGGGACTTCCCTAGTTTAAACACTGAAAGTCCCACACCCCAGCAAATTCCCCAGTCCCTGGCAAACTGGGATGGTTGGTCACCTTAAACTCAAGATTCCTAGGCTTTGGTACCTGATAGCAGTTTGATTTTGTTGCTTTGTTGGTATTGGGGATTAAACAGAGAGGCATTCTTCCTCCAAGGTATAACCCCAGCCCTTTTTATTTTTTATTTTGAAACAAGGTTTTGCTAGGTTTCGGAGAGTCTCATTAAGTTGCCGAGGCTGTCCTTGAGTCTGCAGTTCTCCCATCTCAGTCTTCAAAGTACTGGGATTACAGGTGTGCACCACCCTGCCTGGGTCAATATCAGTTTCCTAATCTATAGAATGTTGGGATTGGACAACTCAGTTTCTAAGGTTACTGCCACATCTGAGTCTACAGTTCATCCTCATGCTCCTGACTTTACTAATCTGCAGCCCAACTCCCACAGGAAATTACTTTGTCCAAGTTCTGAGTTGGTGTTATCTGATGAGAGAAGCCAAGGGCTCACAGCTACATTTCAATGTGGGCTCTAGGAGGAAGGCAGGGGGCCACAGCCAAGTGGCTCTTGCAGTGGGAAGTTGTGTTGGGGATGAGGTGTGTGGTTCTACACCATTCCCCCCAAGAGGAAGGACGCTTTAGGCAGGCAGCCTTGGGGGCAGTCAGCCTGAGAGAGCTGGCTTGATGGGCTGCTTTTAGCTGCAGGGTAGAAACAGGCCACAGGCAGGCCAGTCTTGTCTGGCTTGCACCAACTTCACCAACTATGACCTCAGTAAAGTCAAGACTGAAAGACTGAAACCAGAGACTGCAGAAGAAAGAAAATAGTTTGATAGCACTGTTTTTATCTTTCTTTCTTTTTTTTTTTTTTAGTGCATTTGCTCTGAGCTGGAGTCTATCATCTGAAAATTCATATAATGAGAGCTCAAACTCGAAATCAATGTCTGCTAACTGTGATACCGGGTAAGCAGTAGGTCAAATCATACAAATTTGCTAATATTTGACCCTTTTTGATGTGCAAAAACCAGCAGTCCACACAGTTTACTCTAATAACCTGTTATCTTTCTGGTGACTTCCTCATGTGTGAAATGCAAGGACAAGATACGAGGACAAGAGAAGGGGGGAGCTGAGGGCAGTCCCAGCTCACAGATGGCTCAGTGATGCCAGCTATTCCACTGCCACCACCTTTACTGGTGCAGGCACACATGGGGCCCTTGCACTTCGTTAGCTAAACCTAGGAGGACCTGAATGTTTCTGGGACACAGGACATAGGCATACCTGTCAAGGTGCCCTGGTTACCTTAGCTGAACAATGGAACTTCATTCCAATCCTAGGATGAGGAAAGTATAGGTTCAGACCACAGAATTCTCAGATCATTTGGAGAAATGAAGGTTTGTTCTTTCTCCCAGTGTAGACAATTAGCTGCAAAGAGCAGCATTGAGCTGGTATGTGGGGTTTTGCTCCAATATTGAGCTCCATCTTTGGCTTCACGTCTTTCTGTAGCGACCACACAATATAGTCATCGCATTCAGTTTAATTATATGTACATCTAAGGTACACATACAGTGTAAAGCATGCACAAAACAAATGTGATGGGCTCATCGTTATCAGAGTACAGCAAAGTTATATCAAATCCCTTCTCTCAGTAACTAACAGGAAGCAATAAAAAGAGAGGAAACATAAAAGAATTGCTGTAGTATTGTCATCATAATTAAGTGAAATTTATTAACTGCAGCTAATGTCCTTGGGCTTCTTATAGTTCATGGATTCTAGGAAATAGCTTTCTAACATATAATAAGGAAGTACATCTTTAGGTCTTTTAATATTTTTCTTCTCTATGACACTTCGATGTTTCATCTTTTCTCCTCAGTTTCCTTGAAGATAATGTGACCTGTCAGCGAAAGAACAGGGAATGCTACAATCTTTAAATCAAATGGTGGATGGAGGAACCGGCTGATGCTGAGGCCGGTAGTACTCCCCCACTGTGTGGACCCTAGATATGATGTCAGATATCTAAAACGAAAAGGACTGTGACCCTGGTATGACTTAACTGTACTCTGTCAAGCAGGTCTCTTTCAAATGTGAGAAAGTTCAGTTCTCAGCATGTACCAACAAAAGGTGTTTACAACAAAAAAGCCTGGTTGTTCTTAACAGTGGCTTTGCTTTTTGAATTAATTCCTTCCTGATGACAAAGACCGAGCTTTTGAACTTCTGGATCTGGCTAGGCAGGGCATTTGTACTTGGCTTGGTTCTTTTACATGGGTAGAAAAAGCTTGGTTGGGCACCTGGTATTTCATGGCCAGTAATTATACTGCAATTGTTACTGTGCATTACCGAAACTTTAGTATTTGACGAAAAGCCAACTGTACTCTTTAAAACAAACATCTTTTGAAAGACTAGCGTGCTTTGAAATGATCTTAAAATCCATTCTACAAATAGGTTTTGGTACAAGTGAGATTTTCTTTTTGACAATGTCTTTAACACAGCTCTTTGCCTATCAGTCGGTCTGGATTCCTCAGCTTTTACAAGCAGTGTGGTCTCTCCACTGACGCCGTCTTCCTTTCCCTTGGTCAGCATGGATGTGCTCTGTATCCGCCTGTCTCCCCCATCCCTGCACTCTAGGCATGTGCTTATAACTGAATCAGGGAAATAATGCATAGCTACCTAGCCAGAGAAGTTGGGTGTAGCAGTGTAGGCCTGTAATCCCAGTACTTGGGAGGCTGAGACAGGAGGATTGCAGGTTCGTAGCCAGCCTCAGCTACTTAGTGAGGCCCTCTGCTCCTTAGTGAGATCCTGTTTTCAAATAAAAAATTAAAATAGGGCTGGGTGTGTATCTTAGAGATTGAATGCTTCTGGGTTCAATCCCCAGTGTACTGCTCCCTGTCCTCCAATGGATGGGGGGGTATAGTTCAAAGGTATAGTACCCTGGGTTCAATTACCAGTACCACCAAAGTGCTCGCGCGCACACACACGCACACAGAAACAAATACTTTTTAAATTTAGTAGACTAGTCAGAGCTGGAGGTATAGCTCAGTGGTGGAGTGCTTGTATAGTATGCTCAAGCTCAGGGCCCAGGGTTTGATCTCTCCAGCACATCAAGGGTGGGGGTGGGGGTGGGGAGGACTAGTCAGCTGTTCATGAGTAGGGTTTCATAGTTGTGAGTCTTTTGAGAATACCCAGTCCCCAATTCTTAAATAAAAATTTGATCACCGAGATGGTAAGACCAAGCCATCAAGGGTAGAGCCATAGGAGTTTAGGTGGTTGGCGGGATGGTACCTTCTTTTGTACTGAAGGTTTAACCCAGAGGCATTCTACCTCTGAGCCACACTCGCAACCCTATTTCATTTTTTTACTTTGAAACAGGGACTTGCTAAATTGCTGAGGCTGGCCTTGAATCTGAGATCCTCCTGTCTTATTCTCCCAAGTACTGGGATTGCAGGCATGTACCACCATGCTTGGCTTTGAGATGGTCCTTTTAAAACTCCATCTGAAAGAAAAAGCCTAACTTGCTAGTTTTCAAATGGACAAAGGTGCCTCTTCTCCTATGTTAGCTGCAGAACAAGGTCCAGATACCTCAGAGGGACCCGGTAAAGTGCAGTGTTATATACCTGTGGTTGAGGAATGGCTTTTCTTTTTTTTCTTTTTCTTTTCTTTTTTTTTTTTTTTTTTGCGGTACTCGGGATGGAACCCAGGGGCATTATATCTCTGAGCTAAATCCTCCGCCCCTATTTTTTTATTCTTTATTTTGAAACAGGGTCTCACTGAGTTGCAAAGGGCCTCACTAAGTAGCTGAGGCTGTCCTCGAAACGTGATCCTCCTATCTCAGCCTCCTGAATGCGAGGATTACAAGTGTGCACCACCACACCGGGTGAGGAATGGCTTTTCTGTTGTATTTCCCTGCCTCCATGCGCTGGACAGTAGGCCCTGCTGCATTGCCTGGAGGTGAGGAAAGCAAAACAAGAACTACACGACTTTTGTGGGTTGTGTTTTGTGTTATAAAAACGCTCAGATTCTACCATCTTGTACTCCAGTAAGATGTATGACTACAACGCACCAATAAAAAAGAAATTAGAAAAGGAAAAAAAACCCTCTGAGGACTAGAGAGTGTTTGGAGCAGAAAGTATTTGGAGAAAAGGGTGTAGGGAGAATGGGACTTTCCTGGAAGACTAGAACCACTCTGTCTTCCGATGAGATGGAAGATGGATGAAAGGCAAAGGCTTGAGCAGGTCCTTCCACCACCCTCCTCTGCTGCGGGAAGGCGGCAAGCTTAGGGGAAACAATGACCATGGCTGCGTACTGCAGAATTGCTCAGGCCCCAGAGTGGCCCCAAGGCAGCAGGGAGCTGCAGGGCACGACTGGGCCATGTGAACAGCAAGGGGCACAGGCTCAGGAGTTAGTAAAGGAGGACTGGACGAACTGCAGATGTCTTGATTAGTGCCTCCTCCAGGGGCTGAGCTAAAGAACAGACGCAGTTTCTAGCACCTTGGCGCTACCCGGCCACCCTCCCCTTCACTCCTCACATTGCACCCCAGACTCAGACACCTCTTTAAAGGCAGAGAAACACCAAAATGTTGGAAATCATTGAGGACTCTTCTAACATAGAGGATGAGATTGAAATATGTTAGCTTGATATATAGAGGAATAAACGTGTCTTTTTTGTATAACTGAATTTGTTTGCTGAGATCTGTGCATCTAGTTTGTGTTTCTGGGACGACAGTGTGGTGTAACAGAGACCACTAACCAGAGAATGAGGGATCAAAGCTCTGTCACTTAGTGGGTGACTTGAGACAAGTCATGCAGCTGTTCTGGGTCTTAAGATCTTCATCTGGCTGTGTGTGGTGGTGCATACCTGTAATAACAGTACATGGGAGGCTGAAACAGGAGGATTGTAGGTCTGAGGCCAGGCTCAGCGACTTAGTGAGATCCTGTTTCAAAATAAAAATTAAAAAGGGTTGGGGGTGTAGCTCAGAGGTAGAATGCCCCTGTGTTTAATCCCAAGTACCAAAAAACAAACAAACAAAACAAAATAAACATCATCCATAAAGTGTGGATAATAAAAGCTGTCTTGATAAAAGCCAGGTGTGCCTGAAATGAGTTATTTTTTTTTAGTGCTTGTAATTTTTTTTTTAAGTTTTTATTCCATAAAAAGGAAGTGGAGCTGGGCGTAGTGGCACATGCTTATAATCCCCGCGCTTGGGAGGCTGAGACAGGAGGATCACACAGGTTAGAAGCCAGAGCTATGCTGGCTTAAGAGACCCTGTTTTCAAATAAAAAGTATAAAATAGGCCTGGGAGTGTAGCCCGGAGGTAGAAGGGTTTCCAGGAACCCCAGTACCACAAAACAACAACAACAACAACAACAACAACAACAACAACAACAACAACAACAAAAAGGAAGTAGACCTACCAGGTGTGGTGGCACACACTTGTAATCCCAGCATTTGGGAGGCAGAGACCAGGGGATCATGGTTCGCAGATAGCCTCAGGTACTTAGCGAGACCCTTTGCAACTCAGTGCAGCCCTGTTTCAAGAAATTAAAAAGACTACAAATTAGGATTGGGGTTGTAGCTCAGAGACACAATGAATGCCCTTGGGTTCCATCCCAAGTACTGCAAAAAAAAAAAAAAAAAAAAAAAAAAAGGCAAGTGAACCCTGGACCCATCTCAGATCTTTTCTGGAATTAATGAGGGGTACTAATAGATTATTTTTTATTGAGCTGGTTCTCCCTCATTATTAAAACCCACACAAATAGATACTTGAAAATCTGTATCTTAGATACCATCTTGGTTTCTTTTTCCATTTCTCATTTTTTGTGCAGCTAAGCTTGGTTTGCATTTTACAGAATAAAGTAGGGGTTGGAATTCGGCCCTCACTCTGCTATTAGCTTTTAGGTATACTTTTAGAACAAGACGAAAAACTTTGTCTCTTATTTCATGTAACACAAAAGAAGAATCATGGCCATGGTGTCCTGGATGCTCCTTTGCTAAAATGGCAATTCAGTAATTACACGGTGACTCATGGAACAATCCTGTGAAGTAGGAATCTTATTCTTGCTACTTTACAGAGGAAGAAACTGTGGTATAGAGTACTAGCATGACTTGCCAAGAGCCTGGAAGAGCAGAATTTGTAAAATCACATATCTTTGTCCTGATTATCTTAATTTTTTTTCATATTGTGTAATATTCCTACCTACCAAGCTAGATTTTAAAAATCTGGATTGAGTTAAAAAAAGAAAGAAACCCAGCTTAATTAAATAAATCTTGATTAAAAAAAAAAAAAGCTGGGCATGGTGGCATACACTTGTAATTCCAGCTACTTGGGAGGCTGAGATAGGAGGATCACAGGTTCCAGGCCAGCCTCAGCAACTTAGTAGTACCCTACTTCAAAATAAAAAACAAAGCTGAGCGTGGTAGTGCACACTTGCAATCCCAGCATTTGGGAGGCTGAAACAGGAGGATTGCAGTTTACCAACAGCCTCGGCTACTTAGTGAGGCCCTGTGCAACTCATTGAGACCCTGTTTCAAAATAAAGAATAAAAAATAGGGCTGAAGGTTTAGCTCAGAGATCAAATGCCCCAGGGTTCAATCCCTAATACTGCAAATATAAGTAGATAGATAGATAGATCGATCGATCGACCTAGGGGTGTAGCTCAGAGGTGCATTGCCTTTGGGTTCAATCCCCAGTACCAAAACAACATCACCATCATCAACAGAACAAAACCTGTCCTGACAACTCATAGTCCTGTCATAAAGAATGGGATGCTTTCTGTGGATGTCACAGAATATGGTGTGGGGTAGCAAAGCATAGAGTCAAATACAAAACATAGAAGAAAAATAGTAATTTTAACCTGTAGGAATTTATAGGAAAGACTGACCAGATACTGGTCAATTTCATTTCCCGGCCTCCCTTGAAGTGAGAATGGGACCATGGAATTGAACTCTGGCAAAGAGGATATGACAGAAGGAACAGATGGTGCCTGCAGACCTAGCCACAAACTCCGCCATGTGGTCTTATATGTACTGTTTTTCTCTGTGACAATGGCTGGGGCCAAATGTTGAAGATGATAGCATTTTAAGATCAAAGGAGCCTGAATCTCCAGGTCACCAGTTGAAGGAATGGCCCAGAAGAGCTCCCTGTCTACATTACATTGTGATGCATAATGGTGTGGCGGCACACATCTATCATCCCAGTACTTGGGAGGCTGAGACAGAAAGACTGCAGGTTCAAGGCCAGCCTCAGCAACTTAGTGAGACTCTCAGCAATTTAGTCAGACTCTTGGGATGCATGGAAAACTTAGATTATATCAGGCCAATATTTTGGGGCTCATGTGTTGATGGAGCCTATCTAGCTACCCTAACACCATACTATAATAAATGATAATAATAGAATATATTATAATAGAAAATTTATACGTATTATAGGTGTATACACATGCATAAATATATGAGAATGTCTCGAAGCATGAACCAGTGGCTTAGTCAATCTTTCCTTCTTTACTATCAACAATGTTAAAGTTCACTTTGTGCTCTTCTTGGGCAAAGATGTCACAGGCACAATCCTGATGACATTCAAGCCAGTGGCTAGCTCAGTGGAAGCCCATTCACCTAGAAAGCAGGGAGAAACCTCTCACCTAGAGGTGACAGACACACGAGCCCTCTGCACCACTTCATCTCAACTGCTGAGGCTATTTCTTGCTTGATCTGCAGCACCAGTCCCTCCTCATCTCAATCTCTCCCGGGGCCCAGCATTTTAGCAGGGAAGACCCGGGGGATGCTCTGGATCCAGGTAATGAGGAAAACCTGTTCTGCAGGGAGCACAGCTGTGGCAAACATCTCAAAGCAGTAGCTTTTGCCTGTTTGCTTATTGCTGCATACATTCCCCAAACAGTTCCCGCACGCACATATTTGCTACTTAACGTGTGCTCAAGTCACAGAGAGATGGGTACCGCTGACTACTCAGAGACTGAAACTTTCCCCCAGCTCTGGAGGCTGCCCAGCTGCAGGACAGTGGTGCTGCACCCAGAAACTGTGCTCTCTTTGTGCAGAGCTGGCAAGAGAATGCAGTTATCCAGACCTTGGGCATCAAATTACCTCCTTTACAAGCCTGGTCACCACCTCTCTTGGGATGAGGCTTTATTCGAATGCCTTTAAACCAGTGAACAAGGATTCCTAGGGAGGGCTGGGGATTGCATTCCTCCATTAACAGACTACCCTCTCTTGAATCAGTTATCTGGCTTTGATCCATGACAGAGACTGTTGCCCAGTGGACATGGAGATTAAGGCCACTAGTCACACAGGATGAATGAGGAGCTCACAGCACAAGTGTATGAAATCTCCAAGTCCTATCCTACTGCAGGCCAGCCAGTGTTGCTACTATATCACTATTACATCACCTTCAGAGAAATGGCTCTGTCCTTCAGAAGAAGAAGGCCTCAGCCGGGCGTGGTGGCACACCCCTGTAATCCCAGTTCTTCGGATGCTGAGACAGGAGGATCTCAAGTTCGAGGGAGGCTGAGTTAGGAGGATCTCAGGCTTGAGGGCAGCATCAGCAACTTAGCGAGACCCTATTTCAAAATAAAATGTTAAAAAAAAAAGATTGAGGGGTTAGCTCAGAGGTAGAGCACCCCTGGGTTCAATCCCTAGCATCAAAACAAGGAAGGCATTAGTATACTTTCTATAAGTATTAGCACTTTAACAGTGCAAATCGGTAGCCTGAAGAATAAAGATGGCTCATTTCTTTTGTTATTGTTTTGTTTTTGTTGTACTGGGAATTAAACCCAGGGCCTTTCACATGCTAGGCAAGTATCTTACCTCATCCTCTTTGGGCTTTTTATCTTTTGGAGATAGGATTTCACTATGTTGTTCAGGCTAGCTTTGAACCTGTGATCCTCCTGCCTCAGCCTCCCAAGTAGCTGGGGTTATAGGTATATAGCATTGCACCCAGCTGTGTGTGTGTGTGTGTGTGTGTGTGTGTGTGTGTGTGTTCCTTGGGATTGAACTCAGGGGTGTTTTACGTTTGAACTACACCCCCATTCCTATTTTATATTTTATTTTGAAACAGGGTCTTAACTGAATTGCAGAGGGCCTCATGTTGCTAAGGCTAATTGAGAACCTATGATTCTCCTGTTTCAGGCTTCCAAGTACTAGGATACAAGCATGTGGCTCCATGCCCGACTACTTCAGCTGTTTTTAACTTTTGCTTTCTAATATAAAGGCTTTTAAAATAATAAAATTAACATTTTTTGATTGTACTAATTTTTTTGTGTGGTTCTGGGGATGAAACCCAGGGCAGTCTACCTCTGAGCTACACCCCCAGCCCTATTTTTTAATTCTTTATTTTGAAACTGGGTCTCCCTGTGTTGCAAAGGGCCTCACTAAGTAGCTGAGGCTGTCCACGAACCTGGATCCTCCTGTTTCAGCCTCCCAAACGCTGGGATTACAAGCTTGCACCACCATGTCCGACTTGATTGTAGTAATATTTAAAAGTATAGAAAGTATATAACATGTTTAGTAGCCTCTGCCTGGTGATATATTTAGCTATATAGAATACATGTCTTCTCTCTCTTTTATGTTCTTTTAAAAAATTTTACCTTAAAATTTTTTTATTTATACTGAGAATTGAACCCAGTGGAATTCTACCTCTCAGCTACATCCCCAGCTCTTTTATATTTTTAATTTTATTTTATTGGTAGCACTGGAGACGGAACCCAGGGGCCTTCTACCTCTGAGATATACCTCTAGACCTATTTTTATATTTTATTTGGGAACAGTGTCTCACTAAGTTGCTGAGAGCCTCACTAAACTGCAGAGGCTGGCTTTGAACCAGCATGCACCACCACACCCGGCTCTTTTTTTTAATTTTTTTTATTGGTGCACTGTATTCATACATAATAGTAGGATACATACTTTTGTAGACATACATGCACACTTTTCCCAGTCAGCCCCCACCCAATCCCCACCCCATTCTCTCCCTATCCCTCCCTCCCATGCTTGGCTTAGTAGTTGACATCTAGTATTATGGCAATTTATCTAAAATTAAAAATGATAATCTCACATAACAGTTTCATTTGTCTGATACCAAGCTTTTGATGACTTAAAGATAACATTTCAATATTTCTTTTTGCTTTCTTTCTTACCAGAGAATATTTTTTCTATTTTTTAGGTGAAACTATCATATATTTATATATTTATTTTTCAGAAAAAAATCTATCCTAATATGGAATATGGAGTCTAGGTACCCAAAACGATCTTGAAAAAGAACAAAGCTAGAAGATATATATTTTCTGATTTCAAACCATATAAAGCTACAATAATTGAAACAGTGTAGTACTATTCTAAAGGCAGATATATAAACCATTGGAGTTAAATAAAAGCCTAGAGCTAAATTCTTCCCTATATTGTCAAGTTATTTTTGACAAGGTTTCCACGAACATTTGGTGGTGGAAATGATAATCTTTTAACTAAATATTGTTAAAAATAATAATTACATGGAAAAGAATAAAATTGGACCCTTACCTAATCCCATATACGAATATTAACTCAAAATAGATAATAGACCTAAATACAAATCTTAAGACTATAAACTTTTAGGAGAAAATCTGGGTCATAAAACCTCACAACATTGAAATTGACAGTGATTTCTTGGTTATGATTTCAATGACACAGGCAACAGAGGAGTATACAGACTCCCTAAAAAAAAAAAAAATTGTATATCCAAAGACAATGTAAACAGAGTTAATAGTTACTAATAGAATTAGATAAAATATTTCCAATTGCTATATCTGAAGGTATATTAATATTCCAACTAGAAATCCTAAAAAATTAACAACAATAAAGGCAAACAATACCATTTAGAGATAGGTAAAAGACTAACATAAATAATGAATCTCCACAGATAACCAATCTTGGTTGTCTGTTGGATGGAAAATCTTGTTTCTCTGGTTCTGGTGTGTGTTACCTATTTCTTCTTTGTAGTTAATCTCTTTGAGTATTTTCTCTAGTGCTGGTTTTGAAGACATAAATTCCTTCAGTTTCTGTTTGTCATGGAAGCTTCTTATTTTTCCTTCTAATTTGATAGAAAGTTTTGCTGGGTAGGAAATTTTTGGCTGGAAGTTGTTTTCTTTCAGAGTTTGGAATATGTTACTCCAAGCCCTTCTGGCTCTCATGACTTGGTTTGGGAAGTCTGGAGTGATTCTAATTGGTTTGCCTCTGAATGTCACTTGGCCCTTTGTTTTTGTTGCCTTTAAGATTCTCTGCTTGACTTCCACATTGGTCATTTTGACAATTATGTGGCGTGGGGATCCTCTTCTCCGATCCTGTCTAAAGGGAGTTCTATAAGTTTCCTGGACCTTTGTATCAACCTCTTGCTCTATGTTTGGAAAATTTTCTGCTATTACTTCTTTGAAGAGATTGTTGATCCCTTTGGTTTCACTTTCTTTTCCCTCCTCTATTCCAATTATTCTTAGGTTAGCTCTCTTAAAATGGGCCCATATTTCTTCAATATCAGATTCCTGCTGTCGGATATTTTTTTCTAGATTAGAAACTATGAGTTCATTTTTGGAATGATCATCTTCTAAGAGCGAGATTCTGTTCTCCATGTGTTCCAATCAGTTGTTTGTGCTTTGAATTGAGGCCTTTACTTCATTAATTGCATCCTTTATCTCTTTTTGGCTCTCTCTGAGTTCTTTTCGAAGCACCTCTATTATTTCTACAGTTATTTTCCTGATTTGATCTTCTAGAAATCTCTGATTTTCTGTTTTATCGGGTTCTGATGTTGTGGGGTTGTGGGCATTCATTGCTCCAGTATTATTCCTCTTTCCCATGATTTCCGATGTTTGTGCCTTCTCTGGGTTCTTCCCTTGGGTCACTATGACTTCCCTTAAGGTGTTCTGGATCTCGAGTCATTAGTATCTCGGACCCCACTACTCCTTTACTGGGTTTTATCACAGAGTCTCCGACCCAGAGAGTCGATAGAGGCTGCTTTAGACAGTGGGGGGTGCCAGGTTGCACGTTCTCCTATGGTGTGATATCTCTGCCACCGCCCCTCCCCCACTGGGTCAAGTCCCAGGGAGTACAGTACTGGGATTTCTCCTCTGTGGCCCACAATTTGACTCACTGTTGTTGAGTACGCAGATGTAGCTGTACTGGCCTCGCTGAATTCGCTGCTGCTGCCGCTGGTGGCAATATGGAGCCGCTGCTACGCCCTCGGCTATGGGGCTGGCGTTTTTCTTCTTCATTTTGATTTCTACTCTGAATCCCTGCAGCGTGTGCTGAGCTCGGCCACTGGGAGCTTTAGATGCTCTCTGCGCGGAGAAATCCCGCCTAGCTGTTCCGCCGTGGCTCACCTCGGCTTGCTGTAGCCGTCCCATGAATTCGCCGGTGCCTCCGGCAGTATGGCGCTGCTGCCGCGTCTGCCGCGTCCTCGGGCGCGAGGCCGGTGGATCTCCTCTGTGGCTCTGTTCTCAGTCCGTTTTCTCTCTGGAGCCTGGTGATTTTTTGTTTCACTGGTGATGGTGTTTTCTGGCTATGAAAGGCGCTGATTTTGTGGTAATGGAGATTTGTTGTTAGCAGGGCTCTTAGCCCCGCTTTTCTCGGTCGCCATCTTCCCGGAAGTCCTCTTTTTATTTTTATTTAGAGACAGGGTTTCACTAAGTTGCTGAGGGTCTCACTATGCTGCTGAGGTGGCCCTCGAAACTCTTATCCTCCTGTCTCAGCCTCCCAAGTACCGGGATTACAGGTGTGCACCACCACGCCCAGCTGGAAACTGCCTGAATTTTAGCACTGAAAATCCCATGCCTTGATCTCAAGTAAACAGGGTGACCATGGGCCACCTAAGACAAGCTACCACCCTGCACCTGGCTCTTCCAGCTTGGGTGTAGAAGTTAAACACTTGTGCTAATTTCAGCAGTCCAAATAAGTCACTTGGGCCAGAGAACTCGGAGGGAGGGAAAATGCCATCCTTCTACATCCTGGGGAGGAGACCTGGGGACTCTTGGTCACCAGCTCTAATGACTACCACACCTGCCTTCTCCTTCCTGCCCATCTGGGTTTATAGTCTTGCTCAGTGACCTTTGGCCGGCACCTGATCCTGGCGCATTACTGTCAAGGGACTGTGGCGCACTCTAAGAGGGGCCTTGGTAGTAAGTTGATGCCAAAGACAGAATCAGCTACGCCCTCAGTGGTATCCTTTTACTTATTAATTAGTGAATTCATTTACTAGGCAAATGTTGATTGAACCTCTATTAATACTGATGATGTGCTTCGAGAGATGGCATGATCGTTAGTACAAAATCCATAAATCCAGGAAATGAGTAGGCTGGTGATATTAAGCTTTTACTATGCCATTTACAGAGTTCATTTCCTCTATTAAATGATTCTGTGGACAATTTGGTATTTTCTCTCCTGCCCTTTCTCAACATTTACTAACGACTGAGTTTATAGGCTTAAAGTAACTACTAAAGTATTAAAACGAATAAGCTTATATCTGCTTAGCCCAAGAGCATTGCTCATCTATGCCTCTGGGCCAGATTCTGGGTTTGGGAATTGGATTTAAAATTGGGACATAGCTGGGCATGGTAGTGTATGCCTATAATCTCAGTACTTGGGAGGCTGACATAGGAAGTTGAAGGTTTGAGGCTAGTCTTAGCAATTTAGCAAGACTCTCAGTAACTTAGCAAAACCCTATTACAAAAAAAAAAAAAAAAAAAAAAGAGCCGGGCATGATGGCCCACGCTTGTAATCCCAGCACTTTGGAGGCTGAGACAGGAGGATTGCACAGGTTCAAAGTCAGCCTCAGCTACTTAGCGAGGCTCTAAGCAACTTAGTAAGACTCTGTTTCCAAATAAAATAGAAAATAGGTCTGGGAGTACAGCCTGGAGCTAGAAAGCCCCTGGCTGGGTTCCACTCCCAGTATCACCAAAAAAAAAAAAAAAAAAAAAAAAAAAAAAAAGGAATGGAGGTGGGGGTGGAGCTGAGAGGTAGAATGCCCCTGAGTTCAATCCCCAGTACCACAATAAAGAAAGCATGTTGCTTGGATCTGGAGGACTACCTAATATTACCTTGAACCTAGATAGACTTTGTCACAGACAATGCTGGACCACACAAGGCTTCCTTTGAAGGGTCAGAGCCAGCAAGCCTAACACCGAGGCACTAGAGAACAGCCTCTCTGGTGTGGGTAGATTCTAATGAGAAAAAGGAACTGCGAGTAGTGGCTCACACCTGTAATCTAGTACTTGGGAGGCTGAGACAGGAGGATTGCAAGTTTGAAGCCAGCCTCAGTAACTTAGCGAGGCTGTCAGGAACTTAGTGAGACCCTTTTTCCAAATAAAAAATGAAATGGGCTGGGGTTGTAGCTTGGAGGTTAGAATGCCCCTGGGTTTAATCCCCAGTAGTACCACAATAAAGAAAGACACACACACACACACACACACACACACACACACACACACACACACAGGAAGCTGGGATGTGGGATGTAGCTGGAGGGTAGAATGCCCTTCTACCAATAAATCAACAGTACAACTAGGATGCTCTCACATATTTGCTAGTTCCGACAGCTTGACTTTACATCCTCAGTGTGCCATTAGTTGTTCTTGACGAAGGTGGCCACTTCAGAAAGTCTAGGCTGCAACGGCCTCTATCACTCAGGGATCTTGAGAAGAATTTGTGTCCAGGCTGCATCCCAGACCAATGAAATCAGAATCTCTGGGTGGAGTGAGACTCAGGCACCCACATTTATGTAATTGACTGCTGGTGAAGGCATTGGCCCAGGAATATGGTTCTCAAACTTTAGCGTGTATCCTAACCACCTGGAGGACTTCTTAAAACACAGGCGGCTGGGATCCATCCCCAGGGTTTGTGGTTTAGTGGGACCTAAGGATTTGCATTTCTATTAAGTTCCCAGATAATAATTATGCTGCTGGGCTGTAGACCACACTTTGAGAACCACTCACTGGTCTCAGAGATTCTGAGCATCCTTAACAACTCAATGGAACAGGGAGGGGAAGGAGGAGGGAGGGCGTTCTACCTCCGAGGTACTCCTCAGCCCTATTTTTTTTACTATTTTATTTTGAAACAGGGTATGGCTAAGTTATAGAGGGCCTCACTTACTAGCTTGTGCCACCACATCTGGCTGTCTCACTACTTTAAACACAAGGTATCGCCGGGCGTGGTGGCGCACGCTTGTAATCCCCGCGCTTGGGAGGCAGAGACAGGAGGATCGCGCAGGTTCGAAGCTAGCCGTGTGCGCTGGCTTAGGAGACCCTGTTTCCAAATAAAAATGTAAAAATAGGTCTGGGAGTGTAGCCCGGAGATAGAAGGGCTTCCAGGAACCCCAGTACCACAAAAAAAAAAAAAAAAAAAAAAAAACCACAAGGTATCTGAGCAGGGTGTGGTGGCGCACGCTTCTAATCCCAGCATTTGGGAGGCTGAAACAGGAGGATCGTGGTTTGCAGACAGCCTCAGCTATTTAGTGAGGCCTTCTGCAACTTAGTGAGACCCTGTTTTAAAATAAAGAATAAAAAATAGGGCAGGGGGTGTAGCTCGGAGGTCGAAAGCCCCTGGCTTCCGTCCCCAGACCCGCAAGAACAACAAAACAAAACAAAACAAAACAAAACAAAACAAAACAAAAAAAACCCCAAGGTATCAACAAATGAACTCAAGCTTCTCCCCCTAGAAATTCTCCACATTTATAGTGTATGCATTATAACCTATGTAACACAGGGTTGCCAACAAAGTTCTGAAACGTGGTTGTGTGTCAGTCCCCTGTGAAAAACCTTCAGCGACTTTCTACAGCCCAACATGCAAAGTCCAAACTTTGTTGCCAGGCATCTGCCTGGCGTGGAACTCCAGCCTATCTTTCCAGCTCAAGTGTCTCAATATTTGTTTCACTTCCTGTGTCCCTTGCGGCAATTGGACTAACTACCATCTCTGCCACAACACTCCGCACCTCCCCACCTCCCTTCTGGCCACCTTTGTTGATGGTCCAGCTTCCTGGAGTACCTTTCTTTCTTCTATCTCTGCATTTCCAGGTCTTACTTATTCTTCAAAATTTGGTTCCAATAACACTTTGATAAAACATTGAATGACTGGTCTGTCCTGACCCCAACAAGAAGTTATTGCTTTAGCCTCTCCGTTCTCAAGTTCCTTATCAGACCTCTTTTATGAACCTAATATGTTCTTTGTGTAGTATAGTTGTTTGAATAAGCCACCATAGACACTCTTTTTAATTTTTTTTTCCAGGGCTGAGATTGTACCCAGGACCTTGGACAGGCTGAGCAAATGCTTTCACACTGAGCTCTACCCCCTTTGTTAAAATCTTCATGGATTATCTTGTTAAATCTTGCTAATGAGCCGGGCGAGGTGGCACTGGCCAGCAATCCCTGTACTTGGGAGGCCGAAACTGGAGGATCACAGATTCCTGGCCTGCCTCAGCAACTTAGTGAGACCTTGTTTCAAAATAAAAAATAAAAAGGGCTGGGGGTGTATCTCAGAGGTAGAATGCCCCCGGGGTTCAATTTACAGTACCAGAAAAAAAAATTCTTCTAATGAGGATACATCCTTCTAATGAAGACATCATCCCCATTTTGAGGTATGTACCCAACGGTACATAAGTGGTTCAAATAAGCAGAGGCAGTCTGTCTCCAGAACTCCCACTCACTACTGCCCAAAACACTCTCATGTTCTCTAGACTGGAAGCTCCTAGATAAATCCTTCCTTTCTCTCCCTCTCCCCCCAGCTGGGGATTGAACTCGGGGCATCCTACCTCTGAGCTACAGCTCCGGCCTTTTTAATTTTTTTTTTTAAATTCAAAACAAGGTCTAACTAAATTGCAGTGGCTGGCCTCAAATCTATGATCCTACTGTTTCAGCTTCTCAAGACCTGAGATTATAAAAGTATGCCAAGGTGCCTGGACTCCCTCAAAATTCTTAATGCCTTTAAAGAAGTCTCTTATTTTATTTATTTATTTTCCCTTCTTTTCAGAACTGGCGATGGAGCCCAGAGTTTCACTCATAGTAGGCAGGTGCTCTACCATTGAGCTATATCTCTAGCTCTTTTTATTTTATGACAAAGGTCTCACTAAATTGCCCAGTTTGTCTTCCAAATTGTGATCCTCCTGCCTCTGTCTCCCAGTAGCTGGGACTTTAGTCGTGCACCACTGTACCCAGCTTACTTTAAAAAAGTTATGAAAAGAGCCGGGCGTGGTGGCACATGCTTGTAATCCCCGTGCTTGGGAGGCTGAGACAGGAGGATCACACAGGTTCGAAGCCAGTCTCAGCTACTTAGTGAGGCTCTCAGCAACTTAGTGAGTCCCTGTTTCCAAATAAAATATAAAATAGGTCTGGGAGTATAGCCTGGAGGTAGGAAAGCCCCTGGGTTCCACCCCCAGCACCACCAAAAATAGAATAAAATAAAGTTCTGAAAAGAGGAAGAGACTTAGTCAAAGATTCCCTTTTTCTGGTGAGCAAGTGAGCAAATCAGTGACTATTATGTGGTTTTTGGTGCAACTCCTTTAGTTCCATTGCTCCACTGTTCCCCCTCCCTCCACCTTTGCTTTTGCCCTCCTGCTGCCCTGCCCTGGAGAAGGCAATGTCATTAGGAAGGGCAGAGGGGCCTCCTTCGCTCCAGGAGAACTCCCAGGAGCTCTACTCCTGGGCAGTAGAGACTTCCTGAGTTGCACTCAATGGCAGTCCTCTAGCTGGCAAGCGCTCTACACTTAGCAACCACAGACTGTTCCTCTTGCGGCAAACACAGAGGAAGGGGACCTTTTATTATCTCCAGATGGGACTGTGCAGCCTTAGAAGCTGTGGAAACAGTTCTGCTATGCCTGGATCACAGTTCTATTATCTTTTCAAAGGATAGAAAGTTCCTTTCACTGAGAACTGGTAAATCGTGTTAAGTAGAAAACCAATTTGGATTAAAGTCTGCTGATAGACCCTTCCACTTCCAGATTTCTCTGATTTGCTTTTGTACCCTACTTTTTCCTTCCTTCCTTCCTTCCTTCCTTCCTTCCTTCCTTCCTTCCTTCCTTCCTTCCTTCCTTCCTCTCTTTCTCCCTCCCTCTCTTCCTCCCTCCCTCTCCCTCCCTTCCCCCCTCTCTCCTCTCTCTACTCTCTCTCTCCTTTCTTTCTACTGGGGATTGGACCCAGGGGCATTCTACCACTTAGCTATACCCTCAGCCCTATTTTATTTTTTATTTGGAAACAGGAACTCACTAATTCGCTGAAAGCTGGCCTCCAAACTATGCTCCTCCTGTCTCAGCCTCCCAGGTACTGGGATTACAGGTGGTGTCACCCTGCTTGGCTTTGTTCTTCTATTAAAATAAGATTTTAGTAAGCTGGGCATGGTGGCACACACCTGTAGCCACAGTATTTGGGAAGCTGAGACAAGAGTAACACAGGTTCAAGTTCAGCTTCAGCAAGTAGTGACCTCATCCACCTAGTAAGACTTTGTTTCAAAATAAAAATAAAATAGGGCTGGGGGTGTAGCTCAGAGGTAGAATGTCTTTGGGTTCAATTCCCAGTAAACACACACACACACACACACACACACACACACACACACACATTTTAGGTAGGGTTGATATACATATGTATATACAGAGAGAGAAAAATCGTAAAATTTTTTCTGAGTCATAATCCAAGGTTTAGATGCTATTTTAAAAAAATAAGGATTAATCTGAAAGTAGAAATACATGTTCCTTAGGGTTATTACTTGAAAAGGAAGTATGTGAGTCAGGCATAGTGGTACACACTTGTAATCCCAGCATTCGGGAGGATGAGACAGGAGGATCGTGGTTCACAGACAGCCTCAGCTACTTAGTGAGGTCCCTTGCAACTCAGTGAGACCCTGTTTCAAAATAAAGAATAAAAATAGGGCTGGGGGTGCAGCTTGAAGGTAGAATGCCCCTGTGCTCCATCCCCAGTACCACCAAAAAAAAAAAAAAAAAAAAAAAAAAAAAAGGAAAAGAAAAAAAGAGAAGGAAGTATGATAAAGCTTATCTGTAGAACTTGTATTTTTATTCTTAATGATAGCTAGTTGAGCAGCTGCTATATAGAAAGAGGCCAGTTAACATCTATTAAATAAGTACCATAAATACTTATAATTTGGGGCTTTAACAATATAAAATATAATTTAAAAATTGATGGTGCCCCCTATTGGTGGTGATATAAAATACAAAATTATTACATATGTAATATGTTAATTTATGTTTTACATCATTTCTTATTTATTCCCACAGAGATTCAACCCAGGTGCTAACGTTTCCAAGTGGGCTGCTCTTTTCTGGGCACCTATTTAGTGCTCAGTATGTTGGAGAATTCAGAGAAGTAAAGATATTTCCTTCCTTCCTTCCTGGTAATTGATAACCCAGGGGCATTCTACCTCCAGGGTCTTTTGTTTTTTATTTTGAAATAGTCTCACTAAGTTGCTGAGACTGGCCTGGAACCTGCAATCCTCCTGTCTCAGCCTCCCAAGTACTGGAATTACAGGCATGTGCCACTGAAACTCAGCATATGCCAGCATCTCCTGTTTTCCTGCATTTTATGTAGCCGAGAAGAGACTTACCTACTAAGAACTGTCAACCAACATAGCAAAATAACAAATAGACTGACTCACATTTACCCCAGGCCTCCTACAATACAGTGCCTGTATTTAGTAGGCAACTGATAAATACTCTTAAATAACTGAATAATTCAGGTATTATGGTGAAATAAATGTGGCCTAAAGACTGTTTTGAACCAAGATGGGCAAAACAGATCAGAAAATACATGTAAACACAGGAAATCCTATGGAGGAAGTAAGGCTTGAGTTGGGTCCTGAAAAATTCCTTCAGGGATTTTATAACCTAATACAGATGGAAACCATCAGTGCAGAGAGACCTCTTGTAGCCTTGAATTTGGTCTGAGTTTGAGATTTTTGTGGTTTGCTGTGCTAGCCCACACTCTTTTCCTCAAGCAAGAACTGGGTTTTTGATTCAAGTCCAAGAGCAGAGGAGGAGGAGGAGGCAGACTGTGGGTAGCTGCAAGAATGTATATATTAATTCTGCTCCAGGAAGTCTTATGGGAGGGAATAATTTCTAAAGTATACAAGTAGCCTAAAATTATTTTTTTCTTTTTCCTGCCCTCCAAACCTAGCGATGCACGCCAAAGTATTCATATAATATTTGCAATAAATACTCAAAGTCTTACAATGATCATGCTTTTGATCCAATACTTTTCCTTCTAAGAAAGTATGCAAAGAAAATAACCAAAACTGTGAACAGAGACTTTCTGGAATAAATATTATCAATATGCAAGCAGTTAAACTTTTTTTGTTATTTTTTTCTTTAGATATAAGCCAATTCTTGCATAATAATAAAAATGACACACAAGTATGTATATATAGGTTATTCATGAATAGGATTACAGTTGTTTTTCTTTTACTCTATTGTAAAAAATATTACAAAAATCTTTTGGGAGCTGGAGATGTAGCTCAGTGGTAGGGTGCTTACTTAGCATGTGCCAGGCTCCTCAGCACTGCAAAATAAATAAATAAATAAATAAATAAATAAATAAGTAAATAAACAAACAAATAAACAAATAAGAAAAAAGAAGTATTTGAAATATAGTAGATATCCTGACAAAGACCCATTCTGCTTATTTCCTGCTTTCATTGTCTGTGAGTAGTTCTCATTTAGACTCTGTTACAACTCTGTACAGGAAGAGGCTAATCTGTAGAAAGTTGGTAATAATGCAAATGTTTTTGTCCCTAGCTCTGCAAAGGATTCCTGTTCATGTCAATGCAAATGAATTGTTTAGTAGGTAATATAAATCTCTGTAAATCAAATCTCCATTTGAGCTGACTTTGACATCTGACTGGTTCCCTGACTGATATATTAAAAAAAAAAAAAAACAACTCAGCTGTGCATCCTGGTACCTGTCTGTAATCCCAGTACTTGGGAAACTGAGACAGAAGAACATCAGGTTTGATGCCAGCCTCAATAACTTAGTGTAGTCCTTAGCAACATAGTGAGACCCTGTTTCCAAATAAAAAAATAAAATAAGGCCAGGCATGTACCTTGGAGGTAGAATACACCTGGGTTCTATCTCCAGTACCACCACCATAAGAAAAACAACAAAAATCTTCAAAGTTGTTCTTTTTGTTTGTTTTAGAAAAAAACTCTTTTGAAAAACTTAGGAGGAAGCCATATGTAGTGGTGCATGCTTATAATCCCAGTACGTGGGGAGGCTGCGACAGGAGGATCACAGGTTCGAGGTCCTCTGCAACTTAGTGAGACCCTGTTTCAAAATAAAGAATAAAATAGGGCTGAGAGTGTAGCTCGGAGGTAGAACGCCCTGGGGTTCCATCCCTAGTACTGCTAAAAGTAAAGAATAAAAATAAAGTAGGGATGGGGGTGTAGTTTGGAGATAGAATACCCCTGGGTTCAACCCCTAGAACCACAAAAAATATAACAAATAAACGAACAAAGCTGGGCATGGTGGTGAACTTTTAATCTTGGGAGACTGAGACAGGAAGATCACAGGTTGGAGGACAGCCTCATAAAGTAGTGGAGGCTCATCAACCTAGGGAGACCCTGTTTCAAAATAAAAATAAAATAGGGCTGGGGGTGTAGCTCAGAGGTAGATTGCCCCTGGGTTCAATTGCCAGTGACACACATGCACGCGCGTGCACACACACACACACACACACACACACAAATATTTTTGAGAAGAATTAGTCCTCATTCACATTTTATTGGGAAGTCCTATGATCTGATCAGGAGGTCAACAGGTAGATGAGAAGTGTCCCCTGGTGCCTAAGGGTGTGAGGAAACCTGGGCTAGGGAAGGGAACGGGAGGCTGGCTCTGGTGGAAGGCAGTCGAGCGCTGGAGCTTTGGGAGTGGGCTGCTGGAGAAGGAGCATCCATCCAGATTACTGACTTTCCCACTCGAGATCTTTTTGAAAGGAATCACTGCAACCATTGTTAATGTGATTAATTTGTTTAGAAGAGCTCACGGTTGGCGACATGTTTTCATTCTATCTCACTCTTACAAGAAGATTGGTATGTTCATAACTGTCCTTTCAGATACTTAATACTGAACACGGGCATTGCGGTTGGAACGGCGGATTGGGATTCCAGTTCCTCCCCACGGAGGCCAGGCTCCATAATTTAAGCACATCTAGGCCATCCTATCCAGACCAAGTGGTCACTCTCTAGTCAAGTGCTCATCTCAGAAGTAGAGAAGGCAGAGGAAGGAGGAGGCAGGAGGAGCAGAAAGTATGCCCTCACCACCTCTTTTATTACTAAATATTGTAGATTGAAGGGACATGTCAACGTTTTATCATATTTGATTAAAGGCCAAAAAAAAAAAAAAAAGAAAAAGAAAAAGAAAAGAAAAAAGTGATGCAGACTAGCAGAGTTCACATGAGCCGCACTTTATCAAAGACAGTAGGGCGGGGTGGAGTGGGTGAGCGTGGTGTGGAGATTCTGGATAGGCCTAACCCAGTGGGCGTGGTGGGGGTGGGGCATGGGAATACCAGGGAGAAGGGCACTCGAATTGCCAAGCACAATCCAAGCTGTTAGGAAATTTAGTGTAGGTAAGAGTTTCGGGTAAAATGGTGCAATGGACAGAATATCTGGAGATGGTGAGCCCCGGAGCTATGTGTGGTGTCAGGGAAGGGGCTCCTCCGCGGCTCCGTAGCAAGTCCGCTATGGTGGAGGGCGTGGTCAAAGAGGCCCAGGCATCTGCTGCCAAGCATCTCAGTAGCTCAGAAACATTTTCAGAATTTAGATCTAGACTTGTGGTATTTGAGATCTCTGGAATTTGATTTGGCAGGGCATGCCATAAAGCACTCTAGGCAGTCCTAACCTCAGGTGACAGGGGACGTGGCTGTGGTCTTCTAAGGATGGCCAGGTGGAAAGGAATTCCCCTGAAATCCCCTGACAGGTACCCTCTTGTGCACTTGGCTTCAGCGCCCCGGGAAGGGATTAAGGCGGACCCATGCCAACTTTGCCAATGGGCTCACTCTAGCCAGGCAAGCTTATTGTTTATGACAGCTTCCAAGTGTATGTTTTTCTAGAGATGGATTCCATGCAAGAAAAATGCTATTCTTGTTGCCAAGGTATTAATTTAACAAGTAAACAAGTTGCAAGCTGCAAAAAGGAGAAAATGAAGATATTTCCAGGCTTCACATTGGGCCACTTGGGAACTGTTTGCTACGTTTCCCCCCCCCTCCCTCCCTCCCTCCCCTCCTTTCTTTACTTTTTGTGGCAATGGGGATTGAACTCAGGGACATTCTACTCCTGAGCTACACCCCCTAGCCCAATTTCATTATTATTTTTTAAATTTTGAAACGGGGTCTCTTTAATTGTCAAGTCTGGCTTCAAACTAGTGATCTTTTTGTCTCCGTCTCCCAAGTACTGGGATTACCGGCATGTACCACCACATCTGGCTCCTTCCTTCCTCCCTCCCTCCCTCCCTTCCTTCCCTTTTTCCTTTTTTTTTTTAAATTTTTATTACTAGGGATTAAACCAAGAGGCAGTCTACCTCCAAGCCATACCCCAGCCCAATTTTATTTCTTATTTGGAAACAGGGTCTCACTAGGTTGCTGAGATCTCACTCATATATTGAGGCTGGCTTTGAAACTTTGATTCTCCTATCTCAAGGCCTCAAGTACTGGGAATACAAGTATGCACCACCATGCCTGGCCTTTGTCTTACTTTCTACACTAAAAATTCCCAACAACTATTCTATAAATAGGTCATATTTTATACTTTTTTCTTAACAGATGTTTTAAAATTGATTCTTATTCATAGGATCATAGCACCGTAGGTCCATTGGGAGTCATTCATTTAATTTGCAGAATAAGTAATATTACTCCCACTTCAACTTTGTAAGATTAGAATAGTCTTGAAAAGGTATTAAACCAGGTCTCCTGCTTGTAACTAAGCATGTATCCAAGAGTCTCTCCTCGACAGAGAAAACACAGTCTTGCCCTCTTACTATCTACTGATTAACCATACAAGCCGGTCAGGCTACGAGGTTGGACGGATATCCACAGGGCTTGTACCCCTAAAAGTAGTCTCAGCTGCCTCTTACCTCTTATCTTCAAAAAGATCCAAAGGATTTGTTTACCCCATAGGCCTCTGAGATAAATACCTGAACATCCTTCGGGATTTCAAAGTTCTTCTTTTGAGGCAGCCCAACCCTGATTGCTTAATTTTGTAGGCAGAAGCACCAATTAATCATCAGTAGGTGAGTTTCTCTTCTATACTCTCTAAAGTTTCTTGGATGAGTTTGTGTGTGTGTGTGTGTGTGTGTGTGTGTGTGTGTGTGTGTGTGTGTGAGAGAGAGAGAGAGAGAGACTGGGAATGGAACCCAGGGGTCATTCTACCTCCAAGCTACACCCCCAGCCCTATTTTTTAGTCTTTATTTTGAAACGGGGTCTCACTGAGTTGCAAAAGGCCTCACTAAGTAGCTGAGGCTGTCCTCAAACCTCAATTTTCCTGTCTCAGCCTCCAGAATGCTGGGATTACAAGCGTGCACCACCACGCCTGGCTCTCTTGAATGAGTTTTTAATTTATATAATAAAGTGGTAGCCTGTTGAACATTTCTGCTACAAATGACATTTTCTGGGTGGATAGTTGATGCAAAATTGTATTTTATCACTAAAAAGAGTTCCATTCAGAGCAGCAGTGAGGTAAAAAGATGATTATAAGAATAGGGTTGAGTTATGAAATCTTGTGTTGCCTTTGGAAAAGAGAATTACTTGGTGCCCACAGGCCGGGTGAAGGAGGAAGGAGGGCTGTAGCTACTGTTTCAATATGTTGTCTTTTTAAAAAATAGTTTGATTGTGTCTAATCTGAAATCTGAAGTCTGAAATGCTCCAAAATCAAAATTTTGAAATTCAGGGTTTTGGATAAGGAATGCTCAATTTGTAAGGTCCCAACAAATATTCCAAAGTCTAAAAACTATAAAATCTGAAACACTTCTGGTCCCAAGCACTTTGGGTGCAGGACACTCAACTTGTATATAGTTTTCTGTTACAAAAGGAGGAGTTTCTCATTATCCAAAAGAAAATTATGGGCGTGAGGGGAGCATTAATACCACCAAGAATTATTAATTTCTGCACTGGCTTTCCATCTTCTTGGGATTTAACTTCTAATTTAAAAGTGGACTAGGGCTAGGAATATAGATTAGTGGTAGAGCATTTGCCTAGTATGTGCAAGGCCTTAGGATCCTGAGAGAGAGAGAGAGAGAGAGAGAGAGAGAGACAGACAGACAGACAGACAGACAGACAGACAGACAGACAGAGGGAGGAGAATTACCTTTGAAAATAATCTTAGCCGGGCTTGGTGGCGCATGCTTGTTTCAAAATAATGAATAAAAAAATAGGGCTGGGGGTATAGCTTGGAGGTAGAATGCCCCTGGGTTCTATTCCTAGTACCGAGAGAGAGAGAGAGAGAGAGAGAGAGAGAGAGAGAGAGAGAGAGAGAGAGAGGGAGAGGAAGAAAATAAAGAAAATAACCTAAATTGCTTAATGTGGGAACAGAATGTATCTTTGTCTTTTGAGCAACTAATGAACAAAATATTTTATTTATAAGCCATATAATTTATATTATTATTATTGTTGTTTGTTGTTATTTTGTGGTACTGGGAATTGAATCCAGGGGCATTCTACCTCTAAACTACACCTTTAGCTCTGCTTTATTTTATACTTTAAAATGGGGTCTCACTAAGTTTTGAAGGGCCTCGATAAATTGCTGAGGCTGACTGCAACTGGGATTACAAACCTGCACCACCATGCCCAGCTTAAGCCATGTAGTTTATTTTTTTTATTTTTTATTTTTCATGTAGTTTAAATGTTAACAAAAATAAAAGGTTCTGTTAATACCAGAATCATACTCAGTATGACCATCCTTTGAATACAAAGGATGAAAAGTACATGGGACTGGAATTAGATCAATTAATATCATCTCTTTTAAATTTACTTTGGGTTAGGTTTATGATAATTGAAAGTGATGTCAGAGCCAGGCGCGGTGGCGCACATTTGTATCCCAGCGTTTGGGAGGCTGAGCCGGAGGATCACAGTTCGTGGACAGCCTCAGCTACTTAGTGAGGCCCTCTGCAACTCAGTGAGACTCAGTTTCAAAATTAAAGAATAAAAAAAAAATAGGGCAGGGGATGTAGCTCGGAGGTTGAATGCTCCTGGGGTCCATCCCAGACCTGCAAAAAAAAAAAAAAAAAAAAAAAAAGTGATGTCAGGCAGAAATCATCACATCATTTAAAATGCCCCTCCCCTTCTCTCTTTCCTTTATTCTTCCCCATTAGCTCTGCATTCTTCCCGTGTTTAGGTGAATCCTAGTTGAGCTAAATGTAAAATGGTAAGATGACACGGTATCACACTTTTGTGTTTAGCCTTTATTTATTTACTGGGGATTGAACCCAAGGACAGTCTATGTCTGAGCTACATACAAGACCTTTTTTAATTTTTAATTTTGAAACAGTTTTGCTAAGTTATTGCACACTGGCCTCAAATCTGCAGCCTTCCTGTCTTGGACTCCTAAATACTGAGATTACAGGCATGTGCCACTATACCCAGCACCAATAACTTTTTTTTTCCTTTGGTGGCACAGGGGGTAGAACCTAGGGGCTTTCTACCTCCGGGCTACACTCCCAGACCGATTTTCTATTTTATTTGGAAACAGGGTCTCACTAAGTTGCTGAGAGCCTCACTAAGTAGCTGAGGCTGGCTTCGAACCTGTGCGATTCTCCTGTCTCAGCCTCCCAAGCGTGGGGATTACAAGCGTGCGCCACCACGCCCAGCGCCAATAACTTTTAAAGTTATAAAAATTCATAGTCTAATTGAAAAAATTGCAATACAGTTGTCACCTCTTATCTGTATTTTCACTTTCTGAAGTTTCAGTTACCCATGAAAGTTCTAAAATCATCAACTGGAAAATTCTAGAAGTAAATAATTTACAAGTTTCAAATAACTTTTATTATAGTATATTGTTATAGTTTCTATTTTATTATCATTAATCTCTTACTGTGCCTAATTTATAAATTTAACTCTCATAAATAGTTAATATAGAAAAAAGTATTTAAGAACTGGCACATTGGCACACGCTTGTAATCCCTGTACTTTGGAGGCTGAGACAGGAGGATCGCAGGTTCAAGGACAGCCTCAGCAAGTAGCGAGACTCTCATCAACCTAGTGAGACCTTGCCTGTGGGTTCAATCCCTGGCCCCCCCCCCCCCTCTCTCTCTCTCTCTCTCTCTCTCTCTCTCTCTCTCTCTCTCTCTCTCACACACACACACACACACACAGTCTTTGGTACTATCTGAAGTTTCAGTCATCCACTGGGGTCTTAGAACATATCCTCTGCAAATAAGTAGAAATAAAAAGCATAGATGTCCTTTCTCCATCTTCTTGTCTCACTCCTCAGTGTTCTTCCCACTTCCAGAAATGGAGGCAAGAGCCAGAGATGGGGTGGAGGTGAGGTAAGGAATTTCTTTTAGTGTGTTTATAATTGCACACATTTATTTACTCTTTCAAAATGGATTCGTTGAGTACATATTGGTTGGCCACCTATATTTGTCCTTAATACATTTTAGATATCTTATCACATTAATAAATATCTATATTACTCTAAGTATTCATACTCTAAATATGAATAGTATATCATTATATGGGTATATTTATTTAATTTATTTAATCTTACTCTTGAACACTTGGGTTGCACTTCCTGTTTCTGTATGATGAATATAGATTGGACGATCTGCCTAGTATCTCAATCTTTGCATTATGGTTAGTATTTCCTAAGGGAGAGAATGATAATTGCATTCTTTGTGAAAGTGTATGCTCATGTGTTTGTTTTTTTGTTTGTTTGTTTATTTTGTGGTACTGAGGATTGAGCTCAGGGGCATTCCACCTCTGCGCTATACCCCTGCCCTATTTTCTTTATTCTTTATTTTGAAACAGGGTCTCACTGAGTTGCAAAAGGTCTCACTAAGTAGCTGAGGCTGAAGCCGGGTGTGGTGGCGCACCCTTGTAATCCCAGCATTCGGGAGGCTGAGACTGGAGGATCATGGTTCATGGCCAGCCTCAGCTACTTAGTGGCCCTCTGCAACTCAGTGAGACCTGGTTTCAAAATAAAGAATAAAAAACAGGGCTGGGTGTAGCTCGAAGGTAGAATGTCCCTGGATTCCATCCCCAGTACTGCAAAACAAAACAAGCAAACAAAATAAATAGGACTGGAGGTTAAAGCTCAGAGGTAAAATGCCTCTGGATTCAGCCTCTCGTGGCAAAAATAATTAAATAAACAAACAAGTAAATAAATAATAAAAAGTGTGTGTGTGAGAGAGAGACACTCAAAGCATAAATTCAATCCATCATCATAAACCTCTGTGTGTGTGTGTGTGTGTGTGGCACTGGGGATCGAATCCAGAGACATTCTACCTCCGAGTTACATCCCCAGCCCTATTTCATTATTAGGATCTCACTAAATTGCACGGCGGGGGTTGGGGCTTACAGTAGTTGAGGCTGCTTGCAAACCTTTATCCTTCTGTCTCAGCCTCTCAAGTACTGAGATTACAAGTATGCACCACCACGCCCGCCCAATTTTGTTTTTTATTTTGAAACAGAGTCTTGCTAAGTTCCTGAGGACTTCACTTAGCTCCTGAGGCTGGTCTTGGACCTACAATCTTTGTCTCAGCCTGGCAAGTACTGGGATTACAAAAGTGCACCATGCTTGGCTGAACATGTGCATTTTAAGGTCTTTGAGTATAAAGCACACTCAGCACTTCCCGTTCTTAGATTTTCAAATTAATTAATTAAATAATTAATTTATTGGTACTAGAGATTGAACCCAGGGGCATTTTACCTTTAAACTAGACCGCTGGTCCTTTTTATTTTTGTTTTGAAACAGAGTCTTGCTAAGTTGCTGAGGTATCCTTGAATCTGCCCTTCTCTCTCAGTCTCCCAAGTACTGGGATTATGAGCATGCACCACCATGTCCAGTTCATTTTATTTATTTTTAATATTTTATTTTATTTTGAGTAACATGTAAAAATTGTCCACATTAAGAGGGTTTAGTGTGAGATTTCTTTCTTTTTTGTGTATAGTGCTGGGGATTGAATCCAGGGGCATTCTACCTCCAAGCTATACCCTTAGCCCAACTTTTTTTATTTTGGTGGTACTGGGAGTAGAACCCAGAGGTTTTCTACCTCTGGGCTATACTCCCAGACCTATTTTATATTTTATTTGGAAACAGGGTCTCACTAAGTTGCTGAGAGCCTCAGTAAGTAGCTGAGGCTGGCTTCGAACCCATGCGATCCTCCTGTCTCAGCCTCCCAAGCGTGGGGATTAGAAATGTGTGCCACCACGCCCAGCGCCCCAGCCCAATTTTTGTTCTTTATTTTGAAACAGGATCTCAGTAAGTGGCAGAGGGCCTCACTAAGTAGCTGAAGCTGGCAGCGAACCTGGATCCTCTTGTCTCCGGCCTCCCAAGTACTGGGATTACAAGCGTGTGTGTTTAGTGTGACATTTCAACATATGCATACTGTGTGCATTAATCAAATCCAGCCTCTCTTAATTCACCCCTCTCCACTCCACCCTTTCCAACCTCTAGTAATTAATTTTCTATACCCAGTTAACCTTTTTTTACTTCTACATATAACAGAGAACAGATGGTACTTGTCTTTTTGTGGTACTGGCTTATTTCACTTAATATAGTTCCATCCATTTGCTGCAAATGGCAGAATCTCATTAACTACAGATGAATAAAAGAGGTACTGGGGATTAAACCCAGGGACATTCTACCTCCAAGAACCCCCAGCACTATTTTATTTTTAGTTTGAAATAGGGTCCCACTAGGTTGATGCTGTCCTCGAACCTGTGATCCTCTCGTCTCAACTTCCTTAGTACTGTGATTACCAGTGTGCACCATCACTCCTGGCATTCCACTCTGTACATATGCCGTATCCACTGCCTCTTTATCCATTCATCTACTGATGGGCACTTAGAGTAATGCCATATCGTAGCTGTTGTGAGTAGTGCTACAATAAACATGAGTGTGCATGTTCTTACATTTCAGCTGTGCAATCTAGAAGCTAACAATGGATTTAGCTTCTTTTCTAGGCTGGGACACTCTAAACTGCTTTCATGTCAAGATCTGCCTCATTTTCCAAAGTGGGAGTTCCCAGCATCAGGCTTGTGGGGGTGGAAGCTTAATCCTTCCAAAAACTGGAGTGAGTCACTCTCAGCTTCCTTTCTCCACCCTTCCTGACTCCATACATATCCCTGCCTTATTTTTAAAGAAGCAGAATCCAGCTCATTGGAGTAAAATAAAAAAGAGGCATCTGTTCTAGGTCATTAGTACTTCCAGATTAAAATTTGCCTCATCTTTTAAGACAAAGCTCTCTTAAATTCTTGTCTTAAAAGCTAACTTGAGAAATCTCAGCTAATTTTACAAAAGTGAGTAAAATCTCCAAAGTGCTTTGAAAAGTATTAAGCCCCCACACCCTTATTATTATTTTTTGTTGTTGGTGGTGCTGTGGGGGCCCTGGGGGTATAGCTCAGTGGTAGAGCACTTGCCCTGTATTTGAGCCTCAGCACTAAACACACACACACACACACACACACACACACACACACACACACACACACACACACATTTAGTTCTGGGGATCAAAATCAGGCCCTGGCATGTGCTAAGCACCTACTCAGTCCACCATTGAGCTATATGCTTAGTCCACGATTAAAAAAAATTTTTTTTTCTTTGCGGTACTGAAGAAGGAACCCAGGGGTATTGAACCTCCAAGCTATAACTCAGTCCTATTTTTTAGTATTTTATTTTATTTTATTTTATTTTTGTGCGGTACTAGGGATGGAACCCAGGGGCATTCTACCTTCAAACTACACCCCCAGCCCTATTTTTTATTCTTTAATTTGAAACAGGATCTCACTGAGTTGCAAAGTCCTCATTACATCCGTAGCTGAGGCTATTCACGAACCACGATCTTCCTGTCTCAGCCTCCCAAATGGTGGGATTACAAGCATGCAACACCATGTCCAGCTAGTCTTTTTATTTTTCGAAACAGGATCTCACTGAGTTGCAAAGGGCCTCGCTAAGTAGCTGAGGCTGTCCTTGAATGGATACTCCTGTCTCTGCCTCCCAAATGCTGGGATTGCAAGTGTACACCATCACACCTGGCTTTTTTTTCTTTTATTATTATTATTATTATTATTATTATTATTATTATTAATTATTAGTGGTTCTGGGGATTGAACCCAGGGCCCTGCACATGCTAGGCAAGTGACCTGCCACTGAGCCACAGCTCCAGCCCCATGATTGCTGTTATTTTAAAAAGTAATAATGAAATGCACTTGGGATGGACAGCTGGCATGGGTCCTCCGACACTTGGGTAGAGTCTCCATCTGATCTGTGCTTGTTTCCATTTGAACACTGCACAGCTTTTTCAAACCTCCTTGGGACATGTGGAAAACCCAGCATGTGGGCATGGACACAAACACATCCTACCCCTATAGTCCTTTTTTTTTTTCTTCCTATTGCTACTGTCATACCACTGCCACAGACATATAGCAATAGTTTTACAATGTAAGGTGGTTGCTGGGTGCCGTGGCGCATGCTTGTAATCCTAGTACTTGGGAGGCTGAGACAGTAGGATCACAGGTTTGCAGCCAGACTCAGCTACTTAGTGAGGCCCTCTGCAACTTAGTGAGACCCTGTTTCAAAATAAAAAATAAAAAATAAGGCTCGGGTGTAGCTCGGAGGTAGAATACCCCTGGGATTAATCTCCAGTACTGGGGGGGGGGGAAGTGATCATTATGTCTGGGTTATACCTTCTAGGTTAAAAAGCAAATGAAACATAGGGACACATTTTCAAACATCTATAGTGCTATTTAGCTTTAAACTTATAATGCACTTATATGTATCTTATCTCATGTGCTTGTACAATAGCCCTGTTAAGTCTGTACTATGACCCCATTTTACAGATAACAAAACTGGTGGGTAGTGGTTTAAAAATTGCTCAAGACAAAATGTAGGGTTATGTTTCACTTCAGGACTCTCCACTTGTGGCGGTGCCATGCCCAGGAGTCACCCTGCTGAAATCGCTCTTCACCCGGAGGAGAAGCAGCCAGCTGAACCAGCCGCTCTGCGGAGCTGGGGATTTGATGTCTCTTCTTCTGAAGCCCTGGCATCCTGCCTCTCGCCAGAGTCAGAAACTGTTCATCCAGACCTACCTGACGGACTGGGGAAGAGGATTCTGATTTTCTCTTCTTTCAAACTAACTCATAGTTACAGAAGTCTAGGATAAAATGTTCCACTAAAACTAGCTCACACAGTTAGAGATTCTAGATTTTTTTTAAAGGTAGTTAAAATGTGATAAAACACTGCTATAAAATCTTAATCTCTACTGGAGAGCTCTTTCTTCCCTGGATTGGCTAGAAACACACTTGTACTTTTTATTTTATTTATTTATTTATTTATTTATTTATTTATTTATTTATTTATTGCAGGTTTGGGGATGGAACCCAGGGGCATTTGACCTCTGAGATACACCCCCTGCCCTATTTTTTTTTTATTCTTTATTTTGAAACCAGGTCTCACTGAGTTGCAGAGGGCCTCACTAAGTAGGTAAGGCTGTCTGCAAACTGCAATCCTCCCGTCTCAGCCTCCCGAATGCTGGGATTACAAGCGTGCGCCACCACGCCCGGCTTGCTTTCTATTTTTTGTACTGGGGATAGAACCCAGGGGCATT
Source organism: Muscardinus avellanarius (assembly GCF_963383645.1). Lineage (NCBI taxonomy): Eukaryota > Metazoa > Chordata > Mammalia > Rodentia > Gliridae > Muscardinus > Muscardinus avellanarius. The sequence goes on along the minus strand of NC_137787.1, from coordinate 59,048,273 downwards.
CTGCCTCAGGGCTACATCACTAGCCCTATTTTATTTCTTATTTTGAAACAGGGCCTCACTAAGTTGCTGAGAGCCTCAATAAGTTGCTGAGGCTGGCAGTGAGCCTAACAGCATTCTGTCTCAACCTCCCAAGTACTGGGATAACAGGACTGCGCCACAAATTTGCTCAAATTAAGAACTGTCATCAGTACATGAGGCCCTATGTTCAATTTCCAGCACTGAAAAAAGAAAAAAAAAAGAAAATAAAGAGCGATCAAGAGAGAAAGAAACAAAACTGGGATCAGAACAGAAATACCTACTTTAGTCTGAAAGAGTAAAGAATATAAAAAAAATACCAGATGTTCTGTTGTATGTACATATTTTGTGGTACTGGAAATTGAATGCATTTTACCTCTGAGCTACAATCCCAGCCCTATAGTATGTATGTATGTATGTATGTATGTATGTATGTATGTATGTATTTTTGAAACAGGGTCTTGCTAGGTTAGTAAGAGTCTCACTACTTGCTGATGCTGTTCTTGAACCTACAATCCTCCTGTCTCAGCCTCCCAAATAATGGGATTACAGGTGAGCACCACCACTCCTGGATTTCAGAAGTTCCACTTTAAGTTGACAATTGTTGAAATGCAAGAAATCTAATATGGTTAAAATTTTTTTTTTGTGGTAACTGTGGATTGAACCCCGGGGTTCTCTACCTCTCAGCTATGCTCCCCTGCCAGCCCTTTTTTTTTTTTTTTTAATTTTGAAACAGGGTGTTAAGTTACAGCATGCTGGCCTGAAACTTGCAATTCTCCTTTTAAAGCCTACCCAAGTACTAGGATTATAAGTGTGCATCACCACACCTGGCAGAAATTTAACATGGCTCCTTGTTAAAAAAATGTAGCCAGATTGAGCTCCAAAATTGTTTTTCTGGACATATGTACAGATTTTTCTATTATAAACTTATATTTAGTGGTTAGGTACAGGGTTCATCCCTAAAACTTATTAAAACCTTATTTAGTTTGAAATAGCATTTTAAAATGACCCAAGATTTCATTCTTAGTGGAAGCAGAAGCCTTAATCGTAGTATAGAATAGGAAAACTGAGACTAGAGCCCTACTGAGTGGATGTGGGCCCTGCTGGGTTTGGTAACCCTCAAGTGAGCATAAAAGGAAACTCATGCTCACTTAAGGGAGGTGATCCAGAAGAAAGGTAATAAAAAAAAAAAAAAAAACAACAGCCGTTTTAGCCAGGTGTGGTAGCACACACTTGTAGTCCCAGTACTTGGGAGTATGAGACAGGAGGATTGCAGGTTAAAACCCAGCCTCAGCAACTTTGTGAGGCTCTCAGAGTGAGACCCTGTTTTCAAATAAGAAATAAAATTGGGCTGGGGGTATAGCTTAGAAGTAGAATGCCTCTGGGTTCAGTACCCAGTACCAAAAAAACCCCCACAAACAAAAACATACAAAAAAACCAATTGATTTTTATACATCCTAGTCCCAAGTGTAAAATAAATTAGCAAGTGACTGAAGGACTCAGTTTCTTCCTAATTAAATTCCATTAGAATACGATTGCTAACTTGGAAAAAATTTCCTTTTGTGTTTTTATGAGACTCTTCTTCTTCTTCTTCTTTTTTTTTTTTTTGGTGGTACTGGGGTTCCTGGAAGCCCTTCTACCTCCGGGCTACACTCCCAGACCTACTTTTTATATTTTTATTTGGAAACAGGGTCTCTTAAACCAGCGCAGCTGGCTTCGAACCTACGCGATCCTCCTGTCTCCGCCTCCAAAGCGCGGAGATTTCAAGCGTGCGCCACCACGCCCGGCATTCTTCTACTTCTTTTGCTCTCTATTCTATCCAGTCATCAGAAATTGTGTTGGACATATACCCAGTGTCTAGAAATACTCGCTTCATGAATTGAACAAGATTAGCCAAGATGACTGGCATGTTTTGGTATGATGGGTTTTTGCAAACATGAATTCTTTGAAATGGTAATGAGAGGTTTGTCTAAGGGTGGACCAATGGATTATTAATGAGCATTCACACAAAACAGTAGTCAATCCACAGCAAAAGCTCCACCACCAATGACATACAAGGGTTTTTAGCCTATTACCTAACTTCTGTGTCCTCATGTATAAGATATGGATAATAAAAGCAACTAAATATGGGATTATTATGTGGATTAAATAAGACAATGCACATGGAGTTATTATTACAATGTCTGGCAAATAACAGTTGGCAAGATCCTAGGAGCCTTCAAGTGGTTGGACACTTAGGGCAACCCAGAAACAACAGAAGGCCCTATCTATGAAGGGGCCATGGAACCCCTACAATGAGCATTCTTGGCCATATCATTAACTAATTAAGGTCCAACTAAGATACCTGCTCCATACCAGAACCCTTGACACTGTGTAAAATCCGAAACTGTGTGGTATGACTTGGAAATATACTCTGAAATCACTTCCTAAATGGCCTAGAGACAGGGGGACATGAAATAGAAATCAAGTTAAGTAATAAAACATCATATTTCACAACCCACTTCTGCTATTATTATTAGAGAATCAAAGGATATATCTAAATGTCAAAAGAAAGAGCAGGATTCAGGCACAGTGTGGTTAAGAACTTTACTCCTGATACATCTTATTATCCCAATAGCCATCTTATAATTTCTAGAGAACCCTAAAGGTTCTGGTGGTAGGATAGTTGGGGGAACATGCTTCAGAACCAGAAAACATCAGTTGTTCCATAAGAAAAACAAACACTGTCAGGGGATAAATGGAGATGAGCTTATTTAACCCATTTAGAAGAACCAATGTTTCCTCAAGCTTTATTTTTGTGTATCGTGTGGCACTGGGGATTGAACGCAAAGGCATTCTACCTCTAAGCTACACCTCCAGCCAAATTTTATTTTTATTTTGCATCAGGGTCTCACTAGGTTGATGAGAGTCCCACCACTTGCTGAGACTGTTCTTGAACCTACGATCCTCCTGTTTCATCCTTCCAAGGACTGGGATTACAGGCGTGCACCACCATGCCTGGCTACCCTCCAGTTTAAAAAAAAAAACATCGCTCAGTACTTACTTTCTTAGATGAGGTAGTAAAATATACATTTCTTCTTTTGTTTTTGCTGTGCTGGGGATCAAACCCAAGGGCTGGAGCCTGCCAGGCAAGGACTCTGCCCCTCAGCTGCACTCTTAGCCCACAGTGACATTTCCTTAAAGTCTCCTAGAATTCATACTTCCTCATCACTCGAGTCTTCTTTTAACTTATCTGGAAGCAGATCAATTCTTGCTGTAACTTCTGAAAAAGAACACAGTACTCTGGGCAACAATGATGACACTCCACAAGTAAGGGTAAAAAAGAAGATGCTGGATGTTAGGGTAAAAAACAGATGCTGGAAGTGAACTGCTGCCAGCAGGGGAGTGTGGAATGTGGACAATGGATAGCTAGAAGATGGCACAGAAAAAAGAGTTCACAGGGCTGGGCCACAGCGCAGTGGTGGAGCACTTTTCAGCATGCATGGAAGCCCTCGTATCCATCCCCAACACTGGAAAAAAAAAGTTCAGAAAAGTTCACTGTTTGGAGCTACCTGTTTTGTTTTGTTTGTTTTGCAGTGCTGGGATTAAGCCCAGAAACTCCTGTAGCTGGGCAAAGACTTTACCTCTGAGCTATATTCCCAATTCACAGATACTTGTTTCACAGTGTAAAAACTCACCCTAGTTAACTATGCTAGACATATAACATATGATCATTATAGCAGCAATTTGCATTCATTTTCAGCACTTTCTGTAAACACCCCATCTCTGCCTCACAGTATTGTAGGATTTAGAAAACTCAAAACTTTATTTCTTACTTTTAACCATACATGAAAAAGTCAATACTAGATGAATTATAATTTTCTCTTTGAACCCAGAGGCATTCTACCTCTGAACTTACAACCTCAGTGCTATTTTATTTTTTAATTTGAAATAGGGTCTCCCTAAATTGCACAAGGCCTTGCTAAGTTGCTGAGGTTGACCACAAACCTGCAATCCTCCTGTCTCAGCCTCCCAAGTATTGGGATTATGAATGTGAGCCACCATGTCTGGCTTGAATTATAAATTTAAATGTGGGCAATAAAGAATAAAGTTTTCCTAAAACAAGAATACCCTTATGATTTTGGAGTTGGCATAAAAAATGTTAAACTGGATACACACAAAATAAATGAATCATAAAAGAAACACTTAATAAACAGAACTACATAAAAAGTGAAAAAACAAGACAGAGAGTGGCAAATGATATTAATGATAATACACCACATATCCAGGATAATAGAAAAACCTTACAATCAGCAAGAAGAAAGTCAGGCAAGCCAATAACAAACCAGGCAGAAGGTTTGAACAGGAATTTTATGGAAGAGAGTATCCAAATTGCCATTAAGCATATGAGATAGTGCTTAACTAATTGGACATCAGGAAAATGAAAGGCATCGTGTGACTTCAGTACACTGTATTAGTTTTCAAAAGAATGAATAAAACTTAAAGGATGAAAAATACCAACATTTTAATGAGAATGTGGGACATTTACTACAAGTAAAACTACAGCAGTCCCCCACTTATCTGCAGTTTCACTTTGGAAACCATGGTCAACTGCAGCTCAATGTTTTTGAATGATAATGGAAAATTCCAGGAATAAATAATTACAAATTTAAAAACTGACTTTTCTAGCTGGGCGTAGTGACGCATGCTTGTAATCCCCGCGCTTGGGAGGCAGAGATAGGAGGATTGCGCACGTTCGAAGACAGCCTCGCTGGCTTAAGAGACCCTGTTTCCAAGTAAAAATATAAAGAAATAGGTCTGGGAGTGTAGCCCGGAGGTAGAAGGGCTTCCAGGAACCCCAGTACCACACACACACGCATACACACACACACCCAAATTACCTTTTCTTCTGAGCGGCATGACGAAATCTTGCCTTGTCCCACGTGTCCCACTTGGGAAGTGACTCGCCCTTTTGCTTAGTGCATCCACGCTGTACACACTACTCTTCTGTTAGTCACTTGGCATCTGTCTGGGTATTTTCCGCTGACATGGTATTGCAGTGCTCGTGTTCAAGGAACCCTTATTTTACTTAGTAATGGCCTCAAAGTGAAAAGGTAGTGATGCTGGCAATTTAAATAGGACCAAGAGTAGCAGTAAGGTGTTTGCACGAAAAGCCAAAAGTTCCTAATAAGAAAAGCAATATGCTGAGGTTGCTAAGATCCACTGTAAGAATGACTCTTTTTTTTACATTTTTTTGTTTTGTTTTATTTTGTTTTGTTGCGGTGTCAGCGATCAAACCCAGAGCTCTGCACATGTTATGAACATGCTCTATCACTGAGCTACATCTTCAGATGTATTTTTTTATCTGTGAAACTGCAAAGAAGGAAAAAGAAATTCATACTAGTTTTGCTGTTGTACCTCAGACTGCAGAAGTTATGGCCACAGCTGGGTGTTGTGATGATTCATGCTTATAATCCCAGTTTTGGGGAGGCTGAGACAGAAATATTGCAGGTTCAAATATATCCCCAACAAGTAGTGAGACTCCTGTCAACCACTGAGATACTGTTTCAAAATAAAACTAAAATAGGACTGGAGGTATAGCTTGGAGGTAGAATGCCCCTGGGTTCTGTCCCTAATACCACACAAAAAAGGTTATGGCCACAGTATAAATGGAAAAGACATTAAATTTGAGTATGCATGCATAGAAAAATACATAGTATATTCAGAGTTTGGTACTATCCATCCATGGTTTTAGGCATTCACCAAGACTCTTGGAACATATCACACACAGCTCTCATAATTAAGGGGCCTACATATAGATGCTTCTCAACTTATGATGGAGTTATGTTCTGGTAAGCCCATCAAAAGCTGATAATATTGTTAGGTTTAAATGCATTTGTGCTGGGCATGGTGGCATCATGCTGGTAATCCCAGTACTTGGGAGGATGAGACAGGAGGAGTGCAGGTTCACAGCCAGCCTCACAACTTAGTGAGATCCTCCAAAACTTAGACCCTGTTTCAAAATAAAAAATAAAATTGGGCTAGGGTTATAGCTCAGAGGTAGAATGCCCCTGGGTTTCATCTTCAATACCACCACCGAAAGAAAGAGAGAGAGAGAGAAAGAAAGAAAGAAATTTAATAACCTACTAACATCATACCTTAGCCCAGTCTACCTTAAATGTGCTCAGAACACTTGCCCTAGCCTACCACTGGGCACACACATCTAACACATAGCCTTTGTACAGTGAGGTGGTTAAAATCTCGTGTAATTTATTGAACACTACACTGAATGTGAAAACCAGAATGGTTGTACAGACATACTTTCACACCATCAGAAAGTCCCAAATGTGTAAGTCAAACTAGTGTAAGTCAGAAACATCTGAACTTAGGAAGGCTATTTAATACTATCTACTCAAGTTGCATAACAGAAATCCCATCCTTACATATCCAACTAATATGTATACGTATTTCACCAATGTCAATAGTAGTGCTATTTGTAATGTTCCAAACTGGAAACAGCTCAAATGGTCATCTACAGTAGAATGTCTAAATTGTGTTATAAACCGAGTGTGGTGGCGCACGCTTGTAATCCTAGCATTTGTGAGGCAAAGACAGGAGGATGGATTGTGGTTCAAGAATAGCCTCTGCTATTTAGTGCGGCCCTTTACAACTCAGTGAGACTCTGTTTCAAAATAAAGAATAAGCTGGGTGTGGTGGTGCACGCTTGTAATCCCAGTACTTGGGAGGCTCAAACAGGAGGATCGTGCAGGTTCAAAGCCAGCCTCAGCTACTCAGGTTCTCAGCAACTTAGTGAGACCCTGTTTCCAAATAAAATATAAAAACAGGTCTGGAAGTATAGCCCGGAGGTAGAAAGCCCTGGATTCCACACCCAGTAACACACACACACACACACACACACACACACACACACACACACACACAGCTGAGGGTGTAGCTTGGAGGTAGAATGCCCCTGGGTTCCATCCCTAGTACCACACACACAAAAGTTGTGTTATAGTCCTACAATTGAATACTATACGGCAATTAAAAATAATATTACTATACACAACGTGGCTGAATCTCACAAATATAACTTGGAGTAAAAAAACCTCAGTTGCCAGTTGTGGTGGCTGAGACAGGAGGATCACACAGGTTCGAAGCCAGACTCAGCTGGCTTAAGAGATCCTGTTTCCAAATAAAAAATATAAAAACAGGTCTGGGAGTGTAGCCTGGAGGTAGAAGGCACCTGGGTTCCATACCCAGTACCACTAAAAAAACAAAAACAAAAAAAACAAAAAAACCTCAGTCATCCCATTTTGTCTAAGGTTCAAAACTGGTCTATTATGATGGAAACCAAGATTACAACATAATAGATTAATTTCTTTGATGCTAAAGATTGAACCTAGGGTCTGAGCTCTTCCACAAAGCTATACCCTAGCCTCTGAAGTCTATCTGAGGGATGATAATACTTAGAAAAGACAAGAAGAAAGTCGGACGTGGTGGCACATGCTTGTAATCCCCATTCTTGGGAGGCTGAGACAGGAGGATAGCATAGGTTCGAAGCCAGCCTCAACTACTTAGTGAGGCTCTCAGCAACTTAGTGAGACCCTGTTTCCAAATAAAGTATAAAATAGGTCTGGGAGTATAGTCTGGAGGTAGAAAGCCTCTGGGTTCCATCCCCAGTACCACCAAAGAGAGAGAGAGAGAGAGAGAGAGAGAGAGAGAGAGAGAGAGAGAGAAAGAAGAGAAGAGAGAGAGAAAAGAGAAGAGAAGAGAAAGAAAAAGAGAGAGAGAGAGGGAAGGAGGGAGGGAGGAGAGAGAGAGAGAGAGAGAGAGAGAGAGAGAGAGAGAGAGAGAGAGAGAGAGAGAAAGAGAATAAGAGAGAGGCTTCTGGAATGCCAATAATTTTCATCTTAATAGCATTCTGTGTACAATTGTGACTTTGTCAACCAGATGTAACCATGTCATATTTGGAATATTAGAGGAAAAATGGGAGCTATTTCTCAGCTTGTGTTCTCAGTAGTTTTTGATACACCTGCCATGTTAAATGTGGTTTTTGGTGGTTAGTTTTTCTGTGCCTTTGTATCCTCACTGACTCCATTGGTGAGAAGTAGCTGTGAAGTCAGGGGTAGTCTCTACAACTCCCTGACTTCTAGATTATAGCAGTCAAGTCTGAGCAGGCGGCCTCCGGGCACCCCGCCAACTTCTGTTCTTGTAGCTTTTCTACTGGTTTTGTAAGCATATGATACCTAGTATCCATCCCTACACTGGTGTCTGCACCAACCCCAACTGACAGATCATTGGCTAATAACACAAATGAAAGGCAACCAAGTAGTAGGTTTAGGGTTGATTTTAAGAATATTTGGAAAAGGAAATTGCCATTGAAAATTCTGCCACCTAGGATCATCATTATTATGAGAAAGCTCTTTTTTTTTTTTACAACAAACCTAAATATATGTTGATACTCTGCAAAGCTGTTTACTTCAGAGGACAAGATGGTTTCTTTTGCCATTTAATAATTATGCTTAAGGTATCCTTTGTCTTCTCTTCACTAGTGAATAGTAGCAATGCTTTTGATTTTTCTTTACGTGGTCTGCCGCTCTTCCCAGTCGTGAATATTTGAATAAAGCATTCATAAAAGGCCTCCCTACTCTGGCTGGATTAGTTGTCCCTTTCTTTTGGTTATACTCCCAAGTTCACACTTGCTTATCTTACCATAGCCCTACCTCGCTGGCTTGGGTTTTAGCATATGATCCCAGCCCAGTATTGTGTTATTATTAGCCAAAACTTCCCATGGGTTGAGGTGGCTTTGTAGAAGATTGAAAAGTAAATACGTCAGACATGAGAATTTTTACCTGACTTCCCAATATAGAGCAACACCGAAAATAAAAGATTTAAACAATGAGAATAAGAAGCCTAAAGAAAAATGATTTAATGAGAAAAATGGGATTATTGAACTGTGCAACTGTATAGTTAGAATTGACTTCAAAAACTAGCCCATTTACCAAGAACCCGGGCTCAGATATGTTTCCAGGCTCCGGTCAGAGCTGAGTGCCTCCAGTGCGTATGTCAAGACAGACTCCGTCTAGCAGTATCCAGAGACATTCCACCTGAAAGCTTGCTAGTATTCCAGAGTCTCAGGCCTCAAGACCCATCAAGTCAGAAACTGCATTTTTGCACAACTTGACATGAAAAGCACCACAGGTGCTTGTTTTACTATTTAAAGTCTCTTCTGAATTACAGTTCATAGAAAACCTGATCTCTTTGGCAAGGCCCATGTTTTTAAAAGTTCTGTAACACTAGATTGTTTGAATAACTGGATTAAAGAAAAAAGGAAAACTCTCTCTAATGTTCTCTCAAAAAAGAGGACACCGATTTGAGCTGTGCTAGTTTTTAATGTACCCATTCAGATTTTAATCCACTGGAAAAATGAATAGCCTCTTTAGTAGTAACATGTCCTGCAAAAATAAGTAAAATAAAATTGAGAGTACTTAAATGGATATTTAAACTGCATAGTCCTCAGTGATTTAGTTTTCAATTACAGAAAGGTAATTACACTAGAATCCACCTCATTCACCCTTTCGTGAGAAAGCGCTGGAGTGTTGCAATAAGCAGATGCTTTCAGGCAATGACTGATCTCCGCTCCTTTTTGGCCAGAACCTGAATTCATTTGCTTTAAGCAGTTTAGGGTGTATGCCAGGAATGTAAATGATGGAAACGCCCTCATGACCCTTCTCACGAGTGAAGTCACGTCACTCTTCAGGGTGCTTGGAGGCTACAGGCCCAAGCTCTGTTATTTGGGAGAACTCACCCCACACGGAGTTCTGGTTCTGGAGGATCACATAGGAGGACCCTGAGGCAGGAAAGTGTAACAACCGAGCTCTTTCTAGTTTGGTGGTTCTTAAACTTTGCATCCAGAGCAGGTGTCTAGGGTGCTGGTAATATTCTGTTTCGTGCTCTGGATGCTGGCTTTTAGCATAGGCTGTTTTTAGTTCAGAAGTTTGAGTTTTGAGTGAGGCAAGGTGGCACATGTTTGTAATCCCAGTATTTGGGAGGCTGAGACGGGAGGATTGCAGGTTTGCAGCCAGCCTCAGTAGTTTAGGGATGGGGATGTAGCTCAGAGATAGACTGCCCCTGGGCTCCATCCTCTGTCTGTCTGTCTGTCTGTCTGTCTGTCTGTCTCTCTCTCTCTCTCTCTCTCTCTCTCTCTCTCTCTCTCTCTCTCTCACACACACACACACACACACACACACACACACATTTGAAGAATTTCTCTCTCTCTCTCTCTTTTTTTTTTTTTTTTTTTTTTTTGCTGTACTGGGGATGGAACCCAGAGGCATTCTACCTCTGAGCTACATACTCACTTCTATTTTTTCTTCTTTATTTTGAAACAGGGTCTCACTGAGTTGCAAAGGGCCTCACTAAGTAGCTGAGGCTGTCTGCAAACCGCAATCCTCCTGTCTCAGCCTCCCAAATGCTGGGATTACAAGCTTGTGCCACCATACCCAGCTTTTTTGAGGGTTTTGAACAGAGAAAAAATACATTTTGAAAAATTTAAGGAGACACTATTGCAAATATAACAAGACTCAAGGGCACCTTCCCCAACTCTAACCAATCTGAATTCATTTATTCTAGATTTCAACTCCACCCTTGAACAACCTAGACATCCATTTGACCCCAGTGTTCAGTGGTGAAAGTACAGAAGTGATTATGTCCCACAGTCAATAACTTCCCTATCTCATTTGTCAAGTAGAATAAATAAGTTGATAAAGTGTTTTTTTTTATTGAGGAGTTAATAACTTACTCTAAAGTAGACTTTAATTACTGGACCTTGCTAACAACTGGCATATAAATTAATTACCTTAAATCACTGCCAAGTTCAATCGCTATAGTTTGAAGAACCTCATAGCACTTAAACCTAAAGGAAATGTTAATGAAATAAACTACAGAACACAATTCAATCTATTATTCATCAGTATAAATAGAAATTAAACATAGCAAGTAATAATATAAGCCTAGAATTGGAATCAACCAGGTTTATAAAAGCATCTCAATCAAAAACTGTCTGGGTTGGGTGAAGCTCATTGGCAAAGTGCTTGCCTAGCAGATCTGAGGACCCTAGCCATATCACCTGCATGAAATTGGGGAAAGAAAAACAGAACACCACAATCTTATCCTAAACTTTATCTCACTTGAAGAAGCAACCCTTCTTTTTATTTTTTTGTGGTACTGGAGACCGAACTCAGAGACATTCTACCTCTGGGATACACTCCCCCTGTCCCCTTTTATTTTTTATTTTTTAAACAGAGTCTAAGTTGTAGATGGACTCACTAAGTTACTGAAGCTGGCCTCAAACCTGTGATCCTCCCGTCTCAGCCTTTCAACTACTGGGATTATAAGCATGAGCCACCAGGTGTGGCTCAAGAAGCAATTCTTCCACTTTATTTGTGAGATTAGAGTCCTATGTCTTATTTCTTTTCATGTAGAAATGCAGTGAAAAAATCTAGAATATATTAAACAACAATAACCAAACCTCTTACAATGCAATCATGAAGAGACAAGTAGCACCCTCCTCCTTTTTTTTTTTTTTTGCGGGTCTGGGGATGGAACCCAGAGGAATTTGACCTCCGAGCTACACCCCCTGCCCAATTTTTTATTCTTTATTTTGAAACAGGGTCTGAGTTGCAAAGAGCCTCACTACGTAGCTGAGGCTGTCTGCGAACCTCAATCCACTGGTCTCAGCCTCCCAAATGTTGGGATTACAAGCATGCACCACCATACCAGGCTCAACTAGCCCACTTTTGGGCAAAGGATCTGAATAGATATTTACATGAAGATATACTGTGAAGTTTAAGAAAAACTGGTTTCTTTCTTTCTTTTTTTTTTTTGCTGGTATGGGGGATGGAACCCGGGGGTGGGGTTCTACCTCTGGACTACACCCCCAGACCTATTTTATATTTCATTTGGAAACAGGGTCTCACTAAGTTGCTTAGAGCCTCACTAAGTAGCTGAGGCTGGCTTTGAACCTGCGCAATCCTCCTGTCTCAGCCTCCCAAGTACTGGGATTACAAGCATGTGCAACCACGCCCAGCAGAAAAGCTTAGTTTCTAACAAGGTCCAAGTGGCTAACTGGGCGTAACTTCAGAATGAAGCCTGGTGGACATTTGCTGATTAGGGTATCACACTTATCCTGTGTTTCTGAGAGAACCACAAACTCAACTTTGAGGCACTTGCCCGGACATGTTCCTGTTTCAACTGCCAAAACAAACAGCCTCTGGAAAGTCCTCTTTTGCTCCTTGGACCTGACCAACAAACTGTGATCTGGAAACAGCTCTCAGGACCCAACATTCCTTCCCACCCAAATTCCTCATTTATATAAGCAGACAGGAGTGGCAACTCAGGAACTTTATATAAGCCAACCCTTTTCTTTTTTCTATAGAGCACACTTTTATTTTGTACAAAAGTCCAGATCTCCCCAATTCTGAAACTGATTATTTTTGAAATAAAGTCTTCCTTTTTATCTTGAAATTTTCCCTAGTGAATTTTTGTTGACAATTCAAACACCCAATGAGGCCTGGAAGTGCTCATTAGCTTCAGGAAAATGCAAATCAAAACCACACAGAGATACCACTTCATACCCACTAAGTTAGTCAGAATCAAAAAGACAGAAAAGTCGAATGTTTGGTATGAGTATGGAGACATTGACACCTTTATGTCACAGGTGGGAATGTAAACTGACACAATCATGCATAAAACAGCCTGGCTTCTGGAAAGGCTAAATATAAAGTTGCCATAGAATCTCCAAACTTTCTCTTAGGTATGTAACTCAAGAGGAACGAAAACAGAGAAGTCCACACAAAAACTTTTATATAAATGTTCATAACAGCATTATCCATAACTCTGGGGGAAAAAAAGGGAAATTCCCCAAATGTTCATCAACTGATGAAAGATAAATACAAATGTTATACAATAGAATATTATCCAGCAATAAAAAAGCAAATACTGACCCATGGTACAACATGCATGAGGCTTGAAAACATGCTAAGTGAAAGAAGCCCGCTATAAAGGACCACATATTGTATATTGTATGATGTGTGTGTGTGTGTGTGTGTGTGTGTGTGTGTGTGTGTGTGTGTATGAATGGTACTGGGGATTGAACCCAGGGGCACTCTACTTCAAAGCCATACCCTCAGCCCCCCTTTTTTTTGGTGGTACTGGGGTTCCTGGAAGCCCTTCTACCTCCGGGCACCACCTGGGAGCAGCTGAGGGCGTGAGTGCTGCGGAGAAGGTACTTGTGCAGCCTCGGATTTCCTCCCAGTCGCAAAATCTTATCATCCGGTTACTGAATGCTGACCTGGCCCAGAGGCCCATGGCTGCAGAAATCCTGCTGCACCAGGAGCTGAAACATTCACCTCCTCCTACCCAGCTGCTCCCCAAACGCCGGAACCTCGCAATTCTGAGCGTTATGAGGCACGTGGGGTATGACCCGCCCCAACCTGGCTGTCAGTGGTGAACAGGACGTTTGTCAACGCCAGGGCCACATAGCTGCTGACCCAACGCCAGGTGAGCGGCGGGGCAGGGCCCGAGCGGCAGGGAGTGGAGCCCACCCATTCCCAGCGGACCCTTCCGCCTGCCCCCTGCCCCCTGCCCCCTGCCTCGGAGGAGGAGGAAAGCCAGACAGCCTGGCCTTCGTGCTTGTGCCCTCTGGATCCACCAGCCGAGGAGGACACACAGCGCGGGCAGAAGGACGGCAGGAGCCCAGCCTGCCTGCCATCCCCTGAGCTGCGACGAGGACCCCTCTTCTCAGGGCAGCCCCCCAGCACGGCCCCGAGGCCCCAGGCCAGCCCCTGCAAGAGCAGCAGCACCGGGGAGGCAGAGGGAAGCTGGTCCTCCCAGGGACCCGCAGATAAAGCCTCCCCCTGGCCCCACGACCCCATCGGGAGCCCGCGTCCTGTGCCTGGGACCACAGGAAGGGCTGGCGGCGGCCACCAGATTTTCACCTGTGTCCTCTGCACATGCTGCTGGGTGCTGGCGCCGGGAGCCAGCAAAATCGCTCTAGAAAAAGGCGGCAGAGGCGCCTCACATTCAACAACAAAATCGCTCCCAAGAAACCAGGCAGAGGAGGTGGATGAGACCAACTCCCTGGATCCTGACTTGGGCCAGAGTGGACTCCACTGCAGGATGAGGAGGAGGTGCTCCAGCTGCCAACTGCCCACGCTTCTCCACACTGACTCCAGTCAGAGGCCCTGCAGGAGAGAAACTAGACTTTTCCCAGGAAACTCTCCTTTTCCCTGAGAAGATTTTTTTTTTTTACTTTTGTTTTATTGGTGCATTATAGTCATACATCTTAATGGAGAACAAGATGGCATACATGCACACATGCACATACATGCACACATCACTCAATTAGCCCTTACTCAATTCCCACCCCATTCCCTCCTCATCCCTCCTTCTCATGTTTGACTTAGTGATTGGCTTTGATATGTTTGTTAATGTACATCATGAACATTAGAGAATTTCCCTCTTCCCCCCTCCCATCCCCTCAGTTAGGTTGCCTTATTTACTTGTCTGTAGAATCTCCTTCTTTGTCTAGAGTTTCTTGACCCATTTTCTCCCTAGCTTTCGCATATTAGGGAGGACATCCAATTTCTTACATTTTGTGACTGACAGATCTCATTTAGCATGATGTTCTCCAATTCTGTCAATTTCCCCGCAAAATTCCATTGTATCAGTATCCCATAGTTTTGTAATCCATTCATCTGTTAATGGACATCTTGGCTGGTTCCATAGTTTGGCAATGGTGAATTGTGCAGCTATGAACATAGATACACATGCATTCGTTTGGGTAAATACCTAGAAGTGGTATTGCTGGATCAAATGGTAAATTCATTCCCATTCTTCTGAGGATCCTCCATACTGTTTTCTAAAGTGGTTACACCAACTGGCAATCCCACCAACAATGTTTTAGAGTTCCCACTTCACCACATTCTCGCCAGCATTTGTTGTTGTGTTTTGAATGATTGCTATTCTAGTTGGAGTTAGGTGAAATCCCAGGATAGTTTTGCTTTGCATCTCTCTGGTTGCCAATGATGTTGAGAATTTATTCATGCATTTATTGGTCACTTGAATTTCTTCTTTCGTGAAGTGTCTATTTAGTTCACTTGCCCATTTTTGATTAGATTATTTGGTTATTTTAATGATGAGTTGTTTGAGTTCTCTGTATATTCTAGATATTAGTCCTCTATTGGAGGAGTAGGTGGCAAAAATCTCCCATTCTGTTGGCTCTCGGTTGAGGTTCTTGACAGTTCCCTTTGCTTAACAGAAGCTTTTCAGTTTCATGCAATCCTACATACTGATTTGCCTTTTAGTTTCTTATGCCTTTGGGGTCTTGTTGAGAAAGTTTTTTTTATCTGTGCCTATGTGTTACAGTGTTGGACCTATGCCCTCTTCAAGGGGCCTCAAGGTCTCTAGTCTAATTTCCAAGTATTTGATCCATCTTGAATTGACTCTTGTTCAGGGTAAGAAAGTGTGATTTATTTCCATTTTTCTGCATATAGTTAACCAGTTTTGCCAATACCATTTGTTGAAAAGACTATCTTTCTTCCAGTGTGTGTTTTTGGCCTCTTTGTCAAATATCAATTGGATCAATTGGCTGTAAGTGTGTGGATTTGTTTCTGAGTTTTCTATTCTGCTCCATTGGTCTATGTATCTGTTTTTGTGCCAGTGCCATGCTGTTTTTTTTTTTTTTTTTTTTACTATGGCTTTTTTTTTTTTTTTTTTCTGGTAGTGGGAATGGAACCCTTCTATCTCTGGGCTATAATCTCAGACCTATTTTATATTTTATTTGGAAACAGGGTCTCTCAAGCCAGCGGGGCTGGCTTTGAATCTATATGAGCCTCCTGTCTCCGCCTCCCAACTGTGGGGATTACAAGCATGTGCCACCATACCTGGCTACTATAGCTTTTTAGTGTAGTTTAAAGTCAGGTATTGTGATTCCTCTTGCATGGTTTTTGATGCTGAGAATTACTTTGGCTATTCTGGTTTTTTTTTCTTTTGTTCCAAATGAATTTAAAGACTGATTTTTCTATGTCTATAGGGAATGACCTTGGTAATTTACTGGGTATTGTGTTGAATCTGAAGATCACTTTCGGAAGTATAGCCATTTTGATGATATTTAGTCTGCCTATCTATGAATATGGAAGATCTTTTCATCTTCTAAGATCTTCAATTTATTTTTCAATGTTTTATAATTTTCTTTGTAGAAGTCTCTTCCTTGGTTAAGTTCATTCCTAAGTATTTTATATTTTTGTGGGATATTCTGATGAAAGTATTTTCTTTCTAAGTGGATTTATGGTTGGATTACAGAAAAGCTTCAGATTTTTTTAAGATTGATTTTTTATTCAGACACTTTGCTGAATTTGTTGGTCTGTTCTATAAGCCTTTTGGTTCAGTTTGTTGGGTTTTCTAAGTATAGTATCATGTTATCTGCCAATAGTGAAAGTTTGAGTTCTTTTTATATTTGTACTCCTTTGATTTTTTTTCTTCCTTATTACTCTGTCTAGAGTCTCAAGTGCTATATTGAAAAGAAATGGTGATAATGCATCCTTGTCTTTTTCCTGTTTTTAGGGGGAATTCTTGCAATTTTCCCCCATTTAATATGATGTTGGCTGTGGGCCTATTGTAGATTATTTTTATAATATTAAGGTATGTTTCTTCTATTTCAATTCTCTGCAGTGCTTTTAGCATAAATTGATGTTGGATTTTGGCAAATGCCTTTTCAGTACCTATTGAAATGATCATATGATTTTTGTCTTTTGTTCTGTTTATGTGATGAATTGATGGATTGATTTTTGTATGGTGAACTAGGCTTGCATCCCTGGAATGAAACCTACCTGGTAGTTCAACCCATGGATAATCTTCTTGATGTGGTTTTGAATGTGTGTTGCTAGTATTTTGTTTAGCAGTTTTGCATCCAAGTTAATCAAAGCTATAGGCCTCTAGTTTTCTTTCCTTGAGCTGTCTTTATTTGGTTTTGGTACTAATGTGATGTTGGCTTCATAGAATGTGTTTGAGAGAGTCTTGTTTGTTTCTATTTCATGAAATAGATTGAGGAGTATTGGGATTAGCTCTTCTATAAAGGTTTTATAAAATTCACTTGGGAAACCATCTGGTCCTGGACTTTTCTTTGATAATAGGCTTTTTATTGCTGCTTCAATCTCTTTGATTGCTGTGGGTTGGTTTAATTTTTTTTATATCTTCTTGATTCAGTTTAGGAAGGTTGTATTTATCTAGAAAGTTGTCAGTTTCTTCCAGATTTTCCATGTTGTTGGAGTATAGATTTTCAAAGTAGTCTCTGATAATCCTCTGGATTTCTACACTGTCATATATATCTCCTTTTTCATCTCTTATCTTCATAATTTGGGTTGATTCTCTCTCTCTCTCTCTCTCTCTCTCTCTCTCTCTCTCTCTCTCTCTCTCTTTTAGTTAAGTTGGCTATTGGTGTATCTATCTTGTGAATTTTTTTCAAGAAACCAGTTTTTGGTATTCTTGATTTTCTGTTTTTTTTTTTTTATCTCTCTCCTTCATTGATTTCTGCTCTGATTTTAATAATTTCCTGTCTTCTACTGGCTTTGGGGTTAGATTGTTCCTGTTTTTGTTTCAAGGGCTTTGAAGTATGTCATTAACTTATTTGGTGAATTTTGTTTTTGTGTGGGCACTCAGTGCTATGAATTTTCCTCTTAAAACTGCCTTCAAAGCCAGGCATGGTGGCACACCCTTGTAATCCCAGCATTCGGAAGGCTGAGACCAGAGGATCGTGGTTCGCAGACAGCTTCAGCTACTTAGTGAGGCTTTCTGTAACTTAGTGAGACCCTGTTTCAAAATAAAGGATAAACTATAGGGCAGGGGGTGTAGCTTGGAAGTCGAATGCCCCTGAGTTCCATTCCCAGGCCAGCAAAAACAGAAAAAAAAAAATGCCTTCAAAGTGTCCTAGAGGTTCTGATATGTTGTATCTCTATTTTCATTTATTTCTAGAAACTTCTTGATTTCACCCCTTTCTGGTTCTATGACCCATTCTTCATTCAGCAGTGTGGTGTTTAGTCTCCAAATGTTTATGTGGTTTTTCTGGGTCTTCTTATAGTTGATTTATAGTCTAAAACAACACAGGGAAGTATGTCACATTTTTTTAATTTGCTAGTCCTCACTTTGTCCAGGATGTGATATTTTTTGGAGAAGGTTCCATGAGCAGCTGAGAAAAATGTGAACTCTGCTGTAGCTGGGTGATGGAATATTCTATATGTGTTTAAGAGGTCCATTTAGTTGATGGTGTTCTTTAGGTCTGAGGCATCTTTACTGACCTTTTGTCTAGAAGATTAGTCTAACACTGTGAGAGGGGTGTTGAAGTTTCCCAGTATTATTGAATTGGGACTTATGTGTGCCTTAATGTCACTGTTTTATGAAAGTAGCTGCACCTGTGTTTGGGGCATAATTGTTGATTATCATTATTGCCTCTTGCTGGATTGTTCCTTTCAATAGTAAAAAATGGTCTGCTTTGTCTCTTCTAATAAGCTTAGGCTTGAAGTCTAACTTGTCTGATATCATAGTTGCTACTCCTGCTTGTCTTCAAGTTTCATTGGCATGAATTACCTTGATCCAGCCCTTTACCTTTAGTTTGTTACTATCTTTATAAGGTGTGTCTCTTGCAAGCAGCAGATAGATGGATTCTGGTTTTTAATCCATCTTGCCACTTTGTCTTTTTATTGGGGAGTTGAGGACATTTATGTTCAGTGTGATTATTGAGAGATGATTTTTAATTCCTAGCATTTTGAGTTTTAACTTCTGTTTGAGGTAGTGTTTGTTCTTCTTTGCTTAGTTGTTTGCTTGATGGAAATTTTTTTCCTCTGGTTCTGGCATGTATTACTTATTTCTTCTTTGCAGTTAATCTCTTTGAGTTTTTTTTCTAGTGCTAGTTTGGAAGACATAAATTCTTTCAGCTTCTGTTTGTCATGCAAGATTTTTATTTCCCTGTCTAATTTGAGAGATAGTTGTGCTGAGTAGGAAATTTTTGGCTGCAAGTTGTTTTCTTTCAGAGTTTAGAATATGTTATTCCAGGCCCTTCTGGCTTTCATGACTTGGTCTGGGAAGTCAGGAGTGATTCTACTTGGTTTGCCTCTAAATTTTATTTGGTCTTTTGTTTTTGTTGCCTTCATGAATTTCTGCTTGGCTTCCACGTTGGTCAGTTTGACTATTTTGAGGCGTGGTGAACTTTTTCTTTGGTCTTGTCTAAAGGGGGTTCTGTAAGTTTCCTGTACCTGTGTATTGACCTCTTGTTCAATGTTTGTAAAATTTTCTGATATTACTTATTTGAAAAGATTGTTGATCCCTTTAGATTATCCTTCTATTTCTCCTCTTCTATGCATATTATTCTTAGGTTTGCTTTTAAAAAATGAGCCCATATCTCTTCAATGTCCAATTCATGTTGTTGAATTTTTTCTAAATTATGTATTATACATTCACTTTTTGAGTGATCCATCTTTTAAGAGCAAGATTATATTATCCATGTGGTCTAATCGATTATTTATAGTTTGAATTAATGCCTTCACTTCAATGATCACATTCTTTGTTCCTTTCAGACTCTTTATGAATTCTTTTTGGAAGTCCTATATCATTTCACAGTTACATTTCTGATTTTTTCTTCTGGCAATCTCTGCAATTCTGTGTTGTCAGGTTCTGTTAATGTGGGGTTGTGGGAGTCGATTGCTTCCTTGTTATTCCTCCTCCTCATGATTTCAGAAGTTTGTATCTGTTGCTTTTGATAGATTTCTTTCAGTCTTTAGATATCAGCTGGTATATCCAAGGACAAGTGTGTCGTATTCAACAGTAAAGGTTGAGTGAGGATGGAAGTGAAGTCATAAATGCAAGAATAGGATAAAGCCACAGATAGAATCAAATAGAATGAGAGTATGAGTTTGGTAAGGTAGTATATAATAGAGATTAGAAATAGTGAATATATAGTTGTATTCTGGTAATCAATGTAGAATATTTAGAATAGTGATATGAAGTAGATTTAATACAAGACAAAGAAGAAAAAAAGAGGGTAAAAAGAGGTGGAGAGAAGAGAGTAGGAATAAGCTTGAGAGAGAGGTTGGGAAGAGAGCAAACAAGCATGCACACACACACACACACACACACACACACACACACCAAGAAATAAAAAATAAAACAACAACAACAAAATAATACAACCTTACAAATACATAAATATTCAGCAGACTGGGCTTCAGCAGTCTCTCTCTGAGCAGATACCAAGTGCCACTGGCACCTTTCCTGCTGCAAGCCTGGTTCTCTGAATCCTTCTCAGTCTATGCAGATGGCCAGTATCAATGGGGTTGGATCTACTGTTAAGCATAGGTCACCCTCCACACTTTCCACGGATGTGGAGCCTGAGTCTCTCCCTGCCTGCATAGGTGGCAGATGCCTCTGGGGCCGAAGAGTCTCTGTTCTCCACAACTAGGGCTAAGCTGGGATGACTTCTCCCTGTTTACCAGGACTGAGTGGTCTATCTCAGAGATCCTACTAGTTGGACCTTGTGTTATACATAGGTCTCCCTCTGTGCTTTCCACGGATGCAGAACCTAAGTCTGAGCCTCTGCTATGTCCAACAGCAGACTCTACCCCTACCTTTGCTAAGTTGAACAGTGACAGCAGGTTCACTTATGGTGTTGTTGAGTGCTGTTCATGGTGAGCTCAGCTGCCACTGCTGCAAGTTGTAGACAGTGTTTGTGCAGGAGGAATTTATGGCTTACAATTCCAATGATCTGCAGTTTCAAGTCCTTGGTTGTTTTCCTGTGGTTCTCTGGAGTTGGATGCAGTGAGGCAAGATGGTGCCATTGTGTGCGAGGCAGGTGGGGTTCTTTTTGCTCTCTGATCCATCTTCTAGCTCTTACTTTTCTGCTGCATTTTACTTATCATGTTTTTTAAAGTTATGGTATTTTCTGGCTTTTGTAAGAATGTTGTTTTTAAGGCAGTGGAGATTGGTGTCAGCAGGACTGACATGTGCTGCTTCCTTCAGTCACCATCTTTTTTTTTGTGTTACTAAGAATGAAATCCAGGGGCATCTACCTCTGAGCTACACTCTCAGCCCTGTTTTTTTCTTTATTTTGAAACAGGGTCTCACTAAAGTGTGGAGGGCCTCACTATGTAGCTGAGGTTGGTGCCAAACCCAAGATCTTCCTGTCTCAGCTTCCCAAGTACTAGGATTACAAATGTGGCTACCATGCCTAGCCTTTGAGATGATTCTTAATTGTTTTCTTATTAAAAAAAAAAAAAAGAGAAAGGGCATAGTGGCACACACTTGTAATCCCAGTATTTGGCAGGCTGAGACAAAAGGATTGCAGTTTGAGGACAGCCTCAGCTACTTAGTAAGGCCCTTTGCAACTCAGTGAGACCTTGTTTCAAATTAAAGAATAAAAAATAGGGCTGGGGATGTTGCTCAGAGGTAGAATGCCCTGGGGGGTAGAATGCCCCTGGGTTCCATCCCCAGTACCAAAAAAAAAAAAAAAAAAAAAAAGCCGGTTGTGGTGGCGCACGCTTGTAATCCCCGCACTTGGGAGGTGGAGACAGGAGGATCGCACGGGTTCAAAGCCAGCCTATGCTACTACTTAGTGAGGCTCTCAGCAACTTAGTGAGACCCTGTTTCCAAATAAAATATAAAAAAGGTCTGGGAGTATAGCCCGGAGGTAGGAAAGCCTCTGGGTTCCACCCCCAATACCACAAAAAAATAAAAAAAAAAAAAGAAAAAGAAAAAAGAAAAAGAAGGAAATGGAGCCTTTTACTTCCCAATTTGATATGAGCTAAATTAGGCTTTGAGATTTGTTGGCAGGTTCTGCTGGAAGGGTTTTAGCATAGATTCTCTCAAGGGGTCCTCTCACAGTTTGAGATTCAGATATACTAGAGGGCTGTCAAGATGCAAATAGAAAAATAGAGTGACCTGTGGGTTCTGTAGGGTGAACCAGAGACTCATGCACCTCCTTCACTCCAGTTTAGTGATTCAACATTTTCAGTTTCACCTAATTATACTCATTTAATTAAGATCTAATAATAAGCCAGCCATAGTGGTACATGTGGTGAGCCGCCATTGAAAGATGGCGCCGGCTTCCTGCCTCTGAGCTTGATTAGGCACATGGCTGTGCAGGAAGCAACTCCATATTTGGAGGCTAGGGTTGCGTAACACATGACGTGGTGGTGACCTGACGAGCGTGAGCCAGTGAGTGAGTGAGATGTGGCAAGAAGTGATTGGGAGAGTTAATGTTTATAATGCCCTGCGCGAGGCAGATCTTCGCCATTCCGTTATTACGAGTATCCTGAATAAACGGCTTGCAAGAAGAGCTTCGTGTCATGTCTTAATCGCTGGTCGAGGGACGCGACAACTGGTGGCCCGTACGGGGAAAAAACAGCTCCCGTGCGTGAAGCTCAGAACTTGCTGTCGTCAGGGAAGGTGCACCGGTAAGTCCCCTGGTAGATTAGGGGGTCCGCGAAAAATGCGGGTAACCGCTCTCACCTGTGGATAAGGGGAGAGCAAATCCAGTAGAGCTGCGATCAAAGCAGACGGGAAAGTGACAGTAGAGCTGCGATCAAAGCAGACGGGAAAGTGACAGTAGAGCTGCGATCAAAGCAGACGCGGAAAAGTGAAAGTGGAGTTGCGGTCAAAACAGACGCGGGAACGCGAAGGTAAAGCCGCGATTAAGGCGGACCATTTTTGAATTTCATGAGCTTAGTTTTGGGATGGGGGCTTCGCAGTCTCATCCAATTTTTTTGGCTCTCCAGGAGCTACTTTATTCTAGAAGTTTAGAATTTAGAGAGTCTACTTTAGAGAAATTTTTAAATGATTGTGACAGAGCCGCTCCATGGTTTGCTGTCTCAGATAACCTGACAGTTCCTAGTTGGGAAAAGCTTGGTCGAGATCTTGAATATGCCAAGCAACAGAAAAGCCTTAATCCCTGTGTTCTACCTATTTGGAAATTGGTCAAAGGTTGTTTAGAAGATCAAAAATATCACGATGCTATTAAGGAAGGGCAAACTGCCCTTAAATTACTCAAAGAACAAAAATCTGAGGAATCTCGGTTCAGATGGAATGGAAATGGGAAATTCTATCGGCATTTCTGGTAAGAAAATTAATCTACCCTACCTCCCGTTAGAGCTTTTCCTTTTGTAATAGTTTGTGCTGGAATAATAGAAGTTTTTCTCGTGCTATGATTGCTCGAATTCCTCGCTGGGTTCCAGTCCCAGTGGATGCTCCCAATTCCATGGTTTTATTTAGGCCTAAACGAGATTTTGGCATCACAGCTGCCATTGTAGCCACGATTGCTGCCGCTGCTGCTGCGGGCACTGCAGCTGCAATTGCCTTAACTCAGACAGTACAAACAGCACAGACTTTAATTAATATGTCCTCCACTGTGGCGCAGGCCTTAGATACTCAAACAACGCTGAATAGTCAACTTAAAGGCGGCCTTATGGTAGTCAATCAGCGCACTGATTTAGTACAAGAACAAATTGAGGTATTATGGCAGCTTGCTCAGCTTGGATGTGAATGGAGATATCCTGGTCTCTGTGTTACCAGCGTTCAATATGAAAACTTTACAAAAGCCGCTAACCTATCTCGGGAGTTGTCAATTTATCTTTTAGGCAACTGGACGGGAGAATTTGAAACCCAACTAGAGAGATTACGCACTGCCGTGGTCACCGTCAACTCGACTCGTGTGGACATCAGTTTGGCTGAAGGACTGTCATCTTGGATAACTCATGCCATGAATCATCTAAAGGAATGGGCTGGATTGGGGACCTTGATGGGATTATTGGTTGTGGCTGTGTTGTTTTGTGTCTGGTGCATTGCTCGTCTTCGCCAAAGTTTTAATCATAATACAGCCATGTTTATACAGGCCTGTGTGGCTATCGAGGCAGGACAATCACCCCAAGCCTGGCTCGCAGCAGCTAAGGCATAGTGGCTTAGGTTGCAAGGCAAAGCACTGCAGCTGAGGGCACAAGTTTGGTCCTCAGGAAGAGTACGCTTGACTGCACACGGGTTAGGCACCCAAGTACCCGTCCCTAGAAAAAGGTGCCAGTGATTAATAGGGGTCAAACCTCTGCTCTTACCTGTTGCCTATAAAAACAAAAAGGGGGAATTGTGGTGAGCCGCCATTGAAAGATGGCGCCGGCTTCCTGCCTCTGAGCTTGATTAGGCACATGGCTGTGCAGGAAGCAACTCCATATTTGGAGGCTAGGGTTGCGTAACACATGACGTGGTGGTGACCTGACGAGCGTGAGCCAGTGAGTGAGTGAGATGTGGCAAGAAGTGATTGGGAGAGTTAATGTTTATAATGCCCTGCGCGAGGCAGATCTTCGCCATTCCGTTATTACGAGTATCCTGAATAAACGGCTTGCAAGAAGAGCTTCGTGTCGTGTCTTAATCGCTGGTCGAGGGACGCGACAGGTACAGGCCTTTAATCCCAGTAATAGGGAGGCTGGGGCAGGAGGATCACAGACTTGAGGCCAGTCTCAACAACTTAGTGACTTCCTTCCTTCCTTCCTGCCTGCCTACTTGCCTTCCTTCCTTCCTTTCTTCCTTCCTTCTTTCCTTTCTCCCTTCTTTTGATGCTGGGGGTTAAACTCAGGGGCATTCAACCTCAGAGCTACACCCCTAGCCCTTTTTATTTTTTGTTTTGAAACAGGGTCTCACTAGATTACTGATAGTCTCACTAAGTTGCTGAGGCTGGTCTCAAACCTATGATCCTCCTATCTCAGCCTCCCAAGTTTTGGGATTACAAGTGTGTGTCACCATGCCTAGTTGAGACCCTGTTTCAAAACAAAAACAAACAAACAAACAAACGTAAGCTGGGGGTATAGCTCAGTGGTAGAATTTCCCTGGATTCAATCCCCAGTAAAACACACACACACACACACACACACACACACACACACACACTAATAAAATGATATACACACACTAATAAAATGATATACTGCATGGATTTGCAGGACAGTACTCAAATATAGCACTTTTTAGGTTGAATGTATCAGTAATCAACTGGAATCTATGACAGTGTGATAAGTAATTGTCAAGATCAAAAGGGTACTGAACATAGAGACTAATGTTTATTTAGCCAATGGGGCTTGTGCTCAAAGCTCAACTATGTACCTCGAATCTCACAGGAAAATAAAAAGAATTATTTTAGAAAATTTAGTTTAAATATGAAAAATAATAAAGTGGAAATGTACTCTATCAGGTTATACCAAATGATACAAAAATTGGGAATTTGAGGAAAGGATTTAAAAGGTTACTGAATCTTTTCAGAAATTTTAGTAAATATTTTATCATCTTAAAATGCAATTCAGACCTATCATGTCAAATAAACTTCGATAATAACTTTTAAAGGCTATTCTTCACAACAGGTAAATAATAGATCACAGGAACCAGACCTCCAACTAATATTTAAGAAGCTGAGGGCAAGATTACAAATGGAGGTTCATATTCCATGTCATATTGTTAGTTAAAATATCTTCTCTTCTCCTACCTGGATAACTGTCTTCCTAAAGACCAGGTTTGAATTACAGTTCTTGGAGTTCTGCACCAGGACCTGGAGGCATGAGGAGGGGTGTGCTGGACTCCAACCTGACGTCTCCTCTTCTCCTCCCACCCTTGACTGAGAAGGGCCTCTTGTGCTTGCATGTGGACTCCCAAGGCCACACCTTTGCTCTGTGCACCTCGGTTCCCCTGCCCAGCCTGGTCTGCATGGGGAAGCTGGGTCTGCGGAAGAAGCCTAGGCAGGCCCTGGAAGTAGTTGCGGGCCTTTGAGAAGGAATTCTGGGTGTGGTCTAGAAGGATGTAAAGTGAGTTGCAAGCAGCATACTCCTTTGGCCCCATAGTCTCCTCACACTGTGGTGAGGGGCACAGCTAGACCCTCAAAAGGCCTAAAGGCAATGCCAGTAGGGGCCCCATACTCTGGAATGTGGTAACCAGCATAAGACACGTGATCCTGGCACATACCTCTGGCCTGCTGCAGCAGAGGAGGGAGGCTCGACCCAGCTTGTCCAGACAAGTAGAAGGGAGCTCACCTCACTTGTCCTGCTGGGGTCACAGAAGCTTATCAATTCTTGGCAAAGCCGATCAGCCTAACCCAGGAGAGTCTGTCCAGAATCTAGTGCCAGTTTTGTTAATGATTTAAAGGGACATTTACCTTTTCAGTTTACAGAGAAAGTACGTGGACGATTCTGATGTTATTTCTATCAGGGCCACTGAACTTTTCTGTTTGTCCTCTTCGGCATGACCCCTGCCCCCTCGCTCTCCACTGTTCTCACAGTGCCAGGGCCCCATCTGCCCTTGTCTCCCTCTAATCCATCACTCCATGTTGAGATTTCAGCAGTAAGCCTCATAGGTGTCCTCATCCCCTTGGTCCTTCGTTATTCCTGTCTCCCTAATCTCCATCACTGAATACAATCCACTACATACTTTCCGGAGAAAATTTAAAAATCCAATCCAAGCCAATATCAACTGACAGGCCCTCATAGAGCCCTCATTAATACCAGGTGATTCTCTGATTTTTCAAAATCGCCTTCCTACCACGTTCCTTACCTCTCTTTTTCTCAGTCTCCCCTATTTCCCTCAAGCCCCAATCCCACTTCTGCATATGACTTTCCTCTCTTGCTTAATGGGAGAAGTCAAGATCTTCCAAAACCACCCTCCTCTTCCTCTTCTTTCTCTACTGAGAGATAGTTAAAGATGACACCTCCTCTCTTCCTTCTGCTTTGTTTCTGGGGAGGAAGGGAACTTTCTCCTTCCCGGGTTCATTTACCTTTGGGTCCTGAATCCCATGGATTCCTATTTCCTGACCCACTGAGCCATTCATGGCCCCTTCTCTGTTCTGCATCTTCTGGTTTTTATTATTCTGGTTTTCTTTCTTATTCTTCATGACATCAAAACTTCTTTCTCTCCATTTGCCAAAACTTGGGATGAAACCTACATTCCTCTTTTCTTTCTCTTCTATCTTAATCCACTCAAAAATCCCATCCTGTTGATTTTCCCTCCTAGATGTCTATGAACTCCAGCTTCTCTTCATTTTCATTTTCTCAGTTCAGACCACCATGTCTGCCTGGCCTCCTTAACTGCCCCCTATACAGTACTGCCTGTTGCCAGCCTCCTCCTTGCTCCTCTCCAATTTGTCCTCACTGTTCTCTCAAGTGATGTTTACTTAGGGAGGGAAGCAGAAGCTGAGTTGGAGGTGGGGAAGCCGGGAAGGGAAGAATCAAGAGAGGATGCCCCAACCTCTAAAAACAGAGTGTCATTAAGAGGAGAATAGAAATGTGTGTGTGACGTTTAAACCCTCTTCTCTGTCTCTTTATGAAATCTTTGATCCAATCTACATTGCTTATTCTGTTTTGAGGAGTTGATTGGCTTTGGGGGGAACAAAGTACTGAGTCTTTCCATAATGTAATAAGAGTACACATTCAATTCCTTTCCCATTCATTCATTCATTCATTCATTTAGGCTAGAGCCTGAGGCTGTGCCACATGCCTATAATCCCAGTACTTGGGAGGCTGAGACAGGAGGATTTCAGCTTTGAGGTCAGCCTTAGCAATTTAGTGAGGCTTTCAGCAACTTAATGGGGATTGAACTCAGGGGCATTCTACTTCTGTGCTATACCCCCAGCCCTATTTTATTTTATTTTATTTTATTTTATTTTGGTGGTACTGGGGGTGGAACCCAGGGGATTTTCTACCTCTGGGCTACACTCCCAGAACTATTTTTTATACTTTGGAAACAGGGTCTCAGTAAGTTGCTGAGAGCCTCACTAAGTAGCTGAGGCTGGCTTCGAATCTGTGCGATCCTCCTGTCTCAGCCTCCCAAGAGCAGGGATTACAAGCGTGCGCCAGCACGCCCAGCTAGCCCTATTTTATTTTGAAACAGGGTTTCATTAAGTTTCAGAGGCCCTCACTAAATTGCTGAGGCTGGCTGCGAACCTATGGTCCTCCTATCTCAGTCTCTCAAGTACTGAGACTATAAGCATGTGCCACCACACCCATTTCATTCATTTATTTTTTAACAGCTATTTATTGAGCATCCATCAGTTTTCAGGCACATGATCAGTGGACACTGATCAAAATAGACACAGTCCTGTCTTAAAAGAATTAATAGTCTAGTGGGAGAACAAAGAAAGGAGAAATTTAAAATATGGCAAGTGTTAAGATGTGAGAAGGTTAGGGAAATGCATACTAGACACATTTTGTCAGGGGTAGGAGGGAGGGCATGAAGGGCTTCCTGGGGAGGTGGTATTTAACCTGAGATCAGAGGAATGTACAGGAATTGACCAGGTGTAGGAACAAGTTTGGTATAATTTCTAGGAATGTGAGAAAGTCCAGAGGCAAGAGGGGGCATGGGATCGAAAGAGGAGGAGAAACTGGGAAATGAGATGGGAGAGGTAATCTGCAGACAGATCTTAACTTATATATCAAGCTTGAAAGTTTAGACTTATCCTAAAGGCAATGATAAGATGCAGATGGCTTTAAGCAGGTGAATGGCCAGTTTAGATTTGCAATTTATAAAGAATGAGTGACGGGATGATATGTGAGTACTGATGGGGTACGCTGTCCACTTGCTTTTCTCCTCAGGCTCTGGGCCCCCCGGGCTGCCCCTTGGCCTCCCGCCCTGCAAGCACACACTCTACCAGACTCTTGTCAGTGGAGTGGAAAACACATTAATTGCCGTGGAGGGGGTCTACTGTTGGAGAGACCTAGACGCTACATTATAAAACTTAGATGCAAAGGGCTTTGCACCAGTGAGAGGAAACCAACCTGCACAAATGAGGAGCTGTGAATTGGATTTTCCCTCTGTGCCTCGAGGGGGAAGAAATGGCCTGCTGTTTAAGGGGGTGTGCTGGGCAAAAGAAAAGGATGTTCCTGGTTTGCTGGCTGGGGTTACAGGGACTGTGGCTGCCCCCCCGCGAGAGAAGCTAAGCTAACAGAACCCGGACCTGTTTGTGTACCCAACCAGCCCATCACTGCTGCTTGTCAAAACCAGCAGGATCCAGTATCCTAGAGGACACACTGGGCCCTGCTAGGTTGAGAGAATAGACAACAATGGCAGTGTCAACTCAGACTAGCACTAGGACCACCCCAGATGAGACGAGGTGGATTCCCCCCTCCGTCACAACGGGCAGCCAATCACACGTGGACCTCAGTCCTCTTCCCCACTTCCCTTGGGAGCAGTTCAGCAGCAAGAGGCAAGAACAGGAAAGAAAGGTCTGAAATTGAATTCTGAACTGAGATATTTATGTAATCTCAGTTGACAGACAGATCACTGAATTCACTTAAAAGAAACTAGATTAAGTTGTCTGCCAGGAAGAAGCCTGGAAGTTCAGATGGAAATCAAATTCACTCCAAGAAAAAAAAAATGTCCCTTTTTTGCATACCTGAGATATGTGAGATCACTTGTACAGGGATGCTGTACGGGGATGCTGTACGGGGATGCTGTACGGGGATGCTGTACGGGGAATGGTTTGAAAGAAAGGCTGGAAACAGGATAAGTGAGGACAATGGGGGTAGAGAGGAGGGAGATAAGCAAAAGAGTAAGAGCGGTATTTAAGGGAAAGGATCATGAGTTATTAGTGATGCAACTCGATGTGAGAGATGATGAACAGACAGCAGCCCAGGATGGTACGCATCCTGGCTCTGGCTGCAGCAATGGGCTCACACTACTCACCGTTCACAGGGAAACTCAGGAAGAGGAACGCTTTTGAAGAGGAAATAAGGTCAATTTAAGATACCTGTGGAACTAATTGGATCTGAAGCTCGATAGGGTCAGGGCGAGAGAAAGATTTTTGGGTGCATGTAGATGGTGTCATAAATACTCAGGCAAAAGAATGTATCGGGAAGGGAGCCTGAAGCCATGGCATATGCCTATGATCCCAGTACTTGGGAGGTGGAGACAGGAGGATTGCAGCTTTGAGGCCAGCCTTAGCAATTTAGTGAGGCCTTCAGCAACTTAATGAGACCCTGTTTCAAAGCTAAAAATAAAAAAGGGCTAAGGAGGATGCACTTCAGAGGTAAAATGCCTCTACCAGTAACAAAAGAGAGAGAAAAAGAGGGGGGGGAGAAGAAAAGAAGGGATGCTGGGCATTGGTGGCTCATACTTATAAACCTACCTATTTGGGAAGCAGAGGCAGGAGAACTGCAAAATTGAGGCCAGCCTGGACAACTTTGTGAGATCCTGTCTCAAAATAAAAAATAGCCAGGTGTGGTGATGCAAACCTATAATCTCAGGACTTGGGAGAGCTGAGACAGAAGGATTGCAAGATTGAGGCCAGCCTGTGCAAAGACCCTCAGAAACTTAGAGTGACTTTATTTTTTTTCTAAGGGCTGAGGTGTATCTTGGTGGTAGAGTGCCCCTAGATTTGGTTCCCAGTACCACACATGGACAAAGCTAAATACATGAGCAAAGAAGTAAATAAATAGCTTGAGAATGTAGCTCAGTACTTGCATAGCCTGTGAGAGGCCATGGGCTGTACCCCAGCACCAATTAAAAAAAAGATAAAAGGAGACAACTGAAAAGTGCCCCCTTGAGTTTAGCTCCACAAAGATCTTGGGTTACTTGGGAACAATTTTAGTGAGTGGGAAGCGAGGGGGTTCAAACTGAGTGGAGACAACTTTTTCAAGAAGGTTAGCCATAGTGCTCTACAGAAGGGGTGGTAGATGGTGGGTAATATGGCTGTAGGTACATGTGTGAGTGAAGGAAGGAACCATTAGAGAGGAAGAGTTTGGAGGTATAGATGAGAGAGAGAATAACTGAGAGAGATGGAGTCCAGAAAGCCAGGGGCCTGGCCAGGTGGCCATGTTGACAGCTGGAGTGCGTGGCACAGTGGCTCTGTATCCTGGGACTCGGAGGATGGAGGACCAAGACTTATGGAATGGCAGTGTGTGGCAGGGAGAGCAGACCCCAGCAGCCTTCACTTGGGAGTGTGAAGAGGAAGCGGTGTGCTTGTGGGAACTCTAGATTCTTAGGGCTGGAAAGCTAATGGATGTTCAGGTGAAGAGGTGAGGGCTATCAGGGAATTTGCCAATGAGATGTAATTCCCAAGGCCTTGGAGGAACCGTTTTGGGGAAAGGGAGTGTAAGAGATATAGGAAAAACTCAAGTTGCTTTTCCTTTCTCAGAAACTCAGCTAATACAACCCTGTTGGCCACCAAAATGTGTGGAGATTCTCCCCACAATCAGTTTTCCAGTGGACACCAATTGGGTGACCTATAATTTAACTCAGTGCTAACATTAGCTACCTGGAAAAAGCCTCTGATCTTCCAGGTTAGGGGCTCAGTTCCACAAGATAACCCCTACTTCAGATGCCAATTCTAAGTTCTCGATCATACTTCTGATTAACTGGCTCTAAACTGGGAGTTTCCATGACCCCCTCCTCAGGAACTGTTAGTTTGCTGGAGTGACTCGCAGAACTCAGAGAGACTCTTACCTAATGTTTACCCATTCATTACAAAGGAGACTACAAAAGGATATTATTACAAGGGATAGGACAGCGTGGCAGCTGGATGCATGGGACGGGATATGATGAAGAGAACCCCTCTCCAGGTACCTCTCTGTTCAGCAGCCTGAAGGCTCCCCAGACTCTGTCCTTTGGGTTTTTATGGCAGCTTTATTACCTACTTAGGACTGGTTACATCGTGGGCCATGGGTGCTCCACTCAGCCCTCAGCTTTTCTGCCTGGACTTCCCGGTGACCAGCTCCCACCCTAAAGCTAGTCAAGACCTCAGCCCCCAGCAAGCAGTCCTTAAATTAGCATACAAAAGGTTCTCTTTCCACTTAAGTCTTCCAAGGTTTTGGGAGTTGCAAGTCAGGAACCAGAGGTGGAAATCAGTATTTCTTATAGTATCACCACATTACAGACAGGAATGGGAAACTGAGTCAAATATGAGGATGAAAGTTCATAAGAAGGTAGCACATCAAGGACAGAGAGTGTCTGAGGAGTGGTGGTTTGGGCAGGCTGCGTGGATGTGGGAACATTAACAGAAGAGGGACAAGTTTCAGGCCTCTCAGGAGTCAGCTTGGGCCTGGGGGTGCCCTTCCAGTAACACTCCTAGTTCTCTGGAAGGTGTTGGCTGAGTATATAGGCTCCAAGGATAGGCTCAAACTGAGGACTGCTGGCCCACAGCTCTGGGAGGTGTGGCTCTTGAGATGGGTGCAAGCTGGTGGTTAAGTGATACTCAATATCCTCCTTCCCAAGTGCTGTACTTTCTCAATGCCTCTCTGCCTGTTCATTTGAGGACTGGATTATTTTGACTCTAAATTCTTAAGCCCAGGAAAATGCATTCAGTAGTTTAGGGGCCCCAGGCGTTGCTTTGGGAAAGGCAGATAGAGTGACCCACATCCAGTTTCAGCCCACACCAATTATTAAAAGTATTGAAAGAGCCAGGCGTGGTGGCACACGCTTGTAATCCCTGCACTTAGGAGGCTGAGACAGGAGGATCTCACAGGAGGCTGAGACAGGAGGATCGCGCAGAATCAAAGCCAGCCTCTGCTATTTAGTGAGGCTCTCAGCAACTTAGTGAGATCCTGTTTCCAAATAAAGTATAAAAACAAAAAACAAAACAAAACAACAACAAAACCCCCCAAAACAAACAAACAAAGTTTGTTTGGACGTGATGGTGCATGCTTGTAATCTCAGTACTTGGGACAGAAGGATCCAAGTTCATGGCCAGACTCAGTGAGGCCTCTGCAACTTAGTGAGACCCTGTTTTTCTTATTTATTATTATTATTATTATTATTATTATTATATTTTTGGTGGTACTGGGGTTCCTGGAAACCCTTCTACTTCTGGGCTACACTCCCAGACCTATTTTTATACTTTTTATTTAGAAACAGGGTCTCTTAAACCAGCGTGGCTGGCTACGAACCTGCGCGATCCTCCTGTCTCCACCTCCCAAGCGCGGGGATCACAAGCGTGCGCCACCATGCCCGGTTTATTTTATTTTATTTTATTTTTTTGCGGGTTTGGGTTGGAACCCAGGGGCATTTGACCTCCGAGCTACACCCCCTGCCCTATTTTTTTATTCTTTATTTTGAAACAGGGTCTCACTGAGTTGCAGAGGGTCTTACTAAGTAGCTGAGGCTGTCTGCGAACCACAATCCTCCGGTCTCAGCCTCCCAAATGCTGGGATTACAAGCGTGTGCCACCACACCCAGCCCTGTTTTAAAATAAAGAATTATTTAAAAAATGGGGCTGGGAGCTGGGCATGGTGGTGCACGCTTGTGATCCCCGTGCTTGGGAGTCTGAGACAGGAGGATCCCGCGGGTTTGAAGCCAGTCTCAGCTGGCTTAAGAGACCCTGTTTCCAAATAAAATATAATATAGGTCTGGGAGTGTAGCCCATAGAAGGCCCCTGGGTTCCATCCCCAGTACCACTAAAAAAAAAAAAAAAAAAAAATGGGCTGGGGTATAGCTGAGAGGGAGAATGCCCCTCGGTTTGATCCCCAGTACCACAAAATTTAAAAGAAAACAAGGGAGAGCAATAGAGAATTTAAATACATCATAAATTGATTAAAAAAATAAGCCAAGATCTACCTGGTTTCTTACTTTGGCTTCAGTTTGGTTTATTTATTAACTCTATATACTTCACTTTCTAGGGTGAGTTTTTGTTTTGTTTTACTGTTTAAAAGGCACAGGTCACCTTTATCTTCAGTTCATTCCACATGGACGATTTAGTGTTCTTTGGAACACTCTTGAGGTCTTGAAATGCCATACGGCAAAGGGGCAGCTTCTGGATGTTTTTCCCTGTCAGCAGATTTTGTTGAGAACATCTTGCTGATAGACCCCCATTTTATTGTTTAATGAAGAGATTCAATGAACCACTGAAGGGTAAGGTTTTAAAAAATTCCCTAGCAGGGCTTTGAAGTAAAGCATAAAGATCTTTTATCTAAGTCTGTTCTATTTCTTTTCTCTTGCATTATTAATTCAGCCATAAATTGCACTGTCTTAATGAAGTGTTATCTTTATGCCAACTTCCTAAGCCTCAGAGCAGCCTCCAGTGACCCAGGGATCGCTTTACAGCAAGTTCAAAGCGATCAGAGGGTCAGTGAATAGCATTGTTACAGATCTTAAATTCAGGACTTAAATTCAATACTTTCAGCAAACCAGGTGGCTCGGAGTTTGACTGTATCGGATGCTGAGTGTAAAGACACAAGTGATCATGGTTATATGGCATTCTGCATGACTTAGGAATATTGCTGATGTAATTTTTAATATAAAGAAAATATAACTACCATGTGAGAATGCTGATAAGGGGTCAGCTCCCTCATCCATTGATGCCAGTTGCCATTAATTCTTTTCATTCCAATATAGCTGACTAAACCTATTCGGGGAAAAAATAAGTGCCTGTTCTGTATCTAAAATAAAAATAAAAAATAGGGAAGGATGAATTGCAGGGCAGTTGGTGGCAGTTTGCTGTTGTGGACGCCAGCCTGCCCCAGCTCTTCTGGCATTTTTTCATCTGTGCTGCCATCTAGAGAGGAGAACTAAAACCACACTAAAGTAAGTCTCTAGATGGAATGAAGGGAAAATAGATACTATACATTTATTTGCAGAGCACTTTAAGAAACATCAGTGAGATTTGACACTAAAGCTGTGATGTTATGCTTTCTCCTCTCTCTCCATCCTGCCTAGTTACAAAAACAGGGTTTGGATCTGAAGGTTTTTACGACAACATTCCTAGCATTACTGGGAAGCAATTTCCTGGATTTAAATCAACTTCTCATGTATGCAAAATTCAGTTGTGTAAACTTTCTGGGAGCTCTAGATCGTCAGGCCATGGCCTCATTTCTCTGAAATTTAAAACATTGCCAGAAAAATGCTCACGTCCTTGGTCTTGCAGGGTTTAGAGACTGAATGGAGGGTGTGTGTATGAATGTGTGTGTGTGTGTGTGTGTGTGTGTGTGTGTGTGTGTGTGTGTTAACAAGAGAAAAAACGTCCTTTCAACACAGAGAAGAAGTTTCCTGAAGTCGAAGCATCCGAAGACCTACTAGTCCTGCAAGATGAAATGCTGCAGAACTAGGTGGAATGTTGGTCAAATAAATTTGGGGAGTGCTAGGGAATGCAGTGGTATCGCTTTAAATTTATACGCGTGCACTGTGAACCTGTGAGACAGGACAATGCTAGGCAAACGTTCTCAAACTTTCTTGATCTTGAAATCCTGGGCTTTTCACCGACCAGAGTTGAGTAGAATATGTCTTAGGAAATATTATAACAGGCAAAGAAAGTCAGCTGCCACATGCACCACACACACCAAGATGCTAGTCCTTCTCACCTCATTTTCTCTGTGTCTAAATATTTTTAAAGCTTTGTTTTTAATTGAGTAGATTGAGAAACTTAACCAAAGTCCTAAACCGTGGGGATATGTCTCTATGAGAACCTTAGAGGGTGTGCTTGAGCAAGCCTGATGGCGGAGGTTAACGGCGTGATATGGCCTCTTGGTTAATCAAGGGATGTGGCCCACACAAGAGGCACTAGGCTGCTGCTGGCTTAGAAAGTGCACTGTACTCTAGTCAGCTTTTTTTTTTTTTTTAAGCAGAAGGACCAAACTCTAAAGTAATGAGACAAATTAGAAGACAGCAATTATATAACTCAGCGGTTACTCCTTTTCATCATTATCAGGCATCAGGTACTATATGTACAGGATTGTATATACTATGTTTTGACGTGAATGGCAGCACAAAAGGTTAATTTACATCAGCAGCAGAATCACAAACAATTGAGTAATATGATTACCATTAAGACAGCAACAATATCACACATTTTTTTTCCAGCTCCATTACCATCTTTTTTTTTTTTTTTTTTCAGTTCTAGGGATGGAACCCAGGGACATTCTTCCTCTGAGCTATACCCCCAGCCCTATTATTTATTCTTTATTTTTCAACAGGGTCTCACTGAGTTGCAGAGGGCCTCACTAAGCAGCTGAGGATGTCCTTGAACTGCAATCCTCCGGTCTCAGCCTCCCAAATGCTGGGATTATAAGCGTGCACCACCACGCCTGGCTTCATTGCCATCTTATGAGACCACTGGTCATATAACTGGTTACCGTTAACCTAAACATTAGCACATGGCACACAACTATACTCTTTTTTCCTAGCAGGACTATAATAGAGGTGGGATTTGTTTGATATTTGCCACTTTCAGGTTGAAAAAAAAGTTTACCAAAGCATAGGTCAGATTTTCTCTGAGCTTACATGTAGCAACATGTAAGCAAGATGGTCTTTTTACTTCATACACATTTAGTGCTAACTCTGAGTAAGGTACCAATGGGAAGAGAGAACAGAGCTGAGTGAAACACGACCCTTGACTTCAACCATTCATAAGCAAAGTGATAATTTTATGCACAAATTACTGAAAGGTCCCTTATATGGATAATGGTTATACCAGATTTATTCATTGTCACAAAAATAATAGGACTTTGTTTTTGTGGAGTAAGACCACATTGGTCCATGGAAAAAGAAAATAGCATTACAGACAGGCTGTTGTAAGAGCATTTATTGTTAGACTATTTCACCCTATTTATTATTACTTAATTAATTTATTTATTTGTGGTACTAGGGATAGAACCCAGGGGCATCTTATGTTCAAGCTACACTGCCATCTCTAATTTTTTTTTATTCTTTATTCTTTATTTTTGAAACAGGGTCTCACTGAGTTGCGAAGGGCCTTGCTAAGTAGCTAAGGCTGTCTGAGAACCGCGATCCTCCACGTGCACCACCACGCCAGGCTATTTCACCCTATTTAAAATTTGAAAACCTAGAATGTCAATGGCCATGAATATCTGCATTAATTCTGGAAAATGGCATTCTTGATAAAACTAAACGAAGAATATTAATATCTCTCTTTTGATAACTCTGCATCTTAGAAAAATGTGTAATTCATGCTTTTGACTCAAGAAGTAATATCTCTGAGTATTAATAAATATTAGATAAAAAATCATCCCTTACATAGAAAAGGTATTTTTGTTCATTTTATAGAAGCAACTGGGGCTCAGAGAAGTTAATTCATTTGTTTAATAATTTGTAAAGGGCAGGACTGGTATTCAAATTCAGTTCTGTCTGGCCCTCAATTCTTATTATTTGTTCCTCTTATGATGGGACAGAGTAATTCTAGAATATGTTTGGATATTTATTCCCTAGGTGTTTTTCTTATTTTTTATGGAACCGTAGTTTATTTTTTATTTTTATTTATTTATTTATTTTTGGTGGTACTGGGGTTCCTGGAAGCCCTTCTACCTCCGGGCTACACTCCCAGACTTATTTTATTTTTTATTTGGAAACAGGGTCTCTTAAGCCAGCGCGGCTGGCTTTGAACCTGTGTGATCCTCGTGTCTCCGCCTCCCAAGCGCAGGGATTACAAGGGTGCGCCACCACGCCCAGCTGGAATGGAACTGTAGTTTAAATCCAGGGGCATTTTACCTCTGAGATACACCTCAGCCCTAGTGTGTGTGTGTGTGTGTGTGTGTGTGTGTGTGTGTGTTACTGGGGTGGAACCCAGGGGCTTTTTTACATTTGGGCTATACTCCCAGACCTATTTTATACTTTTATTTGGAAACAGGTCTCACTAAGTTGCTGAGAGCCTCACTAAGTACCTGAGGCTGGCCTTAAACCTGTGAGATCCTCCTGCCTCAGCCTCCCAAGTGCTAGGATTACAAGTGTGCGCTACCACACCTGGCTCAGTCCTATTTTTTATTCTTAATTTTGAAAAAAGAGTCTAAGTTGTGGAGAGCCTCACAAAGTAGCTGAGGCTGGCTTTGAACCTGCGATCCTCCTGTCTCAGCCTCCCAAGTACTAGGATTATAAGCATGCACCACCACACTCAGCTTCCCTGAGCTTTATAACCTAAAAATATGACTTGCTACTAGATGTGGTGGTGCATACCTGTAATCTCAGTACTTGGAGGTTGAGAAAGAAGGATCATAGGTTCAAGACCAGCTTCAGCACTTAATGAAACTCTCAGAAATCTAGGAAGACCCTGTTTCAAAACAAAAAATAAAAAGGGCAGGGGTTGTAGCTCAGAGGTAGAGCATCCCTGGATTCAGTCCCCAGCACCACACACACACACACACACACACACACACACACACACACACACACACACACAAAATGACTTGCCAAAGTGAAATGGGGAAAAAGAGTTTTACTGGGATTTAAAAAACTAGAGATAAACAGGGCGTCATGGTGCACTCTTGTAATCCCAGCATTCGGGAGGTTGAGACCAGAGGATCACTGTTCACAGACAGCCTCAGCTACTTAGTGAGGCCCTCCGCAACTTAATGAGACCCTGTTTCAAAATAAAGAATAAAAAAAAAAATAGGGCAGGGTGTGTAGTTCAGAGGTCAAATGGTCCTGGGTTCCATCCCCAGCCCCACAAAAAAACAAAAACAAAAACTGGACATGCAAATACAGGAGACAGTATGAGAGCAGAAGCCATGGGAGCATATCTGTTCTCTTTGCCATACTAAATGCAGCACTTGACACATGCCTGCATATAGGTTTACAATCAAAATTTTCTCAATGAGAACACATAAATAAATTTGGGAATACATAGTGGGTATACACGAACACTTTCAACGCTTCATTGTTAGCTTTTTTTCAAGATAATTCCAAGTTATGATTCCATAAAAGGAAAATAAAATACAGGTCAATGAAGGTCATTTGAAAGGAAGACTTCTCTCTCTAGAAAATATTCTGGACCTAGTCAAGGGCAGTTTCCCAATTTACAATTGTATTTTCTCTTTCTTTTCTCCTTCCTTCCTTCCTTCCTTCCTTCCTTCCTTCCTTCCTTCCTTCCTTCCATACTAGGGATCAAACCTAGGGGTATTATGCTTCCAAGATACATTTATTTTGTATGTTTTGTTTTGAAACAGAGTCTGGCTAAATTTCCAGGGTGGTCTTTTATCTTCAGTCCTCCTGTTTCAGCCTCCTAAGTACTGGGATTACAGGCATATACCACCATGCCTGGCTGCAATTGTATTTTCTAGGTAAATCTCATCAATTAATCAATCATACTGGGATAATTTGGAACCTTCCTCTGCCTAGTTGTTTCGTCATTCCCTAACATACCAGTTCCCTGAAGATGACTAAAACATAGTAGTCTTGAAATAAAAGTAGAGTTAAAGACAAAGACTAAACTTTAAATATTTCTAGTACCTTGCTTCATAATATTTCTACAAAATATGTTGACAAAGAAGGCAGAAGAAGTAAATAAATAGGGAGGGGTGAAAAATGAGAGTTAGGAATCTTGAATGTGCGAATACGAGCCAATAATTTCTCCTTTTTGTTCTTCAGTTTTCTTATCTGGAAGCCAGAGATGTTGAATTAATCACTAAGCACCACCATGTTATACTTGCCTGTGGATGAGACCAGAGGTCATTCTTGGGGATAAACAAATCCGTGCTTCTTTGTATCCACTAGGGGGTACTGTAGTACTAGTGCAGTGGCCTCTGTTTTCCAATTTCTCCAATCCTATTAATTAAATTTTTCTTGAATGTATTTCCCTGAAAAACATTCTTTATCTTCAACTTTCAAATTTGATTTTATATTATTAAGTCTAAGATTTAATTCCATAATGGATCTTGGAAAAAAAACTAGAGAATTCAGCTTAATAAATTATATAGTGTAATAGGCAATTAGAAGCATAGAGTTCCTTGTGTAGTAAATAGTACTTCATGATTTCCCTTAGGCCAAAACAAGAACCTTAAAATTATTTTAAAGGAAAATAAAGTGGAAGAAATTCCAAGTACCATAACAATAAAAATATAAACTTGTGTGCCAAATCTATATGAAGACAACCAAAAATTACTCAAAACTAAAAAAGAAGGTGTAAATATAGATACCATGTTCTTGAATAATAATACACAGTACTGTGAAAGTGTGAAATTATCCCCCCAATAAATTTATAAATACAATATGATTATAATAAAAATCCCAATGGGATGTTTTTGGAAACTTGTCAAGAACAGTTCTAAAATTTATGGTAAAATTCAAACCAGATTTTATTTAATTATTTTCATAAACCACCCGATTTTAAAAGAAGTTATAAAACTGTGGAAATTAGAATAGTATCATAGTGACAAAAAATAAGCAGCTTAATAAAACAAAATAGTGAGTTTAGAAACAAAACCAAGTATGGTGGCTTGTGTGTGTGTGTGTGTGTGTGTGTGTGTGTGTGTGTGTGTGTTTGTTACCCAGTACTCTTCTCAGTATGAGAACTGAAAAAGGTAATATCTTTCCTCTTCTGGACAACTAGTATGTGAGCACATAACTGAAGTTTGTTGAATCTAGGAGTGATCCAAAAGGTACAGGGCCCATCAAGTTATTACAGAGACAGTGATAATGTTAATAATCCAGGAGGAGAGAATGTCTGGAGGCGGCAGTGTCATTAAGAAGCACGCTACTTAGAATCTTCCTGTAATGGTTCACTGCTGAGTTCTGGCATCATTCTAACTAGATTGTTCCTATGGTGGTCCTTGACTGGGCTTTCTGCTGCCAGCCTCCTTTGGCTCCTGACTCCCTTCTGAGCCAGTTTTCTGAACTTCCTCATAGATTTTGTGAGCTACTTGGTATATACCTTCAATAAATTCCTTTCTGTTTAAACTACCTAGAATTGGTTATTAATGCCTGCAAATAGGAATCCTGACTTGTAGAGAAACTGATAATAGGAAGTCAGTCACAAACAACAGACTCTTAGGAAAATAAAGAGAATTAATGTGCTTAAAGATAACAAAAACAAGCTAGGTAGTGGCACATGCCTGTAATCCCAGTACTTGGGAGGCGGAAACAGGAAAATCACAGGTTCGAAGTCAGCCTCAGCAATTTAGCGATGTTCTCAGCAACTTAGCAAGACTCTGTTTTCAAATAAAAAATAGAATAGGGCTGGAGGTGTAGGTGGGAGGTAGAATGCTTCTGGGTTCACTCCCCAGCACCACAACAAAACAAAAAGATAATAAAAATAACATTCAGAGACAGGACTCTGGAAGCCCATACTGGTAGAAGTGAAATAGGTGACAAAATTAATGCCTTTGGAACTTAGGCTGAGATGGGAATTGAGGATAAGACCAGGAGTGACCTAACAGCAAATAGCAGAAAACAGTATGAAGCAGGATATGATGGCCCATGCCTGAAATCTCAGTATTTGAGATGGCTTTGATTCAGATTTGATTCAGATTTGGTGGCTGAGACAGGAGGATCGAAGGTTTGAGGACAGCCTCAGCAACTTAGAGAAACCTTTCTCCCTCCCTCCCTCCTTCCCTTCCTCCCTACTTTTTCAGGCTCAGGAACTTATTGAGACCTTCCTTCTCTTCCTTTTTTTTTTTTTTTCTATCTTGTGGAGCACAAATGAACTCAGAACATTCTTCCTTCGAGCTACACCCCAACCCTATTTTATCTGTTGTTTGGAAACAGGATCTCACTAAGTTGCTGGTGTCTTGACAGATAGAAGAGAATTTGGAAAACTCAGAGGACCCCCTACTCTTAATTCTGAGCCTTCTTGGCAGCTAAACTAGCTTTGACCCTGCAACCCTCCTGTCTTAGCCTCCCAAGTAATGATTACAGGGGAGCACCATGCCTGGTGAGACCCTGTTTCAAAATAAAAAATAAAATTAATAAACAAAATTAATAAACAAAATAAAAAATAAAATTAATAAAACAAAATTAAATAGGGCTGGGGGTGTAGCTCAGAAATAGAATGCCTCTGGTTTAAATCATCAGTACTAAAAAATAAATAAATATGAACAGCATAGAAGGAATGAAGAATTTAAGAACTGTGTGCTGAGGTTAGCAACCTTAGTTGAGAGATTAACAAATGAAAACCTCTAGATTCTCATT
This sequence comes from Muscardinus avellanarius, assembly GCF_963383645.1. Lineage (NCBI taxonomy): Eukaryota > Metazoa > Chordata > Mammalia > Rodentia > Gliridae > Muscardinus > Muscardinus avellanarius. The sequence goes on along the minus strand of NC_137787.1, from coordinate 59,006,375 downwards.
TTAAAATATGAATCAAAACCCCAAATATAAATTTGTTATAAGAAGCTAGTATGGCTTCCAGGACTGAGGTAGCTAGAAACCAATATTTGTTCTTATTGACTGCTGACTCGTAAATCAATTAAATTTACCCCCTTACCTGGGATTTTACATGGACGTGTGTGTGTGTGTGTGTGTGTGTGTGTGTGTGTGTGTGTGTGTGTTATAGGGGATTGAACCCAGGGAATTCTACCTCCAAGCTATACCCCCAGCCCTATTTTATTCTTTATTTTGAGACAGAGTCTCACTAAGTTGTGGAGGGCCTCACTGTGTAGCTGAGTCTGGCTGAGAATCTGCAATCCTCTGTCTTTGCCTCCCGAGTACTGGGGTTATAAGTGTGCACCACCACACCTGGCTACATGGACATATTTAAGGTGCCTACATAGAAGGAAGTCTGATCTCTTAAATTCCCATGATGGTGGACTCTCTCTCTCTCTTTTTTTTTTTTTTTTGCGGGTCTCGGGATGGAACCCAGGGGCATTCGACCTCCTAGCTACATTCCCTGCCCTATTTTTTATTCTTTATTTTGAAACAAGGTCTCACTAAGTTGCGGATGGCCTCACAAGTAGCTGAGGCTGTCTGCGAACCGCGATCCTCCGGTCTCACCCTCCCGAACACCCTCCCGAACGCTGGGATTACAAGCGTGTGCCACCACGCCCGGCTTCATGGTGGATTCTTAAGCATGTTTCCATGTATGCAGTGAGTTAGCTAGATGTCTTTTGGGATAATTGTTACACGTTTAGCATGGATAGCACACAAGTCGGTATCTTCACAAATGGTGTCTTGACAGAAGAGAATTTGGAAAACTCAGAGGACCCCCTACTCTTAATTCTGAGCCTTCTTGGCAGCTAAAGCTTTTGCTCATGGGGTTATTTCTCCTTTGTTTAAAGATATTGAAACTCCCTAGTTGGAAGGAGTTACCTTATAAGAGGATGCTGGTTCTTTTATATCCTCTCACCTTGAACTATCTCCAGATCCATAATCAAAGTCAGAGACCCAATTTAAACTAGGTAAAAACTAGAAACTGTTGACCTATGGATTCCAGGAAGTGTTAAAAAACAAAACAAAACAAAACAAAAAAACGAAGCCAAGAGATGGGCAGGGCTGTAGTGTGACCTTGGGGACAACTGGGGGAACACCACTGCCATCCAGACTCTCCCTGTCACGGGTGCGGCTCCTCTCTGCATGCCAGCCTGCTCTTCCTTTGCTCAGATTACAGACAGAATTTCCCCAGGAAGCAAAACTACAGACCCCGGCAGCTCTTTCAGCCAATGTCCTTTAACAACCGTGTGACTTCTACTTTTTCTTGATTCATTTTGAAAATTCTGAATGAAGACCTCTGATTTTACTGGCTTAGGTCAGATGCCTACCTCTGGACCTATCAAGTGTGACCATGTGGCATCATGTAAGCACAGAAAAGTCTGGCTATTGCCATATGGATGGTGGCAAGGATGGGGATACCAGTTGTTAGGAAAGAGCTTTGAGGGAAGGCAGCATCATGGACATCTACTGTCATAAGTAACTTTAAAAAATTTTAGTGGAATTAAAACAGCTAAAATTTATATAACTAACTTTATTTAACTTCAGTTATAATTATTAACTGATTAGTAATTAGCTTGCTTCACCATCATAGATCTTAGGTCTGCTGAGTCTGCAGGTTTGCACTCATAACTTGCTCGTTCTGGTTTTTGGTTTTTTGCTTGCTTTTTTTGTTTTAGGTTTCTAATCATATTGGCTTCAAAGACAGATAGTTTTGCTTTTTAATAGTCACAGCTCATATTTGTTCTGTTACTTATTTTATTGGTCAGAATTTCTGGAATCATAAAATAATCACGTTTGTCACCGTAGCATTTATAGATATGTGTATAAAGTTCAGTGGGATAAGGAAGCAGGGAAAAGGTATCTCAGTGGAGCGACTGTTATAAGTTCCTTTTGGGTTTAAAAGGGAACTTAAAGATACCAGGGCTTTAACACACAAGTGTGTAGAGTATGGCCTTCCTCGTTTATAAACTGTCAAACAATTCCATATGGGTTTGTGGGCTGTTGCTGCCCTGAGATATTACCCTTTTCCACCACTCCACTATCCAACAACTAAAATATTAGATCATGGTATGGCAGGGGGCTGTCTGTTCTGGGTGATTCTAGCTGGTCATTTAATATTTTAATTATCAGTGGTATTAAAGCACGGTCATTGGACTGTATATCCCTAGTGAGATGCACCCTCATATCAGAACAAAATACAAGCCAAGTATAGCGTGGCACACGCTATTACAGAATCCTAGTACTTGGAAGGCTGACACATGAGGATCACAGGTTCGAGAACAGCCTCAGCAAGCAGTGAGACTCTCATCAGCCCAGCGAGACCCTGTTTCAAAATAAAAATAAAATAGGGCTCAATCCTCAGTACCATAGAACTCCACACACAATACAAAACACTTTAAAAAAAAATCTCAAACTATCTTTATGGACCAGATTATTAGTTAAAATATACTGAAATGAAAATAATGAGATGTGTATTAAGATGGAAATAGACTAGATCATGTACTGCTAACTTAATAAGAAGAAAGAAAACCAGATACCTCTATTGTTCCCAGTGGAAGTACTTATCACTATTTATTTATTTTTTGTTTGTTTGGGTTTTGTTTTGTTTTTGCGGGTCTGGGGATGGAACACAGGAGCATTCGACCTTCAAGCTACACCCCCTGCCCTACTTTTTATTCTTTATTTTTGAAACAGGACCTCACTAACTAGCTCAGGCTGCCCGCGAACCGCGATCCTCTGGCCTCAGCCTCCCGAATGCTGGGATTACAAGCGTGCGCCACCAACGCCTGGCTACTTATCACTATTTATAAGGTTTTCTTGCCAAAAAATTGAAAAATCAAACCTGAATCAGGTCAGCTCTCTAGTCCTAAGTAGCAGATGCAGGCGGTAAAGGAAAGAAACATATTAACCTCTGTGATAGGAAAGCCTCAGCAAAATCCAGAAATGAGAAGTTCTTTGACATGAATTACCGAGGTTATTTTTTTTTTTTTACTAAATATAAGTAAAGAAATATGTTATCCAAATTCCACTGAACTTGGAAGAGGCAAGGAATACATAGATTAGAAGAGGCTGAAGCTGGACGTGGTGGTGCATGCTAGTACTTCAGAGACTGAGACAGGAGGATCACAGGTTCCAGGTCAGCCTCAGCAATTGAGCAAGGCTCTCTGAAATAATGAGACCCTGTTTCCAAATAAAAAATAAAATAGGGCTGGGGGTATAGCTTACCTCAGAGGTAGAATGCTCCTTGGTTCAATCTCTAGTATTATAGAAAATAAATAAATAAATAAATAAATAAATAAATAAATAAACAAGACTGAAAATAGCAGCTAAATACAATGTGAGGACCTTGTTTGGGTCCTGATTTTTTTTTTTTTTTTTTTTTTTGGCACTGGGGATTGAACCCAGGGTCATTCTACCTCTGAGGTATACCCCCCAGCCCTATTTTATTTTTATTTGAAAACAGGGTCACACTAGGTTGATGAGAGTCTCCTCACTACTTGCTGAGACTGTCTTCAAACCTGTGATCCTCCTGTCCCAACCTCCCACGTACTGGAATTACAAGCATGTGCCATCGTTCCTGGCTATGGGTCCTGATTTAAATGAATAAGAGGGGGGAGAGAGAGAGAGATTGATTCTGTCTCTGACTCCATAAGCTCTAGCCAGGAGAGAAGGGAACAAAGACGTCTCAATACCATGGTCCTGTAGATCAGACCGCCCCTCCGTCAGCCAGTACTGAAGAACCCAGGAAGTGACCGGCTCTAAACGCCATGAGAGTACATTAAAAAAATTTTTTTGTGCCACTGGGGATTGAACCCAGAGATATACTACCTCTGAACTAAAACCCCAACCTGATTTTATTTCTTATTTGGAAACAGGTTCTCACTAATTTGTGAAGGGCTTCCTTAAGTAGTTGAGATCCTCGCGTCTCAGCCTCCAAAGTGGTGGGATTACAAACATGTACTACCGTACCTGGCTTGAGACTACACTTTTTACTGGATGAGTAAAGAAACCTCATGGGTACAGGCCTGGTACTGGCATTTTGAAAAATTAAATGTTATCCAAATTCCACTGAACTTCTCAGTCACAAACTTTTCTTCCAGGGTTTGGCGAAAGGAATTGCTCAGGACTTTAAGATAGGTCTGTGCGCCCAAACTAGGAAACACAGAGGATACCAGTGGGACTCCAGATAATGAAGGGGAAATATCAGTAAAGTTTGAATGGAAAGATAGGAGAGGAGGAAGGCTTATCTTGATTAATGAGGGTCTACATCTGAATATGTATAAAATTATGAATATGACATGGTTAACCTGGACAACCATTGGTGGGAGGGGGGAAGGGAAAACGGGGGCAGGGGGGGGAGAGGGCACCAAATATAGTTTAAATGTAAACTATGTTCAATAAAAAAATTGTTAAAAAATACAAAAAAATAAAAAATAAAATAGGTCTGTGCTTCCAGAACACAGTTATTGATGCTTTGTAGGAGCCAGTGAGGCCCATCTGGTTGGCGTTTTTGAAGACGCCAACCAGTGTGCTATCCATGCCAAATATGTAGCAATGATCCCAGAGGGTATCTAGATAACTACTTCATACATGAAGAACATGCTTAAGAATTTGCCATGATGGGAAATAATATATTACACACACACACACACACACACACACACGCATGCACGCACGTGTGTGTATATACATATATATGTACATATGTATATTTGTACAATCTTTTCTTCCTCATATTGATGGTTCTCATTGTTAGATCCCCAACCCCCGCCGAAGGTAGGGTCAAATAGTACTTAAGTATGATTGTGAATGGGAAAATAGGTGATAGAAATCAGGTACTGGCAGTTTTCTGTTTGTGTATTTTCATTTGTGTGTGATTTCTTAATATAATTCCAGAGTAATAAAGCATTAATGCAAGTTAAAATGTTTCAGTGAGTAAGTTTTAGCAACTCAACTTTATAACAATTTTAAATAAACTGGTTAAGCTTTTTTGGACAATGCCAGCATGTAAGTTTTTTTTTTTGCTTTTTTTTTTTTTTTTTTTTTTTTTTTTTTTGGTGGTACTGGGGTTCCTGGAAGCCCTTCTACCTCCGGGATACACTCCCACGGGCTACACTCCCAGACCTATTTTTTAACATTTTTATATGGAAACAGAGTCTCTTAAGCCAGCGAGGTTGGCTTCGAACCAGCGCGATCCTCCTGTCTCCGCCTCCCAAGCGCGGGGATTACAAGCGTGCGCCACCATGCCCAGCGAGCATGTAAGTTTTTTTTTTTTTTTTTAAAAAAAACAAGTAAATTTGTTGATGGAAACTAAATGGGGATCATGGTATTTTTGTCAGAAAGTAGATGAAATTCATTTATTGCACTTTCTGAGTCGTCCTCATACAATGACATTTTTTTTTTTTTTTGGTTGTACTGGGGTTCCTGGAAACCCTTCTACCTTTGGGCTATACTCCCAGACCTAATTTTTATATTTTTATTTGGAAACAGGGTCTCCTAAGCCAGCATGGCTGGCTTCGAACCTGCATGATCCTCCTGATAACGACACTTTTTAAAACATTATCTTCTGTGATATTCCTGTAAGTTTGCTCTAAGAATAGATTAAAATATTAAAGAAAGAGGAAGAGGAAGCATGAGAACAAGAGAGAAAGAAAATCAGGGAGGAAAAATCACTGGATATTAATGACATTAAGAAATTACTGTTACCCAGGTGTGGTGGCACAGGCCTATATATGATTCCAGATACTTGGAAGGCTGAGGCAGGAGGCTGGTGAGTTTGAGTCCAGCCTTGATAACATATTAAGACCCTGTCTCAAAGTAAAATTAAAGAAAGGACTGGTGATATAGCTTTGTGGTAGACTGCTCGCCTAGCATGTATGAAGTCCTGGGTTCAATCCCCAGTACTGTTCTCCCTATGCCAAAGAAAGAAATTACTGTTAAATTTTTAGGTGTGCTAATGATATTGTGGTTAGGTTTTTTTTTTAAAGTGTTTCCTTTTCATTACAAATACTGAAATATTTACATATTAAAAATATATCTAGTCCGCTTCACAAAAATCTCATGGGGAGCCAGGTGCAATCTCAGCTATTCCAAGGGAGGACGATTCCAAGTTCAAGTCAGCCTGGGCAACTTACCAAGACTCTGTCTCAAAGTAAAAACTAGAAAGGGCTGGGGATATAGCTCAGTGTAGAGCGCCTTCATTCAACCCCAGCATGTGGCGGGGAGAACCCATTGGAGGCTGAGGGGGAACGTGGGTGGGTGGGTGTGGATGAAACAAGAAGGCTGTGAGGTGAGGGTTGTGTGGCTAAGGGATGCCTCCTGCACTGGTCTGGTCACTGTGTTTACAGTTTTCCATAATCAAAAGTCAACAAATAGCCAGGCATGGTGGCACATGTTTGTAATCCCTGCATTTGGGAAGCAGAGACTAGAGAACTGCGGTTTGCAGACAGCCTCAGCTACTTAGTAAGGCCCTTCGCAACTCAATGAGACTCTGTTTCAAAAAATAAAAAATAAAAAATAAATAAAAAGACTAAAAAAAATAGGACTGGGGGTGTAGCTTGGAGGTACAATGCCCCTGGGTCCCATCCCCAGTACTGCAAAAAAGTCAACAAATAAGTTACACTTATTTAATATCTTTGCTTGAGGTTACATAATTTAATAGTTTTCCATTTGGAAAAAATTGAGTTATAAAGAATTGAATTCATGGGAAAAAATGAGGACTCTGGAATTTTACTGTTAGCTAAGTGACCTGGGCAGATTACTTAACTTCTCTGAGCCTCGTTTTAATCATTTGTATAATGAGACTAATAGCACTTGACATGAAGGGTTTTATGAGAATTGAAGGAGTAGTTCCTGTAAAGCATCTAGCAGTGAGCAGAGAGTGAATGCTCATAAGTGGCAACTCACTGGTTATAAAGCATCTCAGCACCTGCAACCCGCAGTGGCTCGGTCAGACATAAGGCACAAGCTTCTTGCCAACCTATTTCTTTTAAATTGAAAGCTTCTAATTAATACCACTTAAACTGAAGAGAAAAGAAACACCTGAATGGAAATTATTTAGCAATTAGGAAGAAGTGGTTTATTCTGAAAAAGATGTGTTTCCCTAGATATATCATATTGTGTACGTGTGTGTGTGTGTGTGTGTGTGTGTGTGTGTGTGTGTGTATGTGTCCATGGAGATTGAACGTAGGGTCTCATGCACGAAGCGCTTTACCTTTGAGTTATATCCCCAGCCATTTCTATTTTATTTCAAGACAGGATCTTGCTAAGTTGCCAGGATGGCCTTGAACTTCTCATCCTCTTGCCTCAGCTTTCTCATTTTTGTTTGTTTTTTTGTGTTACTGGGGATTAAAACCCAGGGGCATTCTATCTCCAGGTTATAACTCTAGCCCTCTTATTTTTTTTTGTTTTGTTTTGTTTTGAAATAAGGTATTGTAGGTTTTTGAGAGTCCAGCTAAGTCGCTGAGGGGCAAGTCTTAAATCTGTAATTTTCCTGTCTCAGCCTTTCAAGTACTGGCATTACAGGCATGTGTCACCATGCCCAGTGTGAGTGTGTGTGTGTGTGTGTGTGTGTGTGTGTGTGTGTGAATGTGTGTGTGTGTGTGTTACTGGGGATTGAACCCAGGGCACTCTACCACTGAGCTATACTCTCAACCCCCCCCCTTTTATGTGGTATTGGGGATGAAACCCTGGTGACACTCCCAGACCTATTTTATATTTTTTTAAATTCGGAAACAGGGTCTCTTAAGCCAGCAAGGCTGGCTTTGAACCTGCACGATCCTCCTATCTCCACCTCCCAAATGCAGGGATTACAAGCATGTGCCACTACGCCTGGCTCAACCCCCTTTTTATTTGTCTTTCTATTTTAAAACAAGGCCTTGCTAAGTTGCCAAGGCTTGCATGGAATGTGATATCCTCCTGTGTTAGCCTGCTGAGTAGCTGGGATTACATGTGTGTACCACCACGCCCAACTTCTAATCTTTTGCTATTACAAATAATGTTATGATGAATGTCCTTGAACATAAATGACTTCATAAATACGTGAGAATATTTATGGGGTAAATACTTACAAGTGGAACTGCTGGGTCAAAGAGTACACATGGTTTTAATTATGATAGATACTGCCAGTACTTCCAAGTACAGAGGGAGTGGAAATAAGAGAAATCATGTGACCAAATTGATAAAGCGATAAAATTAAAGAACTTTTCTCCAGGCACTCTGCCACTCTGCCAATGAAGAAATCAGTGTCACCGTGGTAGATGATGAGAAACAAGATGATTCAGATAGTGTATCAGACACTATACCTGCCCTTGGAGATACAGAGGTTAGGAGGCTTAGCAGATGGACACCAAAATAACGAATAAAAAGCCAGGATGCAACTGCTAAATTGACACAAACAAAATGTGAAAGACCAGGGAAAGCTGTGAGAAGACTAGGTGGCTTTGGAGAAAAAGTGGCATAGGGTTGGGGCCTTAAGGGACTCTGTGTGTGTGTGTGTGTGTGTGTGTGTGTGTGTGTGTGTGTGTGTGTGTTTCACTGGGGATTGAACCCAGGAACATTCTACTGAAATGCACCCCCAGCCCCATTTTATTTTTTGTTTCTAAACCACATGCTGACCTCAAACTTGTGATCCTCTTGTCCCAGGCTCCCAATAACTGGGCTCACAGAGGTGCACTACCATGCTGAGCTTAAGGGATCTACTTCAGAGACTGAGAATCAGAACTTCTCAGTTCAAGACTGTGGTGGTCCCAGTATTCAAAGAGAGTGGGCTAGCACAGGGTGTGTTCGAGAAGTAAACAGATGTCATAAATTTGTTCATGCCGGGGATAAAAATCTCCCCACGCTGAGGACAGATGCCTAGGAAATTAAGACTGACTTCCCCTAGCTAAGCACAGCCTACCTAAATCTACATGTGTATACATGCACACGCACACGCGCGCGCGCGCGCACACACACACACACACACACACACACACACACACACCACCTGGTTTTTGTTTTTATAAATGTATTTGCTTCTGTGGGGCCTGCGGAGAAGTAACCTAATTGTTTCTCCCCAGATTGATCAAACTGCATAAGACGTATTTTTCCTTTTTCCATTTCTTGCTTATTTTTATATGAGTGGGTGACCCCGTCCGACAAGCCAGGATTTAAGCCGGTTTCCTGGCGTGGCTGCTGGTAACAAGAACACCGGTATGACTTTAAGTGCCACCTGCAATTCCACTGGAGAGGCCCTTCTTGCCTTTTGGGAATGTAAGAAACACAGGACTAAAATAATCAAACCAAACCAAAGTTAAAGAATAATAATAATGCAGCCAGGTGTGGTGGCATGCACACCTATAATCCCAGTACTTGGGAGGCTGAAACAGGAGGATTGCAAGTTCGAGGCCAGAATTAGCAATTTAGCAAGACCCTGATTCAAAACAAAAAATAAAAAGGGTGGGAGTACAGCTTGGAGGTAAAATGCCCTTGGGTTCAATCCCCAGCACCCTCCTCGACAAAAGAATAACAATATGGGTGATACAATGCAGAACAGCATAGGTTTTTTTTCCACTTTAAAACCTGTGTGTCTCCGGGCATGGTGGCGCATGCTTGTAATCCCCGCGCTTGGGAGGCGGAGACAGGAGGATCGCGCAGGTTCGAAGCTAGATGCGCTGGCTTAAGAGACCCTGTTTCCAAATAAAAAAGTATAAAAATAGGTCTGGGAGTGCAGCCCGGAGGTAGAAGGGTTTCCAGGAACCCCAGTACCACACACACACACACACACACACAAATTAAAAAATTAAAAAATAAATAAATAAATACAACCTGTGTGTCAAGGAAGAGGCTTGAACTCGACAACATGAATGTGGCCACCCATTCAACATATATTTAACGAGGCCTACCTTGTGCTGGGTATTGAGGTAGATGCTGCAGATACACAAAAAATAAGACAACCATAGTCCCTGAGGTCCCAAGTTTAGATTCAGACCAGAGAAACTGTCTTTAAACAACTAACCACATAATTATAACTGCAGTAAGTGATATGAGGAGAAGGTGCTAAGGGAACATCGCATGGACTGGGTTATCAGGGAAGTTTGCCTACAGAGGGACATTTTAGTAGTGCACTGAAGGGTATGTACAGGAGCAGGGCCAGGGTGGGTGGCCAAGGAAGAGTGGGAACGTGAGGTCAGTGGACGCTTCTTTGTGTGTGGCCTTGTAGAGCCTGTTCACAGTTTGGGGCAACACATTTTTGAAAAGTTGCTCTGAGGCCAAAATGGTGAAAGAATCCAAGAGAGACAGAATAGCCATGGACAGAACAGAAGTTTATTGAGACCTATCAAGAGTACAGGCCAAAGCCTGGCTGTGGTGTCTCCTGCCTGTAATCCCAGGGCTTGGGAGGCTCTCTCACACAGGAGGAGCAAAGATTTGAGGCCAGCCTCAGCAATTTGATGAGACCCGGTTTCAAAGTAAAAAAAATGGCTGGGGCTGGAGGCTGTAGGTAGAATGCCCCTGGGCTCAATCTCCAGTACCAAAGAGGAGGGGGGGAGATGCAGGCACAGAAGTGAGACGGAGACAGTGGAGATAGAAAGAGAGGTTGAGAGGAGGCGATATTTGAAGAGAAAGTATGGCTAGACGAGGTCAGATGAGCTGTATTGTGCAAGTGCTCGCAACTGTTCCACCGCAGTGAGCAGTGAGAGAACTGGATGATCTCTGAGCAGGGACCGGATTTCACATGAACAGTTCCTCACCAGTTTCAGTTATTCTCCTCCCTTTTTTTTTTCACACAGCAGAATCCCCATGCTTCAAATCAAGCCCCAAGTCAGATGAGACCTTCGAGAATCAGTCATTCTTACTCCATCCACATCCACTAAAACTGTAAGATTTGGCTTATGGAGTCACACCCTAAGCATTTCTCACTTCTTTCCCAGAACCTTGTGCTCAGCTTTACACAGAGAAAGGATTCCAGGAAGGCATAAAAGAAAAGTGTAATCAGCTAGAAAGAAAAGGAAGAAGCGTATATTTAGGTGAATAAAACAGAGTTAGAGAAATATATTGACCCAATTCCCCAAGACTTCCTGTTTTGGGCGGAGATGAAATAGCTCTTTAAAACCTTAACTGCAACTGTGTTTTGAGGTTTTTAATCTACTGGAGCAACACCAAGTACTAAGGCTTGGACACTGTAGTCATTTAGTAAATATTTATTGAATGGAAGCATAAATTCAACAGAGTCTCTCTAGGCCCTAAAGTTTATACAATCTTAATACAAATTATTTAGAGTCCTCAGCTTCTATCATTTTATTACAAAAAGGAGAAGGAAATGGGGAATAGATAGGAGTTGGGCTGCCATGTGGAAATAGGAAGTTTGTAGCATATGACGTAAGCTCTGGGCCAGGAGTTCTAGTGGAAACTAGTGGACCCAGTGAAGTCTGTGTCCTTGTTTTTTAGTTTTAAAGCAAGAAGATTATATAAGATGAAAGCTAAGTGTAACTTTTGGTCTGATATAGCATGAAAAACAAGGCCCAAAAGCTTATATAGATTTGAGTGGGAAAAGAAAAGAAAGCAAGCCAATAACTGAAGGCAACAGAGAGCCTTCTCTGCTATAAAGAACCTGAAACAGAGACATGATTCAAATGAAGTTTCCTTTCTCTGGCCTCCTGACTAGTAAATGATTGCTACCACCTGTTTTATTCATTGCAAGCATCTGTTACTATCTAAACCAAGCATTCTTTCTTTAATATAGTCCTCAGTTTCCCAAAAACTTTCCTAAAGACTCAGGCAAGTACTCTGACCAAAGACTTAAGTTCATCTGAGTTTCTTCAACCCGGCCCTCCTAGGACCCTTCCCCAGACAGCCAAGCCTCAAACTTCTTTTCCAGGGCCCCCAGTCTTCTAAGATAAAGGGAAACATATTTGTAAATGCAGAAAATAGGTATGATTTTATAACTTAGTGAATTCTGTTCTTTTCATGTGGCAGTGGATGTACATCTAGGGAGGCTGGCCAAGGATCTGTATGGATTTCTGCTCCTGCAAAGAGTGGCCTCTACAGCTAGTGGAGTTCCTTGGGCTGTGGGATTGAAGAAACAGCAAATGAAGGCTCTGGCAATCAGAGCTACTTCAAAAGGTAGAGATATAGTAGTTGGCCCTCCTTCCTGTTTTGACCAGTGCAGAAATTAAAGCCCAATGGTAACCTCTCATCATAACCTTCTCACCTTACTGGAACCCCTGATGTTGGAAGGCTTTTCTCTTATCTTTTTAAAGAGAAACATATCAGAAGAGCTATCAAGCATAATCCCAAAGAGAGATTTTTGACAAAGAGCCTATAGGCGAAAACATAAAGAAAAACAGATCTTCAACAAAGACCCTTTAGACATTATATAATTTTCTTTCCTTATATCAGATATTCAAGTTACTTCTTGGAAGGGTCCCAAGGGCCTTAATAAAAAAAATAATGGATGAAGCCAGGCGTGGTGGCACACACTTGTAATCCCAACATTCGGGAGGCTGACCATTTTTTCCATAAGATGACTATCAAGCCAGACATGGTAGCACATGCTTTTAATTCCAGTACTTGAGAGGCTGAGACCGGAGGATCGCAGGTTCATGGACAGCCTCAGCTACTTAGTGAGGTCCTCCACAACTTAGTGAGACTCTGCTTTAAAATAAAGAATAAAAAATAGGGCAGGGGGTGTAGCTTGGAGGTTGAATGCCCCTGGGTTCCATCCCCAGACCTGCAAAACAAAAAAACAAAATACAATGGATGGAAGTAATGGTATCCTAATTATATTAGTCATAGGAGACTTTTATCAGAAAAAAAAAAAAAACATGGTGTCAGGGAGTCTTTAGTCATAGGGGAGGTACCCTACAACAGACGTTGACATAGAAACACAAAAAACTCTCAGTAGGCACTTTTTTTTTTTTTTTTTTTTGGTGGTACTGGGGTTCCTGGAAGCCCTTCTACCTCCAGGTTACACTCCCAGACCTAATTTTTTTACATTTTTATTTGCAAACAGGGGCTCCTTAAGCCAGCGCGTGTGGCTGGCTTCAAACCTGAGCGGTCCTCCTGTCTCCGCCTCCCAAGCGCGGGGATTACAAGCGTGCGCCACCACGCCCCGCATTAGGCACATTTAGAGAAGCATAAAAGACATTATGTTGGGAGCTGAGCATGAAGCTCCGTTGTGGACTTCTTGCCTATTGACTAGCAAGGCCCTGGGTGTGACCTCTAGCACTGGAAAAGAGTTTTAAAAAAACATTAAGTTGAATTTATTTGGATCAATTTGAGGGATAGGTTAAAACATATTTGAATCTAGTTAAATGACAGCAATATATTGATTTGTTCTCTTCCTCCAATAGAGTTTCCATGGCAGTTTTAGAGATTTTCTGGAATGCTTAATAGTAACAGCTTTTGTCTTGGAAACTAATAATACAAATACAATAGACCTGGGATTCTAAAGACAGCCACTCAACTTGGGTGAGTTTCCCTTGTAATAATCAGAATAGCGTATTTGACATTCGATCAACTTCCATAAAGAATTATCTAGATCTGTGTTGTCTAATGTGGTATCCATTATTCAATCCACATGTGATTATTTAAATTTAAATGAACTAAAACTTATTAGTTTTAAATCCAGTTTCTGAATTTCAAGTGCCCTTCCTTCCTTCCATCTTTCCTTCCTTCCTACCTTCCTTCCAAAGCCTCTTGCATGCTAGGCTGCTCTGGAGCACTGAATTATACCCCAGCCTCAAGGGCCGTATTTCAGGTGCTCAATAGCCACATGGGGCTGGTGGTTACCTATTGGCAGTTATAGAACATTTCTATCATCACAGAAGTTCTGTTGTACAGGAGTAGTCTAAAGGAATTGTTGATGTGTAACTACGTCAATTACTAATTGAATTTGTAATTCATTTACATTGAGACAACCTCCTTAAATTTCCTTTTTTTAAATTTTTAGTAATGGGTATTGAACTCAGAGGCTTTCTAACTCTGAGCCAGACTCCCAACTCTATTTTATTTTCATTTTGAAACAGGATCTCAATAGTTGTTGAGGGTCTCACTAAATTGCTGAAGCTGGCTTTGAACCTGTGATCCTCCGGTCTCTGCCTCCCAGGTACTGAAACTACAGTCCTGTGCCACATGCATGGTTTCTAAAATTATTTTAGCTTCACTAAAACCCAGGAACAAAATAAAACAAAAATCTTCCAACCCTTAAAACAATTCTGGTCCATAAAAACTATGTTCCAGTATAGCTCCACATAGGGAGAGGAAGAGGTCCTTACTTGTGAAATTTAGGGAAAGAGCCATAAAAACCATAATCCTCATTGTTTCAAATTTTGAAAAGAATAATAGACAAAGGCTCCCCACATCTGGTATGGAATTTAGAAAATTTAAGAGGGATTCCCAGGTCTATTGTAATTATATTAGTTTTGCCCCATAAATAGAACTTCTTTACCTACTCATTGATACATGAAGTTCCTTCTACAAGAAGAAAGGACTTTGATTAGGTAATTAGATATAAAATGTTAATGAGGATGTCCTTGCGAGAAGCACAACTATAAATTACTCATATTTAGCATTTTTCAAAAGGACTTCATACAATATGAAAGAGAAATTTCAAAGTTGCTGAATTTCTGGATTAAGGTGAAATTGGGTAGGAAAAGAAGGGTCAAAGGTTTGGAGTAAGAATAGGTTTCATCCTGCCTAATTTTACAAAGTTTGGTATTAGGTATTTAGGAAATATCAGATGACAATTGAATTGACAGAATATCCAACCCTGGTTTCCTTTTGTTTTGAAAACGTGGTTCTCCTCAACTGTGAACAAATTTACTCTCAGCTTGAGAATATTGGTTTAGGCAACTATATATATTTTGTACTGGTGATTGAACCCAGGGGTATTCTAAGCTACACCCCCTTTCTCCCTCCCTCCCTCCCTCCCTCCCTCCCTCCCTCCCTCTCCCTCCCTCCTTTCCTTCCTTCTTCTAATCATATCTCTCTCTCTCCCTCTCTCTCTCCCTCCCTCCCTCCCTCCCCCCCCCTCTCCCTATTAAAAAAGGGTCTCACTAAGTTGCAATGCTGGCCTCAAACCTGTGATCCTCCTGTTTTATCATCCCAAGTATTGGGGTTATAGGCATGTGCCTGCACCCAGCTTCGGCTACAATCACAAAGACCGCATGATTTTTAGTGACACTAAAGTATAGAATTTCAGAGTCAGAGGAACTTTTGGTAGCATCTTGTCCACTTCACTAAACCATAAACTTGAGAATTATTTGTTTCTGAACTTTAGGGGGTATAGTTCAAAGACAACACAAAATTTTATCTATATTATCACTTCTATGTTGCAAAACCCACTAGATTAGACTAGAAAGTTCTTGCCTGTCATCTTTGGTCTCCAGGACAAGGCAAAATGCCATACAATTATTTGGGAGCTACAGTTTTCTATTTTGAAAATGAAGAAAATGAAGGCCAGAGGGGGATGAGTCTCTGGTCGTGGGGTGAGGGACAGGCCCCTGTGTGTTTTCTCTACTGCACTCTGTGGATTTCTCACAACGGCTTGCTTTCTTCAAGTACTTTCTGGTGGAGGCGGATACAGCTGCCCACAGTCAACTTGGATGTGATTATCCTTTCTTGTTTTTTTATTTTTGTGTGCTTTTATTCATATCCTGTCCAGCAGTGGTGAAAGTATCAAATGACAATATTTCTCTTATTCTAAGCAAAGATAGTCTAGTATTAAAGGGAAAAAGCAGGAAAAACTATAACAAAATATTATCAGCATATCTCTCTAGGTGCTAGAATTATCGAATTTTTTGTTTATCTTTATGTTGTAATTTTCTAAAGTGAATATAAATTTTTAAAAAATTTATTGTTTTTCTCATGAATTATTTTATAAACAGAAAAGAACATTATATATAATATATATTTTTTACTTAAAAATATTCCCAGCTGAGCATGGTGGCACATGCCTATAATCCCAATACTTATAAGGTTAAGACAGGAAAATTTCAGGTTCAAGGCCGGCCTCCCTCAGCAATTTAGTGAGACTCAGCAATCTGAAGAGATCCTGTTTCCAAACAAATAATAAAAAGGGTTGGTGGTGTAGCTCAGAGGTAGGCTACCCCTGGGTTCAATCCCTAGTAACTCCCTCCCCCCTGCCAGATCTCATCAAAATTTGGTATTTTATTATCCAGGAGCCATGTATAAAGATCAGAGCACATCTAAAACAGTGCAATAGTAGCTCATTCGGGTCAGTTAATGATACCAATAGTCTCTTGTAGAAAAATTCCTACTGGAAACCCATCCTGGTAACTCTAATAAAGGGGGCATCAGGAGGACAAAGACAGCCAAAATGGAAGCCTTTCCTTTCCCATCCTCCCTACTTTTCTCTTTCCTTTGCTCCTTGCTCTCCATTTGTTATCTCCCTTCCTTCTTTTTCTTCTGTCTCTTCCTTCTCTCCTTCTTATTTTTTTTGGGGGGGTGTACCAGGAATTGAACCCAGAGGCATTCTACCTCTAAGCTACATCCCCAGCTCTTTTTATACTGAGGATTGAACCCAGGGGCATTCTACCTCTAAGGTATACCTCCAGCCCTTCTCATTTTTTATTTTGAAACAGGGTCTAGCTCAATTCCTGAGGCTGGCCTCCAACCTAAGATCCTCCTGTCTCAGCTTTCTTTCTTTATGTAGAAAGGCAATTTATTCCAATATAAGCGCTTATAGTCATGGAGAGTAACAGGCCTGCTGGGGAAACGGGTCACCCAAAATGGAGATGGTATCAAACCTAGTGGTCAAGGACTAACTCCTAAAAAAATTGCAACTCTTCTCAAGGATGCATTTAATTTTCAAAACAAATACAAGCTACCAATTCACCCTTCTCAACATGACAGTCCACATACATCTTTACAACTTGGTGGCCCCAAGTTAAAACAAGCACAACAAAAACCATTTCACAGACAGGAAATGAATAATATGGAAACAGCAAGAAATACACTAACAAGCAAAAATACATGGGGAAGGAGGTTCATGTAGTTTTGACTTAACTGAAGAAACCAAGAGACTGGTTTTTATAGGAAAATGCATTCTAGAAAGTCAGATGTGACAATTTTAGAATAGGAATCTATATTGACTCGAATCTCCCCCTAATTCCTGAATAAAAATGACATCTTGCAGTATTTATACTTCATGGCCCAGACACCCACCTCACCTGGCTCTATTCCTTACACAATCTAGCCTTTACTTAAATGAGTCTGAAAAACTTGGTGATATAGTTTGAGAAGAAAAATAACCACATATAATATTCCCCTTCCTGTAGCTACTTTAGACCTAGGTTTTTTACTACCAAATTTCTGAAGAAAATTTAAATATAAGTCTGTCTTTGTTGAATCAAGTACCCCAGTTAATATTTAGAAAACACCCACTGTTTGGGTTCATAACATTGTTGGTGGTATTTGTGATAGAGGGATCACTGAACAAAGTCTGTGTCTCAAAACCAGTGCTAAATCAATCTCAGGGTTGAGAGGAAAAAAAGGGGAGTCTAAAAATCACAAGGTCAGACATATTTAGAATCCTTGTTTTTCTGGATCCACGCTTCCTTCAGGATCTTCATCATTATAAATGTCCTCTGCCATCTGCCATACTTGCATGATATTGTCTTCTGATACAGAACAAATCACCCAAGGTTCATTGGGATTCCAGGAGAAATCAGATATTTTGGCAGTGTGACCACCATGAATAAACAACAATTCTGGTGGGCCATCTTCTGCATTTTCCAGGGACTATTCCTCTCCAATTTTACTTAAATCCCAGACATTGAGTCTGTGATCAGTACTACTGGAAGCCAAAATAGTCTCATTGTGAGGCGACCACTGAACCTGGAATATTTCATCCTTCTGTGATTCAAAGGGATGCAACTTAAGCTTCAGATTTCTCAGATCCCATAAGGCAACAGTCTTGTCAGCTGATCCTGTAGCAAGAATGAATCCACTATAAGGATTGAAAGAGAGGCAGTTCACTTCCGCAGTGTGAGCATCAACTGAATGGCTTGGCTTGGAAGTACTGTTTGGACGAGTATCCCAAATCATGAGTTACTGATCATCAGCAACTGACCCAAACAGAGACTCATGGAGCAGATGCCAGGAAACATCTTCTACTACTGCTGTATGTCCTGTAAAGATGGTCTTTGCATCGACCACTTTTCCTTCCTTTGGAATGGCACTGATGGATGTCCCATAGGCAGATGGTACGGTCATCTGAAGCACTAAGTGCCCACTGAGATTTGGGTCCCAAGAAAGCCAATAGCCTTCCTTCTGATGTCCACGGGACGCACATCTGGGTTGCACTCTCCAGAAGGGTCTGGTTTAGGAGGATGTTTTGTATAGTCAAAAACAAGCAGGTCACTCGCTGGAGTCTTTGTTGCAGTGATGCAAGGATTTGGGGGCATATAGCGGGCCGGTTTACTTCTTCATGGTTGATCTTGATTTCTATTTCAATTTTCCCACTAATCAAGCCAAGGCCTCCAAATTCTCCTTTCTCACTGTCGTAGTGTGATCCGTCGAACTGAGCACCATCATTAGTGAGCTGTACGCTGGCTGTCACAGGTGGTGGTGTTCATCCGACGTATGTTTCCCCAGGACAAGTCGATGAATGCCGAAATCTTTCCCTTCTGGTCTGGTTACATCTGGGAGCCACTGTGCAGTTAGGCGGGGCCATTCCAGAGCATGGGTCATCAACAAATCATACAGAAAAGGGGTGTTCTTTTTCCATATTTTGTACTCTTCATTGATCACATGTTCTTCCACTGCGTTGTCAAAGGCTGCTTCCTTGTCGGCCATGGCGACGGGCTAGTCTGGGATCCCGGGGTCATAGGTTACCAGAGGGGCGGGGAGGCTGTGAGCCCTGTCTCAGCTAAGTACTGTGATTAAAGGCATGTGCCATGACACCCGGCTTCTGCTATTTTTAATAATGAGAATACTTATTACTACTACACTAAAATTATTATAATTTTATATTATATTTTATATCATAGCTTTTTTTTTGGTGGTACTGGGGTTCCTGGAAGCCCTTCTACCTCCGGGCTATACTCCCAGACCTATTTTTTATACTTTTTTATTTGGAAACAGGGTCTCCTAAGCCAGTGCGCGTGGCTGGCTTCGAACCTGCGCCATCCTCCTGTCTCTGCCTCCCAAGCGTGGGGATTACAAGCGTGTGCCACCACGCCCGGCCCATAGCTTATTTTTGTAGCATGATTGTGTGTGTGTGTGTGTGTGTGTGTGTGTGTGTGTGTGTGTGTGTGTGTATGGTACTTGGAATTGACCCAGGGGTGTTCTACCTTCAAGCTATACCCCCAGCCCTATTTTTTTATTCTTTATTTTGAAACAGGGTCTCAGTTCCAGAGGGTCTTAATAAGTAGCTGAGGCTGTCTGTGAACCTGCGATCCCTCTGTCTCAGCCTCTCGAGTACTGCAATTAAAAGCATGTGCTGCTGGGTGTGGTGGCGCACGCTTGTAATCCCCGCTCTTGGGAGGCAGAGACAGGAGGATCATGCAGGTTTGAAGCCAGCCGTGCTGGTTTAAGAGACCCTGTTTCCAAAAATAAAAATATAAAATAGGTCTGGGAGTATAGCCTGGAGGTAGAAGGGTTACATTCCCAGTACCACCAAAACAACAAAAAATAATAAATAGATAAATAAATAAATAAATAAATAGCATGTGCTACCATGTCTGGCTTGATAGTCATCTTATGAAAAAAAATGTTCTTACCCAATATCCATCTAGTCAATTTTTAGTGCCGCTGTGTGATATAAGGCACAGGTGTTACTTCTGTTTTTTCTGATGAAAAATTAAGGGTCCAAGAGGTTTATATGCTTGTAATAATAACACGGTTACATAATGATAGGTTCAGAATGGAGCCTATGAGGGTAGCAAAGCTCTTTTGTTATGACAAATGGTATCCACTAAAAAAAGGCCTAGGTTCATGGATAGTAAATGTTGGTATCAAAAGAAGTGGTACCTAATTAGTAATTCTTTACACACTTGGCCACTGTGATTGAGATGGCTTCTGTCCAGTCTGACTTCCAGGGGTTACTCCTAAAGTAATTCTTGGTTCCCTCCTCACATTTGAATTTTAAAATGTTAATCCAGGATTTAACTGGACATGATCATACACAGGTTTTGAAATTACTACATAACAGGAAAATAATTTTCTTTTCAACTATGTAACTTTTGGGTTCCATTACATTTGAGATTGATTTTTATAACAAAAAGACAATGTGAGTGGGAGTGGGAGAGCACTGTCCAATAAAATTCAATGGAGAGAGCAGACAGGTTAGGACTGAGAAAGTAGCACTGGTTCCTCAGGGCCTTGCCCAGACAGCGTGACCTCATTACTGAACCAGAGTATTTTTCCCGTAATTCTCTGCAAAGCTGGTTCTAGGCTAGCTTATGAAAGAAGAAACAAAGATGCAGTTTGTCTTTGCAGTTCCATTAGATGTCACCGTCCTTTCCTTGATGCAATCTCCTAACCGCTCCTAAGAGCTACCTACCTCACTGCCCATTCCCTGCCCTAAGGGAATCCCAGGCTTTTCTTCCTCTTCTATTTGTTTGCATTGTCAGAGAACTCTGCTCTAGTGTCTAGAGGAACCACTGTACTTGTCTGATCATGTACAGCAGGTGGCCATATTATCTTTCTTCCCTTATCTGTGATAAACTGTGAGATACCTTCTACTCTTTCTGTGTGTACCAGCAATTTTTTTTTTTTTTGTGGGTCTGGGGATGGAACCCAGGGGCATTTGACCTCCGAGCTACACCCCCTGCCCTATTTTTTATTCGTTATTTTGAAACAGGGTCTCACTGAGTTGCAGAGGGCCTCACTAAGTAGCTGAGGCTGTCCGCGAACCACGATCCTCCGGTCTCAGCCTCCCGAATGCTGGAATTACAAGGATGCACCACCACACCTGGCTGTACCAGCAACTTGTGTGAAGCTTGAACTTTACCTTAGGCGGTAACTTCCAAAGGAAAATATCTCATGTAATCCAACTGTAAACATATCAAAATAAACATGTTTGAAAACTAAGTTATGGTTCCCACACCCCAATGTGCTTTTCTTTTTGTGCTCTGTTAATTATTCCCCTGGTATAAATAAGGCATAAGAACTGTTCAAATTTTACACTGAAAGACCTAGTTTAAATTTCTCCTACACCCTCAGATTTCTCCAATTCTCCCAGTCAGGATGAAACCCTCCCCATCCTCTGCGGTGGACCTCCGGGAGCAGTGGACTGTGCACAAGGGCAGCCATTTCTGAGGATGAATGCAGCCCTGCTCGAAGAGCCTGCAGGTCTCAATTTATTCTTTCTCCTTCCCAACTATCTAAGTCCTGGCAGAAAAAAAAAAAAAAAAAACACAGGAACTGAAGTCTCTGCTAAGTATGTACTTTGTTTTTAGCTAAGTTCTCAAATGTGTCCTTAGCACTTTCTCTCATTTTCCTCTGCAGCTATTCTAGTCAGGAGTGCGCCATTCTTTCCTTGCCCACCTTGCTGACTCAGTCTCAGGAATAGTCTTGCCTCTTATTTTAGTCAGAGAAAGTGAGAACACCAGGAAGCACTCTGCTCCAGGAAAGTACTCATTAGGTGTCAGATTTTTCTTTATATGACTTTTTTTTTTGTGTGTGTATGTATATGTATCGAACTGGGGCTTGAACCCAAGAGCATTCTACCATTAAGCTACATCCCCAGCCATTTCCCCTCTCTTCCTTCCTTCCTTCCTTCCTTCCTTCCTTCCTTCCTTCCTTCCTTCTCCTTTCTCCCTCCCTCCCTCCCTCCCTCCCTCCCTCCCTCCCTCCCTCCTTCCTTTCTTTCTTTCTCTCTCTTTCTCCCTTTCTCTCTCTCTCTCTCTCTCTCTCTCTCTCTCTCTCTCTCTCTCTCTCTCTCTTTCTGTTGAATGCAGGAGCATCCTACCACTGATGTATACCTTTCAGTCTTTTTTCTTTTTCCTTTATTATCCTCCTCCTCCTCTTCTTTGCTTCCACTTCCTCCTTCTTCTTCATTTATTTTTTCCAGTACTGTGAATCAAACTTAAAAGCATTCTACCACTGAGATATACCTCCAGCCCTATTTTAATTTTTATTTTGAAACAGGGTCTCATTATGTTGCTGAAGGCCGCACAAAGTTGCTGAGATTGGCCTTAGACCTGCAATCCTCCTGTCTCAGCTTCCCAAGTACTGGGATTACAGACTATACCACCACATCCAGTTCTTTTTACTTTTTACTTTAACAAGTCTCTCCCTAAGTTGCCAAAGCAATATTCCTGTTCCAGCTTCCTAAGTACTGGGATTACTGGTGTATGCCACTGAGCCTGGCTCATTACTTGACTTTCACCCTGACTTCATTAGGTTTACTGTCTTTTCTTCATGCATAAAATGGGGGAAGTATTAATGCCTACCCTAAAGGCTTACTGTAAGGACTAAAAATGATAGCCTATGTGTCTGCCCACTGCATTTTGGTATAGGAGACACCAAGGAAAGCACAATAGTCTCATTGTGAGGCGACCACTGAACCTGGAATATTTCATCCTTCTGTGATTCAAAGGGATGCAACTTAAGCTTCAGATTTCTCAGATCCCATAAGGCAACAATCTTGTCAGCTGATCCTGTAGCAAGAATGAATTCACTATAAGGATTATTTTTATTGGTGCATTGTAATCATACATCACATTGGAATACAAGACTTGAGAGGACATACAAGCACACATCATCCAATTAGCCCTCATCCACTCCCCATCCCTTTCCCTCCCCCTCCCTCGATCCCATGCTTGTTTGGTGATTAACTTTGATACATTTGTTTACGTATCTCCTGAGTTTTAAAGAAGTTTCATCCTCCTCTATCCCATACCCTCTGATTGGTCACCTTAATAGCTTTGCTATAGGGCCCTTTCTATAACTCGACCTCTTCCTGTTACCCCTTTCCTCCTAGTTATTGCAGATTAGGGGAAGCATCTGGTTTATATTTTCTGCAATATTTCTCTGTGCATGCCTCATTGCAAGTACCAATCCCACTCTTGATGGCCCCAGTAGTGGCCTGGCTACCCGGTGGACTGATCCAGACCTCACTGGCTCAAGCAGCGGCCTTGCCTCATGGGAGGCCCCTATTCTGGCCTCACTGGCCCCCACACCGGCCTAACCCCTCGGCTGGCTCCAATCCTGGCCTCGTTGGCCCCAGCACCAGCCTTGCCTCAAGGCAGGCTCTGTCCCACCCTCGATGATCCTGGCACTGGCCTAACCCCTCGACAGTCTCCTATCCCGGCCTTGGAGGCCCCAGCACTGGCCTTGCCTCACGGCAGGCTCCGATCCCAGCCTTGCTGACCCCAGCACCGGCCTAACCCCTTGGCAGGCTCTGATCCCAGCCTCGGAGGCCTCAGTAGCAGCCTTGCCTCAAGGCAGGCTCTGATGCCAGCTGCTGGCCCTGTCACCAGCCTACTCCTCGGCAGGCTTCGATCCCGGCCTTGGAGGCCCCTGCACCAGCCTTGACTCATGGCAGGCTCCGATTCTGACCTTGCTGACCCCAGCACCAGCCTAACCCTTCGGCAGGCTCCAATCCCAGCCTCGGAGGCCCCAGCACCGGCCTTGCCTCAAGGCAGGCTTCGATGCCGACCACTGGCACCGACCTTGCCTCAAGGCAGGCTTCGATGCTGGCCGCTGGCCCCGGTGCCGGCCTACCCCTCAGCAGGCTCCGATCCCGGCCTCGGAGGCCCCAGCACCGGCCTTGTAAAGGCAAGGTTTACATCCTCTTGTGTCCATTCCTGACACAGTATCTGGCATGTAGAGGTTGCTTGAAAATGTCTGTGAGTGGATGAAAAAGGGGGTGAATAGTAAACTAACTCATTTTTTTTTTGCAGTACTGGGAATGAAACTCATGGTCATTCTACCTCCGAGCTACACCCCCAGCCCTATTTTTTATTCTTTATTTTGAAACAGGGTCTCACTGAGTTGCAAAGGGCCTCACTAAGTAGCTGAGGCTGTCACTGAACCGCAATCCTCCTGTCTCAGCCTCCTAAATGGTGGGATTACAAGTGTGCGCCACCACACCTGGCTAACCTAACTCTTCTTAGCATAGCACATTTTATGGCACATTTAAAGAAGTCTTACAGCTGGGCGTGGTGGTGCATGACTGTAATCCCAGTACTTGGGAGGCTGAGACAGGAGGATCAGGCAGATTCAAAGACAGCCTCAGCTACTTAGTGAGATTCTTAGCAACATAGTGAGACCCTGTTTCCTAATAAAAAATATAAAAACAGGTCTGGGAGTGTAGCCTGGAGGTAGAAAGCCCCCGAGTTTCATCCCCAGTACCACACACACACACACACACACACACACACACACACACACATAGTCTTACTGGGTATTATTATGTTCTGAGCTATAGTAGCTGCAAAGAAATATGAGGCAAAAATATCTTTCTTCAAGGAAAACAAATGAACTTAAATGAAATGATCTGAAACTATCTGTATGGATATACAGATAAATCTATATATATCTACTATCTGAAACTATCTGTATGAATATAGTTGGATATACTTTGGGTAAATTTGTTTGCAGAGATTAAGTTCTGGAGTAGTTAGACTTGCTAGATTATATTATAAATAGTGCTTTTGTAAGATTATTCCATGAGGAATATGTGCAAGAGTAATTCAAATGAGAGTGCCCAGAGAAGATTAGATTGACCATGAATGAAGAGATGTGGCCAAACACAGGCTGTGGTAGTGGAAATGGTAAGAGGGAAGAGTGATTCCATTTATGGTGAGACTTGGTGGCTGGAACAGAAGTGGAGGGACAGGAGACAAATCAGAGAAGCTTTCAGATTTCTCCCTCTGGCTGGAGAACAGTGGTAGCGTTGGTAGATTTGTGGAAGTTAGTTATTGCAGATGTAGCCAATCCATGCTCTTGGAAGTCACAACTCTAGTATATTGAGAACACATAACTAATTATTGTGAAAGTTGTAGACTAAACAGAAACTTTGATTATAAATTTGAAGAACATATCCTACAAATGAGATGACAATATTAACCTGATTGGGCCTATAGATAATGACTAATAATCTTTATAGGGCAAGCTTGCTGAAAATGGATGTATGACAAATCATGAAAATGGTAACAAAAAGTTAACGATTTCACATGAGTGAGTAGTAATTTATTAAAGATTATTTTAAAAATTTTTTATAGTTTTATTGGTGCTTTGTAATTACAGATTATAGTGAGATTCAAAGTGACACAAACATAAATGCACACATCATTTGGTATATTTCCCCCATATCCCACTCTGATACCCCTTACTTTCTCCCCATATACTTTATAGACATTGGTAGTGATACCTTTGTGAAGGGACATAACATTATTTGAACTGTTCTCTTTCTCAATCCTTGATAATTCATTTTTAATTTATTAACCTTGCCATATGTAGCAATACCTCTCTTTTTCTAGCCAAGGGAAAGTAAGTAAAGCCAAACATGTTCTTGGCTGTACATGTTTCAAAATATTTGATATCATAATCCTGGATAAGGACACTTGCTGGCATGGCAAGGCAATGTGTAAGAGAGTTACTTGAGTAAATAACTTTAGGGAAAATGTTGTGGTTTGGATTTAAAATGTCCCCCCAAACTTCATGTGTGGGTGATGCAGCCAGGTTCCATGTGGGGCATGGCTGGAAGGGGTGGATTCCTGGGGTCATGGTCATACAGTCTCTGGCCATTTCTTCTTTCTCTGTTCCTGTTGTCATGAGCTGAGTGTGACTTTTCCTCCTTCACAGTGTCCCCAGAGCCCTGTTGCCAAACTGTTCTGTTGCCTGGACTGACCTCTGAAACCTAAAAAAACTTCTGAAATCATGAGGACTAAATAAAACTTTCTTATCCTGGTATGGTGACACACACTTATAATTCCAGTACTTGGAAGGCTGAAACAAGAGAGTCATTGGTTGTAGGGCAACCTTGGCAAGTAGTGAGACTCTTATCAACCTAATTAGATCATGTTTCAAAACAAAAATAAAATAGGCCTGGAGGGGGTAGCTCTGAGGAAGAATAATCCTGAGTTCAATTTTCAGCACCACAAAAACAAACAAAAAACTCTATATTTCTTTAAGTTGTGCTATTTTGATCACTACAACAAAAGAGCTGATTGAAACAAAAGTAAAAATAAATTAAAAAGCCCAGACATGTTTGACGGGGGAAATGGACGAAGCCTGAGGAATGAAAGATTCCGTAGGAGTTAAGAGAGGGGCTGGTGAAAGGTCAGACTCCCCAAAACTCCAGGCAGAACTCCAGTCCTTCCAGAATTCACTTCAAAGCCCCCCCAATGATAGAGGGAGCTTATTTTAATCCTTACTGAGCTGCTCTAGCCTCCCCCGCCCGCGCTTGTTGACTTGTTAGTTTCCTTTGATGGTTGTATCTTAGTGACTTAGGACATCCTCCCTAATCTCTGGCATTCCTCATGGCATTGTGATGCTTGTTTTTCCCATGAAAATGTAATACTTAAACTATTTTTAAAAAGGGTATAAAAATTCTAGTTTTAGAGAATAAAAGGATCAGTTGCCCATCAGGCAATTGTCCGTGCCTTCATTTCAGGGCAGCTGCCCATCAGGCAGCTGTTTGTTGTTTCCCCTTTCAGGTCTCTCCCTCCCAAATCCCGGAGAAGAATCTCTACACATGTTTTCAAAGTGGTACAAGCAAAATCTGGATTTGTTGGAAACACTGGTGTTAGAATCCTAAATTGGAGAACAAAGGGGGCAGAGTAAAGAAGACTATTGTACTTTCCAAGCTCCTTGGCTTGGAATGGAAACAATGAGAATACTGCTTTTCAGTGAAGTGGGTGACTGAGGGAATTCACTGAACTTTCATACTGGACGGTATAAGACTCAGAGAGATCCAGAAATTATGGTATTTGGTACGGAGGACAAGAAAGTATATTGGAGACAAGCCAGTGCCAGAGGGGAAGGGTAACCCAAATGGAAAGAGAGAAACACAGTGGACAAACTTGGCACAGAAAATATGTAGAACAGAAAGGAAAACATCAGTAGAATATTTTATCCAACAACAATAAAATTTACTTCTCAGCTGCTAATGAAAGCTTCTCCAAAATAGACCATATTTAAGGCCACAAACAAATCTTAACTTGCTTTATTAAGTCTTAGCTTGTACCACTTTAAAAACATGTGTTGACTTATTTAAAAACGGATGCAATTTATTGCATCTTATCAGGTCATAATAAAATGAAATTAGAAATTAACAGCTAGAAAAACTACAGAAACTATGTAAACAGGTGGGCATTGAACAATAAACTTTTGAATGATGAGTAGGTAGTACCAGAAATCAGGGAAAAATTTAAAAATTCTTAGAGTTAAACAAGAATAGAGATTACATATATCAGAATTTCTGGGGCACTGTGAAGGTAGTTCTAAAAAGTGTTTAGCTATTTTTGTGTAATTCTGAATGTCTACATTAAAAATTCAGATAGATTACAAATAAGCAGATTAATGATGTATCACAGCGCCCTAGAAAAACAAGAAAAAAAACCAATCCCTAAACTTGTAGAAAGAAGGAAATAATATCAGAGATGAAACTAATGAATTATAGAATCAAAAAATACAAGTGATTAATAAAACAAAGAATTGGTTCTTTGAGAAGATAAACAAGATTGATAAGCCCTTAGACTAACAACAACAACAACAACAAAAAAAAATAGAAAGAAAAGACCCAAATTTAAAAAATTAGAAATAAAAAAGATACTATCACAGAAATCCAGAGAATCATTAGTACTTTAAAAACTTATAGTCCAATCAACTGGAAAATCTAGAAAAAGTGGATAAGATTTTAGACAAACATGACTTACCAATATTGGACCAAGAGGATATAGAAAACCAAACAGACTAATGAGAAACAGTGAAATCAAAGCATTAATAAAAACCTTTCTAACAGAAAATCCCAGAAACAAATGGGTTTTTAGATACATTATATCAGACAATTAAAGAAGAACTGATGCTAATGCTCCTCAAATAATCCCATGA
The DNA here is from genome assembly GCF_963383645.1 of Muscardinus avellanarius. Taxonomy (NCBI): domain Eukaryota; kingdom Metazoa; phylum Chordata; class Mammalia; order Rodentia; family Gliridae; genus Muscardinus; species Muscardinus avellanarius. The sequence goes on along the minus strand of NC_137787.1, from coordinate 58,978,289 downwards.
AATAAAAAGTGGTGGAACACTTAGAAATTTGTTCTATGAATCTAGTATTACCCTAGTACCAAAACCAATAAGGACATCAAGGAGAGAAAACTATAGATCAATATTTATCCTGGCCGGGCGTGGTGGCACACGCTTGTAATTCCCACGCTTGGGAGGCGGAGACAGGAGGATCGTGCAGGTTCGAAGCCAGCCGTGCTGGTTTAGGAGACCCTGTTTCCAAAAATAAAAATAGGTCTGGGAGTGTAGCCCAGAGGTAGAAGGGCTTCCAGGAACCCCAGTACCACCAAAAAATTTTTTTCCTGAATATAAATATAAAAATCCTTAATAAATTATTAGCAAATTTTATTCAACAACACATTAAGATGACTATACATCATAATCAAATTGGTTTCATTCCAATGATTCAAGGATGGCTCAACTACACAAATAGATGTAATTCATTTGCATAAATAGTATCAAGTGGAAAAATAGCATATAATCATCTTAATAGGTATAGAAGAAGCCTTTGACAAAATTTGGCATGCATCCAAGATAAAAACACTGAAGAGACTGGAATAGAAGGAAATTCTCCCAACATCATAAAGTCTATATGTGTAACAAACCAAAAGTTAACATAATATTTAGTGGGGGAAAACTGAAACCATCCTCTAAAGTTAGGAACAAAAACAAGGATGGCCATTTTCACATATATATAGTACTTAAAACTTTAGCGAGACAATGGGGCAAGAGAAGGAAATAAAAGGAATACAAATAGGAAAAGAAGAAGCTGAACTATCACTGTTTGAAAATGATATTATCCTATATTGAGGAGATCAAAAACCTTCATCAGAAGACTTCTAGAGCTAATAAACAAATTTAGCAAAATAGTAGGATATAAAAGCCTCATACAAGGACCAAGAGCTTTCCTGCACACCAATAATGAAACCACTAAAAAAGAAATCAGAAAAATAATTCCTTTCACAATATCATATGAAACAAAAACTAAAACAAAAACTGAGGAATAAATCTCACCAAGAAGGTGAAAGACCTCTACAATGAAATTATAGAACATTGAAGAAATAAATTGAAGAAGACACTAGAAAATGGAAAGATCTCTCATGTTCATGGATAGGCAGAATTAGTATTCTTAAAATGATTCTCTAATCAAAAATGGTCTATAGATGCAATACAATGCCTTTTAAAATACCAATGGCACTCTTCAGAGAACTAGAAAAAAAGTCCTAAAATGTATATGGAAGAATACAAGACCCAAAATAGCCAAAACAGTTCTAAGGAAAATGGAAAAAAATCAATGCTGGAGGCATCACAATACCTGATTTTAAATTATACTACAGAGCCCTAATAACAAACCAGCATGTTACTGGCATAAAAACAAACACATCAACTAATGAAATAAAATAGAAAACACAGAGGCAAGCCCATACAGATAAAAGCATCTGATCTTGACAAAGGCACCATGATTGTACATTGGAGAAAGGACAGCCTTTTTAAAAAACAAAACAAAACAAATAGTGCTGGGAAAACTGTGTATGCATATGTTGAAGATTATATTCAACAACACATTAAGAAGACTGTACATCATAATCAAGTTGGTTTAATTCCAAGGATGCAAAGATGGCTCAACTACACAAACAAATTTATGTAATTCATCCACATGAAACTAGATTCCTATCTCTTACACTGTACTAAGTCAACTCTGAATGAATCAAAGAGCTGGGCATGGTGTCACACACCTGTAATCCCAGTACTTAAGAGGCTGAGACAGGAGGAGCAAAGGTTTAAAGCCAGCCTTGGCAACTTAGCAAGATGCTTAGAAATTTTGTGAGGCTGTTTAAAAATAAAAAAATAAAATAGGGCTGGGAGTGTGGCTCAGAGGTAGAATGCTTCTGGTTTCAATCTCCAGTACCACACATGGATCAAAGACCTAGGAGTTACATCAGAAGAGCTTTGCAATGCCTAGAAGAAAATGTGGAGTCAACACTTTAGGTGCAAGAAATGATTTTCTCAGTAGGACTCCTAAAGCTTAGAAATAATAAGAACTAATAAATGAAATGGCATAAAATTGAAAAGCTTCTGCATAGCAAAGCAACTAAGAATATAAAGAATGAGCCTGAGCCGGGCGTGGTGGCGCACACTTGTAATCCCAGCACTCGGGAGGCTGAAACAGGAGGATCCCGGTTTGCAGCCAGCCTCAGCTACTTAGTGAGGCTTTCTGCAACTCAGTGAGATCCAGTTTCAAAAAAAAAGAATAAAAAATAGGGTTAGGGGTGTGATTCGGGGGTAGAATGCCCCAGGTTTCACCCCCAAGTACCACACACACACACACACACACACACACACACAAAAAAAAAAAAAAAAAATAGAAAAAAAGAAAAAAAATAGAAAAAAAGGAATGAGCTTGAAGACTGGAAGGAAGTCTTTGCCCTCTACTCTTCCAACAGAGATTAATATTCAGAGTATATAAGGAACTAAAAAATCTTACCACCAAGAAACCAAATAACCCAACTAATAAGTGGGCATATGAACTAAATAGACACTTCTCAAAGGAAGAAATACAAATGGCAAGTGAATATATATATTCATTATATATATGAAAAAGTTCAAGATTTTTAGTAACCATAAAAATTTAAATAAAAACTATATTGAGATTTCAGCTCACTGCAGTTAGAATGGCAGTCATCAAGAATACAAATAATAATAAATGCCAGTGAAGACACGGGAGAAAAGGAATACTTATACATGGTTGGTGGCATTGTAAATTAGTCCAACACGATGGAAATCAGTATGGAAGTTCCTAAAAAGACTAGGAATAGAACCACCTTATGACTCAGATATATAACTCCTCAGTATCTTTCTAAATCAGATTCTACATACTCCAGAGATATGTGCATACCCTTGTTTATAGCAGCACAATTTACAATAGCCAACTTATGGAACCAGTCTAGGTGTCAGTCACAGATGAATGGATAAAGGAAATGTAGTATATATACACAGTGCTGTTTTATTCTGCATAAAGGATAAAATTAGGTCATTTGCAGAAAACTGGATAGAATTGGAGAACATTATGTTAAGCAAAATAAGCCAGATTCAGAAATTTAAGGGTCATATGTTTTCTCTTACATGTGGAAGCTAGAAAGAATAATGAGAGAAATGAAGGAATCTCATGAAAATAGAAGGAAGGCCAGAAGGGTAGAAGGAGGGACCATGGCAAAGAAGGAAAGGGAAAGGGGAGGTACTGGGGTATAAAGTTGGTAAAATTATGTATGTGCATGTACAAATATATAACAAAGAATCCCACTATATATACAATCATAATGCACCAATAAAATTAAAAATTATGAATTGGATCTTATTAATTTTCCAAATGATTTTGAGTTTTTCATCTAAGCTTCTTTATCATCATTTATTACATCATGATTTATACCGCCAGAATGCTAAGACCCACCCAGGACATGTCAAAGATGCAATCCTAAAAAGTCACTTACTTTCTTAAGATTTTTATTTTTCTTTTAATAATTAATATACGTTTATTGGTACATTGTAATTACATCATGGTGAGGTTTCATGTGATACAAACATATAGGCACATAGCACTTGGTGTGATTCCCTCTGGACCCCCCTATCATGTTACTGAGATTGGTAGTGATATCTTCTTATATGATCATAACATTATTTGAACCATTTTCTTCATCCAACCTTTCTTCTCTCCCCACATTCTTTCTCCAGTCTTCTTCCACTATTCTGCTAGTCTCTCTCCTCATTTATCTGAAGTCCCTTTTTTTTTCCCTATTTTCTCTCTAGTTTAACATACGAGAGAGAACATATTGACTTTCTGAAACTGGCTGACCTCAATTAGTATAATATTCTCTAGTCCCTTTATTTTTCTTCAAATGCCATAAGTGTATTCTTTATGGCTGAATAAAATTCCATTGCACATATAGACCACATTTTCTTTATCTATTCATCTGTTGATGGACTCTTAGGTTAGTTCCATAATTTGGCTATTGTGAATTGTCTTGCTATAAGAACGAATATGCATGTATCACGATCGTGTTCTGACATTATTTTGGATACAGAGGAGTGGTATAGCTGGATCATATGGTGGTTCCAATATTATTCTTTTGAGGAACCTCTATAGTAATCTCCATAGTGGTTATATTAATTTACAATTCTGCCACCTATGTATAAGAGTTCCAATTCTCTCACATTCTTGCTAGCATTTATTATTTATATTTTATTTTATGTGGTGCTGGGAATTGAATCCAGGAGGATTATACCTCCAAGCTAAACCCCCAGGCCAATATTTTATTCTTTATTTTAAAACAGGGTCTTACTAAGTTGTAAAGGGCCTCACTAAGTAGCTGAGGTTGGCTGTGAACCCGGGTCCTCTTGTCTCAGCCTCCCAAGTACTGGGATTACAAGCTTGCACCACCACGCCCGGCTATTATTTATATTCTTGATGATTGTCATTCTCATTGGAGTTAAATGGAATCCCACCATAGCTCTTACTTCTATTTCCCTGATTGCTAATGATGTTGAACATTTTTTGATATATTTATTGGCCATTTGAAATTCTTCTTTTGAGAAGTGTTTAATTCAGTTCAATTGCCTAGTTTTTGATTGGGTTATTTGTGAGGTTTTTTTTTGTTGTTTGTTTGTTTGACAGTCACTTTCTAAAACAATTGACAAATGCACATGATTCTTTTCTCTTTCTGGATAAAAAATGTAAAGGGAGAATGAGGATTATTCATGGATTTTGAGATAGGAGACTGTCCACTTTATATATCCATGACATGACTTTATCTGTCCAATTTTGAACCTCTTTTTGTCTATAATGCTATTGCCTATTCAAGTTAAAAGTCAAAGAAAGTTTCCCATCTTCTCATCTTTCATCATATATAACTTTCTGTCACAAGCATCATCATATCAGATATGAAACACAGGAATATATATGGAAGAATCATGATTCTTTATGTTGAGAGATATTGTTAATTTCTTTCCTTTCCTTTCTATAACGTTCTTCTAAATCTTCCCATTCCTTAATTCTACCTAAGAAGGACTAACACCTTGATTTTATATTCTGATTTGTTTAATATTTAACATTTTTATTTTTATTTATTTAGTTATTGTTTGAGGTACTGGGGTTTGAACCCAGGGGCATTCTACCTCTGAGCTACACCCCCAGCCCCATTTTTTATTCTTTACTTTGAAACAGGGTCTCATTGAGTTGCAAAGAACCTCACTAAGTAGTACTGAGGCTGTCTGTGAACTATGATGTTCCTGCCTTCCAAATGCTGGGATTACAAGTGTGCATCACAGCCGGGTATGGTGGCGCACACTTGTAATCCCAGCATTTGGGAGGCTGAGACGAGGATTGCAGTTTGCAGACAGCCTCAGCTACTTAGTGAGGAGGCCCTTCGCAACTCAGTGAGACCCGGTTTCAAAATAAATAATAAAAAATAGGGCAAGGGGTGTAGCTCGGAGGTCGAATACCCCTGAGTTCCATCCTCAGACCCGCAAAAAAAAAAAAAAAAAAAAAAAAGTGTGCATCACAATGCTTGATTAAATTATTTATTTATTTATTTATTTATTTATTTATTTATTTATTTATTTATTTTGGTGGTACTGGGGTTCCTGGAAGCCCTTCTACCTCCGGGGTACACTCCTAGACCTATTTTTTATATTTTTATTTGGAAACAGGGTCTCTTAAGCCAGCGGAGCTGGCTTCGAACCCGCGCGATCCTCCTGTCTCTGCCTCCCAAGCGCGGGGATTACAAGCGTGCACCACCACGCCCAGCCAAATAACATTGAGTATTTGTGTATGCAATCAGCTTTTGGGGTATATTTAGGCTAAATTCTGACCAATTGACTGAATTTATAGCTAATGTAAAAAGGTTGTATTATATAGATTTAGCTTAATATTATCTACAAGTGTTAAGAACATGCTCTTGTGACAGTGGGAAATTGCCACTTGCTGTCTGAGTTTGGGTTAACTCTTGGTAGAATACTAGAATCAGATGTTCAACTACCAAACAAGAGTCTGGCCACTTACCTAGCTCTAGGATGGAATGTAGGAATGGTTCCTAATGTAAAGAGTTCTTCCTATTTCACTGCACTAGGTTTCTCTCTCTCTCCCTCCCTCCTCCTTACACACACACACACACACACACACACACACACACACACAACCTTACAGTTATATTTTCAGTTTTAAAAACATTTTCTATTTAGTTTCCTATTTATTACTCGAAATACCCTAATACTCCAACTAAAGGCTAAAGCCAAAGCTTTGCTTACAGCAATAAATAATTAGTTGTACACTGAGAAGAGGAATGTGAAATGTAAAGCTTTAAGTGAATCTGTAGATCTTTTTTTAGTTTTTTCTAGTCATATTAAATATTTGTGAGTATTTGAACTGTAGGCTGAAGCAAATGTACCTGTTATTTTTTCCCTTATGTGGGTACACTGTTTTCCCATTATGAAATTAATAAAGAAATGATGAATCCCATCACTTCTTCGGTGATTTTTTTTCTTCAAGAAGCCATACTAATTTCTATTTGAGCCATGAGATGGATTAGTTGTTATCTTATTAATTTTTGTTTATTTATTTATTTATTGGTGGGTCTGGGGATGGAACCCAGAGAAATTTGACATCCTGTCGGGAATCCGGCCCGACAGCTGGCGGGGCTTGGCGAGATGATGAGTACCGACGACTCCAACACAAACCCACGAGCCGGGAGTCAAGTCAAGCGAGATCTCATTTATTTCTCTCCAAGCAGTCCTATATATATAGTACCAAGCCACGAGGGGAATTTCCATGAGAAATAGCCTAGCCTATCCGGGATAAAGATCACTAGCACGTAGTTTACAGCCAATCCCAGGCCAGTACACGAGCCATTCATGTGTGCGGAAAGCTCCTTTAAAGGTAGAAAGGGAAAAAGCGCTCAGTCTCCCCACCCATAATGAATGGGGAACCACGCCTTCCTAGCTTCCTCCAGGCGCCATCTTGACCGTTTTTTTTGCTGCATCACTTTACTTAAAGTTTTGCCTTAGGCCGTAGGCCGCTCAGGCCGAATCTTCTTAGGCGCTGTATAGACACACCCCATCAACATCCGAGTACTCCCCCTGCCCTATTTTTTATTCTTTATTTTGAAACAGGGTGTAACTGAGTTGTGGAGGGCCTCACTAAGTAGCTGAGGCTATCTGTGAACGGCCATCCTCTGGTCACAGCCTCCCAAATGCTGGGATTACAATCGTGCGCCACCACACCCGGCTGATTTTTATATTTTATATATAGAAAAATTAAGTTAAATTGGGGTTGTCTTTTCCATTCTTTGTAGCTTTAAGTATTAGATTTACACTTTTGGTATTTTAGAAAGTTCTGTTTATCACTGGGCATGGTGACACACACCTATAATCCCATTACTTGGGAGGCTGAGACAGCAAGATCACAGGTTCAAGGACAGACTCAAGTAGTGAAACTCTGTTTCAAAATAAAAAATAAAATCCGGCTGAGGTGTAGCTTAGAGGTAGAATGCCCCTGGGCTCAATTTCCAGGAAAACACACACACACTCACACACACACACACACACACACACACACACACACACGAAAATTTTATCTTCTAAGGCATAAAATAGAATGACAAGTGACAATAGGTACTTAGAAATATTGGCACTTTCACAGAACTCTTAACTTTAACAGCACTTTTATATGTACCATTTCATTTGACCCTAGCGATGTCTCAAAGTTGAACAAGAGTGAAGAACTCCACCCCAAAAGTTAACAAGGTACAGACATTAAGAACACAAGAGCAGCCGGGCGTGGTGGAGCATGCTTGTAAACCCCATGCTTGGGAGGTGGAGACAGGAGGATCGCGCTGGTTCGAATAAAAATATAAAATAGGTCTGGGAGTGTAACCCGGAGGTAGAAGGGTTTCCAGGAACCCCAGTACCACATATATATATATATATATATATATATATATATATATATATATATGAATGCTTTTCTGTTTACCTTTATATCCATTTTTATTGCATCTCCTTTCTTATTTATCTTTTTCTCATCTTGTCCCTATAAAGCGAAGACCATCCTTCATGTTACTCTTAGATACTTCAGCCTAATACCAATTTTTCTTTAGAAAATCTTTCTCATCTTTTAAAGGTTATTTGTGCAGTTTTCTAAATCTTGCCTTTGCAATTGTTCTGTCATTTGCCATCACACAAACATCAAATTCATTACATTATTTTCTTATAGATATACTGACTCCTGTCTTACTTTAGTTAATATTCTAGAGCAGTTTTTAAACTTTAATGCCCATAAAAGTACTCTGGAATGTTTGCTCAGCTTAGAATGCTGAGTCCTATCCCCTTTTTTTTGTCTTAGTAGATCTGGGATAGGGTCTGAGAACTTACCTTTGTAACAAATTCCCAGAAATGCCGATGCTGCTAGTCTGGGGACTACATTTTGACTGATTGCTTCTTAAAATCACCTGGAAAACTCTAAAAAAGTATATACTAATTCTGGTGCCTTACTTCCCAGAGATTTTAATACATTAAATATCAGATGTGGCATTGCTATTTTAAAATATTTCCTTAGAGCTGGGCATGCTGGCGCATGCTTGTAATCCCGGTACTTGGGAAGCAGAGACAGGAGGATCGTGTAGGTTTGAAGCCAGCCTCAGCTACTGAGTGAGGCTGTCAGCAACTTAGTGAGACCCTGTTTCCAAATAAAATATAAAATAGGTCTAGGAGTGTAGCCCGGAGGTAGAAAGTCTCTGAGTTCCATCCCCAGTACCACACACACAAAATTTTTTTTCCATTCATTTTTTTTCCCATTCATTGTGAATGAGGGGGTTTTCTACATAATGGAATAGTTGAAATATACCCTTTAGTTAGAGTAGTGGTTCATAAAAAATCTTGAGAATTCTCATGGTAATTTGAAGTCAACTTGTGAAGATGATAAAGAGCACTGAATGTTTTCAGCAGAGCAGTGATGTGTTCAGAGAAGTAGTATGGGACTTTCAGCAGGGCAGGAATTTATAGGATGAACCAGAAAATGGGAAACATATAGAAACTTTATTTGAGTATTAGAGAGACTTCCATAAACTATAAGCATAATTGTGAAATTAATATTTTAATGAAAAATAAGGAAAGGAGTTTTACTGAATTAGCAATAGTTTTGAGGACGTAAAATAAAGGATTTTTTTTTTTTTTTGGTGGTACTGGGGGTGGAAGCCAGGGGCTTTTCTACCTCCAGGCTATACACCCAGACCTATTTTATATTTTATTTGGAAACAGGGTTTCACTAAGTTGCTGAGTAGCTGAGGCTGGCTTCGAACATGTGCGATCCTCCTATCTCAGCCTCCTAAGTTCTGGGATTACAAGCATGTGCCATCATACCCGGCAAAATAAAGGAGTATTTGAAAACATTCATTTCAAGTTCCTTTGGAAGTCATTGGAAGAGGTGTACCTTTAGGCAGAACTTGGGTAGAGGAACATGTGACTTGTCCTGTATATATCTATATTTCGTCTGATTTTTCCTAACCCCCTTTTAGGGGTCTGAGGTTTTCATAGTACCTACAATTCTGGCCTATCAAAACTTTCTTCTGGGAAAGAAGCTGATATCAATCATTTGTTCTCCAGTGAGATAAAGCCCAGAGTATTTGATGTTTCTTTTGCATGTTTGTATAAAATAAGTTTTTTTCTACTCTCCCACATCACTGCCCCCCCACACACACACGTGCGTGCACCATATAGAACAAACTTCTATCTATGTCTAAGGCCAAGAGCCAGTCTGTGGGAGTTCCTAAAAAATAAACATAGAGAAAAAACTGGACCTACTGCTATGAGCAACAACAGTCTTTCTCTGAGAAAAAGTGTCTGTTGAAGTGAACCTGAAAAAGTAAACCTACATAATTTGGCATGTAAACATCATAACTCATAAAGAACGAGCCAGGGGGGAGACTCTCTTGATTCTAAAAGATGAATAAATTTTATTTTAATTACTTTGGGATGTTAGATAGGTGCTTTTTACCCTTTAGAGTGGCTTAAAAACATCTCCTTTGAAGAGATACCAATGAATTATCCTGACAAGAAGAAAACACTTGACAACACTAATTTCACATGTGCTGATAACATCAAGAGAGGACTAAAAAATATGTACCTTAGAATTACAGGATATTAAAAGTGCTATTGGGTTAGGAGGAGATAATGATTGATAGTGCCTATTAGACTCTGAATGGCCACATGCATCAAACTCTTTCCACTAAAGAGAGTTAATTTATTATCCATCTGATTGTAAAAATGAATGATTAAATTTCTCTTTTAGCAATGAGTAAAGTATTATAAAAGTATTTATTTTACAATAGCTGCTATAAAAGTAAAAAGAAGTTACTCTCTTTCCTTTTCCCTTCTTCTATACATCAATAATCATTCTTTAGTTTGTATAGTTTACCATGTTTAGGGCTACTTTCAAGTATGTTATTAGTCTCTATATTTTGTTTGGTTTTGTGGCACTGTTCTGAAACCCTGGGCATTCTACCTCTGAGATACACACCCGGGTCCTACTTTAGTTTTTTTAAAAAACCCTAAAATGGGACCTGGGTGTGTATCTCAGAGATAGAGGGTCTCACTAAGCTTCTGAAGCTGGCGGTGAACTTGAGATCCTTCTGTTTCAGCTTCCAAGTACTCAGATTACAAGTGTGCACCACCATGCATGGTTCTTAGTCTCTCTTTCTCGCTGTCTTTTGTGGTACTGGGGATGGAACCTAGGGATATTCTACCCCCAAGTTACACCCTCAGTCCTATTTTTATTCTTTATTTTGAAACAGGGTTCTCACTGAGTTGCAAAGGACCTCACTAAGTAGCTGAGTCTGTCCACAAACCAAGATTCTCCTCTCTCTGCCTCCCAAATGCTGGGATTGCAATCATGTGCCACCATGCCCAGTTAGTCTTTATTTTCTAGTCTCTATTTTTAATGCGATGTATCTACCTGTTAGAAGATTGTCTGATTTATTATTATAATATGATCAATATTATTGTTGAGTACATATGAATCCCTTGTTAGACTGGTAAATTTATCTGCTACTTTGATGGTTTACCATCAATTAATGTTAAGATTATAAACAAAGTTAGATTTTGCTCTACTCTGATGGCTTGTATTCTGAAAGCATGATAGAAAACCTAACAGTATTTTACAAAATTACCAGTACTCAATACATAAATTTGGTTTTAGAGATTAATTCAGAGAAAGAGACCAAAGTATAATTTTTAATTTGTATAATGAGAGGCCTAGAAATAGTATGTATCAGTATATAACATTTCTCACACACACACCCCAAGGCCTCCAGTTGTGGAGATTATTTTCTTCCTGGGTTGAGATTTTAAGTTTAATGACTGCAGAAACCATATTTTGCATTTATTTTCTCTTCTACCATGATTCTTTGGTTGAGATGGTAAATTGACATTATGAATCAACAAAAGAGCCAGACCAGAGCTTTTGTGCCAAGTCATATAGAAATCTACCAGGGATGAGACTAGAAACTAGTACCTAAGCTTTGGCAGAGTCTTGCACAACCCCTTTGAGACTGGTTGGATAATACAGAATTTGGCAGCCATGGCTATTGCTGGTTATTTTTTTTGTTTTGTTTTGTTTTGTTTTTTGCAGCTGTGAATATAGAAAAGTCCTGTAAGCTTCTGGCTTGTGTGTTTAACAGTGGTACTCGGTTCTCAATACACAGAAATTTATAGCATTAAGGCATTTTCAAAATTTTAAATTATTGAAAGTTATTGTTTGGTTCTTTTTCTTAGACCTAGTAACAAAGCCATCTTCTATAGATTGGGGTCCAATTATATTTCTCTTAAAAATCCTCAAAAATCAATCTTCATATATCTTATCCTTAGCATTTTGGAGTTATTTTCTTTTATCCAACATATAGTAGCTAGCCTCCAAGATAGACTCCAATGATAAATACCTTTTTGGTATTCATGTCCTTGTGTCATTTCCTTCTACAATGGGTGATCAACAGGATAAGACAGAAATGATGGTATGTCACTTCCAAGACTAGATTACAAATGACTGCAGATCCTATCATGGCTTCTCTCTCATTTGCTTGCTCTCTTAATTCTCTTTTTGATCTCACACCTATCTTTCTGATCACTTACTTTGTGGGAAACCAGATACCATGTCATCAAGACTGCCTCTGGAGAGGTCTTGTGAGTGAACTTGTGAGTGAATTAGCCCAAACCTTGAGATGACTGTAGCCTTGGTTAACCATTCAAATGCTACTTCTTGGTGAATTGTGAGGCAGAATCACCTGCCTAACTTGCTCCTAGGTTTTGGCCCTCAGAAATGTGTCAAGAAATCAGTGGGTGAGATGTTTATTGTTCTAAGCTGCTAAGGTTTGGAGTGATTTGATATCCAACAATCGTTAACCAATTCTATAAACATTGAACCATGAAATGCTAGCTTTATGGTTATACCAAATAAATGATCTCTTTTGCATTTTCTGCAGGCGGCAATTGCTCACCAGTGCTTTGTCAGGATATTTTGTGAAATTGCTGTAGATAGTAATTGACCCAATGACATCTTGGTTCCCTGACAGAGTTTATTTGACTTGTAGAGGGTGAACACAGTACTTTAAGGTGTCTATTTCCTCACATTGCATTAGTTCACCGTTGGCTATTACCTTGCAATTATCACTACTGCTTGTGGTTAAATAGCATATATGTTTCATAACTTTTTTCTCATCTCTCACTTTCAGAAACATGGAGTATTATCATTATCTATCAACACTAAAGAAATTGTGAAATTAAAGCTAATGACTAATTGGGACTACTAGGGTGACTGGTCAATTTACATTTATGAAGAGGCGTCATTACATATTTGGTACCTGAGTGTTGGGAAAGGTCATGCTTTCTTCTCCTCCTCCTCTTCCTCCTCCTCCTCCTTCTCCTCCTCTTCCTCCTCCTCCTCCTTTCTTATTCTTATTCTTATTCTTTTTTTTTTTTGTAGTCCTGGGGATGGAACCCAGGGACATTCTACCTCCAAGCTACACTCTAAGCCCTGTTTTTTATTCTTTATTTTTTAACAGGGTCTCACTGAATTGCAAAGGGCCTCATTAAGTAGCTGAGGATGTCTGTTAACTGCGATCCTCCTGTCTCAGCCTCCCAAATGCTGGGATTACAAGCGTGCACCACCACTCCTGGCTCATGCTTACTTCTTTATACTGTACTATCTTCTCCAGATTTTGTTTATAATAGGCATTGTTTTAGAAATAGTAATAAAATAGGCTAAGCTAAATTTTTAAACACAATTTTTTTGGGGTGGTACTGGGGTTCCTGGAAACCCTTCTACCTCTGGGCTACACTTCCAGACACCTATTTTTTTTATATTTTTATTTGAAAACAGGGTCTCTTAAGCCAGTGAGGCTGGCTTCAAACCTGCGTGATCCTCCTGTCTCTGCTTCCCAAGCGCGGGGATTACAAGCGTGCACCACCATGCCCAGTACTTAAATATAATGTTTAAAATTTAGATTATGAAAAATTTGAAACATATATAAATGTAGAGGGTTCATGAATCCCCTTCTATTCACCATTCAACTTTAATATGGTCAACTTTGTTTTATCTATTCTCTAATCTACTTGATGTGTTCACTGCCTACCTCTTGTGTAGGGTTGATTGGTTGCAAATTCAAAATATCACATGCTGGCCGGGCGTGGTGGCGCACGCTTGTAATCCCCGGCGCTCGGGAGGCAGAGACAGGTGGATCGCACAGGTTCGAAGCCAGTCAGTGCGCTGGCTTAGGAGACCCTGTTTCCAAATTTAAAAAATGTAAAAATAGGTCTGGGAGTGTAGCCCGGAGGTAGAAGGGCTTCTAGGAACCCCAGTACCACCAAAAAAATAATAAAAAAAAATTACATGCTTCTATAAGATAAGCTAATCTTAAAATTTTATTTCAAAGTTGAGAAGCAGAAGCTTACCTGTTTTTCTCTCTGATAGGTTCTAAGGAAATATGATTTTAGCTGTGATATGTTTGTATTTTAGGCAAGTCACATAGCTGTTCAACATATAGTTTATGATTTCTTCTAAGGTAAAGCTGAAATTTCAACATTTTAATGTTGATGTTATAAATTTATATTTTGAAATATGTCTTTGAAGGTATGATTTTTCCCTAGACATTTTAAGAGACATAGATTGGTTATAATGAGCGGACCTCCTCAGGGATGGTGTGGTGTCATGAACGTCATGGTTAGAACCTGGGATGGTGCCTCCCATGACTACAAATGTACTTGCAGTTTAGGTACCAAAGGGCAGGGCCATGGGTAGAAAGTGAAGGCTGATTTTCTTGACCTCTAATGCTCTATAAGTGCCACCCAGAACTAGTACAAAAGAGTGACTCATTCCCTCAGATATCTTCTCTACACTTTTGCAAAGCCACTGGTTACAATGGACTCTAGATTTCTTTGTGATTATTATTGCATCTGGTGTGATGTTTTTCCAGCTGGAGCACTGCTTTTCTGTCGGAAGCTTCTTGATGTTCACCCCACTACCAGCCTCACACTCTGCTCTCAGAAAGTTTGTCCTATGACCCATTTCTACACAAGTGACCTCTTCTAGTCAGAGCTATGATTAAATAGATGGGGTTAAAAGTTGTTTAGGGTTCATATGATTTGTCATAAAAACAAAGCATTAGAAATGATTAAAATGAAAAGTTCAATCGTGTGAATTTCAACTCTGCCTTCACCTCAATATCACATATAAGCAAATCATAATATTACTATTGATATACTGGTGGTACTGGGGTTTCTGGAAGCCCTTCTACCTCCGGGCTACACTCCCAGACCTATTTTATACTTTTTATTTGGAAACAGGGTCTCTTAAGCCAGCGCTGCTGACTTCCAACCTGCACGATCCTCCTGTCTCCGCCTCCCAAGCGCGGGGATTACAAGTGTGCACCACTACGCCCGGCTATATATTATTTTTAAATGGAAAAAGAACACACAAAATTTGCCTTACATTATATGGCATAGGACTATTAGGTTCTTCATACTGCTTTTTATGGCAATATTATTATCTACTTTTGGAATTCAGTTGTCTAAGAGCTGCCTCAAGGAATGCAGATAACTATAGCAGATAACTATAGAAATATTTTGGAGCTGCAGTTTTCAAGATGTGGTCTAGAAATCCCTATGGGTTCTCAAGACCCTTTCAAAGGGTCAGCAAGATCAAAACTATTTTCATAATAAGACTAAGATGTTATTTGCCTTTTTGACTGTTAAGTCTTTCATGAGTGTAAAGTGGAGTTTTCCAGAGGTTACACTCATGTGCTATCTCAATGTATTGAATTCAGAAGTAGATCTGAGAATACAACTGTATTCTATTAGGCCAAATATTAAAGAGATTTGCAAATATGTAAAAAAGCAGCATTCTTTTTATTATTTTTTCTGAAGAATAGTTATTTTAATTTCTTATATGGTATATAGATTGGTAGGTAGGGAGGTATGACTATCAACAGAATCTTTTGGGAAGCCTTAATTTTGAAGATTACAAAGGAATCCTAGAAAGCACCAAGTTTTAATAGTACATGTTCACTGAGTAGTTAAATAAGGTAATAGTACACATCCATCAGAGTAGTTAAAACTAATCAGGCTGACAATATAACACATTATTAGAGCAATGGGAGCTTCCATATACTGCCAAGGTAATAGATTTTGTGCAGTCCTTTTGTAAAATAGTTTGGCATTTCATTATTAATTAAAGTTAAACATGTGCCTACTTTAGGACTCCGCAATCCCACTCTTAGATGAAATTTCCTCACCAGAAATTCATGTATACTCCCTAGAGATATATACAACAACATTCATATCTTATTCATAATAGTACCGAACTATAAACATCTCAAATGTCCTTTAATGGCAGAAGGAATCAATTCTAGTATATGTACCCAATAGAAGAAAATGAGAGCCTGGCATGGTGGCGCATGCTTGCAATCCCAGCATTTGCAGGCTGAGACAGGAAGATCGCAGTTCACAAGCAGCCTCAGCTACTTAGTGAGGCCCTCCGCAACTCAATGAGTCCCTCTTTTAAAAAAAAAAAGACTAAACAATCAGGGCTGGGGTTGTATATGGGAGATAAAATGCCCCTGGGTTCCATCCCCAGTAACACACACACACACACACACACACACACACACACACACACACACACACAAGAAAATGAATGCACCACAACTACATGCAACAATATGAATGAATCTCATAATGTTGAATAAAAGAAACCACAAACATACATATACTGTAAGTTTCCATGTATATGAATGCAAAAACTAAACTAGGTAAAGGAAAAAGGCTTACCTGCCAAAAACCATGATAAAAACAAGGACATGATTACGATAAGACTCATGATAAGATATCCTCCCTTGGCAAGAGGGAGGGTGAAGTAGCTGTGAGAGTCATAAAGGGACTTCTCAGGCGCTGGCAATGTTTCTTATCCTAGATGGTAGTGAAATGGATTCTTGGTTTGTGATAAATTTATGCTTTGGTTTACTTTTTTCTGTATTATATTTCATAATAAAATGTATGAATTCCTGTATTTAAGGACCACTGATTAGTTCTGAAGATAAGCAATGAAAATCAGCACAGTAAAGAAGTTTGGTATATGTTTCAGGAATTAGTTTATCTTATTTATCCTTATTGTCCCTCAAGTTACAAGTTATCTTATTTAGACTTTTTATTCCTCATAAAGCCAGGTGTGGTGGCCCATGCCTATAATCCTAGTAATTAGGAAGCTAAGACAGGAAGACCTCAGGTCCAAAGTCAGCCTCAGCCCTCAGCAACTAAGTGAGACTCTATTTCAAAATCAAAAATAAGCCGGGCGTGGTGGCGCACGCTTATAATCCCCGTGCTTGGGAGGCTGAGACGGGAGGATTTCGCAGGTTCGAAGCCGGCCTCAGCTGGCTTAAGAGACCCTGTTTCCAAATAAAATATAAAATAGGTCTGGGAGTGTATCGGGAGGTTGAAAGCCCCTGGGTTCCATCCCCAGTACCACCACCAAAAAAAAAAAAAAAAAAAAAAAAAAAATTAAAAGGGCTAGGGGTGTAGCTTAGAGGTAGAAGGCCCCTGGGTTCAATACCTAATCTGAATTATTTTTAGAATCACTAAATAGTTCTTTTGTATTAGTCAAATAACTCTTGAAATGACAGAGCTTTTTCACAGAACCTATTAGAAAGGAAGTAGCTTGTCAGAAAGACTTCAATGGGCTTGGAACTCTTAGGGCAACACTTTCTTTTAGCATTCCCAAGACTTATCTTCGAATTGCACATTATGCAAAAAGGAACTTTACTTATAATGATTAGTTAAGAGGTAGTTTATAAAAAGCTTATCTAGCTGGGCATGGTAGCACATGCTTGTAATCCCAGATCTTGGGAGGCTGAGACAGGAGGATCGTACAGGTTCAAAGCCAGCCTCAGCTACTGAGTGAGGATCTCAGCAACTTAGTGAGAACCTGTTTCCAAATAAAGTATAAAATAGGTCTGGGAGTATATCCCAGAGGTAAAAAGGCCCCTGGGTTCCACCCTCAGTATGACCAAAAAAAAAAAAAAAAAGCTTATCTAATCCATGAGATTAGATTATTGGAGGGTGTATTTTTTTTTTTTACCATATACAATCATTTATAGCATTTGGGGGGGGACATGTTAATAGAGTTAGGTCAGTATGCAAAACAAATATTTCTCCTTGCATTCTCCAAATCTCCATAGTCGAGAGGGTATTACACCAGTAGTTGGGGGAAAGAAGAAGGTAGGGTTGGTATTACAGGCACCAATAACTTACTCTCTATAACTGTTATATTCAATATAGTCATCATGAAACCACATATGGCCACTTATGTAATTAAAATAACAAAAACTCAGTTTCTTATTCTAGCCACATTTTAAGTGCTCATAGCCGGAAGTGGCTAGTAGACACTGTATTGGAAATTGCAGATGTAGAACATTTTTATCATTGCAGAAAGTATGCTTTTGTAAGATAACTTTATCCATTAGTTATGAATTGGGAATTTTCAGTTAGGGAAAAGAAAAAATATTCCTATTATGACTGTGGCTCCAGTCCTTCTCCCCAAATTCAAACTTGTGAGTGCCTTATAAATTAAGTATAAAGTTCAAATTCTTGTATAGGTTATGAATTCTGCCTTTCTAGAGTTTCTAGTCTGTTTGGAAAAACAGGCATATGCAAATAAAAAGTTAATTAAAAATAAAGACAGTATACAGTAAATGATAAGTAAAACTCTCAGGGAAAAAATATTTTTCTTTTGGTGGTACTGGGGATTGAACCCAGGGACATCCTACCTCCTAGCTAAACCCCCAGCCCTATTGTTTTTATTCTTTATTTTTAAACAAAGTCTCGCTGAGTTGCAAAGGGCCTCACTAAGTAGCTGAGGCTGTCAGCGAACCATAATCCTTCTATCTCAGCCTCTCAAATACTGGAATTACAAGCACGTGCCACCACGCTGGGGGGAAAAATGGATTTAACAGGCACAGAGGATCAAGAACTGCTGAAGCTCTGAATACAGAGAGGCTAAAGAGATTGGTAGAATGGGATGACGGTGATGCCACTGGTGGACAACAGGGACACATAAAAGTGGGAAGAGCAGAGGATAAGTTCAGTTTCTGCTTCATTCAAGGAAGCACAGAGAGAATCAATACACTTCTGCAAAAGCAAAGAATTACCTAATATATTAAAGGATGTTGTAGGACATCTCAATTCAATAACTATAGGTCTAGACCAGGTTGCTGTTATTTCTCATTGTAACGACATCACCAGTGACATCTGAGTTTGTTTAATAAAGGTAAAGGAGGAAGTAAGACATAGGGAAAATGGAGGTAATGTCCAGATGAACTGAGGGGACAGCAAATAGAAATAATATTTGGCTCATTAATTCTTGGATTGAGCCATCTCCTTCTGTTCTGGTGATTTTTCTTTTCAATCAGGCAAAAGATCTTCATATTGCCTAGGTAAAAAACAAAAACAAAAGCAAAAACAAAACCTTAGAACTATATATGTAAGCTGGGCGTGGTGATGTATGCTTTTAATTCCAGCATTTGGGAGGTGGAGACAGGAGGATCGTAGTTCGAGGACAACCTCAGCTACTTAGTGAGGCCCTTTGCAACTCAGTGAGACCCTGCTTCAAAATAAAAATAAAAAATAGGGCTGGGGGTGTAGCTTGAAGGTAGAATGCCCCTGATTTCCATCTCCAGTACCTGGAAGATAGAATGGTTTTTGTTTGTTTGTTTGTATTTTTGCGGGTCTGAGGATGGAACCCAGGGGCATTTGACCTCCGAGCTACACCCCCTGCCCAATTTTTTGTTCTTTATTTTGCAACAGGGTCTCACTAAGTTGCAAAGGGCCTCACTAAGTAGCTGAGGCTGTCAGCGAACTGTGATCCTCCTGTCTCATTCTTCTGAATGCTGGGATTACAATCATGTGCCACCACGCCTGCCTCTGGGTTTTACATTTTTAAATAAGACAACTTTTCTAATTGACAGTGAAGTCAAGTAAAGGAGAGAGCTGGGGTCTCTATCTTAATAGCAAATGTGCAGGAGTATATATCAACTTTTCTGATTTTCAGCTGAACCCTGAAATGCCAGTCAGGAGCAGGTTTGCTGTTGGTGAAAGTGTGCCCCGAAACCGGGCCCAGGTACACACAAAGCAGGAACTAGTGGCTTCCAGGTTCCAATATTTAATTATGCAAGACCAATCAAAGATTCTCTTTCTCAGTTACAAAAATCTAGAAAAGTACTGTGTCTCATGTTCCTCTACTCCGTGAATGAGGTCCTAATGGCTGCGGTAGCAATCCTTGCAATTCCCTCCAGAATTCAATCCTTAAGAACTAGGAGTACAGCTATATCAAGGGTGAAAAATTGTTTTTGGGAGCTCAACTTTAGAATTTGTAAGCAAGCAATCATTCAAACAAACAAAACAAAACCTGCATCCTTTTTTTTTTTTTTTAAATGTTCATATGTGTGGTGCTGGGAATCAAATCCAGGGAATTGTGTATGCTAGGCAAGGTGGGATACATCTCTAGCCTCCCATATAAGTAAGTTTTAACATAAAATATTAATGCCCTGGAACTCTACTGGTGGAACAAGAATGATAGCATGAGGTATCTGATATCTGGGATATTTCAAAGAAGACTCTTGACTCTGCTTTTATCTATAAGTATAATGAAATCTGAGCCATCATGTAGCTGCATTGATAAAAGAGATATACGACTATATTATGGTAATTTTTATTTAATACATTCATAATAATTCCTGACACTTCCACAGTTGTACTTAATTATTTTACTAGCTACAACATAGCTTACCACACCAGAGTAATTTATTTAGCCACCTCTCTATGGCTGGTCATTTTAGGTTGTTTTCAATATGGTTTTGCATATCTGTATACCCCATTCCTGGAGGACCTAAAAACTGTAAAGGCCAAATAAAACATATTTCAGGATTTGTGGGATGACATAACTTCTCTATTGCATTTTTTTCCTCTTTTACTTTGTTTTTTTTTTAAAGCAATACTTTTTTCAAATATAAAAACCATTAGTTTGAGTGCTGTATAAAAACAGGCTGTAGGCTGGAGTTGGCCTTCTAACAGCGATTTGCTTACCTCTTAATGGATGGTTTTGAACCAGGCCTGATATCATTGGAGTTCACCATAAAAACAATCTGTCTTAGAATCTAGCAAGACCCTAGAAATCAGCTGCCAATATCTAATCCTAGGTAGGAAGTGTTCTTCAGATTAGTGTGTGTGTGTGTGTGTGTGTGTGTGTGTGTGTGTGTGTGTGTTTGTGTTACTGGGGATGAACCCAGGGGCATTCTACCCCTAAGCTATACCCCCACCCCTATTATTTTGAATCAATCACCAAGTAGCTGAGGCTGGCCACAGACCTGGATTCTCCTGTCTCAGCCTCGTAGTACTAGAATCACAAACATGAGCCACCATGCCCGGCTTACTAATAATCTTCTTTTCCCTAGGAAGGCATAACTTGAAGGTGGTGGCAACACACAGAATGACAATGACCAGGTGGGAGTTTTTGTTTAAGTGAGTTCTTAAGACACTTTTTGAAAACTTGTGAAGCATGGTCCTATGAGATGTTCCTAATCTCATCAAGTGCCATCTTCTAGAAATGAAATCAGTTTGTAAAAAATGGCCAAGTCTTTAGAGCAGCTCTTGGGTACTTCTGTCTGTAGCAATAAAATTCTGTCGCTATTAGGTTTAGAAGGGTGCAGAATCCAGTAATGAAAGGAAAGAGAACTCAGCTTTGGCATTTACTAGCTGTGTTCTTTCGGACAAGGACAAGTGAGATGTGTGTCCGAGCCTCAGTGTTTCCATCTGTAAAATGGAGATTGTTTACTAGACGATGAGAAATAAGAAAATGATAGAGCTATATGCTGTACTGGTTAAAAGCAATGAGGATCCGTTTTGAGGTATTTCAGTGACCCTGCAGGGACAAAGCAGAGGTAGAACATTAGGATATCTTCCAAGAAAAAAAAAAAAAAAAGGCGCAGATCCTCTGCCAGCTCCAGTAGTACTGCCCACCATTCCTGCTCCGGGGAGCCTTCCGTGGAAAGCATCCGGAGGCCCAGGCCATCCCCTAGCGCTCTGACTGCTGGGACGCCCGTGTTTTGGCTCGGGGACTGCCCGGCCCGGCCCGGCCGGCAGGTCAGCGCGAGTTCACCTGCCCCGCAGGTGCGCGCGGCCGGGGCGCGCGGGGGGCGGCGCGGTGGGCGGGCAGCGACTGTGGCGCTCCAGGCGCGCGGTGGCTGCCGGGATGCGCCGCAGCGAATGGTCGCGCCGGGCGCCGCTCTGAGTGACCTTTCACCCTCGCCCAGCGGTCCCCGGAGGCGGCACAAGGCGGAAGCCATGGCGGAGGCGGCGGCTGCGGCGGGCGGGACCGGCGCGAGCCCCGGCTCTGCAGCGGGCCGGGACCCGGACCTGGACCGCATCGGGCGGAGGCTGCGGGTTCTCTCGGCCCATCTGCTGGGCCGTCCCCGGGAGGCTGTGAGTACCAATGAGTGCAAAGCGCGGAGAGCCGCGTCGGCGGCCACGGCGGCGCCCGCGGCCACTCCCGCCGCGCAGGAGACTGGCACCATCCCCAAGAAGCGGTGAGTAGCGGTCGGTGGAAGGAGCCGGCGGCCAGGGGCCCGCCCGGGCCTCCGCAGCGGGAGGGCACTGAGAGGATGGGGAGGTAGTTGACGCCGGTGGGCGGAAGACATCCCGGTCCCTGGAAGTAGGGCTCCACCGCCCTTTCGACAGAGTGGACGGGACCCAGGACTCTCAGGAAGGGGGCGGGATAGGATGAGAGCTTAGGGTCACTCTGAAGGTGACAAGTGTGGATTCTTGCTGGGGAAGGGTTTAAAGGGATTTCCATTTTTGGGAAGTTGATGCCAGTAATTAATTATCTGCTTTAAATGAATACTTGGGGGCTATAGCCTTGGAATGGATAGCAGAAGCTCTTTTATACCTCTGCGAGGCGGCCTAAGTTTGCATTTACTTTGTGTTAGATGATCACAGAGATTTCTTCTAATTTGTGAAATCCTGGGTGCAGAGGTGGGGTGTGGTGGGGAAGGAATTAGCCGGTGGTACCCAGGGGGGGAAAAGGCGCTGACTGGTTTCTTTGCGGTTGGCTTCCGCTTCCTTTAGGGGCATGCGTTTTGACTTTGAGGGAGGAAACTGGTGAGTGGGTAAGAAGCAATAAACCCCAAACACAAGTTAGTGACATAGAATGTGGTGGTACGGCGACCGAGTGAATTCTGTATAACTAGTTGCTAAAAGACAAGGATCTGTGAATGAGGTATATTTGTAAGAGATCTTCTAATTTTGGGGGACAAATCTTAATCGCTGATGGAAGCTACTGAGAAGCTCCTTTTCTGAGGTGTAGTTTTGTCAGCGTGGATAAACTTTGAGAATAAAAAAAGATGTTAATGCCGGGTGTGGTGGCGCACGCTTGTAATCCCAGTACTTTACAGGCTGATTCAGGAGGATGGCACAGGTTCGAAGCCAGCCTCAGCTACGTAGTAAGGCTCTCAGCAACTTAGTGAGACTCTGTTTCCAAATAAAATACAAAATAGGTCTGGGAGTATAGCCCAAAGGTAGAAAGCCTCTGGATTCCATGCCCAGCACCACATAAAAAAAAAAAAAAAGATGTTAATGATGTTAATTTGTATTTTCAAAGTCTAAGAAATTGGGCTAAATCTATTATTTCTTATACTTCTTGCTAAGTTTTGAGGTAGGTGTGGTTTTACCCCATTTTACAGATGAAGTAATTAAAAAGTCAAAAAGGCAGCCGGGCGTGGTGGCGTACGCTTGTAATCCCCGCGCTTGGGAGGCAGAGACAGGAGGATCGCGCAGGTTCGAAGCCAGCCGCGCCCGCGCTGGCTTAGGAGACCCTGTTTCCAAATAAAAAAAATGTAAAAATAGGTCTGGGAGTGTAGTCCGGAGATAGAAGGGCTTCCAGGAACCCCAGTACCACCAAAAAAAAAAAAAAAAAAAAAAAAAAAAAAAAAAAAAAAAGGCAGCTGCAGGCTTTAGTTATACTGTGGGGCAGGTTAGAATTCAAAAGCACATCAAATTGACTTGGGAGCCAAGTTTTAAAACTAAACTGCTTCTGATGAATTCATTCATTAAGTCAACATGCATGAGACCTTTACTACATACACTGTATTAGCTATACAGAGATTTTTTTTTTTTTTTTGTTCCCTGGTCTGGGGATGAAACCCAGGGGCATTGGACCTATGAGTTATACCCCCTCCCCTAGTTTTTATTCTTTATTTTGAAACAGGGTCTCACTAAGTTAAGGAGTGCTTCAGTAAGTAGCTGAGGCTGTCGGTGAACCACAATCCTCTGGTCTCAGTCTCCCAAAAGCTGGGATTACAAGTGTGTACTACCACGCCTGGCTCATAGAGATATTTTATTTATTTATTTATTTGTTATTTGTGGTACTAGGGATGGAACCTAGGGGCTTTCTATCTCCCGGGCTATACTCTCAGACCTATTTTATATTTTATTTGGAAACAGGGTCTCACTAAGTTGCTGAGAGCCTCACTAAGTAGCTGAGACTGGCTTTGAACCTGAGTGATCCTCCTGTCTCAGCCTCCCAAGTGCTGGGATTAGAAGTGTGTACCACCATGCCTAGCTCACACAGAGATTTTAAGAATGGAGTATTTAGCCAGGGTTGGTGGCCCACACTTGTAATTTCAGTACTTGGGAGGCTGAGATAGGGGGATCCCACATTTGCGGCCAGCTTCATTTGTTTAGTGAAGCCCTCCACAACTTAGTGAGACCCTGTTTTAAAATAAAGAATAAAAAAAGGGCTGGGGATGTAGCTTGGAGGTAGAATGCCCCTGGGTTCAGTTCCCAGTACTGCAAAAAAAAAAAAAAAAAAAAAGGGAGTATTTACATTTAAGGAAGTAATAGCCTCCTGTAGGTAAAGTGTGATTGACTTAGCTGATAACTAGCTCATAGTCACTTAAACATATTGGGTATGTGTTTGTAGGGCAAAGGCTTTTCTGAGCAGGGCTGTCTGAGTAAATCTTGAAGTTTGTATTAGAAATAGCCCACTGTATAATTTGGATATGCAATGTACCCCAAAAGCTCATGTGTTGAACTTGGTCTCCAAAGCAGCAGTGTTCAGAGATGGGCTTTTGGGAAGTGGTTAGATCGTGAAGGCTCTGTCTCCTCAATGGGTTAATCTGTTAGTCATTGAATGGACTTTGGGAGATGGTAGAAACTGTGAGGGGTGGTCCTGGTTGGAGGAGGTGGTTCATTGGGGGCTTTCCTAGAAAGGTATATCTTGTTCCTGCCCCTTCCTTGCTCTTTTTCTTTTTGCTTCTTGGATGCTATAAAGTGACCAGTTTTCCTTCAGCGTCCTTCTTCCATGATGTTTCCAACTCATCACAGACCTAAAAGTCAGCTGACCATGACTCCTCTGTTGTCACCATGACAGAAAGCTGACTGACACACCTGCCAAAGAGAAGGTGTATTCTTGGTAGACAGATGGTATCTTCACAGTTAAAGAAGTGAGAGACATACTAGGGAACTGCTGGGAATTAGGTGTGGCAGGAGGGGTGAGATTGACAAGGGATGAAGGCTTGAGAGGTGAAGCTTGTTTTCAGGATTATATGTGGGGCACGACATGATTAAGTTTACCTTTCAGAATGTCACACTGGGCCTCAATTGAAGAAGGTGGAGCAGTTTAGCAGTGTAATGGCTGGAACATAGACCTGGCATTGAGTTTCTACTAGGTACTTTCACCTGTATGGCTTTGGGCAAGTCAACCTCTCAGAGAGCTTCATCTCTTCATTTAAAAAATGGATATAATAATTCCTATTTTGTAGTGTTGCTGTGAGAAGCGAAAAATGTAGAGTTAAAAGATCAAGTGCTTAATGCTTGTTACATAATCCACAGCAAATAGCTGCAATTTTCATTGTGTCCAAAGACAGTCCACTTAGGAGTCTCTTATTCCAGTGAAGAGATTAGGGTTCTGAACTAAGACATACTATTTAGAGTACTTGAAAAAAATATTTGGAGATAAGTTTTCTGGAACTTGGTTACTTAGTGGCGGGAGAAGAAGAAATCAAAGCTCACATCTCATCCTCTGGCTATACTTATATACTATATTAGCTGTCTTTGGGTTTAATACTTTTCAATTTTCTATATAGCTTTACATGTTTATGGTACTTATTTGTACGTACCTGTGTGTGCTTGTACATTTCTGTGCAGGTTCACACTATTAGAACAAAGCAGGAAGAGTAGGTTTTCCTTATGGTTGGACTTAGTGGCCTTGGCCTTCAGCATCTAGAAAAAAAAATAGTGATGTTTGTATTGGGGTAGTGGATGAGGCATGCCATGATTGAAGGTGACCTGTGTGGGGTTCCCTGTGTGGCTGCTCCCAGGTTTGAAGGCATCACTAGGCCAGGTACAAGTCTAGCCCATTTATGACACTGTTAACAGTTAATGAGATGCTCTTCTTTCTGGTTCAGAATTAGGAAGCTAGTGGTAAAATCTAGGCCTGTACAGCTACTTTGAAAATACTGGTATTGTGACTAAACACAAAACATAACATTAACTTGTGTTAGACGAAACACAAAACCTTGTATTACATGAAGCATCAAAAACTTTCTCTAGGAGTGGTTTATTTGATAGATTATTCATGGAAAACTAGGTATACTTTCTGCTTCTTAATGCTTAGCTGGGCCTCAAGTTGCCAGCAACAGAACTGAGCCTAACAGGAAGGCAAATAAATGATGGAGCAGGTAGTTGGAGTATATATCCAGTAAGGTATGATCACAACTGTGTGGAGAATCTTTTGGAGCTGGGCATGCTTATAATCCCAGTACTCAAGAAGCTGGAGGAGGAGCACAGGTTCAAGGCCAGCCTTAGCAACTTAGTGAGATCCTCTGCAACTTATTGAGACCATGTTTCAAAATAAAAAGTAATATAGGGCTGGGATGTAGCTCAGAGGTAGAATGCCCCTCCATTTAATACTCAGTACTACCAAAAAATATTTTGGAATCATTTGGAGATTGATTTATGTATGACTCCTGCTCCTGCTACATTATTTTGGATGATATTGTTGATTACAATTGTATTATCTTGTGGCTAGTTATACTTAAATTCATCATGGACTTGGATTTGTGACTTTTTGAAACTCCGCATTTGCATTCCTCATTCAGAATGGTTACGTTCACTTCATTCATTCACATTAGTGAACATTTGCAGAGGAAGTGCTTTATGACAGGTAGCAACCGAGGCACTGAAGATAAAGAAATGAATAAATAGACTTTTGCTCTTAAGAATTCATAGTAAGCTGGATGTGGTGGCACATACTTGTAATCTCAGTACTTGCGAAGCTGAGGCAGGAGGGTCGTAGGTTTGTGGTTAGGCTCAACAACTTAGGTCTTGTTTCAAACTAAGACATGAAATAGGGTTGAGAGGTAGAATGCCCCTGGGTTCAACTCCCAGCATGCACGTGCACATGTGTGTGCATTTGCGTGTGCTCATGCATGTGCTCTCTCACACACACGATAAAAATGTAAGGAGGTAACATATTCCATTAAATTAAACTTTCATTCAACTTAGTTTGGTTAGAGTCACTGTAGAGAAAGGCACTACAGATGTAGCGCAAAGAAAAAAAAAGAAGAGGAAAAAGAGTGGTATGCTTTATGGGGTTGGGAAAGCTTTCTGGAGGTCTTAAAATATTTGTGATGATTAGGCAGGTTGATTGGATGGTGAGGAGAATTTGTATTCTAGGCAAAGGGAACAGCATGTGACAAAGCAAGGGGGTGTGAAAGTGAATTTGGGTAGCTAGGTAACTTGGTAGAGGTGGAGTAAAGAGAACGAGGAGGGTCGTGGTGGGTCATGGAGGCCGTTGGTCTGTAAATCATCAATGTGTTCATTCTTTCGTTCAGGTAAGTAACATATGGCAGTGAACAAAAACTTGTATGGAACTTATATTCTAGTTGGAGTGGAGATAGTGAATAGATAAGTAATACAATATGTCAGATGGTGGTAAATAATGAGGATAAAGGAAGCCGCTGAGGGGGCTTGGTGATGGCAAACCCTTGAAGGAATTAAGCTGGTCATAGAAAATATCAGATGGGTTTGGGATTGAAGAAGTCACTCCATTTGCAGTGTTAAGAATGGATTGGAAGCTGGGTGTGGCGGTGCACACCTGTAATCCCAGTGCTTGGGAGGCTGAGACAGGAGATTTGTAGGTTTGAGGCCAGCCTCAGCAATTTAGTGGGACTTAGTTTCAAAGCAAAAAATACAGTTGTACTGGAGGTGTAGCTCAGAGGTAAAACCCTCTCTGTGTTCTATCCCCACCTCCCAACCCTCCTGCCGTAAATGGATTGGAAAAGGGTAGGAATGGACGAGGCGAGTCAGGGGAGGTTGTGAAGCACAGTAGGAGAGACAAAATGAAGGGATAAACCAAGATCCTGGCAGTGAGGAGGGAGGAGAGGATGGCCTTGAGAGTTTTGGAAGTTAGTGCATCAGGTGATGCTTTTAAAATGTGGATCTAAATTCCATGGATGTGTGGAGACTGGATAACAGTAGAAAAGGGGTGAGGGAATCCTGAGGGATATGGACATTTAGGTGGGTTGATCAGTTAAAACTTGTCAATTGTCATATGTTCTGTGAACTGGTTCCAATGCCTTCTAGCTAGAAACATAGATTCTCATTATTTGAAGTTGCTGGGCAGAGTTTTAAGGGCGATAGTTTACTTTTGGACCCTTATTTTATTTTTTGCAATACTGGGGATTGAACACAGAGGCATTCTACCTCCGAGCTACACTCCCAGCCTTGTTTTTTATTCTTTATTTTTGAAACAGGATCTCATAAATTGTGGAGGGCCTCCTAAGTAGCTGTGAACCTGTGATCCTTCTGTCTCAGCCCCCCCAAGTACTGGGATTACAAACACATGTCACCGTGCCCAACCTGGACCCTTCTTTTTAAAGTGTATATTACTCTACATACAGTTTTTGTATGACCTTGTTTCTGAATGCAATTTTATTTACTATTATTATTATTATTATTTATTATTATTTGGTGGTATTGGGGGTGGAACCCAGGGGCTTTCTACCTCTGGGCTGTACTCCCAGACCTATTTTACATTTATTTTGAAACAGGGTCTCACTAGTTGCTGAGAGCCTCACTAAGCAGATGAGGCTGGCTTTGAACCTGTGTGATCCTCCTGTCTCAGCCTCCCAAGCGTGGGGATTACAAGCGTATGCCACCATGCCCGGCTTATTTATTTATTTTTTGTGGTACTGGAGTTGGAATCCAGGGGCCTTCTACCTCTAGGCTATACTCCCAGACCTATTTTATATTTTATTTGCAAACAGGGTCTCACTAAGTTGCTGAGAGCCTCACTAAGTAGCTGAGACCGGCTTCGAACCTGTGCGATCCTCCTGTCTCAGCCTCCCAAATGCTGGGATTATAACTGCATGCCACCATGCCTGGCCTGAATTGATTTTAGGTTTTTAAAAATCATAGAAATGTTGCCGGGCGTGGTGGCGCACGCTTGTAATCCCCTGGTTTGGGAGGCGGAGACAGGAGGATCATGCAGGTTCCAAGCCAGCCTTGCTGGCTTAGGAGACCCTGTTTCCAAATTTAAAAAATATATAAAAAAATAGGTCTGGGAGTGTAGCCTGGAGGTAGAAGGGCTTCCAGGAACCCCAGTACACCACACACACACACACACACACACACACACCCAAAAAATTATATATATATATATATATATATATATATATATATATATATATATATGTCAGTTGCATATGTGACATTTTTATGACTTGGTTTTGGATTTACTAAGTTACTTTTTTTTTTTGTTCAGTACTGGGGATGGAACCCAGGGACATTCTACCTCTTAGCTATACCGACAGACCTATTTTTTATTCTTTATTTTTTATTTATTTTATTTCTTTTGTAAAGATTTAAAGGAGTTCATTAAGATAGAAATACAGAAGATAATTACAGCCCCATGCTAAAGCATGAGGGAGTGCTTCTAATAAAATCACCCTTTTTTTTTCGGTGGTGTTACTGGGGTTCCTGGAAACCCTTCTACCTCCCGGCTACACTCCCGGACCTAATATATATATATATATAAAATATATGTATGTATGTGTGTGTGTGTGTGTATATATATATATATATATATACATATGTGTATATATATATATATATATATATATATATATATATATTTGAAACAGGATCTCTTAAGCCAGAGAATCTGGCTTTGAACAAGGTCTCACTAAGTTGCCAAGGCCTCACTAAGTAGTCGAGGCTGTCTACAAACTACAATCCTCCTGCCTTAGCCTTCCAAGTACTGCGATTACAAGCATGCACTACCATGTATGGCTTGCTTTTTTTTTTTTAAAGGCTATTGTAATGTTACAAAAAAGAGAAGAAGGAAAAAAAATCACTTGTTGACTTCTTTCCCTCTACATTGTTAATAACTTTCCCAGTTATAACTTGGCATTGTGGTTTGGATTACTCAGAACTGCTCTCTGGCAATTTTTATGGAAGTTATAAACTCTTCTCATTCAGATCAAAAGAATATCTCATTAAGAATGCGGTTGTTTATAATGACATTTACATATGCCATTCTTTAAAAAGCAATATATTATTTAGTACCTACCGTAGCTTTCGTAGGTATTTTCCAGAAGGAAAGAAAGCTGAGTTCATCTTGTAAATGTTTCCCAGAAGGATATCCTGCAGCCTGTAAGAGGAGATGCAGCAAGGTTATTTTCACAGGTGACTTGACTAGTGACAGCATCCTTTGGTAAAATTAGAGCTTGTGTTAATAGTTACATTGAATGAAACGGCATATTGTGAGTCCTAGCTAGGAATTTGAGTGATAGTAATAGCAGGAGATTTATTTATTTATTTACTTATTTATTTATTTGTACAGGGGTTTGAACCCAGGGTCATTCTGCCTCTGAACTGTACCCACAGTCCTTTTTATATTATTATTATTATTTTGTGGTATTGGGAATTGAACTCAGAAGCATTCTACTTCTGAGCTACACCCATAGTCCTGTTTTTATTTTGAAACAGGGTCTCACTTAGTTGCTTAGGGTCTTACCAAGTTGCTGGGGCTGGGTTTGAACTTGCTATTCTCTTGTGTTAACCTCACAATTACTGGGATTACAGGCGTGTGCCACTGCGCCCATCTAGGAATTTTAATCTGAGTAAGTCTTAACATGCCACACACCATTCTAAGATTTATATGCTTTAGCTCATTAAATCTCGCAACAGTTCTGAGAAGTAGATGGTATTTTCCTTAGATTACAAGTGAGGAAGTAGTTCAGAGAAGCTAATTTGTCTAAGGTCATGTCAAGTGTAAGTGAGAGACTTGGCGGTTCTTCTCTGGTCTTACTCCTGAGCCCATGTTTCTTTTTGTATGTTGTATTGCCACACTTGATGTTGTTGTGGAAAAATTATCTGCTTACTATTCATCAAGTTGCTCTCCTTGTCATACTAATTTTAAACCTTTTGTGATTAAATAGATCATAATCAAATGCTGTGTCATAAAATATGATCCTGTCAAAATTAAATTCATAATTTAAGAAAATATAATGCATGGTTTATAAAGGTAGACTAGCTTATTTCCTTTGAGGAGCTAATATTGTTCTTTGGTTTGTGGGAGAAGACAGTATTGGGAATAAAAGAGAACATGGAAGAGGAGTGTGGAAGACCTATGCTCTGAGAGAAAAGAAGGAAAAGATTGTGAAGGATTTACTGCCTGGCTTTAAGACTGCCTGTCTTTGGACTGTGAATGAGTAAGAAATCTTAAAGAGTTAATCTCTCTGGTTATTTGGTATTGTACTTCTCTAGATTGCATTTTGAGATGAACCAGAGCGTTTCCAAATACACTTCTTTATGTCAGGAAGTTACTATAAGGACATTTCCCAGTTTTCACTAAAAATATTTCAATAAAAATATCTGGGGATAAATTAAGTGATCTGTTTTTACACTACAAAGAAATGGAATTCCACTGTAGTCAGATGAGATATTTTATGAAACACCTTTAAAGCAAGTGGTAAGCAAGTGTCTTTACATTTGATTTTACTTTACTATTGAGAAGATAAATACTGCTGTTCATCAGTTTGTATGTTAACCCTAAACTAAATCAAAGGACTCTGAATACAGTCTACCCTACGTACATAAAGTAGTAATTTCCCTCCCTTCATTAGTGCTCTCTTTATTGGTTGGGTTTTAGGAATAATATTTCATCATATCTATCTCTGTTCCAGCATCTCAGTTCAGAACCATTTGAGAGGGAGTTCACAGGATATAGACATTGGAGGTAAAAATGTCAGCTTTATTACTAACAGAGCTGATTGGAGAATGTTGCTTGGATCTGGACTACCTAATATTACCCTAAACTAGATAGACTTTGTCACAGATAATGCTGGACTACACTTTCCTCTTTAGGGTCAGAGCCAGCAAGCCTAACACTGAGACACTAGAGAACAGCCTCTCTGGTGTGGGTAGATTCTAATGAGAAAAAGGAACTGCGAGTAGTGGCTCACACCTGTAATCCAGTACTTGGGAGGCTGAGAAAGGAGGATTGCAAGTTTGAAGCCAGCCTCAGCAACTTAGCGAGGCTGTCAGAAACTTTTTCCAAATAAAAAATGAAATGGGTTGGGGTTGTAGCTTGGAGGTAGAATTCTCCTGAGTACTACAAAAAATAAAAAATAAGCCGGGCGTGGTGGCACACACTTGTAATCCCCGTGCTTGGGAGATGGAGACAGGAGGATCACACAGTTTCGAAGCCAGCCTCGCTGGCTTAACTGACCCTGTTTCAAAAAAAAAAAAAAAAAAAAAAAAAAAAAAATATATATATATATATATATATATATATATATATATATATATATATGAATAGGTCTGGAGTGTAGCCTGGAGGTAGAAGGGTTCCATCCCCAGTACCACCAAAAATAAATAAATAAATAAGTAAGTAAATAAATAAATAAATAAAAAAATATGCACAGATATTACTACATAGGAAGGAGCTAAAATAATTAAAACATATATTCCATGTGCTAAACACGGGAGAATTAACACTTAGTTTTTGCCTTCTGAATCATGTAGATCTACTAAGGAAGCCTGCTATATCTTCTATTACTGCAAGGTGTGAAGGGCTGAAACAGTCATGGGAGGGGAATGGTCATTAGTATAGCAATGAAAGGGTATTTTCAAAGAAACATAGACTAACAGTTTTAGTATTTTTATTTTTTGAAACAGGGTCTTACTGAGTTGTGAAGGGCCTTGCTAAGTAGCTGAGGCTGTCCGAGAACCCTATCCCCTGGTCTCCGCCTCCTGAATGCTGGGATTATTATTTAGGCACTCAAGCCTGACACATGCATTTTAACACCTTGCTGGGCTCCAATCCCTATCCCTTGTTCAGTCCATTGAAAGATCAGATTCAGTCTATTAGCTCTGATTCTTAAGGCACTTTTGCTTTTCTCCACTGCCACCAGCCTGTATGAAATATCGTAGCTTGGTTAGTTGCTAGTGTTGGAGCCAGACAACCAGGGTTTAAATCCTAGTTGTATCATGTGCTATTTTTATGACCAAGGACAAGCTAGAGAATTTTTCTGGACGTATTTTCTCATGTTTTAAATAGGGGTAATGACAATCACATTACAGGATTAATGTGAGAAGGAAATGAGGTAATGATTATAAGACCTCTAGCTTTACAGTATTATGCAGTAATATTACTGTTTCAGTAAACTGTATAGAAAGGAGTAAAAATCTTGTGCTGAAATAGTTTCTGAAGGTGGAAGCATAGCAAGAAGTAGGGAAATACCCAGTGGCAATAATAACATCTCAGAGGAAACACATTGCTGATAACACCACCTTACACGTTAGGGAGGGAGGGAAGGAGCTGAAGAGTAAAAAGCCCAAGCCGTGTTTCCATCTGCATGATATGCTCAGTATCACCGGTCACACATATGTTGGTTACTGTTGTGACTTTCTCATTTGAAATTCTTGGTGGCTCTTAGGGAGTTAGGACTCACTGTTGCCACTAGGTGTGGTATGTGGCCTTGGTGACCACATTTATCTGAATTTGAATAAATATATTCTTGTGCTAAAGGCAAGCAATTGATAATTTTAATTTTATGCTTTTTTTTTTTTTCGTGGTACTGGGGTTCCTAGAAACCCTTCTACCTCCGGGCTATACTCCCAGACCTATTTTATATTTTTATTTGGAAATGGTCTGTTAAGCCAGCAAGGCTGGCTTCAAACCTGCATGCGCCTGCACGCGTGGGGATTACAAGCGTGCGCCACCACGCCCGGCTAATTTTATGCTTTTTAAGAATAACATGTATAAACTAGGAAAAGTTCTATAGTCATATATAAGCATGTATAAACTAGGAAAAGAACTATAGGAAAAGTTCTATAGTTGACAGTCTGTTGTAAAATCTAGGTATAGATCTGTGCTACTCTGCTGTCATGTGACCACATTTTCATTTCTTGTTATCTCTTTCCCCTCTCTCCCATCCATAGTCAGTGCCCCACTTTGCCCTCTTGTTGCCCATTATTTTATTGTGAACCACTCAGGTCCATTTTCTCCTATAGTGCAGTGAGTTTATAGAATTTCCTGTTATGTTTTCTTTCTCTGAATTTCTTGATTTTGGGAAAGTTTTGGTGAGAACAATTTATTTTAGACCACTGAGGTTAAGGGGTGGTATCCTTTTGTGGCTATCCAGCATGTGAATTTTCCTTTTAACTTTCTCTCATGCCTTAAGGTAGTGCTTTCCCAAGTATGTCTGTGGATGGCCCTCATCAGAATTTCCTAGAAGACTCATGTTAAAGATGTGTCTGAGATCCAGTGGTAGGCTAGGTTTAGGGTAGCATCCAGGACTCTGCTTTGAAAAGAAGTACCCAAGGTTATTTTAATACTGAGATTCTTTGTTGTGATTAGGTCCTAATTTTTACACTTGTTCTCTTTTCCAAATTTTGTGGGGCTCATTTTTTTTTCCTGTAGGTTTGACAGAAGTACAAGCAATAGTCCCATCTCCTGTCACTTAAAATAGAAGAAGCTAATGCTGACTTTTACTATATTAAGTTTAAAAAATTCTTTCCTTGGTACTGGGGATTGAAACCAGGGGTATTCTACCTCTGAGCTGAGGCATTCTACCTCCCAGCCCTATTTTATTTTTATTTTGAAACAGTATCTCACTAGGTTAATGAGAGTTTCACTTGTTTCTGGGGCTGTCCTCAGACCTGCAAATCTCTTGTCTCAGCCTCCCAAGTACTGGGACTACAAGTGTGCACCACCATGCCTTGCTTAAAAAATATATTCTACAACTAGGATTCAGAGTACATCAGTGTATATGATTTCAGTGTCTTGGCCTTGTTAGAGTCTTGCTGAAGGACAGCTAAGAAAGAGAACTCAGGCTAAGTTTCTGTAGTAAAATAACATATAGGTTTTAGAGAAATTCACATATTCTTTGTGTTCAGTTTTATAGTGCTCATTTTTATAATTTCTGCAGAAATGCAAGGCTGTTCCAGAAAGGGCCTTTGGTTACTTAACAGAATGGTCAGTATAATAAACTTGTGATCCAATTCCTTTTCCAGTTACTCGCAAGCAGTGAGAGAACATTGAAACCAAACTTGTCCTTTTCAATTGGTGTAAGAGAAAATCTGGGGTGATGGCCAAAATTACCACATTAATTATGTTACAAGTGAACAGTGAAGGGAACAGAATCATGAAACTTAAAGTGCAGTTCAGGGAGACAAGTGGTCAAGGGAAACATACAGCCTTGTCTCCTTGTCTTTTGCTAGGACAGCTCCCTGATGTTGATTTGTGTTGTTCTCCTTAATGGTAAAGAAAGGGATAGTTGTGCCTTTCCAGCAGGTGTTCAGCTTGTGTGTGTGTGTGTGTGTGCGCATGCCTGCCTGCCCTGGCCTAAAATATTTGTCATATGTGTTCTTACAGGAATGCGTGACTGATAGTCTGTATATGATTATACATGTGAATATAACATTGTTAAGCTGGACACTCAGTATTGGGAGGGAGAGAAAAGGGGAAATGGCTGGGAGGGCACCAAGTACTATGAATGTATGCCATTGTCAACATGATCCACATTATGATGTGAGACTATAGTGTACCAATTAAAAATCATCTATCAAAGTAAAAAAAGTTATTCAAGCAATAATGTATTTCTAATTGGTAGAATTGGGGGATAAAGGGAGATACCTGAAGGGTCTACAAGTGAGTACTAGCTGCCAGATTATTTTGCCAACATATAAGGCAAGCCATATTTTATTTGCTCCAATCTTACTTTCCTTGACCCCCTTCTTGTCCCTTGGTCTACAAGAGTCACCCTGCTATATATTGTACATTTTCTTTTCTATCATTCATTTTTTTAAATTGCAAATACATTAGGACTTGGCCTTTGAGACTCTTTTTTTTTTTTTTTTTTTTGGATAGTGCTGGGATTGAATCCAGGGTTGTTCTGCCTCTGAGCTACACTCCAGCTCTATTTTTTTTTTTTTTTTTTTTTTACATTTTGAAACAGGGTCTTCTAAGTTTTTAGATCTAACTTTGAACCTGTGATCCTCTTGTCTCAACTTCTCAAGTACTGGAATTACAGGCATGACAGACTTGAGAAACACACCTGGCTTGAAGCACAATTTGTGACCCTTGAATTTAAGTTTTAAAGAGTTTCTTTAAAGTACCAGTTTATTGAACTATAAAGAGTTAATATATGGAGTTAAATATTTGTTTGACTTGTAGTATGTTTAAATCTGACTCAATCATATTGGAATTCTATCATTAAAAAAAATAACTGTAGTGATTGCTAAGAATCTCAACAATGGGCTTGAGAATAAACCCTCATGGAATTCCTGTATACAGATGAAAGAAAGAATTGTTTTCTTGCAATACAGTGAAATTGCAGAAATTCATGGGCTGAATAGCATGTCAGCCTCAGGTTTGAAGAGTAGTTAATTGTACTTTTTAAGTTAATGGCCTTGGTCTTTGTGAGATCTCTCTTATTTTTTTCTTCCATTTCTGATTCCTAATCTTATCTGTCCCTCTCATGGGTACCCGTGAATGTTCTTATAGATGTGTTTTGTAAAGTATGCAGTTTTATTTAGTGTATGTATTTTAATTTAATTTGCTTAAATGCTTTTATGCTTTGGATCTTGTTTCTCCTTTGTATTCACCACTGTTTAAAAATCTCGTTATTTTCTGTATTTGTATCTGTCCACCTCATTGCTTCCAAGTATTGCCTGTTTCATAGATTGCGTTTTCCACTTTACAGGCCCATTCCTCTAGGGATGCCTCCAGCTATACTTAGTGTTCCAGGGAATATACCAAACACATTCCCTATAAAGAACTCTAGTATATATCCAGGTGTTGTATTGCTGGGCCATAGAATTATCATTACCTATGAAAGCTTAGTAAAGGACTGCATGGTGGAGTGACTTACAAGTAATATACATGATTTCTTCTTCATGTTCTTGGACACAACTTTCTCTCTTCTTAAATATCATAAGCCATCTTATATTACCACACTGGCAAAGATTAAAACATTGATTAGTAATTTTTTTTCATCAAAGGACCAAACTTATGATAACTAGAACTGAAAAAATTAAAATGGGAAGGCTAGGGACATGACTTGGTGATAAAATACAAGGGTTTGATCCCTAGCATTGCAAAACAAAAACCAAATAAAAACAAAGACAAAATCTTAAAATGAAGATGTTGAGGAAAGTTTGAAATTGTTGTTGAAATTCAAAATGTGACATGATAATGTGCAAGTTTTGCTAGGAGAAGAGGCTTGCTGTCCAGAGGGCAGAAATATGGCCCATCTAGAAATCTGAAATATAGTCCTCTAGCCAGACATATTTTAGTAATCTGACTTGTATTAAACATTCTCACCAGTGATCCTAGTTAATTTACAAGCCAATGGAATAATTCATAATAAAAAATTAAAATTGTGCCTCATTGCGTTTCCAGTTATCCTCTCTCTTTGTAGGAAGTAAAAGTATAATCAGATGAAGGGAGTCTGGTGAGTTTTATTATTAGGCAATAAAAAAGTGTATGATTCAGATGTTTGATGGTGTCACACTATCAAAGTTTGATGGCATTCTTTTATTTTTCAGTTCAAATATAGCAGTCTTAGAACCTTGGAATGTGTAGCAGTGCTAACTAAAAAATATATTTTGGGGAAAGAGGGTAAGTGCTCTAAAAAGGATACATAAATTACTGTACTTATGCTGGGCATGGTGGTGCACACTTGCAATCCCCGCGCTTCGGAGGCGGAGACAGGAGGATCGTGCAGGTTTGAAGCCAGCCATGCTGACTTAAGAGACCCTGTTTCCAAATAAAAATATAAAAAATAGGTCTGGGAGTGTAGCCCAGAGGTAGAAGGGCTTCCAGGAACCCCAGTACCACACACACACAAAAAAAATTACTGTACTTATAATTAAGCTATTTAGATTAATTGAGCTATTTGGAAAAGATTGAACCAATATTGTAAATATTTTGACATTTTTCTGGGAATAATTTTGTAGGACATGTATAACTAAGTTAGATTAATTTGCTTATAAGAAACAATTGAGTTAGTGCACATTGTAAAAGAGTTTTGGCTTTCTAATTGGATTGATATAGGACATGTAGGTTAGACATAAATATGATTTTAAATTTATTTTAAAACATCTTCATTTTTAATTAAGCTTAGAATAAATAATTGTAAAGCCCCCATTAGATTTTTCTATTTCTGATAGAAAATTTTAATTTAAAAAAAGCCAGTAGGGATAGTATTTCATTTATAGGATTCTTTTGGCAGCTATATCTTTTCAAGCATATATGTATTTTATTGATCAGGATTTAGTATCTTTTTCATCACTTTTCTTACTTCACTTTTACTATTTTTTAGGTTATTCTAGCCTTGAAGTTATTAAACATGCAACTAGATAATAAGGCTTTTCATTATCAAAAAGATTCTTAAAGGCTAGTTTTTAACTTCTTTATTTTGTACTGTATGTGGGGTTGATTTGAATTTAATGAATAATGAAGTTGGTTAGCTAGAATTTCAGCTCTCAGGCTTAATTTCCCTGCTTCTTACTTTTCGAAAACTGAGGTTGTATGATCTTTCTAGCATTTTCTTTAACTGGAAAATTTAAGAAAAAAGTATAATTGTCATCTAAACTGAGTAGCAGAGTATTTTTTATTAGAATTTTGATTTTTTGCCGGGTGTGGTGGCGCACACTTGTAATCCCCACGATTGGGATGCGGAGACAGGAGGATCGCACAGGTTTGAAGCCAGCCGCACTGGCTTTTAAGAGACTCTTTCCAAAAATAAAAAAGTATAAAATAGGTCTGGGAGTGTAGCGCGGAGGTAAACGGGCTTCCAGGAACCCCAGTACCACAAAACAAAACAAAACAAAAACAACAACAAAGAATTTTGATTATTTTAATTTTATAAGAAAAATTTTAAAAACTTATTATTAGCTGGCTGAATTTTTTTTTTTTATTGTTAACCCAGAATGAAAGTAGGCTAAAACATTTTTTTCTGGCTTCTTATTTTGTAGTGAAAAAAATGATTAGAAATACTAATGTTAGAAACCATACTTTTGTACCTAGGTGTTTGTAATCTATTATTGTTAGACAAATTGTAATTTGGTGATTAATCTATATATGTACTGAGACTCTTTTTTGCAGTACTAGGGATGGAACCCAGGGGCATTCTTCCTCTGAGCTATACCCCCAGCCCCATTTTTTATTCTTTATTTTGAAACAGGGTCTTACTGAGTTGCAAAGGGCCTCACTAAGTAGTAGCTGAGGCTGTCTGCGAACCGCGATCTTCCCGTTGCAGCCTCCCAAATGCTGGGATTACAAGCGTGCACCACTGTGCCCGGCTTAGGTACTATTTTAGATGCTCAGGAAAAGCAGTGAACAAAAGCCTCTGTTCTCAAATGCTACAGGATTTAGGGGTGGGGGCACAAATATATAATAGTGGATTGTGATAAGTGCTATTGAGAAAAGTAAAGCATGCAGGAAGGTAGTGTGAAAAAGGGTGGGTGGTGGGATGTGAGTACTCCTTCAGATAACATGGTCAAGGAAGGCTTTTGATTAGGTAACATTCATAGAAGGTAGTTTTGCCTTTTAAAGGGGTTTAATAGACATCTTCTGGAGTTTTAAAAAATTAGTTAAATAGTATTCTATTCCATAATATAGTTTAGTACTAATAGCTTTATTAGTTTATTTTGAAACAGGGTCTTACTGAGTTGCAAAGGGCCTCACTAAGTAGGTGAGTCTGTCTGCAAACCACGATCTTCCTTTCTCAGCCTCCTGAATGCTGAGATTACAAGCGTGCGCCATCATGCCTAGCTGAACTGAGATTTAGAAGTGAACATCTCCCATTTGAAGACTAAAAGAAGCTGGGTGTGGTGGTGCACACCTGTAATCCTAGTACTTGGGAGGCTGAGACAGGAGGATCGCAGGTTCGAGGACAGCCTCAGCAAATAGTGAGACTCATCAACTTAGAGAGACCTTGTTTTCAAATAAATAAAATCAGGCAGAGGGTTTAGCTCAAAGGTAGGATGCTTCTGGGTTCAATCCCCAGTACCACAAAACAAAACAAAAATAAGACTAAAGGAAGTAACCCTTTATGGTCTTAGTCATAAAAAGCTAAATCTAAATATTTCACTTCAAGATTGTGCAAATAACAGTCCGGGGACATGCAGAACACTGAATATGTGCACCATGTATATCATGGGAGAATACTGCCACCTTGTGTGTATGTGTTGCTATTTTATAAATCTTCATTTTGTTTTTTATGTTGGTACAGTGCGTTTGCACCATTTGGTACTGTGATTAGAAGTATAAATGTGTGAAATATATATATATATTTATTTATTTATTCATTTATTTATTGGTGGTACTGGGGTTCCTGGAAGCCCTTCTATCTCCGGGCTACACTCCCAGACCTATTTTATATTTTTATTTGGAAACAGGGTCTCTTAAACCAGCAAGGCTGGCTTCGAACCTGTGTGATCCTCCTGTCTCAGCCTCCCAGGCACAGGGGGATTACAAGTGTGCACCACCACGCCTGGCGAAATATTTATTTTTTTATGAAGTAAAATCAAGCCAACATTTTTTGGAGGGGCAGTTGGAAAGTCCTGTATTGTAAAGATTTTCAGTTTGGTATGATTAGCTTTAAAGATTGGAATTCATCAGAGATCATACTGGTTAATTGACCTCTGGGTTTGTTGAGAATTGCATCATTTTATTGGAGTCTCCTGGAAAGTTGGGGATTCTTTGTCATTCTTTATGTCAGTGCTTCAGCGTTTGCTGTACTTGAGGATTACTACTCAGAAGGGCAGCATTTATTACACTATAGGGAGGTGCAGGGCTTCTGGCTTACTGATACAACCATATTCTTTGACTTTTAAATGTTTTCCTTCAGGTCAAGTTCAGAAGAATGGCCACAGTAATAACATATAGTAGTGCTTTAAAAATGTTTATGTAGTGAAAAAAATGGTCCCTGGCAGTTATTTTATTTACCTGAGGATGTGACTTAGTGGGTTTTAGATACTGCTTCTCTTGAGAGCGGGGGGGGGGGGTACTCACATATAGCTTAGTGGTATGATCATGGCTGCTTAAAAGTGCATTTTATCTGTTTGAAAAAGTAGTAGTTGAACTGGGTGGTTTCTAAAGACCTTTTTAGTTCAATAACATGTACAGAATGAAACATATTTATGCCCTGAGCATATTTTTTTTCCTTTTTCATCTTTTTCTTTCTTCTCCCTTGGAATGTATTAAGTACATTGGTTGTAGCTTTCTGGGAAGCATGTACTACTCATTAGGGTGATTTTGTATTTAGAAATATTGATATATAGACATTTTAATATGTATCATTTTAAACTAATACCATATAAGTGGGTATAAAGTCTTTTAAATCACTGTGAAAGTTAACAGTTTTTAATATACTCTCCAGTATTGAAATATTTACAATAGGTTTTATATTTTTTTATTAGGCAAGAAATTATGAAATGGAATGGATGGGGATATAATGATTCCAAGTTTCTCTTCAACAAGAAGGGCGAAGTGGAGTTGACTGGGAAAAGGTAATTCTGATTTATTTCCCTTATTCCTTCCTTCCACAAAATTTTAAATATGCATAAAAATATAAAGGATAATATAATGATTCCTTCTCTGTATAAAAATTATCAGCATTTTGCCATAATTCCTTTTTTCTGTAATAATTTAAATTCTGACATTGTCATGAAACCTTCATATATTTATATATTTCATATTATGCATACAATAGGAATCTGATATGATCAATTATATAATACTATTATCACACTCCCAAATAAATACTTTATAATATCTAATTATCTAGTACATACACACATTCCCCTAAATAGTCTTAAAGATGCCTTTTATTAGGTAGTTCATGGAACTAGAATAAAAATAATGTCTATAATCACCCAAGCACCCAGTTCCCATGCCACTGATTAATGGGAAAAAAAATTTATATTTAAGTCTGGTAACTCACATTTGAATGTGGATTATAATGAAAGGCAGCAATTTTAGGTCTGTGTAAGTATAAGTAGTATTTAAAAAATCAGTTTCTGGGATATATTAGAAAGAAATGAAGAAAGATAATTTGTGATAATAGGTTTCACATTCCTGAAATATTTTTGGAAATAATGTTGATAAGAATTATTAAGGATATTTGTTCAGTGCCCAGGAAACATTCTAAAGGATATATGTATTATTAAATTTTTCTTCTAGATGTGGAGAGAATTGTGAGATGAGTTCTTAGTTAATTTTAAGAAATCTTGCCCCAGCCCAAACTGTGTTTTTGGTTTGTTTGTTGAATTTTGATATAACTTTTGAATGTATAGCAAGTATATGTAGTTATTTGAATGCTGGCTCAAAAATTAATAAAATTTTGAGACTAAGTAAAAATGGTATGAGCTGTTCTATTATTTTTCTCTCTGGAAGATTTTTTTTTTTTTTTTTTTTTTTTTTTTTTTTGCGGGGGGAGGTACTGGGGATTGAGCTCAGAGGTATTCTACTCCAAGCTGCGCTCCCAGGCCAGTTTTATTTCACACTATTCTAGCATGTCACTTTAATTTAATGGCTGTTGGGTACTAATATGCTTAGGTTAATGTGTTTAATTTACATGGTATGCCAATATATTACAATGTCAGGAAAGAAATAAGTTTTCTTTTGGATAAAAATAAATATTACCTGTGTTCTCATTTTCATTCTTAAATATGATGGGACAGCATACA
Organism: Muscardinus avellanarius; assembly: GCF_963383645.1. Classification (NCBI taxonomy): domain Eukaryota; kingdom Metazoa; phylum Chordata; class Mammalia; order Rodentia; family Gliridae; genus Muscardinus; species Muscardinus avellanarius. The sequence continues at coordinate 58,935,449 of NC_137787.1, read as the reverse complement.
GATAGAGGCTCACTTGAGAAACTGTGTGACTCAGGTAGAAGGAAGGAATTTCTGGTTAAAATTAAATTTGCCAGTGTTTTAAATCTTGAGTCTCTTTATTTTCTAAATGGAATAATCTCTAATACAGTAGAAATTTACCTACATAGAGCTCTGGAAGTTTTCAAAAACTTCCAGAGAGAAGCCTATAGAGGCTTAGTCAGCTTAGAGAGGCTCTCAGTAACCTAGTGACACCTTGTTTCCAAATAAGAAATAAAACTGGCCTGGGGGTGTAGCTTGGAGGTAGAATGCCTCTGGGTTCAATCCCCAGTATCTCCCCCCGGGGGGAAAAATAATCTTCCAGAGAAAAAAGTAAATCTTGTAAACTTCTAAACAACTTTCTCTACTTTCAGAGACTTCCTTATTTTTCTCTCCTTCTTTGGGTCTTGAAGGTACAGTATTTCTACTGTATGAAAGAGGACAGATAATCACTTGTACTTCAGCATGCTGCCATTGAAAGCACAAGACACATCCTGCAGTCTTCTTGAGTTCTATAGGACATGCAATGGTTTATGTTAGAAATATGTGTGTATGTGAAATGATTGATTAGTCATAGGAGAAATCACAGGCAAACTGCCTTAGAGGGTCTCATGGGTTCAGCATTCGGTTCTTATTTTAGCTATCTAGCACGTGATTTGTCAATTTTCCCAGAGGAGATCTGGCTTCAGGGACCTATAATATGTGTCACATTTGTAAGAGACCAATTTTAAAAATTAGAGCCCCTGTGTATTCACTGATGTGTAGATTATTACTATTTCAGGTTATGGAGTACTTGTTAGTGTCCTTCCTGATATTAAGGTATTCAGAGAGCAAAATTTTTAATTCGGATATTATGTTCGGAGAGCATAAATTCAGAGCAACTGGGAATCAGTGGCCCTAATAGAGTTTGGTTTTCTTTTCTTTTTTTTTTTTTTTTTATCCAGGCAGTAATAGAACTGGGGGAATCCTCTGTTGGTTTTAGACACCAGAAGATGGCCATTGCTGCCACTTTTATCAGAGTGGATTCCTTTCTTTTCTTTCTTTCTTTCTTTCTTTCTTTCTTTCTTTCTTTCTTTCTTTCTTTCTTTCTTTCTCTTTCTTTCATTCTTTCTTTTATTGGTGATGGAACCCAGGGGCATTGCACTTCTGAGCTACACCCCCCAGCCCTATTTTTTAGTCTTTTTACTTTTTGAAACAGGGTCTCACTGAGTTGCAAAGGGCGTCACTATGTAGCTGAGGCTGTCCGCAAACTCTGATCTCAGCTTCCTGAATGCTGGGATTACAAGCATGTGCCACCATGCCTGGCTCAGAGTGGATTTCTTAAAGGCTTCATTTCTTTGCATCATTGAATACTGAGTCAGAGTCCATTGTGGAAAGGAAGAGGAAGAATAAGAGTGCCATCTGATATAAGAACTTGCAAGGGACACCAGGAAATGGAATATCTAACATAGTCACTTTAGTGGAAGGGAGCTTTTGCCTCCTTCTAAGACTCATATGAAGGGTAATTCCCCAAACATAGACATGGGATGTAAGTGCTTTTGAGATTAAGTACATAGTACACAAACAAAAACTAAAACTAAATAAATAGTACTTAGTACCTATATTGGTGCTTCCAGAAGCACCGTTACCTGTTTGTAGACAGGACAATAAACTGAATTGAATTCAGTTATATCTTTTTATGTCTGTTTTTAATTTTCTGGGGATAATGGTTGCTTTAGTTGTTTTCTCTGATTTTTATCAGAAAACATTTGCAATTTTTTCTTTGGAGCAGTGCAGGCATTCTCACCCAGGACCTCATGCATGCTGGGTAGATGCTCTACTGCTGAACTACATCCCACCCCAGCTTGTTTTTTTGGGGGGGAGAGGGAGGTTACTGGGGATTGAACCCAGGGGCATTTTTTGAGCTCTACTCCCAGCCTGATTTTTTATTCTTTATTTTGAAACAAGGTCTCACTAAGTTACAGAGAGCCTCACAAGTTGCTGAGGCTGGCTGCAAACCTGCGATCCTCCTGTCTCAGCCTCCCAAATACTAGGATTATAAGCCTGCGCCACCATGCCTGGCTCCAGCTTGTTTTTTGAACTGGTATAGTGACAACTAGAGTCTCTCTTCTTCATTTATAACATACCCCCAGAACAAACAAAAAAATAGCAATAGGACATCATTGCCACCTTAATTTTTACTTTATCTCATATCATATACACAGACTGGTTCCAGATGAACTATTGACCTAATGGATAAGCTAAAACTCTAAAACTAGTAGAAGAATATAGAGTTCTTCCTGAGTTTGAGGTAGGCAGAAAGAGCACAAAAAGTATTATCTAAAAAGAAACAATGAGTTAGACAACATAAACTGTAGAATTTCTTTTCATTAAAGTCTTCTGTAAGAGAATGATAAGGTAAATTACTGAATAAGAGAAAATGTTTAATCACTGATGCCATATTTTGTTTTTGTGGTAATGGGGATTGAACCCAGAGGCATTCTACCTCTGAGCTACAGTCCCAGCCCTATTTTTAAATTTTGAAACAGGGTCTCACTAAGTTGCAGAGGGCTTCTTTTAAGTTGCTGAGGTTGGCTACAAACCTGTGATCCTCCAGTCTCAGTCTCCCAAGTACTGAGATTACAGGCATGCACCACTGTATCGGGTTTGTATCAACAATTCTGATATATCCATAACCAAAGAATAAAAACCGAATAGAAAAATGACAAAAAATACTTGAACTGGCATACAAAACAGAGTATACCCAAATGGACAATAGATATCTGAATAGCTGTTTAAGCTCATAGGTAACCAGCGAAGTTAAATTAAAACTGAAATGAAACACTAATGTGTGAGTGCTTCAACTATAGGATTTCTTTTTTGTTCCTTTTAATCCTGTCTTTTTCTCTCATTAGATTTCTTTACATTACTCACTGGAAGCATATTTTCTCTTTGATTCTTTAGTAAATTTACTATTATCTGCTTTAAAATCCTTGTATACCATTTTGAGTGTCTGGGTTATCTTTGGGTCAGTTCCTCTCCTTGCCTTTTTTTCTTTCATGGTGGTGCTAGGGATTGAACCTAGAGACATTCTACCTCTGAGCTATGCCTCCAGCTCTATTATATTTTTTATTTGGAAACAGGGTCTCACTAATTTGCCGAGGGCCTTACTAAATTGCTGAGGCTAACTTTGAACCTGTGAATCTCTTGTCTCAGCCTCCCAAGTTCTGGGATTACAGGTGTCCGCCACCATGCCAGACTAGTTCTTTTTCTTGATGACGAATAATATATATATATATATATATATATATATATATATACTTTTTTGTTCATGTCTAGTAATTTTGAAGTGTATCTTTGATGTTGTAATTGATACGCTGCAGAAACAGTGGATTCTGTTATATTTCTCTGAAGAGAGTTTTGTTTGTTTGAATCAAGCAACTAACATGTCTGATTTCAAGCTCCAAATTCTGTTCTTTAGTGGTGAGCCGCTAAATCGTGTCTTCATTTCCTTTAGGCTTGCTGAGGTGCTTGCAAGACTCCAGGATATATTCTATATATGCGTAATTCCTCTGACTCTGATTTCTGTGTACACTTTCCAGATGCTGTCTTGTCTTTTCTTTCTCCTGGTTCTTCAAGACAGACTGTAGCTTTTCTGCATTTTTGTTATTTTTTGTGGCACAAGCTGGGGCTTTTCTTTGTGCTAAAACCTGTTTAAAAAAGAAAACTGGAAAGTCTTGTGCTTTTTCCCCTCTTCCAAATGTAGCACACTTCCCTGCTTTTGGTCTGCTTGTACTGCCTTCAGAGCACTAGGATTTGTTTTGGTTTTGTCTGGTTTTTAGTTATATGTGGGAAGGTTGGTTTGACCATTACAGAAAATAGAATCTAAGATGCAAATTTAAATGAAGATACCTTGCTCTAATATTTATATCTTTTGTACCTTAGGTACCCTCTTAGTGGCATGCCTTTACCAACTCTTAGAGAATGGATCCAAAATACCCTTGGAGTAAGTCTGGAGCATAAAACTACCTCTAAAGTAAGTAAATGAGAAGAATTACTAACATGCTTAACTGTGTTTTTAATACCAAATTTTAATTAATCATTATAGTTTGTTATATTTGCTTTACTATAGTTGCCATTTTTTGTTATGAACCCTATTATATTTGCCTTGTTAAGTCTTCTAGGAGTAATTTTTTCACAGATCTGGATCCTAATCTCAGAAGTTGTCTGAGTGTTACACTTCAGCCTCTCTGAGTCTTTGATTTTTTAAATTTGAGAAGTGGGAGTAATAACTTCTGCCTCTCGTAGGGTAGTAGTAAAGTGCAAATTAGTTAATTCTGTTAGAGCATTTTGTTACAAAAATATAAATTGCTGTTATTTATATATAATAGACTTAATTTTTATGTAACAGTGACAGTAATCTATGATAAATGTAGAATAAAACAAAAATGTAATGTTACATTTAATATTGGAATATAAAAGACAAACATTTGGTTAAGTAAGGTAAGATGATGGAGAATTATAATTTGTTCATGTATTTTCACTTTTTAAATTCTGGGATTGAAAGTCTTTAAACTAGCCAGTCATGGTGGTGCATATTTATAATCCCAGTACTTGGGAGGCTGAGACAGGAGGATCATGGTTTGCGGCCAGCCTCAGTAATTTAGTGAGGCCCTCTGCAACTTAGTGAGACCTTATTTCAAAATTAAAAAAAAAAAAAAATAGGCTGGGGGTGTAGCACAGAGGTAGAATGCCTCTGGGTTTAATTCATAGCACCTCCTGGCCCCCAAATATACATGTCTTTAAACTAGCTGGGCAATGGCATATGCCTGTAATCCCAGCTGCTTGAGAGGCTGAGGCAGGAGGAGTGCTAGTTCAAGGTTAGTCTAGAACAACCTTTTGAGACCCTGTCTCAAAATAACATTAAAAAAAAAGTGGTGGTGGGGGAATGGGGATGTAACCCAGTGGTAAAACACTGAGAGAGAGAGAGAGGGAGAGAGAGAGAGAGAGAGAGAGAGAGAGAGAGAGAGAGAGAGAGAGAGAGGGAGGGAGGGAGAGAGAGAGAGAGAGAGAGAGAGAGAGAGAGAGAGAGAGAGAGAGAGAGAAACCTTTAAAATTATATAAATAGAAAAGCAGTGAAATATTTAGCATTACTTTATATTATTATTATTGTTGTTATTATTTATTTTGCTACACATGAGATATTCTGCCTGTATCCCACTGGATTATGAGTTTCATAAATATAGAGGCTATGTCTTGCATAATATTCTCCACTGTTTATAATATTTTATTAAGAAGTGTTGGATGTGGTGGTGCACACTTGTAATCCCAGCCTTTGGGAGGCTGAGACAGGATAATCATGGTTTGCAGACAGCCTCAGCTACTTAGTGAGGCCCTTTGCAACTCGGTGAGACCCTGTTTCAAAATAAAGAATAAAAAATAGGGCTGGTGGTGTCGCGGGTAGTGATAGGATGTCCTGGGTTCCATCCCCAGTACCAAAAAGTAAAAAAAAAAGTGTTGGTATTCAATGAATACTTGTTAGATTTATTTGTAAGTCCATAGCTATTTTATTCTAGTGATTGAGACTGAACAACTAATTTATATCCCTTCCATACCAAATTATTTAACTTTAAAATATTTCTCTGCCAACCATTTGTGATTACTTGTTTTTGACATCACTATAATTGACATACTCTATTCAGGAGTTTCAAAATTTCACCAGTTTTGGATGCACTCCTTTTTTCCCCCTGTTTTTGAGCCCTTTTTAACTTCTAATAGTTTTTAAAATAGTAATTTATTTGGAGCTTTTTTGGTCATTTCCGTCTGCTCAAGTAAATTCCATGAGGTCAAGATTTTTTTTCTTCATTTAAGTCACTGATATATCCGTAGGGCCTAGAACAGTGCCTCACTTAAACTAGGCACACAATAAATATTTATTATATAAATGAATACAGTACCTTAATAAGCGACTAACAATATAGAAATATTATATATTTTCTTTACATATTCTTAGACTTTTTCTCAAATAGTATTTCATAGCTTTTATTTTTCTTTTAAAGAATAGCAGATTTGAAAATGCTAGACAATATTAGGTGCCTTTTTACAAAAATTAGCTCATTTGACCTTCCTTCTTTATAATAGCCCTACCCATTTTGGTGGTGATAATCTCATTTAGTAGTTGAAGAAGCCAAGGCTCACAGAAATTGAGTGACATGCCCAGTGTCACAGTTTTAACTTTAAAGCTGAAGATTATGTTTTAAGATTGTTTGTTAAAATTATCAAGTTTATAATTATGTCTTGAGTTTTAAAGTGTATAAAAATGTTTTTCCTATTTACTATGAAACATTTTATTCATCATTTAAAAATGGACATTGAGGAATAGGAAGTGGTAAATTTTATCTGCAGGGGGAACTGTAGATAATGCAAAACCACAAATAGCTTTCTCCCAGTTTTCTTAATCTAAAATTGAAAATCTGAGTTTTCTATCACCCCTGTTCTTGATTGATTACAAATAATGAGAAGATGGGTCACAGAAGCAAAGGGGAAGCACAGGGCCTTGGTAACTTATGTTGCAGAATGTGACTAACCAGACCATTCTAATTTGCTACTGTCACAGGGTTGGTTTCTAAGTTTATTACTTGTATTTTCCTATGCTTTTCTTATATTGAATATATAAAAAAGAAATATACATTTTATAGTCATTGTCCTTAACAGAGTCTTTTAAAATTTATTTTCTCTAAATAAGTCAAATAAATCAATTTTATTCTCTAGGCATCTTTAAATCCAAGTGATACACCTCCTTCAATTGTAAATGAAGATTTTCTTCATGAACTTAAAGAAACCAATATTTCCTATTCACAAGAAGCAGATGATCGAGTATTTAGAGCTCATGGTAAGGTACTTTATCTTATTGCCATTTACTTTAATTAAAAATTTTCTTATATTTCAAAGTATTTTTTAAAAATTTCCTTATATTTTCTTTTTTTTAAAATCACAAAATAGGTCATTGTCTTCATGAGATATTTTTGCTCAGGGAAGGAATGTTTCAGCGAATTCCTGATATAGTTGTATGGCCAAGTAAGTTGTTTTTCCTTTTTATGTCATTAATTTAGTATGGTTATATCTAAAGTAAATTTAGTATTAGACATATGTACTTTATAACATGAGTTGTAAAAAATATGACTAGCTGTGTTTTAAGAGTTCATACTAAAGACATTGGAACTCTTGATCTGATTGTCTAGAACTGTTGATGTTAAGGATTGATTTTGTTGTTGGTGATTGAGTCTTTATGGTAAGTATAAATAATTATATTTAGATATCAGTAGAAAACATTTTTTTTGGTGCTGGGGATTGAACCCAGGGGAATTCTACCTCTGAGCTATACCCCCAGCTCTACTTTATTTTTTATTTGGAGACAAAGTCACTAAGTTACTGAGTGCCTCACTGAGTTGCTGAGGCTGGCTTCGAACCTGTGAGACTGGCTTTGAACCTGCAATCCTCCTTTCTCAACCTTCCAGGTACTGGGATTACAATCGTGTGCCACCACGACTGGCTTAAAAATTTTTTGATGAGCCAGGCATGGTGGTGCACTCTTGTAATCCTAGCATTCAGGAGGTGGAGACCAGAGGATCTCCATTAGTTAAGCCTCAGCTACTTAGCGGGGTCCTTTGCAGCTCAATGAGATCCTGTTTCAAAAATAAAAAGACTAAAAATAATAGGGCTAGGGGTGTACCTCGGAGGTACAATGCCGCTGAGTTCCATCCCCAGTACCGCCCAAAAAAAAAAAAAAAAAAAAAGGTTGGTTAATTTGGAAGCTTAGTGAAATTGTACTAATCAATGATATGTTCAGATATAGAGAAATTATTAACAAAATTGATTATTGTAAAGTAAGAATAATAGTTTGTTGAATTAGCTTGTGGACTCAAAAGTATGGTTAGATGGTAAAGCAACCATACATTGTTTAAAAATATATATGTACTTTATATATATGAAATACACACACACACACACACACACACACACACACACACACACACACACATCCTAGTTCTTGGGTGGTTGAAACAGTAGGAGTGCAAATTTGAGGTTAGCATTAGCAACTTAGTGAGAGTTTAAAAATGAAAAGGATAAGCCGGGCGTGGTGGCACACGCTTGTAATCCCCGTGCTTGGGAGGCTGAGACAGGAGGATCACACAGGTTCGAAGCCAGCCTCAGCTACTTAGTGAGGCTCTCAGCAACTTAGTGAGACCCTGTTCCCAAATAAAAATATAAAATAGGTCTGGGAGTATAGACAAGAGGTAGAAAGCCTCTGGGTTCCAACCCGAGTACCACCAAAAAAAAAAAAAAAAAAAAAAAAAAAAAAAAGGATATAGCTATAGCTCGGAGGTTTGAGTGCCCCTGGATTCCACCCCCAATACCCCCATGTGTGTATGTACATGAATATGTATATATATATATATATATATATATATATGTTTATACTTACTATCTTAGAAATGACATTTTGGAGAAATTAATTACTTTGATTAGATTTGGGATAGAGGTGGATGAGCTTTCTCTTGTTATTTTGTTCTTGGTAGGGTGTTAGGCACTGTATATAGATAGAAATTTTTATTTTAATTCTTTTAGCAGGTAGTTTAGCGCAGGGCAGGCATACATATATATGCCATATATATGTGTATGTACATATATTGTGATTCTAGGGCTTGAATCCAGGGGCATTCTACCTCTGAACTACATTCCCAACTCTATTTTTATAATTTTTTATTTTGAAAAAGAGTCTGAGTTGCAGATGGCCTTGCTGATTTGCCTAGGCTGGCCTTGAACTTTTGATCTTCCTGTCTCAGCTTCTCAGGATTAAAGGTCTGTACCATTGTGCCTGGTTAGGGTAGGCATATTGTTTCTTGTTGTCCATGGTTAAGCTGTTTAGAAAATTCCATTACCACTGGGGGGGGGGAGAATATATATGGATTTCTTTATTATAGCAATTAAAACTGGCTTGTTTGGGTGATCTGTTTATTATTTTTTGCTCTCCTGATTTTTTTTTTTTTTTTTTTTTGTGGGTGTGATGCTGGGGATTGAACCCAGGGACATTCTACCTCTGAGCTACACCCCCAGTCCTACATTTATTTATTTATTTATTTATTTATTTATTTATTTATTTATTTATACTAGGAATGGAACCCAGGGACATTTTACCTTTGAGCTACACCCCCAGCCCTATTTTTTATCCTTTATTTTATTAAAAAAATTTTTTTATTAGTACATTGTAGTCATACATCTTAATGGGGTACAAGATGGTGGAGACATACATGCACAAATCACCCAATTCGCCTATACCCAATTCCCACCCCATTCCCTCTCCCTCCCTCTTCATGTTTGGCTTAGTGACCTTGACTTTGAGCCATTGCTTTTCTTATTTTTTTCTCTTCAGCTCTTCCTCTTCAGATTATATAGGGTATTTTAATTTTGCAAAATTGGCTCATTCATGGACAATCAGGTCTTAGATAAGATCCCTCTTCTTTGTAGGTACCATTCAAAATAAAAATTGTACTTTAATATGGGGAGTAAGAAAGGTTAGATATTGAAATTACTTTCCTGATACTTGGGATATATATTTTCCTGTGCATTTGGAGTAGTTATAAAATATGTTTTTTGTGTTGGTTTAGTATAGAAATGTAGATGTTCCTAAGAAAAAGGAAAAGATGTCTTTAAATAGAAGAAATATTCTGATTTTGCCTGCCTATTTTTTAGTAGCTTTAGGCTACTCCTCTACCAAGATTTGGAAAAGGTTAATTCCAGTTTTTACTGGAAAACATGAAAGCATAATTTGTCAGTTTTCATTTTCTACAGAAAATGTAATAGACCATCATTTGAAATATTTTGAGAATAACTTTCAAGTGTGCCTGCTAGGTATTTTCTTTGTGTTTGAAAATTAATATTCTGAGTGATTGTTGTAGTGGAAATATGTGTCTTGCTTTAAGGAATCCAAATATTTTTAAAAAGCCAGATTTAGGAAACAGATGGAATGAATTATCCATAAAAGTTTCTTCACTTTGTAAAATCCTTCCCATTATGTTAAAATTTTTTTACTTTGTAAAATCCTTCCATTATGTTACTTCCCACACATCTTTGCCTTTCCATTTTTCTCCATCCCAGTTTCCCATTCAGTCCCTTACTGAGTGTGTATCTGAGTTTTTGCAGTAGTTTTAAAGGTTTTCATGCCTCAAGCTTCTTGATCCTTCAAACCTCCTGCACATTCTCAAGAGGTTATTATTATTATTATTATTATTATTATTATTATTATTATTATTATTATTTTGTGGTACTGGGGTTCCTAGAAACCCTTCTCCCTCCAGGCTACACTCCCAGACCCATTTTTATATTTTTATTTGGAAACAGGGTCTCTTAAGCCAGCGAGGCTGGCTTCAAACCTGAGCGATCCTCCTGTCCCCGCCTCCCAAGCGCGGGGATTACAAGCGTGCAGTGTGCGCCACTACACCTGGCAAGAGGTTAATTTTTATGAAAGAATCCCTTTGCCATCTTTTCTGTACTTCAAAAATATACATACATGGTGCATTCCTGGATGGATGAATGAAGCTTATAATTTTTTTTTTCTGTTGAATCTTCTGATATAAGAGCATATTGGGAATGTTTTGTTTCTAACACATTATCAATTCACTGAGACCTTTATTTTACACAAGTTTCCTATTGGTCAGGAAGTCCAAGTTTTCTTTTGTATGTGGACACATTTTGAGACTGCATCAGTTCAAGGCATTGTATTTTGAAACAGCGTGGCAATTTGAGGCTACTTATTGTATCCAGTATTGCAGTTTGGTTACACACACAAAATCTGTCCATGTAGTTGTCTTTAGATAGATTTAATCTGAATCTGAATTCTACATGTTGCTTTCATAGGATAACTAAGGTTTGTTAAGGAGTAAAGGGTCAAGATTTGTAATATATGTAACTTTGATTTGGAGGTCATCCTTAAAGCAGGATTTTCTCCATTATGACCTTTACGCAGTGTGGATATCTTTACCTTTAGTTGGACAAATAATCACTCAATGCATAATGCCACACATAATGTTTTTGGTAGTAAGCATGCTCATAAAACTTAAATTTTTCATCAATAACATTTAAAAAATCACTTCTTAATTAAATTTAGTCCTTATGCATTATTTTCAGTGGCTGAAATATAGAGCTGCAGGCCAGTAAAAATACAGGTTAGGTACTATTTTATTTTATTATTTTATTTTTTTGTGGGTCTGGGGATGGAATTCAGGGGCATTTGAGCCCCTCCGAGCTATATCCCCTGCCCTATTTTTTATTCTTTATTTTGAAACAGGGTCTTACTGAGTTGCGGAGGGGCTCACTAAGTAGCTGAGACTGTCTGCGAATCTCCATCTTCCCGTTGCAGCCTCCCAAATGCTGGGATTATAAGCGTGCACCACTACGCCCGGTTTAGGTACTATTTTAGATGCTCAGGAAAAGCAGTGAACAAAAGCCTCTGTTCTCAAATGCTACAGGATTTAGGGGTGGGGGCACAAATATATAATAGTGGATTGTGATAAGTGCTATTGAGAAAAGTAAAGCATGCAGGAAGGTAGTGTGAAAAAGGGTGGGTGGTGGGATGTGAGAGTACTCTTTCAGATAACATGGTCAAGGAAGGCTTTTGATTAGGTAACATTCATAGAAGGTAGTTTTGCCTTTTAAAGGGGTTTAATAGACATCTTCTGGAGTTTTAAAAAATTAGTTAAATAGTATTCTATTCCATAATATAGTTTAGTACTAATAGCTTTATTAGCTTAATCTAAAAGCTTGAAAAGAGATTTTCATTAAAAATTGGAATGGGGCTGAGGCTGTAGCTCAGTGGTACAACGCATGTTTGGCATGAATGAGGCCCTGGGTTTTATCCCCAGCACCAAAACAAACAAACAAACAAACAAACAAACAAATTACATAAATGACTTGTATTTTTTAGCTTTCTGCAAACCTGACAAATAATTATATTTATAGAACAGTATTTTTCTCTCATAAGCTTGTATTCATTTTTCTGTTTTCCTTTCTATCTTTCTCTTTTACAATCTCAGTAACTAATGCTGGATTTTACATAGTTTTTTTTTTTTGCCTCAAGTATCTCTCCTCCATGCCATTCCATATCTTATAGGATATTGATCTTTCTAAAATAATTTCTTTTGGTCGTGTTTCCCTCCTTAAGAACTTTCACTAGCTGGACGTGGTGATACACGCTTGTAATCCAAGTGCTTGGGAGGCTGAGACAAGGAGAACTGCACAGGTTTGAAGCTAGCCTCAGTTACTTAGTGAGGCTCTCAGCAACTTAGTGAGACCCTGTTTCCAAATACAATAGAAAATAGGTCTGGGAGTGTAGCCCGGAGGTAGAAAAGCCCCTGGATTCTACCCCCAGTACCACACACAAAAAAACAAAAAACAAAAAAACAGAACCTCCAATGATGCTCTAGTGCCACTCACATTGGTACCTTAACAATGTTAACACCTCTTACTTGGCATTTAAAATCTTTTTTCTTTTTTGGGGGGGGGGGTGGTACTGGGGTTCCTGGAAACCCTTCTACCTCTGGGCTACACTCCCAGACCCATTTTTATATTTTTTTATTTGGAAACAGGGTCTCTTAAGCCAGCGTGTCTGGCTTCAAACCTGCGCAATCCTCCTGTCTCTGGCTCCCAAGCACGGGGATTACGAGCGTGTGCCACCATGCCCAGCTGGCATTTAAAATCTTCCACTCAGAAAATGTTAGGCTTTTGCCGGGCGTGGTGGCGCACGCTTGTAATCCCCGCGCTTGGGAGGCAGAGACAGGAGGATCGCGCGCTGGCTTAGGAGACCCTGTTTCCAAATAAAAAAATGCAAAAATAGGTCTGGGAGTGTAGCCCGGAGGTAGAAGGGCTTCCAGGAACCCCAGTACCACCAAAAAAAAAAAAAAGAAAGAAAGAAAATGTTAGGCTTTTATTACTTAGATATCTTTAACACTGATAAAGAGTGCCTTCAGCACACAGAAAGAAACTCAGAAGATGTTAGTTTTTTATTACTTAGATAACTTTAACACTGATCAAGAGTCTCTTCAGCTATGCACAGTAGAAAGGAATTTATGTGTCACCATGTTTTGTGTAAGATTTTAATATTTGTTAAAAAAAAGACAATAAAAAAATCAGTAATCAAGTGTTAAAAATAGTGAAAGTAAGCCTGGCGTGGTGGCGCACGCTTGTAATCCCCGCACTTGGGAGGCTGAGACAGGAGGATTGCACAGGTTCAAAGCCAGCCTCAGCTACTTAGTGAGGCTCTCAGCAACTTAGTGAGACTCTGTTTCCAAATAGAATATAAAAAAGGTGTGGGAGTATAGCCTGGAGGTAGAAAGCCTCTGGATTCCACCACCAGTACACCAAAAAAAAAAAAAAAAAAAAAAGAAGAAGAAAAAAAAAGTGAAAGTATATGAGAAACATGCTATTTGTGTAGTTTAAAGATATTTATTAGTTTCAACTGAATATATGATATTCTTATAGTAGAAAAGCCTAGCAGACATTATTTAACCAAATGATGAAAAATATCCCCAGAAATGAGACCTGTCTCTGTATATATCACTTGCCTACAAAAATAATGCATTGAGAAAGGCATAAATACCACATCTGTGGAATTTTTGTCCGAAATGTATCATCTGTGTGTAATATGAAGAGACATGTGCAAACCCCAGATTGAGGGATATTCTCTAAACTGACCAGTGTTCTTCATGAAAGTGGGAGATAGCCGGGTGTGGTGGCGCACGCTTGTAATCCCCGCGCTTGGGAGGCGGAGACAGGAGGATCGCGCAGGTTCGAGGCCAGCTGTGCTGGCGTAAGAGACCCTGTTTCAAAAATATAAAATAGGTCTGGGAGTGTAGCCCGGAGGAAGAAGGGCTTCCAGGAACCCCAGTACCACCAAAATAAATAAATAAATAAATAAATAAATAAATAAATGAAAGTGGGAGATAAATTCAGAAAATGTTGATCTTTAAAGACGACTAAGGCCAGGTATGGTAGTGCATGCCCATGATCCTAGTAATGGAAGGTCAAGACAGGAGGATTTCAAGTTCCAAGCCAGCCTCAGGAACTTGGTACGGCTCTCTGCAGCTTAGTGAGACTCTATTAAAAAAAAAAAATGATAAGGCTGAGGTATAGCTCGGAGGTAAAAATCATCTGGGCTACATCTCCAGTAAAGCGCGCGCGCACACACACACACACACACACACACACACACACACACCCACCCAAAAATCAGTGTATGATCCTGGACTTGTCTCTGGTAAAGAAAAGGGACGTTGGTGACATTTGAGTAAGGTCTACAGATTAGTTACTTATTTTATATCAGTTTCAATTGCTTGGTTTTGATAAGTGGAGTGTTGTTGAATAAAAGTTAATGTTTGGAGGCCAGGCGTGGTGGCACACGCTTGTAATCCCCACGCTTGGGAGGCGGAGACAGGAGGATCGCGCAGGTTCGAAGCCAGCCGCGCTGGCGTAAAAGACCCTGTTTCAAAAATATGAAATAGGTCTGGGAGTGTAGACCAGAGGTAGAAGGGTTTCCAGGAACCCCAGTACCACCAAAAAAAAAAAAAAAAAAAGTTAATGTTTGGGAATGTGAAGTGAAGATAATTTTATTTTTGCGATTATTTTTAATAATTCTTAACTTTTTTAAAACTTAAAAGTTGAAAATAACCTTTTATTGGCCAAATAATGTGTTAATAAGTAATTAAAAAAAAAAAAGCCTGGATACTAGAGGTATGTATAGACTGACCCTAATTTTGCAAGGGCATCCAGATTTAATTCATGTTTTTCTAATTATTTTCCTTTTTTTCAACAGCATGTCATGATGATGTAGTTAAGATTGTGAATCTAGCGTGCAAATATAACCTTTGTATCATACCAATTGGTGGTAGGTATTGTGATTTTCAAATTTAAATTTGCTATTAATTTGTTCTGTTTAAAATACTGTATTTTAAATATTTATGTCACCTGCAGAAAATGTCAATTTTGATGTAGTTTCTTATGGTTTGGGTATAATTATTTATAAGGATTTGTTTACAATGCTCATTTCTGTTCTAAGGAGATTCACCCAACTAAAATATGGCATACACTGAATTCATGGCTTTTTCCTGTGTGATGACGGTGGAAAGCTGTTAATGCCCGAATAAGACAATGTTCCTTTAATTCAGCTATTATTTTAAATGACAAATTGATCTCATAATTAAAGTAGAAAAGAGTTAAGGTGTTTCTAGCTGTATAGGATGAGTCTTTTTTTCCTTAAATGACCTCTTTGCAGTAATCAATAGCTTGGAACTTTTTACGTTTTTGAGTTCTGCAAATTGCTAGGGGCTTCATTTGAGTATGTCATGTCCAGAGGACGGAGCCATATCCCAGTGCTTTCAGTTCCATAATGCTGCTTCATTTTGGCACGCAGCAGAAAATAAAGGCCAGTTTTGATTTAGTATGTTAGCATTTGCAAGTTATATTTTGCAAAGTAAAAATAGGTATCATAAAAGACTTGTTTTAGAAATGTAGCTGAAAGTAAAATATTTAAACATAAAATTGTTGTTTCCTATTTTGGCAGGAGGAACAAGTGTTTCATATGGCCTGATGTGTCCTGCAGATGAGACAAGAACAATAATTTCTTTGGATACTTCACAAATGGTATATGATAATTTAAGATGTATTTGAAGATATTTTCTGCTTAAAACATTGTCATTCTGGCTCTGCTTCAATTGTCATTAAATAACAAAATGGCTGAGTGTTGTGGTACGTGCCTGTAAGACCAGTACTTTGGGGGCTGAGATAGGAGGATTGTAGGTTCAACGCCAGTCTCAACTACTTAGCCAGACCCTCAGCAACTTAGAAATACCCTGTTTCAAAAAAAAAAAAAAAGAGAGATAAGAATAATAAAAGGGATAGAGGTATAGCTTGGAAGAAGAATACCTCTGGGTTCAATCCTTAGTACCAAAATGAATAAGATCTGTTGTCCATTTTGTTTTAGATGTATTTTAGCACTGTATTTTAGTCTTGTCTTCAGGTATCCAAAAGCTAAGTTTATTATTTATTTATTTATTTATTTATTTATTTATTTTTGCGGGTCTGGGGATGGAACCCAGAAGCATTTGACGTCCGAGCTACACCCCTTGCCCAATTTTTTATTCTTTATTTTGAAACAGGGTTTCACTGAGTTGTGGAGGGCCTCACCAAGTAGCTGAGGCTGTCCGCAAATGGCAGTCCTCTGGTATCAGCCTCCCAAATGTTGGGATTACAAGTGTGTGCCACCACACCTGGCTTTACTTTAATATACATATCTTTTTTTTTTTTTCCTTTTGTAGTACTGGGGATTGAACCTAGGGGTATTCTGCCTCTGAGCTTCATATACCCCCAGCCTTATTTATTTATTTATTTATTTATTTATTTATTCATTTTTGGTTTTTGAAACAGAGTCTTGCTAGGTTGTTGAGAGTATTACTATGTCACTTAGGCTGTCCTGGAATCTGAAGATCCTCCTGTCTTAGCCTCCCAAGTACAAGGCATGTACTACTGCACCTGACCAAGTTGCATATCTTTATGCTATGCTATCAAGTTAGTATATGAAATTGATAATTTGAGAATCATGAATTGGAAGGGTGACAAATTAAAGACGTGACTTCTGATACTGAAAAATAGAACAGGAACTGGGTTGATGTATACCTTAATCCTAATACTTGGGAGGCCGAGACAGGAGGATTGTAGGTTTAAGACCAGCCTCAGCAACTTAGTGAGAGCCTGTTTCAAAAACAAAAAAATAAAAGAGGGCTGGAGGTTTAGTTCAGAAGTAGAATGCCCCTAAGTTTAATCCCCAGCACCACATAAACATATATACATGAACAGGTAATATTAGTTGAGTTTATTTTTTTTTTTTTTTTGCGGGTTTGGGGATGGAACCCAGAGGCATTTGACCTCCGAGCTACACCCCCTGCCCTCTTTTTTATTCTTTATATTGAAACAGGGTCTCACTAAGTTGGGGAGGGCCTCACTAAATAGCTGAGGCTGTCCACGAACCGCGATCCTCCAGTTTCAGCCTCCTGAATGATGGGATTACAAGCGTGCGCCAACACGCCCAGCTTAGTTAAGTTTAATTTGAATAACCAAAACATACCTGTCTCCCAAATTTATGATCATGTTGCAGTTTTGCTTGAGGATGAATGGAAGAGCTAATTTTAATGATAGGATTTCATTCTGATGGTTGGACTCATTGTGGTCCAAGAGTTAGGCATGGTAGTGTGGTAATGTTAAGGTTTTAATTTGGGTATAAACTTTATCTTCATATTATCAATAGTATTCCTCGTTATTCCTCCATTATTATAAAACTTCAAAAAGCTTTTTACCTTAAATTTTTTCAGTCACCAAAATAAAAGAATCATGTACCTGTTGTGTAGATTAGTGGTCATTAGCATTTCATCATAGTTGTTTTTGCCTTTATTTATTCTCTAGTGTTTTTAAAGTGAATTCTGATATTGAGCTACTTGATACCTAAATATTTCTGCCTGTCTCTTGGAAAGGGGTATTTTCACATATAACTACTCTTTTATCACTTCTGGCAAAGTCAAAAGTAATTTTCTACATAATTTAATATAGTCCACATTCAATTTTTCAGTGATCTCAAAAATAAAACTTGAAGTGCTCTTAGTTTATTTGTTCAAATGGGGATTTAGAAAAGTCTCACATTGAGGCAAGGCTGCTACTGAGGCCTCCGAGGCCGGATCGGAGTCTGCGGAGGGGTTAGATTGGGGCTGGGGCTAACGAGGCCGTCATCGGAGCCTGCCGTGAGGCAAGGGTGGTGCTGGGGCCTCCGAGGCCAGGATTGGAGCTTGCCGAGGGGTTAGGCCAATGCTGGGGGCCAACGGCTGGCATCGGAGCCTTACAGGAGGCAAGGGCGCTACTGGGGCCTCCGAGGCTGGGATCGGAGGCTGCCGAGGGGTTAGGCCAGTGCTGGGGCCAGAGAGGCCGTGATTGGAGCCTGCCGTGAGGCTAGGCCAGTGCTGGGGCCTCTGAGGCCAGGATCGGAGCCTGCCGAGGGGTTAGGCCGGTGCCGGGGCCAATGGCTGGCATCGGAGCCTGCTGTGAGGCAAGGCCGGTACTGCGACCTCCGAGGCCAGGATCGGAGCCAGCTGAGGGGTTAGGCTGGTGTCGGGGCCAGCGAGAGCAGAATTGGGGCCTCCCATGAGGCAAGGCCACTGCTTGAGCCAGCGAGGTCTGGATCAGTCCACTGGGTAGCCAGGCCACTACTGGGGCCGTCAAGAGTGGAATCAGTACTTGCAACGCGGCATGCACAGAGAAATATCGCAGAAAATATAAATCAGATGCTTCCCCTAATCAACAGGAAGAGGTCGAGCCTATAGAAAGGGCCCTATAGTGAAGCAACTAATGTGACCAATCAGAGCATATGGAATAGTGGAGGACGGAGCCTCTTTAAAACGCAGGAGGTACATAAACAAATGTATCAAAGTTAATCACCAAACAAGCATGGGATGAGGGAGGGGGAGGGAATGGGATGGGGGTTGGATGAGGGCTAATTGGATGATGTGTACTTGTATGTCCTCTCAAGTCTTGTACTCCAATGTGATTGATATATGACTACAATGCACCAATTAAAAAATAAATAAAAAAAGTCTCACATTAGTTTTAGTTGTTTCTCTTAAGTCTGCCTTTATCTGAAAACATCCTCTTTCTTTTTCCCATCATTTTAAATGTTACTGACATTTGAAAAAACTAGATTATTTATTTATTTATTTATTTAATTTTTTTGGTGGTACTTGGGTTCCTGGAAGCCCTTCTACCCCCGGGCTACACTCCCAGACCTATTTTTACATTTTTATTTGGAAACAGGGTCTCCTAAGCCAGCGCGCGCGGCTGGCTTCGAACCTGCGCGATCCTCCTGTCTCTGCCTCCCAAGCGCGAGGATTACAAGCGTGCGCCACCATGCCCGGCTAAAACTAGATTATTTATACTGTAGAATGACATATATTGAATTTGCCTATTGCCTCTTTTTAGTGTTATTTAACTGTTCCTCCAGGCCATATAAATGGCTAGTTTGAGTCAAACATAGCTTTTTTTTTTCTTTCTTTTTTTGGTGGTATTGGGGATGGAATACCTCCAATACCACCACACTTCTACCTCCACACTCCCAGACCTATTTCATATTTTTTATTTGGAAACAGGGTCTCTTAAGCCAGTGGAAGCTGGCTTCGAACCTGCGCGATCCTCCCATCTCAGCCTCCCAAGCGCGGAGATTATAAGTGTGTGCCACCATGACTGGTCAAACATAGCTTTTTTTTTTGTTTAATATTATTTATTTTTTTGCAGTACTGGGGATGGAACCCAGGGACATTCTACTTCTGAGCCACACCCCCAGCCCTAGTTTTTATTCTTTATTTTGAAACAGAGTCTCACTGAGTTGGAAAGGACCTCACTAAGTAGCTGAGGCTATCTCTGAATTGAGATCCTCCTGTCTCAGCCTCCAAATGCTGGGATTACAATCATGTGCCACCATGCCTGGCTTCCAAACATAGCTTTTTCAGAATTGAAAAAATTAATAGCAAGAATACCTTGAAGATAGTAATGTGCTTTTTTTTTAAATAAAATTTATTTCTTTGGTAGTAAGAATTGAACCTAGGCCATTCTGCCTCTGAGCTATACTCTCAGCTCTTTATTTTGCAACAGAGTCTTACAGAATTGCTGAGGGTCTCGCCTGACTGCTGAATCTTGCCTGGAACCTGTGATCCTTCTGCTTCTACCTCCCAAGTATTATAGGTGTGCATCACCATGCCCAGCTTATTTTAAATTGATTCATAATTGTACCTGTTTATGGAGTTATTAAAACAACAAGGTGATGTTTTGATACATGCATACTTTGCATAATGATTAAGTTGGAGCAATTAGCATATCCATGGCTTTGCAATGTGCTCTTTAATGTAATATAACATCAGGAGAGGTGATGTATAATCACTGGTTGGCCCACTTGAGTGACTCTGATTCATCACAAGTTCATATGATAACTGCCTGATTTGTACTATAAAGTTCCTTATCAACTTTTTTCCATGTCCCAGATTCAAGATACTGAAGTTTCCTCAGAAGATAGTTTCGCAGTAGCCTATTCTGGAATAGACTTTGGAATGTGTTTAGATTTTTCTGTGTGCAGATTTACCTCTAATTTTGTTACCAAACGTGAAAAGTTAAACCAGAGAAGTACAGTAATATATGCATACCTATGTTTATACCTGCACAATTCACAATAGCCAAACTATGGAACCAACCTAGGTGTTCTTCAACAGATGAATGGGTTACAAAACTATGGTAAATACACACAGTGGGACTCTACTCAGCAATAAAGAAAAGTAAAATTATGTCATTTGCAAGAAAATCGAAGGACCTGGAGAACATTGTGTTAAGTGAGATTAGCCAATCACAGAGTGAAGTGTTATATGTTTTCTTTAATATGTGCAGGATAGTGAGTAATTGAGATACAATAGAGACTCCATATAATAGAGGAGAAATCTCAGGGGAGCCAGGGAGGAGATATAAGTGTAGGGGAGGAGGAAGACTGAGTGAGGTTCATTAATGGAAATACTACCATAGACAATGTGTATACATGTGAATATATACAAGGGTCGTTCTGGGTACCCTGTATTGGGAGGGAGGGAAACGGGGAGTGTGGCCCCAAGAGCATGTTGCATGTATGTCATTGTCAACATGATTTATGATGTGAGAGTATAATGTACCAATAAAAGTACAACATAGGAAAATGTGAAAGTAGAAATTATAGTACTTATAATAGCAGGTTATTATGAAGATAAGTAAAAATCTTCACACTGAGTAAATATTCAAAATTCTGTGGCAGAATTTTAATCACCTTGTTTCCAACGAGCTGTTTTTCAGGGAAACTCTGTATATTTACTGCTTTAACCTTGAACTGTTTTAAATATTATGATACAGCTGTAATTTGCATTGAAGTCAGTAAGTCATATCTATGCATGTACAGTGTGCTTCTTATGTAATATACAGAAAGTATGGACATTACAGTTGTACTGAAATACCTATGGTAAGATTAAGGCAACACTGTTTGTAAAGTTTATTTTAGCTTGAGTTGGGTAGTATATATTAGGTGTAATAAGATAGCCTATATATTTCCTTTAGGGTTTTCTGTGAGTGCCCATAAAGATGTTTGGATCCTTGGTGGGTACCAGGTATATATTAGCACAAGTATATAATTGCCCCAAGAATCAGTCTATTGGGGGAGAATGTATGTGTGTGTGTGTGTGTGTGTGTGTGTGTGTGTGTGTGTGTGTACACACACACACACACACACGATTAATGAATTCTTTGTCTTTTTACAATTTAATTTTTTTATTTAGCTGATATAGAATCAAAAACCTGATTATATCATAGTTATATTGAAATTACTAAGCTGTGTGATAGCATACACTTTTAATTTTAGTACTTGAAGGGCTGCAATAAGAGGATTGCAGGTTTATGGCCAGCCTCAGCTACTTTGTGAGGCCCTCTGCAACCTAGTAAGACCCTGTTTCAAAACAAAAATAAGGCTGGGGGTATAGCTTAGAAGTAGAGTGTCCTAGGTTTAATCTCTAGATCACACACAAAAAAGAAATTACTTTTGTCTTAAGGTTTTATATAATGTAAAACAAAAATATATTCACACATATTTTCTTTTTTTAGTGCTGGAGATTGAACCCAGGGGCATTCTACCTCCAAGCTACACTGCCAGCCCAATTTTTTTTTTTTTTTAATAGAGTGTCACCAAATTGTGGAGGGCTGGCTTCACTAAGTTGCTGAGTTTGGCTGTGAACCTGTGATCTTTCTGTCTCAGCCTCCCAAGTACTGGATTTCAAGTGTGTGTGCACACTTGAAAACCATGTCTGGCTTATAATAAATGTTTATTATCACTTCAATGTTTATAATTAAGTACTATAGTTATTTGTATGCATTCAGGTTTAGAATTTAGGCAGACACTAATATTTTTTGTATTGCATATTCTTTTTATTATTAATTTACATTAGTTATTGTTATGAAATTGAACATTTCAAAATATAAAGAAAGCTTCTCTGGGATCCAAAGATTTTATATGCTACTTGATTCCTTACCCAAATAGAAGGGGAAACAAAGTTTGCTTTTAATAGTTGGAAAATATCTTATGAAGATTTATATATATGTTACCTAATAAGAATTAGGTCAAATAAAAATGTTAAAATATTTTTATTGACTATCACATTTCATAAGGTGAGCAAGAAAATATTTAGTTCTTTTTTTAGCAAGAAGCAGGAATGTGCTTGTTTTCTATGTGGGGTTTCTGGTCCTATTTTAGATAGAAATAATGCAGATATGCCATTTACTGTATTCACTTGTCTTAGCAGGTGTTTTCTTCCTATCCCATTTTCTGATTCTTAATTAGATATGATTGCTGTAACAGTGCCACACCAAAACTGTAACAATGCCCCCATTGGATGCCAAAACTGTAATTGTGTGAGATGTAGCTGTGGTTCTTGTTCTACCTTAGAGAAGGATAGCTAGAACTATGCTGCAAGCTTAAGCAATTTTTATTATTACAAAGGTAGAAAGAAGGGACAGAGGAGTAAATCACCACATCAGAGAAAATTTGGTGGGGTGTCTTGAAAGTATGACACTGAAGTTTTTGGATACAGAACAGTTTTTATAAAGATTTAACTTCTATCTTGCTTAACCAATAGTCTTCCTGACTAAGTGTAGATCTGCCCATTCTCTCTAAGGTAAGCCTTTTGATGTAATTATGAGGCTTCACTATCTTACATCCTGTTTAGTCTTTCCATTTGCTCTTGACCTAATGCAGGTATAGGCCCACCCAGTCTGTGGTGGTTTAACAAAGTCAGAGATACCCTCCTCCTGGTCCTTGGGTGTTTTAGCCTATCGGCTAGAAGTTATTTGTTATGTAAACCTGTCTTTAAAATACAAAGGTGTGCCTGGTGTGGTGGCCCAAGCTTGTAATTCCAGCATTCACTTGTAATCCCAGCATTCGGGAGGAGGAGACCAGAGGATCGTGGTTCCTGGACAGCCTCAGCTACTTAGCGAGGCCCTTTGCGACTCGGGAGACCCTGTTTCAAAAAGAGACTAAAAAATGGGGCTGGGGGTGTAGCTCGGAGGTAGAATGTCCCCTGGGTTCCATCCACAGTACTGCTAATCACTTTTGGTGCCTATAACTCTGTGGGGTAACAGCTGCCTCCTCCTCCCTGCTTGAGTGTCTGCACCACACCCAAGCTCTGGAAATTAATAACAAAGCTATTTTCCAGTACACTTAGAAATTAGTACCAAAGCCATTTCCCAGTACTGGCACAATTGCTATGTTAACTATAGTGCAAATAGTCTACAGAATACCAGGCCCCATATATGGTAAGTTTAAAAATGTGTAGTATCTCATTTATTTCTTATAGCTAGCAGTTGTCTACATTATTGTGAGAATGTATTATTACTGTCTACATTTTACAAATGAGGAAACTCTAAGCCTTGACAGTTATTTGCCTAAACTAAGAGGTAGAGTGTAATTTGAATTAATATCTGCATAGAGGCAGGGTCTATATTTTAAACCAACCTTCTGTGTAATATACTGCCTTTATTAGTATGTTTCATAGTAAGGGATAAGTGAGTCTTATTTTCCCTGTGGGTTACTATCTTGTTACTTGTTTCTTTGAAATAGGAAGTAATGTATTTTGTGAGAAAATATTGGCACTTTCATGGAGATGAAACTTCTTTCTTCCTTTGCATAGAATCGAATTCTCTGGGTTGATGAAAACAATTTGACAGCTCATGTAGAAGCTGGCATAACAGGACAAGATTTGGAAAGACAGGTATGTTGTGTCTCTTTTTTTAATTGATGCATTGTAATCATATGTCATGGTGAAGTTCAGAATGGTAGAGGCACACATGCTCACAGCACTCATGAGACCCCAGCTCCCACCCAGTGTTGTGCACCCTCCCCATGCATAGCATTGTGATTGGCATCAATCATGTCCATTGATAATGTAAGTGTTTAAAATGGGACTTCAAGATGAGTCAGAGTCAGCAGAAAGGGAGGTGAGTGGGGAGAAAATTTCAGTCAGAAGAAAGTGCTTTAAGAGTAGTTGTTGCTTTGGGAAGACTGCAGATAGCTGAGTATAGCTACTGTTTTTTGGTGTTTGTATATTGGGTGGGAGTGAGTGTTGTAGAGGAAAAGGATGAAGCCAGGAAAACATGAAGAGGTCAGGTCATAATGGGCCTTTGTAAAGCCCCTTTTAGAAGTTTGAACTTTACCTTTGTTGTTAGGGTGAAGAATGGATGGGCCATGTAAGAAACTGCTGTAATAATTTAGGCAAGAGTTGATAGTGACCTGATAATAAAAATATAGTGCAAATGGAGTAAAGGGTGACATATTGGAAATAGAATTCTCAAATCTTGCTAACAAATTATATCAACTGGGTAGATTTGGGATTTACTATTTATTGAACTTTCCAATGCATAATTTCATTGAAACAACTCATCTCATGAATAGAATTCTTCAAGTCCCTATAGCACATTCTGGGGATCCTAATGAATTTTTGGCAATTAATTGTTAAAATGAATTGGTTTGTTCAACTTCCTCAAATATGACCAAAATGATTTTAACTTAGTTATTATAAATGAAAATTAGAAAGTCTAGTTTGTTGGTGATATACTTTGTCCCACTTGGGTTATAGAGCTACCTCCCCTCTAAACCTTTAATAGAATAAGGAGGAAGATGTGGTATGATTGTTGATCTTATTTTTATTGTATTTTTCCTTCTTTCTTGGAATGTTGATTAAAGTTGGTTAGCTTGTTACCAGTTCTGTTTGAAAAGGTTTGAAAAAATTGTTATTACTTTCTTTTGTTTAAATGCCATAAGATGCAGAGAACTAGAATACATTGAACATATTTGTTGAGATGTTAAAGATCTTCAAATTAGGCAAGATTTTATTTAAGTCAAGGTATGGAGACTTGTTAATTGTTATAATGTATAATGAACTTCAGTGGGAAGAACAGTATTTAATAAAAACCTCTAAAATATCTTGTATTATTCTGTTGTGCCTGAATGAGGCATCAATACAGCATTTAAAAAAAATAGCAGAGTGGCCTTTTATGTCTCCAATTTTATAATCCTTTATTTTAGTGTTTCATGTAGCATTTCAGCTTTCCCAGGTTTTCTTTTTTTTAAAAAAGTTAACATTAAAATTTAAGGAACATATTTCTTTGAAATTTAAGTGACATTTTCTTAGAACTAAGAACTTCTGATATTTTACCTACTAGTTCATATCCCTTACTGCCAGTATAAAATTTTCTTTCTATCCTGCAGTGGGCTGAAATGTTTCTGTTGCTTTCTTAAGTTCTTCTGATACTGAGAAAGAAATACTTAAAGTACTCATACAGTTGCTTCAGTAAAACTCAACAGACAGTTTGGTGAGGAAAAAAACAGGTTTTTTTTAAAGCTGGCTTTGAGAAAGATAGGGGAAACCTTTCCATCCCAAATCTCCATCTTCAGGGAGCTGCAGAAGTGTCAGAGAAAGCTTTTTGAGAGAGGAAAAGAGGTGCAGTGCTGGTAGGAATTTCATAGGGTTCTTCTTTTTTCCAAGATGGTTGTCTCTGAGTCTCTATTCCCTCCTTATCTCATCAAAGTAATCATCAACCCCCTGGGTCCAGCACCTGCATTTTCTTTTTTGATCCACAGGTTACCTTTTGAACTGAGGCCTGGTGAGGCATCTCAGGGCTTTCATTGTAATTTGTACAATATGATGAGAAAGGGATGTTGTTCTGAGCAGACTTAAATTGTAGAAACTGAAACACAATCTAAGTTGTTTGGAGAACATTCATTGCAATTGTGGTTAAGGCAAATTCTTTATTTGTTAATAGGTTGGATGGTGCAGTTGTCTGTGAGTTCTTGGTCTGGGTCATTTGCAAATCCAGTCTGAGTCTCGTATTGCTGACCTTAACTGGTGAGAGTTTACCACATTGAGAGGATTGGTGGGTGTTTTTTTTTCTGTTTTGGTGGTACTGGGGGTTGGAACCTAGGGACTTTTCTACCTCCAGGCTATACTTCCAGACCTCACTAAGGGCCTCACTTAGTGAAGCTCTCACTAAGCTGAGAGCTTCACTAAGTAGTTAAGGCTGGCTTCGAATCTGAGATCCTCCTGTCTCAGCCTCCCAAGTGCTGGGATTACAAGTGAGTGCCACCATGCCTGACTTTTTTTTTTTTTTTTTTCAGTACTGGGGATGGAACCCAGGGGCATTCTACCTCCAAGCTACACCCCCTTGGGCCTAATTTTTATTCTTTTCTTTTGAAATAGGGTCTCATTGAGTTGCAAAGGGCCTCACTAAGTAGCTGACGCTGGCTACTCACCGGGATCCTCCTTTCTCTGTCTCCCAAATGCTGGGATTATAAGTCTGCCACCACGCCCGGCTCAGTGGGTGTTTTTAACTAGGACTGAAGGTGAGGAATTGCCTGGACATGGTCTACCAGCCAATCTGTCTGAGTCAGCGTTTAACCTCATTATTGGTGATCAGGATGGTGAGGTTTCATGGTGGATGAAGCTGCAGGTGTTCTGGTGCCATAGTTATTCCAGTATTTGAGAGACTGAGACAGGAGGCTCACAGGTTTGAGAACAACCCCAGAAACATAGTAAGACCTCCAGCAACCTAGTGAGGTCATGTTTCAGAATAAAAAATAAGCAAGGACTTGGGGTGTAGCATGGAGGTAGAATCTTGGTTTCAGCCCCAGTACCAGGCCCCCTCTCCCACTGCTGCAATGAATATTAATACAGAAGTCCTTTCATGGATGTATGCCTTCATTTCTCCTGAGTAAATATCTAGAAATGCAGATTTTCTAGCTAGGACAAATGATGAATTTTAAATCCTGGTTTTTAACCATTATACTTAACCTTACTTACCTAGTAAGAAGTTAAATTCTTGGTAAGGAAGTGGATTTAAAACTGATATACTAGATAAAGCTCGCTCAGCATAGGGACTATTATTTTTATTTTTGAAATTCTTATCTTCCTTGCTTTATATAACTCCTGGCATCTTGTAGCTACTTGTAATTGGAAAAAGTAATAAAGTAGTTTAGCTGTTTAAGATGCAATTTAATATCCAATTTTAATATTGGATATACTGGTAGAAATAGTTTTAAGTGTATATAAATTCTGTGTAGGTAATATGGGTTTTTTTTTTTGTTATAAGAATAAGTAAAACTACCTCGTTAGTGCTAAGCACAATTTAAGGCTCCATGAATGTATTTTTTTCTTTTACTTTTATAAAGTTGAATAGCAATAATCTTTTGAAAGAAAATAGTGTTAATAGAGATCATTTGATGATGGAGTTAGGGAACAAATATAACAGTTGGATAATCTTCATTTTACCCTGTTCAGGCATATATCTGTCTATTTGAGGGTGATTATTAGTATCTTTAAATTTGTTTTTGTTTTAGTAGTGGTGATTGAATCTAGGAGCATTCTACCTTTGAGCTATATTCCCACCCCCAGCCCCTCCTTTCCCCTTTAAAATTTTTATTTTGAGACAGGGTATCATTAAGTTGCCTAGGCTGGCCTTGAATTTGATCTTTCTGCCTCATCCTCCTGAGTATCTAGGATTATGGGTTTGTGCCACTAACATCAGTCTCTTAATAATAAGTAAATATATTGGATATTAGTGAAAAAAATCTTATGTGGTAGTTGATCTTTTCAAATCTTATTTCCCTAGCGCCAAAATTAGAAAAGATAAGTGATTTGCACTGGTGTGCAAAACCTAACAAATATAAATTATATTTAACCTAATAGGCTTTCAAATTTGGAGTTACAACTTTCATACCTTACTTAAATGCACAGATACAAACATAGCTGACATATTCTACCTCTCTGCCTGGCTTCCTTGAAAAGCAGAAGCAGTTGCTTAACTTATCAGAATGGTCAACATAGATTGATGGGCTTGAGTGCAGTAGACAGTGGGCATGCAGATGGTAATGTCTGTACCATTTGACAGGAGATGGCAGAATCTTTAAAATGATTTCAGTGGAATGGTGTTGGTGTTGTTACAGTAAAGGGCATCCATTCAACCTCAGGTGCTATACAGATGGCAAAGCCAAGCTAATATAGAAAAATGAGGAACAAGTGACTCTTTAATGTACAGGAATGCATGGTCTGCATCACAAATAAACGATGGCATTATATGCAGAAAACCTAACCAGATGGCTGTACATTAAAACACATGACTCCTTGAGAGAATTAAGTACAGGCAATTTGCTCAGATTTTCTGAAATTGCAGCATCTCATATTAGGACAGGGAGAACAAGAGATTAAGTGCTTTATTTACTTACCATGTTTAGATGAAGCTGGCAGTTATTCAAGTGTAATCTGTTCTCCACAAGTATTTAAATTGTCTATTTTGGGGGATAAAAGTTAGGAAGGACAACTGGCTTTAAAAGGATGTAAAGGGCAAGATTGTCTATTGAACCTGTGAAAAATACAACTATTTTTGATCCACACTTCATTTTTATAGTTTTCTTGTAGACAAAAGCTGAAGAAAGTTTCCTGAGTATTAGTATAATACAAATATTTTTTTTTTATTTCCAGTACTGGGGATCAAACCTAGAGGCAGTCTACCTCTAAGCTATACCTCTAGCCCAATTTTTTTTATTCTTTATTTTGAAACAGGGTCTTACTGTAGTGGTTTTTAGTGAATAAAAATATTAGTCAGATATGGAAATTTTAAATGGGAGGAGTTGAATACTGCATGAAATGGGACCATTTTCACTAGTAAAATATTATATATATTTTTTTCAGCTTAAAGAAAGTGGTTATTGTACAGGTCATGAACCAGATTCCCTGGAATTCAGCACCGTGGGAGGATGGATATCTACTCGGGCATCGGGCATGAAGAAGAATATCTATGGCAATATTGAGGACCTGGTGAATTTTTCTAATTATATAATAATTGATTATTTTGTGGGGGTTATTATAAAGAGGTTAAAAACCTTCAAAAATTAGGAGTTGGATGTTAGGTCTTCCAGTAATATACTCCCTTTTCATTATAATAATGTTGAATATGTATAGTAGAAACAATTAGAAAACACAGTTGTGGTCATGATTTAAGGATGTCCCTTTTCAAAATATTTAAGCTTTGTAGATGTTATCATACTTACCAAATATACAAATTGTTTTACAAGCCTTATTAAAACAGTCTTCCAGTCTACCAAGATTTTAGTCCATATTTAGGTGGTCTCAACATTGATCTTATTTTACTTTAGTAGACTTTACATTTATTTTTCTGAAAAAATCTCTATGAAAAGTAAAGCGCCTGATCAAAATTATTATTATTATTATTATTATTATTATTATTATTATTTATTTATTTATTTTTCTTTTTGGTGGTACTGGGGTTCCTAGAAGCCCTTCTACCTCCGGGCTACACTCTAAGACCTATTTTTACATTTTATATTTGGAAACAGGGTCTCCTAAGCCAGCGCGCACGGCTGGCTTCGAACCTGCGCGATCCTCCTGTCTCTGCCTCCCAAGTGTGGGGATTACAAGCGTGCGCCACCACGCCCGGCAAAAGATCAAAATTATTTTAAAGTGTTCTCATTGGCTCTTTTTTTTTTTTTTTTTGGGCGGGTCTGGGGATGGAACCCAGAGTCATTTGACCTCCGAGCTATACCACCTGCCCAATTTTTAATTCTTTATTTTGAAACAGGGTCTCACTGAGTTGTGGAGGGCCTCACTAAGTAGCTGAGGCTGTCCACAAACCACAATCCTCTGGTCTCAGCTTCCCAAATGCTGGGATTATAAGTGTGCACCACCACACCTGGATGGCAATTTTTATTTCTTATTTTGTGAATAGTGTGATGCCCTTTGCTCATTTTCTTTAATAATAGGTTATTATTTATCTCTCAAAAATTCTAAAAATGTGTTGGATTTTTACTATTGGGTTTTGTGTGTGTGTGTGTGTGTGTGTGTGTGTGTGTGTGAGAGAGAGAGAGGGGGGGGGGAATGTGATGTGTGTTTGGTCCTGGGGATGGAACACAAGAACATTTTATCTCTGAGCTATTTGGTTATTTTATTTTGATATAGGATCTCACTAAGTTGGTGAGGCTATATTTGAACCTGTGATCCTCCTGTCTCAGCTTCCCAAGTACTAGGATTACAAGTGTTCTCCACCATACCTGGCTTAATTATTGGTTTCTGATTCAGATTTCACAAACTTTTAAAAAATGGTCTCTTTCCCAGTATATCTATTTTTTCACCTGTGCAGTGTCTTACACATATCTCTTGCTGTCTTTTTGGTGGTACTGGGGTTCCTGGAAGCCCTTCTACCTCTGGGCTACACTCCCAGACCTAATATATATATATATGTGCACACTTTTTATTTGGAAACAGGGTCTCTTAAGCCTGGCTGGGGCTGGCTTTGAATCTGTGTGATCCTCCTGTCTCCGCCTCCCAAGAGTGGGGATTACAAGTGTGCGCCACCACGCCTGGCTCTTGCTGTCTTTTGACTTAGTCAACTCTTGAGCCTCTTCAGCCCAGTGACTTGTATTTTATTTTGTGGTGCTAGGGATCTAACATAGAGCCTTGTATGTGCTAGGCAAGTCCTCTTCAACTTAGCTATGCCTTCAGCCCCATCTTGATTTTGACAAGATTCAAAATTTATTTATTTTTTTAGTCTTCTAAATGTGGTTGAAGATGGGGATATGGCACTAATAAGTATTTTCTTAGAATTCTAAGAACCTAGCACACTGCCTGATATGAATAGCAGTGCTTCATAAATATCATTAAATAAATAATGGACCTGTTATATTTGCTGTTTTTAATCCTTTAGTTGTTCTATGGAAACCATAGATTAAGTTTGATTTAAAGATATGTGTTTTTCCATTCTTAAGATGAAGATGATGAATATATTTAAACTATTTTAAGTCAAGAGATATGTAACAATTTTAGAATGGGTTTTTATTTTACATAAAGTTATATAAAATTTATCCTTAGTCTAAGAATTACTGAAAGATATTAGAATTCAGAAGAGCATTATAAATTAATTCCCCTTTTTTGTGGTGGTACTGGGGTTCCTGGGTGCCCTTCTACCTCTGGGCTACACTCCCAGACCTATGTTATATTTTTATTTGGAAACAGGATCTCTTAAGCCAACGTGGCTGGCTTCGAACTTGTGCAATCCTCCTGTCTCCACCTCCCAAGCACAGGGGGATTACAAGCGTGCGCCACCACACCTGGCTAATCCCAATATTTTAAAAGCAGTGTTTTATGTAAATATATATGTATGTATGTATGTATATGTGTGTGTGTGTGTGTGTGTGTATACACATACACACACACACACATGAAAGTATACATACACACGTATTTACTGACAGATGCCTAGAATTTACATTCTCT
Source organism: Muscardinus avellanarius (assembly GCF_963383645.1). Lineage (NCBI taxonomy): Eukaryota > Metazoa > Chordata > Mammalia > Rodentia > Gliridae > Muscardinus > Muscardinus avellanarius. Next base: position 58,903,977 of record NC_137787.1, on the reverse strand, counting down.
GTTGTATTAAACAGGTGGTTCATATGAAAGTGGTAACACCTAGAGGTGTAATAGAAAAAAGCTGTCAAGGACCTCGAATGTCAACAGGCCCTGATATTCATCACTTCATCATGGGATCTGAAGGTAAATATAACTACAAATTTATTATGAAAAAAGTATGGGTTAGTAACTCAGTTTGTGAAATCTAATACTGTGATATCAGATCTTGAAAGAAAGACATGTTTTATATATTTAAGGAATAGTGATTTTCAAAAAAGCTTTACTTTAGTCCTTAATAAAGCTTTTATCATGAGAACATGTTAGTAAATCCTCTTGTACATACTACTGCTTTTTTATATTTACAGAGACATTATAGTTTTTTTTATTTTATTTTTTCAGAATTTCTAATGGATTTTATTTTATTTTTTTTTATTTTTTTTTTAATTGTATCACTGTGTCATAGTTTATTCTTTTTTTTTTTTTTTTTTTTAATTTTATTGGTGCACTGTATTCATACATCATAGTGGGATACAAACTTTTGTAGACATACATGCACACATCGCCCAGTCAGCCCCCACCCGATCCCCACCCCATTCTCTCCCCATCCCTCCTTCCCATTCTTGGCTTAGTAGTTGACATCTAGTATTATAGCAATTTATCCAAAATTAAAAATGATAATCTCACATAACAGTTTCATTTGTCTGATACCAAGCATTTGATGATTTAAAGATAACATTTCAATATTTCTTTTTGCTTTCTTTCTTACCAGAGCATATTTTTTTCTGTTTTTTTAGGTGAAACTATCATATATTTATATATTTATTTTTCAGAAAAAAATCTATCCTAATATGGAATATGAATTCTAGATACCCAAAACAATCTTGAAAAAGAACAAAGCTAGCAGATATATATTTTCTGATTTCAAACCATATAAAGCTACAATACTTGAAACAGTGTAGTACTGTTCTAAAGGCAGATATATAGACCATTGGAGTTAAATACAGGCCTAGAGCTAACTTCTTCCCTATATTGTCAAGTTATTTTTGACAAGGTTTCCACGAAGATTTGGTGGTGGAAATAATAATCTTTTAACTAAATATTGTTGAAAAATAATAATTACATGGAAAAGAATAAAGTTGGACCCTTACCTAATCCCACATACAAGTATTAACTCAAACTAGATAAAAGACCTAAATATAAATCTTAAGACTATAAACTTTTAGGAGAAAATCTGGGTCATAAAACCTCACAACATTGAAATTGGCAGTGATTTCTTGGATATGATTTCAATGGCACAGGCAACAGAAGAATATACAAACTCCCTAAAAAATAAAAGAAAATATTGTATATCCAAAGACAATGTAAACAGAGTTAAAAGTTACTAATAGAATGGGATAAAATATTTCCAAATGCTATATCTGAAGGTATATTAATATTCCAACTAGAAATCGTAAAAATTAACAACAATAAAGGCAAACAATACAATTTAGAGATAGGTAAAAGACTAACATAAATAATGAATCTCCACAGATAACCAATCTTAGTTGTCTGTTGGATGGAAACTCTTGTTTCTCTGGTTCTGGTGAGTGTTACCTATTTCTTCTTTGTAGTTAATCTCTTTGAGTATTTTCTCTAGCACTGGTTTTGAAGACATAAATTCCTTCAGTTTCTGTTTGTCATGGAAGCTTCTTATTTCTCCATCTAATTTGATAAAAAGTTTTGCTGGGTAGGAAATTTTTGGCTGGAAGTTGTTTTCTTTCAGAGTTTGGAATATGTTACTCCAAGCCCTTCTGGCTCTCATGACTTGGTTTGGGAAGTCTGGAGTGATTCTAATTGGTTTGCCTCTGAATGTCACTTGGCCCTTTGTTTTTGTTGCCTTTAAGATTCTCTGCTTGGCTTCCACATTGGTCATTTTGACAATTATATGGCGTGGGGATCCTCTTCTCCGATCCTGTCTAAAGGGAGTTCTATAAGTTTCCTGGATCTGTGTATCAACCTCTTGCTCTATATTTGGAAAATTTTCTGCTATTACTTCCTTGAAGAGATTGTTGATCCCTTTGGTATCACTTTCTTTTCCCTCCTCTATTCCAATTATTCTTAGGTTAGCTCTCTTAAGATGGGCCCATATTTCTTCAATGTCAGATTCCTGCTGTTGGATATCTTTTTCTAGATTAGAAACTATGCATTCATTTTTGGATTGCTCATCTTCTAAGAGCGAGATTCTGTTCTCCATGTGGTCTAATCGGTTGTTTGTGCTTTGAATTGAGGCCTTTACTTCATTAATTGCCTCCTTTATCTCTTTTTGGCTCTCTCTGAGTTCTTTTCGAAGCACCTCTATTATTTCTACAGTTATTTTCCTGATTTGATCTTCTAGAAATCTCTGATTTTCTGTTTTATCAGGTTCTGATGTTGTGGGGTTGTGCACATTCATTACTCCAGTGTTATTCCTCTTTCCCATGATTTCGGAGGTTTGTGCCTTCTCTGGGTTCTTCCCTTGGGTCACTATGGCTTCACTTAAGGTGCTCTGGATCTCGAGTCTGTATTATCTCAGACTCCACTACTCCTTTACTGGGTTGTATCACAGAGTCTCCGACCCAGGGAGTCGATAGAGACTGCTTTAAACTATGGGGGGTGCCAGGTTGCACGCTCTCCTATGGTGTGATATCTCTGCCACCACCACTCCCTCACTGGGTCAAGTCCCAGGAGGCACAATACTGGGATTTCTCCTCTGTGGCCCGCAATTTGACTCACTGTTCTTGAGTACGTAGATGTAGCTGTACTGGACTCGGTGAATTCACTGCTGCTGCCGCCGCCGGTGGCAATATGGCGCCTCTGCCACGCCCTCGGCCATGAGGCTGGCCTATTTTTTCTTCTCTGGTTTTGATTTCCACTCTGAATCCCTGCAGCGTGTGCTGAGCTCAGCCACTGGGAGCTTTAAATGCTGTCTGCGCCGAAAGATCCCGCCTGGCTGTTCCGCATCGGCTCACCTCGGCTTGCTGTAGCCGTCCGTTGAGTTCGCCGCTGCCGCTAGCAGTATGGCGCTGCTGCCGCGTCCTCGGGCGCGTGTGTCTCCTCTGTGGCCCTGAGCTCTGTTCTCAGTCCGCTTTCTCTCTGGAGCCTAGTCGTTTTTTTGTTTTTCTGGTGATGGTGTTTTCTGGCTATGAAAGGCGCTCTTTTTGTGGTAATGGAGATTGGTTGTTAGCGGGACTCTTAAGCCCCGCTTTTCTCGGTCGCCATCTTCCCGGAAGTCCATAGTTTTCTCTAATGGATTTTAGGAAAAGTAGTTTTTAGGATTTGAAATGGTTTGTTTTTCTCAGTCCTGGGGATGGAATCCAGGGGCATACTACACCCCCAGCCCTATCTTTTATTATTTATTTTGAAACAGGGTCTCACTGAGTTGCAAAGGGCCTCACTAAGTAGCTGAGCCTGGCCTCTTACTGTGATCCTCCTGTCTCAGCCTCCCAAATGCTGGCATTACAAGTGTGTGCCACCACGCTCAGCTTTTATTTTCATTCTTCACCTACCTCCTAGTCCATCTTCATCCTGTTGAGAAGGAGCTAGAATAACTGGGTTGTGGCATGAATGGCCACTTAGCCATAGCTGAGAGATTCAGTGGAAGACAACACTCTCATTAGCATCACTTCCTAACTCCCCTCTGGCCTCGAGTCACAGGTATCTAGAAAGTGCAAATGTAACAAGGCATGGTGGCGCAGGCACACTTGTAATCCCCGCCCTTGGGAGGTAGAGACAGGAGGATCGTGCAGGTTTGAAGCCAGCTGTGCTGGCTTAAGAGACCCTGTTTCCAAACAAAAATATAAAAGATAGGTCTGGGAGTGTAGCCTGGAGATAGAAGGGCTTCCAGGAACCCCCAGTACCACCAAAAAAAAAAAAAAAAAAAAAAAAGAAAGTGCATTGTACCCTCCATCCTTAGCCACAGTCTCCTCATCCTTGAAGTGCTTATTTGAAAAATAGCAAGCATCCTCTCATTTGCATAACTCAGTTACCTTCTGTCCTTATGCATAAAAGTGACAATGGACACTCAGTGTTGTGACTATGGACACACAGTGCTTGGTTCCTCCCCCAACTTTCCTTTCTTTCCCCTCCCAACAATGAGTTTCTAGTTTGACCATGCTACATACACAGTTATATACCTATCCAAATGTAGCTCCTCCAGTAAATCAACCTCAGCCTTCTTCCTCTCCTACCCTTCCTTTCTAGCTTTGCTGAGTTTTCCCCTCCATTATGTGGAGTCCCTTTAGTATCCCCAATACTCCCTAGTTTGGGCATATTGAGAAAACATATGTCCCTTCTCTTTTTGTGCTTGGCTGATCTAACAACTAATGTTCTCTAGGTCTTTCCATCTTTTTGGGAATTACATGATTTTGTTCTTCTTTATAGCTAAGTAGAATTCCATTGTGTGTATTTCCCAAAATTTTGCAATCCATTCATCTGTTGATGGAGACCTAGATTGGTTCCATATTTTGGCTATTACAAATTGTGCTGCTATGAACATGAGTATGCGTATTTTACTGTAGTTCTCTGATTTCAACCCCTTTGGAAAAATACCCAAGAGTGGTATAGCCGTATCATATGGTGGATCCATTCCCAGTTTTCAAAGGAATCTCCACACAGATCTCCATAACAGGTGAACTAGTTTGCACTCCTACCAACAGTGTAAAAAGAGTTTCTCTTTCCCCACATCCTCATCAGTATTTGTTGTTATTTGACTTCTTTATGTTTGCCACTCTGATTGGGGTTAGATGGAATCTTAGTGTAGTTTTGATTTGCATCTCCCTGATGGCTAATGATGTTGAACAATTTTTAATGTATCTATTGGCTATTTCTATTTCTTCTTTAGTGAAGTGTCTATTCAGTTCAGTTGCCCATTTCTTGATTGGGTTATTTGTTTTGCTAGTGTATCATCTTTTGAGCTCTTTGTATATTCTGGATATTAGCTCCCCTATCAGAGTGGTGGCTGGTAAAGATCTTCTCCCATCATGTAGACTTTCTCTTTAGGTTCTTAATGATTTCCTTTCTTGTTAATTCTTGCTTTAAATTTCTGTACTTTGGATTTCTTGTTGAGGAAGTTACTGCTTGTGTCTATATGTTGGAGTGTTTAGTATGCCCTAACTCTTAATAGCTTCACAGTCTCTGGTCTAATTTCTAAGTCTTTGATCCATCTTGAGTTGATTCCTGTGCACGGTGAGAGGTAAGGATTTAGTTCCATCTTTCTATAAATGTATAGCCAGTTCTCCCATTACCATTTGTTGAAAGGCTATCTTTTCTCCAGTGTATGAGTTTGGCCCTTTTATCAAAGATTAATTGAATGTAAGTGTGTGGGTTTGTTTCTGTTTCTTCTATTCTGTTTCATTGGTATATGTGCCCTTTTTTGGCCAATACCGTGCTCTTTTTGCTCTGTAGTATAATTTGAAGTCAGGGATTGTGATGCCTCCTGCATAATTGCTATTGCTGAAAATTGATTTGGTTATTCTGGGCCTTTTTTTCTCCATATAAAATTCATGACTGATTTTTCTAGATCTATGAAGAATATCCTTGGTATTTTGATAGGAATTGCAGTGAATATGTAGATCACTTTTGGCAGAACAGCCTTTTTGATGATATTGATTCTGCCTGTTGATGAGCAAGGGAGATCTTTCTATTTTCCAAGGTCGTCTTCAATTTCTTTCTTTAATGTTTTATAGTTTTCATTGTAGAAATCTTTTACATCTTTGTTTAAGCTTATTCCTAAGTAGTTTATTGGTTTTGATGTTATTGTGAATGGAATTGTTTTCTTTACTTCTTTCATTGTGGATTCATTGTTAGTATAAAGAAAAGCAATGATTCTTTAGGTTGATTTTGTATCCTGCAACTTTGCTGAATTGGTTAATCAGCTTCAGTATTCTTTTGAGTTCTTTGGGTCTTCTAGATAAAGGATCATGTCATCTGCAGACAAAGATAATTTTAATTCCTCTTTTCCTATTTGAATTTCTTTGATATCCTTCTCTTGTCTCATTGCTGTGGCAAGAGTCTTGAGGACTATATGAAGTGGTGGTAGTGGGCATTCTTGTCTTGTTCCTAATTTTAGATGAAATTCTTGCAGCTTTTCCTCATTCAATATGATGTTGGCTTTGGGTTTGTTGTATATTGCCTTAATGATGTTGAAATATTTTCCTTCTATTCCAATTTTCTGCAGTTTTTTTTTTTGTTTGTTTGTTTTTTTTGGTGGTACTGGGGATATAACCCAGGAACTTTCTACCTCTGGGCTCTACTCCCAGACCTATTTTTATATTTTATTTGGAACAGAGTCTCACTAAGTTGCTGAGAGCCTCACTAAGTAGCTGAGGCTGGCTTTGAACCTGTGCGATCCTCCTGTCTCAGCCTAAGTGCAGGGATTACAAGTGTGGCCCTTTTGCAGTGAAGGCCGGAATGGGTGTTGGATTTTGTCAAATGCTTTTTCAGCATCTATTGATATAATTATGTGATTTTTGTTCTAAGTTCTATTTATGTGTTGAATAACATTTATTGATTTGCCTATGTTGAATCAGCTTTGCTTTTCTGGGATGAAACCAACTTAGTTTTGGTGTACAGTTCTCTTGATAATGGTTTTGAATGCATATAGCTAGTATTTTGTTTAGAATTTTTGCATCTATGTTCATCAAGGATTTTGGTCTGTAATTTTCTTTTCTTGAGGTATCTTTATTTGGATTTGGTATTAATGTGGTACCGGTCTCATAGAAGGAATTTGGGAGAATTCCATCTCTTTCAATTTCCCGGAACAAGTTGTAGAGTATTAGGACTAATTCTTCTCTGAAGGTTTTGAAGAATTCAGCTGGACACCTGTTAGGGCCTGAGCTTTTCTTTAATGGCAGAATTTTTTTTGCTGTTTCTATTTCTATTGGTTGGTTTAGGCTTACAATGTCCTCTTGGTTTAATTTAGGTAGTTATATGTGCTTAAAAATCTAGGTAGGTTATATGTGCTTAGAAATCTATCAAATTCTTTCATGTTTTCCAGTATATTGGAATATAAATTGTCAAAATAAGTTTCTGATAATCCTTTTATTTTCCCCACTGTCTGTGGTGATGTCTCCTTTTTCATTTCTGATTTTAATGATTTGAATTGATTCTTTCTTTTGGTTAGGTTGGCCAGGGGTTTGTCAATCTTATTAGTCTTTTCAAAGAACCGGCTTTTTGTTTTGTTGATTCTTTGAATTTTTTTTTATTCTCACTTTCATTTATTTCTGCTCTGATTTTAATTATTTCCTGCCTTCTGCTGGCTTTGGGATTAGACTGTTGCAATTTTCTAAATCCTTGAGATGTGTCATTAGGTTGTTTACTTGGCGACTCTCTGTTATTATGTGGGCACTCAATGCTATACCCTTTCCTCTTAACACTACCTTCAGAGTGTCCCATAGATTTTGATATGTTGTGTCTCTTTTCATTTAATTCCAGGAATTTTTTATTACTCCCCTTATCTCTGATCTTACCCACACATGATTCAATAGTATATCATTCAATCTCCATGTATTTAAATGGCTTTGTTTGGTCTTCCTGTTGTTGATTTTTACTTTCATTCCATTGTAATCTGAAAAGATGCAGGGAGTTATATTACATCTTTTGAATCTGCTGGTGCTTGCTTTATGGGCCTGGATGTGATCTGTTTTGGAGAAGGCTCCACGAGCTGCTGAGAAGAATGTGTATTCTGCTGTTCCTGGTTGAAATATTCTGTAGATGTCTATTAGGTCCATTTGGTTTATAGTTTTCTTTAGTTCTAAAGATTCTTTACTCACTTTTTGCCTTGTGGCATGAGTGGTGTGTTGAAGTCTTCCAATATTATTGTATTTGGGTCTATTTGAGATCTGAAGTCCTGAAGGGTTTGTTTTACAAATGTAGATGCTCCCACATTTGGTGCACCCACATTTGTAAACATAACATTTACTATCATTATATCTTCTTGGTGAATTGTTCCTTTTAATAAAAGGAAGTGCCCTGCTTTGTCTCTTCTGATGTGTTTTAGCTTAAAGTCTGTTTTGTTGGATATCAGCATTGCTACCCCTGTCCATTTTTGGCCTCCATTAGCATGATATATCTTTTTCCATCCTTTAACTTTCAGCCTATGAATGTCTTTGGATGTAAGGTGAGTTTCTTGCAAGCAGCATATATTTAGACTATATTCTTTAATCCACATTGCCAGTATATGTCTTTTAATTGGTGAGTTAAGTCCTTTGACATTCAGGGTTATTATTGAAATATGTTTTTTGTTTTCTTCCATTTTGTGTTTTGTCTTTTGTTTGATATGTTACTTCTTCTTTGCTTAGTTGCCCCAATGATCAACTTTATCTCTTCTCAGGTTCTGAAATTTGCTTCTTTTTTCTTCTTTATGATTTATTTTTTTAAGTATTTTCTGTAGTGTTAGCTTTGTACTCATGAATTTTTTGAGATTCTCCTTATCTTGAAACATTCTGTTTCTCCATCAATTTTGAATAATAACCTTGCTGGATATAGCAGTTTTTGGTTGAAAGTAATTTTCTTTCAGGGATTACATCATACCAGGCTCTCCTGGCATTCATGATTTGGGTTGTAAAGTCTGGGTTGCTTTTTATTGTTTTCCCCCTATATGTCACCTATTCTTTTGTTCTTACTGCTTTTAAGATTCTTTCCTTAGCCTCTATGTTGGTCATTTTGATTATTACATGGTGTGGGGAGGCCCTTCTTCGATCTTGTCTTAACGGTGTTCTGTATGTCTCCTGTACATGTATGTCCAAGTTTCTTTCCATGTTTGGGAAATTCTGAAATTATTTCTCTGAAGAAATTATGAGTACTCTTGGTTTGTACGTCTATCCTTTCTTCATTTTTTTTTTTTTTTTGTTATTTGTTTTTTTTTTTTGGTGGTACTGGGGTTCCTGGAAGCCCTTCTACCTCCGGGCTACACTCCCAGACCTATTTTAATATTTTTTTAAATTTGGAGACAGGGTCTCTTAAGCCAGAGAGGCTGGCTCCGAACCAGCGCGATCCTCCTGTCTCCACCTCCCAAACACGGGGATTACAAGTGTGCCCCACCACGCCTGGCTCTTCATTGTTTTTTATCTGTAAGTTAGGATGTTTCATGTTGTCCCATAGTTGTTGGATGTTTAGTTTTTATTGCTGTATTACATCTGTATGCTGTTAACTGCGCTTTTGGTTTTGAATGAACTGTCTTCTAACAGTGATATTCTGTTTTCCATTTCATCTAATCTTCCAGAATTTCTTTCTATTGCTGTCTTCATTTCATTTATTGGCTCTTTCATTTCATTCTAGACTTCTTTCTGATTCTTTCTTAATGTCTCCATTCCTTCTTTCATTTCCTATACACGTGGTGTGAGGCCTTTCATCACACTTTATATCAGGATTTGGAATTTTCCTTCTTGAATTTCTTGTAGGTCAGTATTTGTGATTTCCCTTAATTTCTCACTGTTCCTAATTCTCATATTTTCAGTGTTCTCAGGCTTGTTTTTCTGATGTCTTGGCATCTTTGTGTGATTCTCTGGGTAATCTGTTCAATAAAATCTTAGCATTAGCAGTAGGAATTTATAGGTGTCAGCAAGTTTATGCATGGGTAAGCAGTGCTTTTTTCAGTGGTGCAGGTTGGATAAGGGGACAGGAGTTGAGGTGATGGATACAAGAGTCAGGTAAAGCAGAGCATATGACTAAATTGAGTAAGGATTTAAGTATAATAAGGTAGCATCTGGTTGAGAATGAGAGAAGGTTAGATAGCAGGATTCTTGTAATTAATATTTAGGTATGGAGATGTGAAATAGCTTGAATATAAAATAAGGAGATACAATAAGGGAAAAACAGTTTTGAGAGAAGAGACTAAATAGGTTAGAGTAAAGAAGTTTGTAAAAGGAATAGGGGAAAGGAGCAATCAAACATACCTAAAGTAACAAAACAAATTATAAAAACTAACAATTATAAATCAAAGACAAAAAAAAAACAACCAAAAGAAAAGAAGGTATAAGAAAAAAGAGAAAGAACAGAAAATAGAAAAAGGACAAAAAGAACTAATGACAGTATGAGAGAAGCCAATATAAAAAACAAAATTTTAAAAGAGCAGCCCTGCTAATTTAGTTATATAGAGCTGTGCCATATAATATCTATTCTCTGTGGTAGATTCTGGAGTATATTCCAATGTCTTTCATTTGCTCTGTAGTCTATTGTCAGCTTTTGGACCTACCTTATGAGTGTTTGTGCACCGAGCTCTGTGGCCCTGGCTCTGCACTCTACGCCCTGGGCTCTATGATCTCAAGCCTTGTGCTCTATACCTTCCTACCCTGGGCCTGCATCTCCTTACCCACACCCATAGGGTGTGGTCTCTGAGTGACCTCCTGTGACCCTGCACAGGCACCACGCCTTGAGCACTATGCCTTTCCTGTGTCTGTGGAGGTTCTCACTGGACTACTGTCAGGATGGGCCGCCAGGTCCCAGCCCGCCACAGTCCCGTGCTTGCTCTGCACCGAGTAAGGAGACCCAGTTACCTTACTGTCCTGCGGGTCAGGTGGCCATAGTGTGCCACTTTGGGTGCTGCCTCTGGTGATCGCATGGGCTTTTGGGTGTTTTTCTGGTTTCTAAAGGATGGTGCCAGTCACTTACGATGTTGGAGCTCTGCGGCTGCTTTCTGCATTTCAAGTTCTTGGATTATTTGTTGGGATTTCTTGGGGCTGCAGTGCTGAAGCCAGCAATTGCAGTTTGGGTTGGTGGCCCGAGATGGCACCGGCCGCCATACCAGGTCAGTTGCCTGCTCGGGCTTTTGCAGTGAATCTTGTGTTCAGAGAACTGGATTTCCTTCCACTATGGTTCCCTGCGGTATCTTCCGCTGCTTTGTTTATTTTGTTTGTCAAGATGCTGCTTTCTTGGTAGTTGAACTTTATTTGTTCCAATTACTGAGATGGGGTGTGTCCTGTAGTTGCCATTTTGAATCTGACCTAGATTATCTTTTTAAGTAACCTCTTCAAACTTTTTTTTCTCTTCTCATTTAGTACTTTGAAAGTTCAAGTTGTTAATACTGACTGGCACACTTAAGGATACTTAAGTATATAACAGTATTCTACAGTATGATAAATTTTATAATTAAATACAAGATCAGGTTGATGGGTGCTTAAGAATGCTTCCCTAGAGAAATTATACCTAAAATAGTGTTAAAGTTTGATAAGGAGAAAATATTTTAAATCAAACAGAGGGAAGAAAGAGGGAATTGACTTGCCTTGTAAAAATAGCATGTAGGCAAGCTTAGAAGTGAGAAGTCTTTGAATGAAGTTACCAGTTTTTCAGTCAGTGTCATAAGACTTTAAATGCAGGGTAGGGCCGACATTAAGTCCAGAGGACACATGGGGGCTAGAGAGAGATTCAGGGAAGGTAAACTTACACTAAAGCAAACAAAGAAATAAATATGGTTATAAAATGTAAAGCTAGTAGGCCAAATTACTATAGTTAAGTGAGATTTTATTATAAATATGTTTACAAAATAGCAAACTGATTTAAGACAGTGAACTGTAAAGTCTTATCAGATCTGGATTTCAATTCTAATTCCTCCACATATTTCTGTGCCTTTCTTTGGGTAAGTTAGAGAATTATCTGTGCCCAGTATCCTCAGCTATAAAATAGAAATAATAAAAGTTCTTATCTTGATAAGATTGTTGTGAGGGTTGAATGACATTACACTAAGCAGTTTGTAATCAGGCATTACATACTCACCACAGTTAGTTTGTTACTATTATTCTTGCTCTTTATTATTTTGGTATCAATGATCTTTACAGTTTTTTATTTATTTTTATTTTTATTTATTTATTTTTTTGGTGGTACTGGGGTTTCTGGAAGCTCTCTACCTCCAGGCAACACTTCCAGATCTATTTTATACTTTTTATTTGGAAACAGGGTCTCTTAAGCCAGTGTGGCTGACTTTGAACCTGCGCGATCCTCCTGTCTCCGCCTCCCAAGCGCAGGGATTACAAATGTGCGCCACCACGCCCAGAGTTGCAGTTTTTTGTTTTTAATCACCATTTCAGCTTGTATAGGAATGTATAATGATAATAATAAAAACTTTTGTGGTACTGGGGATTGAGCCTAGGGGCATTCTCCCACCTAGCTACACCAGTCTTATTTTTTATTTTAAAGCAGGATTTCACTAAATTGCAGAAGGCCTCATTAAGTAGCTGAGGTTGCCTGCGAACCTGCAATCCTCCTGTCTCTGCCTCCTATAGTACTGGGATCATTAGTGTGCTCAACCACACTTGACCGTATAATTATTTTAATATAGCCTGGGAGACAGCATGACTGAAAAAGTAAATTTATGTGAAGTATATTCTTTTGTAAAGTTGTGTGTGTGTGTGTGTGTGTGTGTGTGTGTGTGTGTGTGTGTTTGCTGGGGACTGAATCCAGGGGGCATTATCTTAAAACAGGGTCTCACTAAGTTGCTGAGGGCCTACTACCTAAATAATAACCTTATGCCTTAAACATGATCATAAACCTTTCATAAAGCATAAAAAATTTTATTTTTGCTATAATTAAGCCACTTGATGACAACCTTGAAAGCATTACATCAAAAAGCATGTTTTACTGGGCCTGGTTATGCACTAGTAGTCTCAGTACTTGGGAAGGCTGAGACAGGAGGATCACAGGTTCAAGGTCAGAAATTTAGTGAAACCCTATTTCAAAATAAATAAAATAGGGTTTGGGAATATAGTTTGGCAGTAGAATGCCTTTAGGTTCAACCTTTAGAACAACAACAACAACAACAAAAATTTGTTTTCCCTTATCTTTCAAAGTTTTTCATGCTACTGATCATATGAAGTATGTATTTGTTTTGTTACAAATTTGTCATGATTTTTCACTAAGGAGCTTTCTTCCATTTTAGATCCTATAACAATATAATACAAATTGTTTTTATACTTTTATTGTTCATTGTAATTTTATATCCTAGTGAGATTCAAAGTAATACATAAATATATCCACATATAACTTGGTCTGTTTTTCTCTGTATCACACCTTTCTCCTTCCCCATAAGTGTTATTGGTAGTGATACTTTCATATATGAATATAATCTTCCTCAGGCCTTCCCTTCCTCCCTACCTTTTACTTCCCCTCCCACAAGCCAATTCCCTTGTTCTAATGGTTTTTCTCCTCATTTGATTGTAGTCTCCTTTGTTTCCTGTTTTTATTCTAGCTGATACATATAAGCCAAAACATACAACCCTTAACTTTCTGAGGCTGACTGATTTCGCATAGCATAATATCATCTAGTGCCATTCATTTTCCTGTAAATGACATAATTTTGTTCTTTATGGCTGAGTTGTTCATTATATGTATGTACCACATTTTCTTTATTCATTCTTCTGTTGATGGACTCCTAGGTTGGTTCTATAAATTGGCTTTTGTGAATTGTTCTGTTGTAAACATGGTACGCATGTATCACTAGTATTCTAATTAATTCTTTTGAAAGTATACCAGAGTGATATAGCTGGATCATATAGTGGTTTCATTCCTAGTCTTTTGAGGAATCCTCTATACTGACCTCTATTATGCTTATACTAATTTACAAACCCACCAACAGTGTATGAGTTTCTATTTCCCCACATCCTCTCCAGCAATATATAATACAAACTTTAATAAATATTCAAAGTTTGTGAAGCACTTTACATTCTTCTCTGTATGTAGAATTAGTATTTGCTCTTTTATTTGTAGAAACAAAGTACATTTTTATTTTTAACCTGTGATACACCTATGTTTCAGGGTTTGTGTGAGGGGGGGGGGTTAACCCAGGGGCATTCTAACTTTGAGCTATACCCCCCTCCCTATTTTTGTTTATTTTTATTTTGAAGCAGGATCTCAGTAGGTTGATGAGACTCACTACTTCCTGAGGCTGTACTTGAAGTTGTGATCCTGCTGTCTCAGCCTTCCAACTACTGGGATGACAGGTGTACGCCACCATGCCTGCCTTTATGTTTCAGTTATTTGCTCTATAGTTAAATAGATGAAATACTTTTTATATTTGTCATATTGGGATTAAAATTTTTCCTTTTGTAGATTCCTTAGAAAGGGCACATTTGACTTCCCCCCTGAGTTTTGAAGTGTTCTAAGCTCTTTTTCTTGGCTTTGATATTTTCAGGACAGTTGACTTTATTGAAAATGCTGTTCCACTGTTACATTGATTTTATGTATTATTTTAAAGAAATGATACTAGTCTAATTCTCTTGAATTTGTAAGTTGCTTTTTCTTTTTGCCTGGAGGCCCTGAGGATTTTTTTTTCTTTCATTTTTAAACTCTTGTAAATTAACACTTTAAGGGTTATTTGTTCTGGATCATTCTGCTCTGGTTTCTAGTGGACCCTATCTATGTATAAATTAAAGTCTTCTTTAATTTTTGGAAGGTTTCTTTTGGATTGCAATGTTAAATATTTAAAAATTTTTAAAATTTTTAAATAAAGTATTTTTATTGCTTTGTTTTTTTTTTTCTTTTAGGAATACCCATTATACATATATTTAACTCTCTTTGCTTATTTTCTCTTTAAATTATTTTTTTCTCTGTCTTCACGTCATTGTTTTCTCTTAGTTATTTTCTACATTTTAGAAATGTCCTTTAGTAAATTTTTATAAAAATCTATTTTCTATTTTTCTTTGAGTACCTTGTAATTTAGACTTCAGTTTTAAATATACTTTAAGAAATTGCTGTTATTTTGTTTCTTTCCCTGAGAGTGATCACTTCTTGTTTTACTTACTCCTCTCTTTTTGTCTATATATTGTTAACTTTTTTGTTTCTGATTCAAAGTAATTTATCATATCCCCATTTGCTTTTTTGGTAATATTCAATTTGATTTGAAATGTTGTCTTGGGTTTTCTCAAAATCATAGTTGATTTGGGACAGTAGGATTTTATCAGCAGAAATGCTTTTATTTATATTTTCTGACTTTGTTGCAGAAGTTTTTTAAAAAGTGAATTTGGCCTTTTTTTAAATTCCTCTTTATTACTTAGAATTCCTAGTTTGACATTTTTGAAATCTATTTTCTTCTGTGCCATTTATTTTATTAGTGGTGACTTTGATGGGGGAAAGAATGGCCTATCTTTAATTTCTGTAGCATCTTTAATTTTTCTTTTATTATGTTTTTCCTTTACTGCTTTGTCTTTAAGGAGTTCTCATTCATATTCTTTCTCTTTCTCTCACTCTTTCTCTGTTGCTCTCAATATATATAGTACTACCCTTGTTTCTCCAAGACGGATTCCTTTCATTTTTCAGTGCCTAGAAAGTTTATCTGGAGATGACCAGGGCTATTTACTGTTCAAGTCCTAATAAGTGTTATAATTTGGCATTATTGTTAAACATTTACTTTGGTGAAGTGTCAACATTATTAATATATATATATATATATAACATATATATATATTAATATATATATAAACATAAAATATATAAATGTTTTTCTTAAAAAGACAAATGGGAGTTTACTATTCTGCATATTTAATTTTACAGCAGTCATGCCGTGTCACATTTAGAGCCAATTTATTCTTCTTGTCACCCACATGATATTCCATTCACTGAATGTACTCTGATGGATGTATGTAGTCATAACCCTATTGTGTTGTTTAAGTGGTTTCCGATTTTTTTTAAATTATATTTGGATTACAATGCTCTGATTCAAAGAATAACTTCATGGCTTTATGTCTTATAGTAAAGATGTATTTCACAAAAAGCTGGGACTTGGAGTTTAAGTAGAAGAATTTACGTGTCTAAAGTCAGTTTATATTCATATCTTTAAATGAATTTCATTCTGGTGACTTTCAAGTTTGAGGAAGTATTTTTTAAGGTTTTCTTTGTGGACAGACTAGAGTACATATATGATTTATATCTTTTGGAAAGTATGCCTGACAAACTTGAAATGTATAGAACTAACCTTGAACATCAGGTTTTAATTGCAAGACTGTTAGAAACTTCTAAAAATGTTGGAAAGAGTAGAAAGATTTATAAAATAATCATAGTGATGGTATCAGTATTGTGGAAGGATATTAGCAACTTTAAAAATGAAAGTGACACAGCCAAGCATGGTGGTGCACACTTATAATCCCAGCATTCAAGAGGCTAAGGCAGGAGGAATGCAGTTCAGGGACAGCCTCAGCTACTTAGAGAGGTCCTTTGCAACTCTGTGAGACCCTGTTTCAAAATAAAGAATAAAAAATAGGGCTGGGGGTATAACTCATGGATTCTAGCCTCAAAAAAGAAAAAGAAAGTAAAGAAAGTGACACTGCTTGTCTTGGTAATCAAGAATAATTGATAAATAATTATGTGCTGGTAGGTGAGAAACAGCAAAGTACTAATAGTTCACCTGTCAACCTTTTGCCTCTTCTCTGAGAAAAGATTAGAAGTACACCTAGAAAGAAACCTGTATTTTTTGCTATGGCTCCTCCCATCCACCCTTCCATGCCTTAAATAACTACTGACCCACTTTCTGTTTCTCTAGATTTGTCTATTCTGGACATTAGACATACATATAGTGGAGTCATATAATTCCTAGCATTTTGTGACTGCTTTCACTTACCATAAAGTTTTCAAGATTCACTTGTTGTAGCATATATTAGTAGTACTTCATTCCTTTTTATGATTAAATAATTTATTGAATGGACATACTACTTTTGATTTATCCATCTAATAGTTGATAGATATTTGAATTATTTTCACCTTTTTGCTGTTGTCAGTTATGCTAGGATAAACATTTGGATACAAATTATTATGTTTTACTTTTTTCAACTGGGAGTGAAATTACTGGTCATACTAGTCATAACCCTATGTTTTATAGTTTGAAGAATAGCCAGACTATTTCCCTGCATGTTTGCATCATTTAACATTCTTACAATCAGTGTATGTAGGCTCCAGATTTCTCTACATCCTTGCCAATACTTTGTTAGTTTTTCTTTTTCTGAAAAATAATTGTCATACAAATAGTGATGAAATGGGATCTCACAGGGTTTTTAAGATAGTTTTATTGGTGCCATTCTGATTATTCATCAGGGTGAGACTCAAAGAGAAGAGACATTCATACCCACAGACATTGCTTGGTGTCTATCCTTCCACACACCCTGCTCCCTCATTCTCTCTCTGTGTATGTTAGAGAGATTGGTAATGATATATTTGTGGATATAACATCGTCTGGACTGTTCCCTCCTTCAAGTTTCACTTTATTTTGATTTGCATTTTCTCGATGACTAATGATGTTGAACATCTTTTCATGTGTTGGCCAGTGGTAGATTCCTTGAAAGAATGTCTATTCCAAATACTTGCCTATTTTTTTAGTTGAATTTTCTTAATTATACAATTATAAGAGATATTTTTTCTAGATACAAGTCCCTTTCAGATACATGATTTGTAATTTTTTTTCTCCCATTCTTTAAGTTTCTTGTTGGTGTCCTTGAAACAAAAAGGTTTAAATTTTGGTGCAGTCAAATTTATTCTTTAGTTACTTATGTTTTTGGTATTATACCTAAGAATTTGATGACAAATCCAAGGCTGCTTCTCAGAGTTATATAGTGTTAGCTTTTGTATTTAGATCTTTGATTCATCTTGAGTTACTTTTTGTATATGTGGTGTAAGGTAAGGGCATAACTTTATTCTTTTGTGTGTAGATATCCATTTGTCCCAGCATCACTTTTGAAAAGACTATTCTTTGTTCATTGAATGTTCTTGGCATTATTGTCAAAAATAAACTGAGCATTTCTGGATTTCCACTTCTTTTCATTGACCTATGTATCTGTTTTTATGCTAGTTCCATATTGATTTGATTATTATATTTATAGCAGAAAGTATGAATCCTCCTTTTTGGGGGATATGGTTTTGGCTATTCTGAGTCCCTTATGGTTTCATATAAGTTATAGAATTAGAGTGTTGATTTCTACAGTGAAGCCATCTTAGATTCTGGTAGAAATTTAATTGACTCTATGGGATGATTAGATTAATTTAGGGAGTATTGCCATCTTAGCAAGGTTAAACCTTTCAGTTCATGAATATGGACTATATTTCCAATTATATGTATCTTTAATTTCTTTTGACAGTACTTTGTGGTTTTCAAAGTATAATTTGTACTTCTTTGTCATATTTCTCATTCTGTTTTGTTCTTTTTGATACCATTGTAAATGAAATTATTTTCTTAACTTTATTTTATAGAAATACAATTGACTTTTGTATACAAATCTTATGTCATATAGACTTGACTTGTGTGTATGTGTGTATGTGTATGTATGTGTGTGTATTTGTGTGTGTGTGTGTGTATATATATATATATATATATATAAAATATATATATTTCAACCATACCTCTTCAAATGTTGACATAGATATTTAAGTCATGTGGTTATATTTGACTTATTTTTTCCCCCTCTCCTGCTCTTATGTAATAAAGAAAAGAACATTTGTTTCATTGGTGGTCCTCTTGTGCTAGATATTTATAACAATTATTTTGTCTCTCAATATGTTCTTTTGTCTCCTACAAAGGTATTGCAAAGGCATCTCCATAATACCTTTGTCTTTTTTTTTTTTAAACAATTCTAAGGGAAAAATCTAGGTAATATTTCCTTAGGTTTCTTCTATTTTCTTAAACTTCAAGAATGTTAGGTTCTTTTTGCTCCAATAAATTGTTTTCACAATGAAAATAGGTTATACATTAAAATATACTTTCATCTTAATACATATGAGGTATAAAAATCTATTGGTTTCCCAAGACTTTTTCTATTAATAAATTGTAATATATTAAAAATATTAAAAATAACTATTGGATAGTGATTACATAAAAATACTTAATATGTGTACATAACTCAGAGAAGCTTATTCTAAAACTTTTTAAAATAATTTTAAAATTTTTTTAATTGGTACACTGTATTCATACATCATAATGGGATAAAAACTTATGAAGACATACATGCACACATCACCCAGTTAGCCCCTACCCAATCCCCAACCCAATCCCTCCCCATCTCTCCTTCCCATGCTTGGCTTAGTGGTTGACATCTAATATTATAACAATTTATCCAAAATTAACAATGATAATCTCACATAACAGATTCATCTGTCTGATATCAAACTTTTGATCACTTAGAGATAACATTTCAGTATTTCTTTTTGTTTTCTTTCTTACCAGAGGATATTTTTTTCTTTTTTTTTAAGTTAAAACTATCGTACATTTATTTTTTTTCCCAGAAAAAGTCTGTCCTAACATGAAATATGAATTCTAAATACCCAAAACAATCTCGAAAAAGAATAAAGCTAGAAGATGTACATTTTCTGATTTCAAACATTATACAGCTACAATAATTGAAACAGTGTAGTACTACTATAAAGGCAGATATATAAACCAGTGAAGTAAAATAAAAAGCCTAGAAATAAATTCTTCCATATATGGTCAAGTTATTTTTGACAAAGTTTCCAAGAACATTTGGTGAAGGAAATAATAATCTTTTCACTAAATATTGTTGAAAAATAATAATTACATGAAAAATAATAAGATTGGACCCTTACCTAACACTGTATACAAATATTAACTCAAACTAGATAAAAGACCTAAATGTAAATCTTAAGATTATAAAGTTTTAGAAGAAAACCTGGGTCATAACACTTCACAACATTGAAATTGGCAGTGATTTTTTTGGATATGATTTCAAAGGCACAGGTAAAAAAAGAATAAACAAACTTCCTAAAAAAAAAAAAATAGACAATGTAAGCAGAGTTAAAAGTTACTGATAGAATGGGATAAAATATTTCCAAATGCTGTATCTGAAGGTATATTAATATTTCAAATAGAAATCCTAAAAATTAGCAACAATAAAAGCAAACAATACAATTTAGATATACAATTTAGAAATAGGTAAAAGACTGAAATAACTAATGAATCTCCAAAGATTTTAACCTATAAACACATGAATATATTCTTCTTTGCTTAGTTGTCTGCTGGATGGAAAATCTTGTTTCTCTGGTTCTGGTGTGTATTACCTATTTCTTCTTTGTAGTTAATCTCTTTGAGTATTTTCTCTAGCGCTGGTTTTGAAGACAAATTCCTTGAGTTTCTGTTTGTCATGGAAGCTTCTTATTTCCCCATCTAATTTCATAGTTTTGTTGGGTAGGAAATTTTTGGCTAGAAGTTGTTTTCTTTCAGAGTTTGGAATATGTTACTCCAAGCCCTTCTGGCTTTCATGACTTGGTTTGGGAAGTCTGAAGTGATTCTAATTGGTTTGCCTCTGAATGTCACTTGGCCTTTTGTTTTTGTTGCCTTTAAGATTCTCTGCTTGGCTTCCACACTGGTCATTTTGACAATTATGTGGCGTGGGGATCCTCTTCTCTGATCCTGTCTAAAGGGAGTTCTCTAAGTTTCCGGGACCTGTGTATCGACCTCTTGCTCTATGTTTGGAAAATTTTCTGCTATTATTTCTTTGAAGAGATTATTGATCCCTTTGGTTTCACCTTCTTTTCCCTCCTCTATTCCGATTATTCTTAGGTTAGCTCTCTTAAAATGGGCCCATATTTCTTTAGTGTCAGATTCCTGCTGTCTGATTTTTTTTTCTAAGTTATAAAATTATGTGTTCATTTTTGGAGTGATCATCTTCTAGGAGCGAGATTCTATTTTCCATGTGGTCTAATCGATTGTTTATACTTTGAATTGAGGCCTTTACCTCAATGATTGCTTCCTTTATTTCTTTTAGACTCAGTAAATTCTTTTCAAAAGTCCTGTATTATTTCTACAGTTATATTCCTGATTTGATCTTCTGGAGATCTCTGAATTTCTGTGTTATTAGGTTCTAATAATATGGGGCTGTGGGCATTCATTGCTCTATTGTTGTTTCTCTTTCCCATGACTTCAGAGTTTTTTGCCTTCCCTGGGTCACTACGACTTCACTTAGGGTGCTCTGTATCTCGCGTCTATTGTAATCTCAGCCGCCACTACTCCTTTACTGTGTTGTATCTCAAAGTCTCATACCCAGGAAGTTAATTGAGGCTGCGCAAGACCATGGGGGTGCCGGGCTGGGCGTTTCCCACGGGGAGCTGCAACTAGGATGTGGTATCTCTGCTCCCGCTACTCCTTCACTGAGTTGGACTGCAAAATATCTGACTCAAGGAGATTGTCAAAGCTACGCAAGTCCCTGGGAGTGCAGTACAGGGATTTCTCCTTTAGGGGCTGCAATTACAAAACTCACAGTTATTGTGCTCGCAGATCTGGAGCTGTGGCGGGGCGCAGAGAACTCACTGTTGCTGCTGGCAATATCGCGCTGCTGCTACGCCCTTGGTCGTGAAGCTGGTGCTGCTGGCAATATGGCACCACTGACACGCCCTCGGCCATGAGGCTGGCGTATTTCTTTTCTGGTTTTGGGCTCCATTCTGAGCGCCTTGAAGGCATGATGAGCTTGGCCACTGGGAGTTTTAGACATTCATTGTGCTGAAAGAACTGCTGACTTGCACCCAAATGATCTGCAGCTGCTCACTTCAGCTCCTTGTTTACCTTTCCTCTCTGGATCCTGGTGCTGTGAGGGAAGATGGCACCGATGCGGCTCCACTGCCGCATTGCAGGCTTGATTTCTGGTCTCTGGTTGTTCTTCTAGTCTTTTTTTTCTCTGTCCCTTGTGTTTACATTGTTTCTCTGCTGATGATGTTTTCTGGCTATGAAAAGCACTGATTTTGTGGCAACAGAGATTGAGTTTTAGCAGGACTCGTAAGCTCTGCTTTTCTCAGTCGCCATCTTCCCGGAAGTCCCCTTTTTTAAAAATTATAAAATTTGCTTAACTTCTTCATCTAAAAAGACTTGGTCAGTCATTGTTCCCCAAATAGGATAAATTAAATAGGTTTAAACATGAATATTGGAATGAATAAGTAGATTTAATGATTTATAAAATTGTTATGTGATATGTTGGATTATTCCCCCTTGTTTTTCAGGAACTCTTGGTGTAATAACTGAAGCTACAATAAAAATCAGACCAACCCCTGAATACCAAAAGTATGGCTCAGTAGCTTTCCCTAATTTTGAACAAGGAGTAGCCTGTTTAAGAGAAATTGCAAAACAGGTAATAACAACTATATATATACACTTATATTTTCAAAGTTCTAGTGCATAATTGTGATGTTATAAGTAATCTTCATATGTAGTTGTGTTATATTTGTGTTTTTAACCCAGATCTGTATGAAAGGGTAGTGTAAAATCAACCCTTTAAGTACAGTTAATATTTATTTTTCTAATTAAGTGTATTGTTGTCACCCCTGTTTCTTGGTTTAATGAGGAATGTGTAATTTCAAACTAAGGTAAGATATGTACTTGGATTGATGGCTTTGAATGACCCTGCCTCTTATTGAATGTAATATTTCTCAAGTTATCATTGAGTAAGAGATTTGTGATTAATTGAAGAGATAGTTATTGTAAATGAAGGCAGTTATTGAAAATAAAAGTATTGGTTGAGGATCAATGAATCTGAAATTTAGAAATTAAATATAGGCCCTCAAGCTTCATTAATACATGGAATGTGCTGATAGGCTCTATTTTGTTTCATAACATCATTTAAGCTATAACTTAAGAACTATAGTATAGCATGTATAATTATATTTGGCTATAAGCTATTCTCTTTCTATCCTAAAAAGTGGTAAATTATCAAAGATTTTTGAAAGACTAGATGACCCTAAGTAATCATTTCTGTGTTTGGTTCTACCAGTTTAGTGTAGAAATTTCTGCATTTCTTTAGGCATCTATTCTTTGTTTGAACTATAGTAATTTATTTATCCCGAAATTCTCAGAAGGAAGAAAGATAAGGGAATATATGTAGCCTATTTTCTTTTGCTTTCTCTAAACTCCTAGAGTTTTGTTTTGTTTCTTAATGCTTCCTATCAACTCTACTCAAGTAGTATATTGTGGGCAAGGGGATGCTATTTCCAGTCTCTTTGTTGCATATACGCAGTTTTACTCTGTGGGACACTCATTTTCTCTCTCAGTTTCCCATTTTTCTAGAAGTCCAGCTATATGATCTCCTAATTTAACATTTGACAAGAATAATTTTTGTTTTAATTTATTTTTGAGATTGGTAGGCTGGATGTGGTGGCACACGCTTGTAATTCCCGTGCTTGGAGGAGACAGGAGGATCGCACAGGTTCGAAACCATCCTTGCTGGCTTAAGAGACCCTGTTTCCAAATAAAAATATAAAAATAGGTCTGGAAGTGTAGCCCAGAGGTAGAAGGGTTTGTTTCCAGGAACCCCAGTACCACCAAAAAAAAAAAAAAAAAAAAAAGGATTGGTAGATTTAATATAGGCCCTTTACTATTAATTGTCTGTATATTCCTGGGGTAGGGAGAAGATTGAAAAAAAAATGTATGATCCTGGTATGACCAGTTTTGAACTTGTGGCACATTACTGTGGTGGTTGTTAAAGAAGAAATAAATGTTAACAATTGAAGTCCTTAAGTAAGAGTTCCAAATTCACTAGAACTCTGGAGATATATGTTATAGTTATGGAGCTAGAGTATACAGCATTATGTTGTGTTTGCTAAAAAGATGAATGGCAGAATGGCAGTAGTATTTAAAGCAGGGTTATTAAGGAGCCATGGAAATAAATTTTGAAGTAAATACTATTTGTTGCACTAAAATAATTTCTGAGCACTGAAATCAAAGTGTGTTGATACTTATTTGTAAAATCTTCAATCACTTGGGCCAGGCGTGGTGACACATGCTTGTAACCCCAGTGCTTGGGAGGCAAAGACAGGAGGATCGCACAGGTTCGAAGCCAGCCTCAGCTACTTAGTGAGGCTCTCAGCAACTTAGTGAGACCTTGTTTCCAAATAAAGTATAAAATAGGTCTGGAAGTGTAGCCCAGAGGTAGAAAAGCCCCTGGGTTCCACTCCCAGTACCACCAAGGAAAAAAAATCTTCCATCACTTAAATATCAAGGATGATAACTTCAAATTGAAGATACCCTAGGTATTAAAAAGTAAAACTACTATTTACAAAGACTTATGGTTTTTTTTTTTTTTTTTTTTTGGTGTGGGTGTGTGTGTGTGTGTGTGTGATACTGGGGATGGGACCCAGGGGCATTCTTCCTCCAAGCCACACCCCCAGCCTTATTTTTTTTTTTTATTCTTTATTTTGAAGCAGGGTTACACTGAGTTGTAAAGGGCCTCACCAAGTAGTTAAGGCTGTCTGCGAACCTCAGTCCTCCCATCTCAGCCTCCCAAATTGCAGAGATTACAAGTGTGCGCCACCACACCTGGCCCAAAGTATTATGGTTTTGCTTATGAGTTAGTACTTCGAATAGTGAAAAGCTAAGGGTTTTAAAGCAATCAGAAGTTCATCAATTAAAAAATTGAATGTTTTCACAATAGATATTTTCTTGTTAATTTTGGATCTACTGAGTATTTTTTTTTTTTTTTTTTTTGGTGGTACTGGGGTTCCTGGAAGCCCTTCTACCTCCGGGCTACACTCCCAGACCTATTTTAGTTTTGGAAACAGGGTCTCTTAAACCAGCACAGCTGGTTTCGAACCTGTGCTATCCTCCTATCTCTGCCTCCCAAGCGCAGGGATTACAAGAGTGTGCCACAACCCCCTGCTATGAGCAATTTTTTCATTCAAGTTTTTTCACTTTGTATTATATGTATCTTATGTGTTAGATATTTCTGTTTGTTTTCCCTCCCTTTTTGTCAAGCTTGGACAAAAATTTTCCCCAAAAAGCTTTATTAAAGATATAGTTTGTTCATTTGTAATCACCACGCTTGGGAGGCAGAGACAGGAGGATCTCGCAGGTTCAAAGCCAGCCGCGCTGTCGTAAGAGACCCTGTTTCAAAAAATATAAAATAGGTCTGGGAGTGTAGCCCGGAGGTAGAAGGGCTTCCAGGAACCCCAGTACCATAAAAAAATAATAATAAATAAATAAAAAATAAAAAGATATAGTTCATATCATCTTTTGGATAAGGCTTGAACAACATATTTCTAATTAATTATTACCTCCATTTTTATGGTGAAATAAACATGAATGTCATATTTAATTTTAGAGTTTTGCTGGGCATGGTGGCACACGCTTATAATCCCAGCATTTGGGAGACTGAGACCGGAGGATCACGGTTCATGGACAGCTCAGCTACTTAGTGAGGCCCTCTGCAACTCAATGAGACCCAGTTTCAAAATAAAGAATAAAGCCGGGCATGGTGGCGCACGCTTGTAATCCCCGCGCTTGGGAGGCAGAGACAGGAGGATCGCGCAGGTTCGAAGCCAGCCGTGCGCGCTGGCTTAGGAGACCCTGTTTCCAAATAAAAATGTAAAAATAGGTCTGGGAGTATAGCCCGGAGGTAGAAGGGCTTCCAGGAACCCCGGTACCACCACCACCACCACCACCACCACCACCAACAACAACAACAACAACAACAAACAAAATAAGGAATAAAAAATAGGGCAGGGGTGTAGCTCAGAGGTCAAATGCCCGTGGGTTCCATCCCCAGATACGCAAATATAAATAAATACATACATACATACATACATACATACATACATTATAGTGTTTATAAAAGTAATTTCAATTGCTATTTATTTTCAACCAAAAGTCTTAATGAAGTTATGTTCAGTGTTGGCCAACTCTTTCAGAGAGTCTTCACTATAAGAACACAGATTCAGGGGACTCATTAAAAAGTATTAGCAAGTTGGACGTGGTGACACACTTGTAATCTCAGATTTGAGAGGCTGAGACAAGAGGATCATGGTTTGAGGACAACCTCAGTCAGCTACTTAGTGAGGTCCTTTGCAACTTAGTGAGACCCTGTTTCAAAATAAAGAATAAAAATAGGGCTGGAGGTAGAATGCCCCTGGGTTTCATCCCTAGTACCGCAAAAGAATATTATTATATAGATTATTATATGCTTTCTTGAATGCTCCACCTAATTTTACACATCACAGATACTCACATGTATATCTACATTAGGTTTTTATAACTGAGGAATGATGTACAAGGGTTGGAGTGAAGCTCAGAGGGAGAACATTTGCTTGGCATGTGTGAGGCCCTGGGTTTGATCCTCAGTGCCTCTTCACTATAAAATCTTAAGTTTATAATTTCATTAGAATGGAAATATTGGCTATAAGCATATAATTTGATATGCTTATAATCCCAGTTCTTGGGAGTCTAAAATAGGAGAATTGCAGGTTTGAGACTAACCTTTGCAGTGTAGCAAGAGTCTCAGCAACCTAGCAAGGCCCTGTTTCAAGAATAAAAAATAAAAAATAAAAAGGGCTGGGGGTGTAGCTTGGAGGTAGAACGTTTCTGGGTTCAACCCCCATTACTGTCTTTTTCCCAAAAGAGAAAGTGTCCTTTTGGTCTGATGTTTACAATTTGGTTGTATGTACTTAGTACTATGGGCTTGAAACAAATGAAAAAGTCCAAACAGATAATATTTTATTCTTAAGTATTGTTCTTATACATTGAACAGTTGCTAAGAACAATTAGTGCAATTGGGGTATTATTTCATTATTGGGGGCAACTACACAATTTATTTCTCTTAAAATATGCATGCAGAGAGCCATTAAAGCTTTAACTGATAGTGGATAAAAGATTTTATATAGTGGTTTAGGGACATTTGCTTACCACGTTGCAGAATATACAAATTCTCCAGAGCAGAACACTATTTTCTACTTTGTAACAGCATTTTCAGCCACAAAAAGTAAAAAAAAAATTATCAAATTTTGGCACTAGTCATTGTTCATTTTGGGATTTGGCATTTCCTGCTGGTAGTAGGAGAATTAAGATCCATTAAAATAGATGGTAACGTGGTCAATGATTGTGCCAATTTTTGATTAAGTACTGAATTGGCTTCTGTCATTTCATAGCACTTTTTTTTTTTTTTTGAGGGTCTGGGAATGGAACCCAGGGGCATTTGACTTCTGAGCTACACCCCCGGCCCTATTTTTATTCTTTATTTTGAAACCAGGTCTCGCTGAGTTGCAGAGGGGGCCTCACTAAGTAGCTGAGGCTCTCCGCAAACTGAGATCCTCCAGGTCTCAGCCTCCCAAATGCTGGGATTACAAGCGTGCGCCACCACACCTGGCTCATAGCACTTTTATTTTTGCAATATTTTCAGGCTCAAGTTGCTTTTGAAATTGTATTTTGGATGAGTATCTTTTGGAAGACAGCACACATGATTGTTCACAAATAGCGATGTGGGCTCTCTGTGGGTTTTCATTATTATTCTTACTGAAGGAGATGAATTAAGCAGTGGTGTACTGGCAGCGGAAGGATTCTACTATGGTCTCTTGTCTTTGTCCATGTACGGAATTGTCCTCTTTTAATACATCACTGCCTTGTGAGGAGCTAGAAAGGAAGATTTAGTGGAAGATTAATATGATTCTTTCTCGTAAGTGGCAGTCCAGTATAATCTCCAACTTTACTCAGTAGATGAGTAAATGATTTTTAAGACTCTCTCAGGAAATAGATTTCCTATTGTAGTCTCTCAAGAGGGAGGGAAATAGTGGCTTTTAAAAAAATCAGAGTACCAGTGTCAGATATAACATTTTATTTTTTCTTATTTATCAATTGTCTGGAAATAACAATGATGTCTTTACAAGGTTTGAATGGGAAACCAAGTGTTGAAACAAGATCAAAGGCATGAAGTTTGGGGCATTTTTGTTTGTTTTCACCCAAGACTATGGAGTTATTCCCTATGATATCAGGAGAAGAACATTTGTTCCAGCAAGAGGAAAAATTGTATGTTTATGATAGATTAGCACCTATTCCCTTGTAAAATTGCCTTTCTTAGGATCAGAACTAGGTTTTTAGAGTTACAGGTTAAAAAGTAGCTTTTTTCTTATTACTTTTTGGCATGGAGCAGTCTTTTACCTGCCTTTTTTTGTAATGAGTTTATATCATAATTTAGAGAGAAATGGATCTTGAATTGTTCTGGAAAAATTTATCCTGCAGGGGTTCAAGTGAGTTGTTAGGCCGAACACATAACCTTATTAAACACTTATATTCAGCAGTAATTCCTGAGAATATTTGTAATATGTAGAAAATAGAAATTGTTATTTTAAATCATTTTTATGTGGCTGTCATGCTTTTCTTTCTCTGAAGCAGAGTGAATAACCTTTATCAGGTGTTTGGTTAATTGAATTCTTTACTGTGTGATCCAGTAAAATGGATAACTATAAGACATGTTCTCTCCCAGAAGCTACTCAGAACAAGTTGTACATTTAATAACCTGAAATATGTGAAATTATAACTAGGCAACTGACACTAACTTTTGGTCCTTCTTTAGTATAACGTGAAAGGAAATATCCTCACAAGTATGAGTATTATTTTATTCTTTAAAAACAAAGTGAAATAAAGGTCTTGGTGCACACTTGTAATCCCAGCATTCAGGAGGTTGAGACCAGAGGATCGTGGTTCGCAGACAGCCTCAGCTACTTACTGAGGCTCTTCGCAACTCAGACCCTGTTTCAAAAATAAAAAGACTAAAAAATAGGGCTGGGTGTGTAGTTCAGAGGTACAATGCCCCTGGGTTCCATCCTCAGTATTGCAAAGAAAAAAAAAGTTCTTGTGGCCAAGCATGTGGCACAGGCTTGTAATCTGGAGGCTGAGACAGGAAGATCAGTGTGAGGCCCTTTGCAACTCAATGAGACCCTATTTCAAAATAAAGAATAAAAAATAAGGCTGGGGCTGTAGCTCAAAGGTAGAATGCCCCTGGGTTCCATCCCCAGTACCTCAAAAAGAAAATTAAATAAATAAATAAAATAAGTTCTTGTTCACAGTTTAGACTTTTAGCTGTATGCCTGCATGTCATTTCCCATATGACCAGCCAGTAAATACCAATATTCTTAAAAATTGTATGATTTCATTTATAATGTTACCTCTGACTTATATGTCAGAGAAAGAATCGTTTTACATTTTAAGCTTTTACTTCTGGAAATTGCATTTAGAAAATTTCTTTTCAGCTTTATTTGAACTTTTTAAAAATGTATTTTAACTTTGCCTTTTCTAGTGAGTTTAGATAAAACCTTAGAAAGGAATAGATTTTGAACTTTTAAATTAAAAAGTATCCTGCAGGGATAATTCAAATAAATTGGAAGAAGTTAGGCCGAACACATACATAACTGAGCCCTTATCCTTATAGCTCCCATAGTGTAATGGATACTATGCAAGTTAAATAGATGTAGTTCCTGTCTTTTTGTAGTCACTGTGGACATTGCATATCATGATAAGTTCTCTGTGCTTAAATTTTTATATATTATTGCACAAGAGGTTAAGCATTGAAGCATTTGCTTCTGATACAATATGATACTAATATACTATCTTAATATATTCTTGAGGCTTGGGAATTTGGGCTGTTCTAGAGAGAAAGTTTGATTCATTTTTGAAGAAACCTTATCAATTTAAAGATGACTCATGCCTTAGTCGTGGTACCAGAGATTAATGACCATTCAGTGCTCTTATTTTTATAGTTTATCTGTAAGAAGTTAGTATAGTAGAAATCCTCCAGGTATTTGAAATACATGTTAATATTGAATTTTTTTTTTTTGCCAGTAACTAGCTAGTTAAGAGATATCTTCTCAAATAATATGTCTCATTTGAAAAGCAAGTTTTGAGTTTCTCTGTGACAAATAAGAACCATGAATTAGTTCTAGGAAAACAAGTTTTACAAAAGTCTTTTTTAATGTGTTCTATATAGAAACAGTTTTTAATAAAATGTTTGAATTAAGAAATTGGTTGCTTTTGTCTTGGCAGGTCTGGGGATGGAACCCAGGGGCATTTGACCTCTGAGCTACACCCTCTGCCCTATTTTTTATTCTTTATTTTGAAACTGGATCTCACTTAAGTTGCAGAGGACCTCACTAAGTAGCTGAGGCTGTCTGTGAACTGCGATCC
The DNA here is from genome assembly GCF_963383645.1 of Muscardinus avellanarius. Classification (NCBI taxonomy): domain Eukaryota; kingdom Metazoa; phylum Chordata; class Mammalia; order Rodentia; family Gliridae; genus Muscardinus; species Muscardinus avellanarius. The sequence continues at coordinate 58,874,135 of NC_137787.1, read as the reverse complement.
TCCAGGTATCAGCCTCCCAAATGTTGGGATTACAAGGGTGGGTTGCCACGCCTGGCTAAGAAATTGGTTGATTTTTAAGTTAATGTAGTGAATATTACCAGTACTTAGTAAAATAAAATCAATTACAGATTTTGTTTTTCCAGGTTACATTTTCACGTAAATTCTTATTTATAGCATCCTTACTGGAAGAAATTTGCCATAAATTTGACTTAGTTTTATATTCATATTTTGAGATCAGTGTAGTTATTTGTTCACTGGTTATGAAATAAATATATTGATATTTCTTAATTAGGTCATAGCAACTTTTCATACTTTTTTAATACTATTTTCTAACTGTAAACTGTAAAGCATGCTTAGGTACAAGTCAGGTGACATGAAAAATTCTAGTAAGTGCACATAATTATTTCGTAACTCTCATTTGAGAAGCAGTTTTTGTCTGAGAATTGTTAAATTTCTTGAATTTCTTTATTGATCCATTAGAATTGATTAAAATTCCCTCTTAGGTTAGTTCTGATCACCTACCAGTAGGGGTCACTTTTACTCAAGGACTTTTTTCCCCCCTATTTCTCATCTGTGGAATGCATATTCTCCTCATAGCCTACTAGAATAGCATGGGAGTGAATGTAGAGCTCTGATTCTTAGAATCTTTGCTGTCTCTAAATTTTAAATGCAAGTTTTTGAGGTTTTTTAACCTCCTTAATTATTTTTAAAGCAAAGGAAACATAACCTGACTGAACTATAGATATAGTAACTTAGATTGAATAATAATATTTTTTTAAGAATAGCAACATTTTAATTTTGTGATTATAGAATCTCTTATTTAGTTAGTTGTCATGGTACTGTTTAATTATTTCAAATTCTAAATAAACTTTTTTGTATATTTAGAATGATGCACAATGATTTATAAATTACCAGTTGTCCGGAGGATCACAAACTAATCTAGATAATGTTTTTTAATTTGAGTATTTTACTTATAACAGTAACTGAAAACCTCGTTTTAACTTTTGAAAAACATGGCACTATTAAAATATGAAAATAAAGCTCTTGGTTTGAAAATAATTTAAAAGCCTCAATGTTAATATTATCTAAAAATACAAAACTCTAGCTACTTTGTAGTTATTTTTCAATAGTATTAGTCTCTTCCCATCTACTGTGTCTCCTCAGCATTAATAGGAATGGTATATTAACCAGTTTATGTAACTCATCTGTTAAGTGAAAATACCATTTAGTTAAGTATCAATAGCTGCACAATGTAGAAAGTGTCCTGAAAACTTTCTTAGTTATTTTTCTAGATTTCTAAATTTTTGCTTTGTTTTGTTTTGGTTTTTGGTGGTCCACTTGAACCTGGGGCATTCTGCCTCCAACCTACACTCCCAGCTCTATTTTTTATTCTTTATTTTGAACCAGAATCTCACCAAATTGCTGAGGCTGGCCATGAACCTGTGATCCTCCTGTCTAAACCTCCCAAGTACTAGGATTAAAGGTGCACCACCATACCCAGCTTAATTTGGAAATATTAAACATGCAGAATACTACAGTGATCACCTATACATCTACCTTGTATATTCAACAGTATATAAATTCAAAGTTTTTTGCTCTTTTTGTTCTTTATATTTGTTTTCTAGACCATAGAGAACTAAATTGCAGACATGATGACACTCACTGCTAAATATTTCAGCATCTATCTCCTAAAAAATAGAACACTACTTCATTATAATCACAATATCATTTTCATATCTAAGAAACTGCAGTAATTTCTTTTCTTTTTTTATTTTTTGTGGTACTGGGGTTCCTGGAAACCCTTCTACCTCCGGGCTACACTCCCAGACCTGTTTTATATTTTTATTTGGAAACAGGATCTCTTATGCCAGCGAGGCTGGCTTCGAACCTGTGCAGTCCTCCTGTCTCTGCCTCCCTAGCACGGGGATTACAAGCCTGCGCCATCACGCCTGGCTGCTGTAATTTTTTAATGCCACCTAATTCTCATTGTTTAATCCAATTATCCAATTTATCCTCAAAATATACTTTATGGAAAATGTTTATAAACTAAGATTTAATCTAGGTCTGCAAAGTTTCTTTTGCTTTAGATATTAAGGAACAATGATGTGGTTTGTACACTTGTAACCCTAGTACTTGGAAAGCTGAGACAGTAAAATTGCAGATTTGAGGCCAGCTTCAGCACTTTAGTAAGGCCATCAACAACTTAGCAAGATCCTATTTCAAAATAAATAATAAAATATGACTGGTGGTGTAGCTCAGAGATAAATAAATAAATATTACCAATAGAAATGTACCATTCTAAGTATAGTATAGTTTCCTCTCATTTCCTGATATATGCATATCTGTGTCCGAATCTCATTGTCAGTAGGACATGGACTTTATAAGTTGTTGGTAAGAATTTAAAATATTTTCATTCCTTTATTGTTTAAATATTTGTAAACCAACTACTCAAAAACATTTTAAATAAAAGAATGATTTTGAATTCTTTTATATTTTATTGGTGCATTTAAGCCAAAACATAAATATGCTCTGTGTATATTCCTCTTACTTTATGAAAAATGAAAATTTGCTCTAATCAGACTTCATATGTTTTATTAGAAATCAGTGTAGTCCTCTTATTTTAAACATTCCATATTTATAAATGTGAAGAAAATTCATTTTCTATTAATATTTTAGAAGCATTAATTGAAATACAAAATACTTTTATGCCAAGATTTGAAATTGCTCAGGTTGTAATTTTTTGTTTCTTAATCTATTATATTTCTACTAAGACCACAAAATAGCTAATAAGATAGTTTTAATGTGGTTTTGTTTCAAATGTGAATCTGAAGTTCTGTGTATATGTGTTATATAAGTGATTTGGGGGAGGCTTGAAATAGTGTATACTTGAAATAGTGCCTATTTGTCAGTCATGATATCTTGGTCTTACTTCCATCTGCTCTTGTGTAAATATTTTACCCTCACTGATTCTTATGTTTTTATCTGTAAAATGGGACTAATATCAGATTTACTACCTTGACAGGTTTCTTATATAAAACACAAACATATGAAAGCAGCTTGGAAATCATAATATTCTTTATAAGGTGACAGGTTATTATAATGTGTATAAAATTTCCTAATATTGTTTCTTTAGACTTGGCAGCGCTATTTAATAAGTCAATTATCTCATCAGTTATCAAAAGTGAGTAAATATATTGTATAGTCTTCAAAATAAGTCAGCTAATCCATTTATGGGTGAAATAAAATATGTATTATATTTTTAAAGATTAAAGATTTTCTTAATTAGAAGTAAATAATAGCAAAAATGTAGTTTATAATTAAGATGTATATTCTATTGGGTGAATCTCAGAAATTTGTTTAATATGTTTTATTGATAAATATTACTCAGAAGATAAATTTTTAAAAGCTCATGGCATTTATCAAAATTATGTAGTCTAAAAGCAACCTCTTAGTAGAACTTTAGCCATGTTAAAAGTTTATATGGATGCTGGGCGTGGTGGTGCAGGCTTGTAATCCCCGCTCTTGGGAGGCAGAGACAGGAGGATCGCGCAGGTTTGAAGCCAGCCGTGCGCGCTGGCTTAGGAGACCCTGTTTCCAAATAAAAATGTAAAGATAGTTCTGGGAGTGTAGCCCGGAGGTAGAAGGGCATCCAGGAACCTCAGTACCACCAAAAAAAAAAAAAAAAAGTTTATATGGAAATAAAAAGTCTTATTTGGGGTTCAGTTCACTTACTTTAATGCTATGGAAAAATTGTAGCTAATAGAAATTTTGCTTATATTCCTACAGTAGTGTTTTATTAAACAAAATTATTATGAATAGAGGTTGATGAATATTCCTTATTCAGAATGTTGAGATCACAAGTGTTTCAGATTTTGGAGTTTTTCAGATTTTGGGATACTTGCATAGACTTTACCAATTGAATATCCCTAATAGAGAAAATCCAGAAAGCTCCAAAATGTGAAACTTTGTGTGGTAAATCAGAGTTCAAAAAGTATGTTTTCTCTCATTTGTTAAAAAGGTACAGAGAAAATAGGAAGCATAAAAGACTTTAAATAATGCAAAGAGATTGGCAGAGTAGTTGAAGAAGGTTAGAGTTGAGAGTTACTAAGAGGAAGAAGAGAAAGAAGAACAGGTGAAGGAAATAGTTCAAATAATACTATGGTAATTTATGAATGTATTGTTAGCAATCTCACTAGTGTGGGGAAGGAGGAAAGGAGAACTGGGTAGAACAAAGAGAAATACACAAAGAGCTGTGTGCATATGTTTTGTTGTGTGTGTGTGGGGGGGGGGGGAGGGAGGGAGAGGGAGAGGGAGAGGGAGGGACTGGGGATTGAACCCAGGGGCATTTTACCTCTGAGCTACACTTCAGCCCTATTTTTTATTCTTTATTTTGAAATAGGGCCTAAGTAGCTGAGACTGGCTGCAAACCACTATTCTCCTATCTCAGCCTCCCAAAGTACTAGAATTACAAGTATATGCCACCATGCCAGGCTATGTGTGTTTTTAAGACACAGAACCTCACTGTGATATAAATTGTAGTGCACCAATAAGTTATAAAAATAAAAAGAATTTGGCCTAGAGATGCTCAGCCTGTATTTACTTTCCTTTGTTCTCTTTCCTTGAGATTTTTAATGCATGTCTAAATAAATATAGTACTAGTACAGTTCTTTCTTTCTTTCTTTCTTTCTTTCTTTCTTTCTTTCTTTCTTTCTTTCTTTCTTTCTCTCTTTCTTTTATATGTGTGTATGTGTAATACTAGGGATTGAACCCAGGGACATTCTACCTTGTAGGTACACACCCAGCTGTATTTTCTTTTCTTTTTTTTTTTAATTTTAAAATAGGGTTTCACTGAATTGTTGAGAATCTTTCTAAGTTGCAGAGGCTGGCCTGGAACTTCCGATTCTACTGTCTCAGCCTCCTGAGTACTGGGATTACAGACATGCGCCAACGTGCCGGGGCAGTTTTTATTTGTTGAATACATTATCTTATCCTTCAGAGTTTTATTGATTTTATACAAGTAAATTTGAGAAAACATAAAAATCTGGACACTGGATGGTTTTTCTATTTAAAAGGGTTTATGAGAAGGGATTAAAAAGATAATTTCTAGAGTTGTATATGAAGACATTACAGATAATTTTTAAAGTGTTTTGTCATATGACAGTTCCTACTGTCATCTTTCTCATTTTAATAAGTGTGTAGGAACCTAACATGGGATAGTCATAAATGGCATAATTCTTGAGGCACTGTGGTTAGTTTTATAAATTTCTACTTTATTCTAAAATAGTTCTAGCTTGAGGCTTGGTATTTCTTTAGTCTGTTTTCATAGGTCTTTGCTAGTCCATAAACAGATCTCATGGTTGAAATTAAAGATCCTATAGTTTATATATGTATGTGTTTATCTATTTTATATGTAGATTTCTCCTCTCCAAATATTTTATAGATGCTACTGATGTTTTGTCTTCATAAAATTGTATTAAAATTAAGTTTATTTTGTACTAAATATCTTATGAACCAAGTTTTTGATCTCTTACATAAAAGATAATATCCATTACTGATCTAGCTTCTTATTACCTTAAACTTGTATCACATTCTTTTCTTTCTTATTCGTTTCTTTTTGAAATAGAGATGTGCTCCTGCTTCTATTCGCCTCATGGACAACCAGCAGTTTCAGTTTGGTAAGTAAGGAGTAATAATTTTAAAATTTGCTCATTTAAGTGGCCTCCAAAATTTGTAGAACCAAAATGATGAATTTCATAGTTGCTGCCATTCAGGAAGCCCTCAGTCTAATGAAGACAGTTACATAATGTGTAGCATTGTTTGAGGATCTGTGAAAGAAGACTGCATGCGATCCTGTGGACCATAACTGAAGGGGCAGTTGACTCTACTGGTTTTGCTCAAGATGGGGATGGAGTATCAGAAAAGACTTCAAGGAGAGTGATATTTGAGCAGAATCTTCAATAGTAAATAGAGATTTGTCTGAGATTGTTTCTTCTCATCTAGCACATTTGTTCACGTATCAGCAAAAATATGAAGTTTTCCCTGGAGAGTAAAGCAGGAAGATCTCAGGTTCAAGGCCAGCCGAGGCAACTTGTTGAGACCTCAGACCTCATCTTAGAATAAAATGAGAGGCTGGGGATATAGTTCAGTGTTAGGGTGCTTATCTAGCATATGTGAGGCCTTGGGTCCAGATCCCCATTATTGCTTAAAAAAAAAAAAAAAGGTAAAACCTTAATGTCATGTTTGAGTACTCCAAGTAGTTCTGTGTCCCTAAATAGTGGGTAGGGTAAAGGTTGCCATTTATGATTAAGCTAGATAAGTTATGTTGAGCTTTGCAAAGTAAATTTGGACTTGATCTTGTCAGCAGTATAATTTCTTTGTGGAGGGAATAAAATTAATCAGATTTACACTGTGGAAGGCTCATTTTGCCAGTATTGGTCAGGATAGATTAGAAGAGTATAGCACTAGGAAAGCCAGGTATGGTGGCGCACGCTTGTAATCCCAGCATTTGGGAAGCTGAGACCAGAGGACTGCTGTTTGCAAACATCCTCAGGTACTTAGTGAGGCCCTTTGCAACTCAGTGAGACCCTGTTTCAAAAATAAAAAGACTAAAAAATAGAGCTGGGGGTATAGCTCGGAGGTACAGTGCCCCTGGGTTCCTTCCTCAGTACTGCCAAAAAAAAAAAAAAAAGAGTATAGCAATAAACAAAGTTTGAGTACCTTGAGTAAGGTATCAGCAATGAAGGTAGAGAGTATAGGACAGTGTTTTAAAGATCATTTAGCCAGCTGAATGTGGAAGTTTAAATAAAGAGAAGAATTGAGGATAACTTTGGGGTTTTGATTTGCTTGATATGGTGCTTGATGTGCAGTGGTATGTTGAGGTGGAGAATTCAGTAGGCACTTCTGTCTGAAAGCACTTTTTGTTTCTATTTTGTTTAAATTTTTAAACTGTCTGACATAATCTTTTTTTTTTTTTTTTTTTTTGGTGGTACTGGGGTTCCTGGAAGCCCTTCTACCTCCGGGCTACACTCCCAGACCTATTTTATACTTTTTTTATTTTTGGAAACAGGGTCTCTTAAGCCAGCACGGCTGGCTTCGAACTTGTGTGATCCTCCTGTCTCCGCTTCCCAAGTGCAGGGATTACAAGCATGTGCCACCACGCCCGGTTGACATAATCTTTTAATCATGTTTTCAACTCTAGTTTGATTGCTTCCATATATTTTTCATATACTGAAGTTTACTTTGGGATTTAAGTCTATAGAATTTAAATATTCTTATAATAATTCCTGAAATTATGGACATGATTCCTCAGTAATAAATACTAAAATCTAACACAGGCAGGCTTTTGTTTGTTATGTTTAAAGTAATTTAGATTTTAATTTGGGGAAGAATGATTATAGTTATATAGAATCAACTAAGAAAGTCAGGTTTAATTGAGTGATGTGTGCATGTATGCCTCTACCATCTTGTACTCCATTAAGATGTATGACTACAATGTACCAATAAAAATATTTTAAAAAGAAAGGTTTATAACATTATCAAATTAATTTTTTCTTTACTAATTTTTTATAATTTTTAATTAAACATTTTTTATTGGTGCATTGTAATCATACATCATAATGGGGCACAAGATGGTAGAGGCACACATGCACATATCACTCATTTAGCCCTAACCCATTCCCTTTCACTTCTTCTAAGTCAGTTGTTTATTTCTTTAAGTATATTAATTTCATTCCACAGGAGTGCTAGTAAACAAGAGTTGTAGATAAATGTGTTAAAGGTAGTTAAAGTAAATGAAAATCAAGCCTCTTCTGTGTTTTGGCCTGCATTTAGATATCTAGGTCATAAAAGAGACATGTGTCCAGTTAATAAGACCATGCCATCTATTTACATGTTATTGTTGTGGTAGATTATGTTATACATAGAAGTCTTTGTAAAGCTAACTATAATTTGTCCAGTTTTATTTGGAATCGGGATCTCTAACAATTTAAAGTGAGAGTTTAAAGAAAAGGTCCTCTGGTTCACATCCCTGTTCCACAGCTTTGTTATTAAGCCTACAAATATGCTCATACACTATCTTCTAGTTTTATGATTTTTCCTCTCTAGTCTTGACTGTGTCTCCTCTTGCTTTGCCCATCATTTATCTATGAAAGTGATTCTTTGAAATACAGATCTGAGCATGCTTCCTGTTTGGCTATAGTCATGTTGATTCCTTAGTATATTCATTGAAACCTTTCCTTTCTATACATTCTGTCCTTGCTTTATGATCAAGCAATAAAAGGAGTAATGCTTAGTGCAGCAAGGGTATCTAAGACCCTGCAGTAGTCATATGGCTGATTTGTCAGGGTTCGTACCATGCTGGTTAATGTATTACAAGCTATGTTACTAGCTGTTAGCATTTCTAATATCACCACTTTCTGCAGTACAAACCTTAACACATTACATAGAAATTATCTATTGCCAGTATATCAAAATTATCTACAGATACGGTTTCTCAAATTAGAGGCTGTTTCTTAGTCTTTTTTTTTTCATCTCCTGCACGTATCATATAATAGGCATTTATTTATTTAGGTTTTATTTTTGTAGTGCTAGGGATCAAACTGAGGGCTTTGCTACATGCTAGGCAAGTGTTCCACCACTGAACTGCATCCCCAGTTCTTTTTTTTTAATTTATTTACTATTTTTTTTTAGCACTGGGGATCTAACCCAGGGACACTCTACCACAGAGCTACATTCCTCGCCATATTTTATTTTTTAATTGTGAGATAGGGTCTTGCTAAGTTGTCCAGCTGGCCTTAAACTTACAGTCTTCTTGCCTCTGCCTCCTGAGTAGCTGGGATTTCAGGTGTGTGTCACCATGCCTGATCATAATAGGCATTTAGATGTTGAAAGAACTAATTGAGCTGGCAAAGAGAGGAAACAAATCCTGGATAATATATACAGTACTGAACATATTATCGATAGCATAATTTATTCAGTACCTTCTCACAACTGTTCTTCAAGATGAGATTCCCATTTTATAAACATTTCAGGGTTATTTTGTCCAGAGGCCACAGATCATCTGTGGTAGAGCTGAGATTGAACTCAATTTGACTGATTTCATAAACCCAATCTACAGTCACAAACCACTTTGAAACATAAACATAGTTAATAATTCCTCTTTATATGCTTTTATTAGTGCATTAGATTCTCACTCACTTCATAATGTAGTTCATACTGACAGTGACATGTGTGCACACAGCACTTTGTGGGCTTTTCCCAAGCTCCCTCCCCACACATGATACTGAGATTGGCATTGGTATTCTCACATATATACATAATGTCAGTGGAAAGTTCCTTTTAATTAACTAATTAATTAACATTGTAGGAACATAAAATTTACTAATCAAACTGTCTAGCTAGTAAATTTGGAAACTGGTTTACTATAAGAGATAAGACATACTAGTTGAAATATATTTAGAATATAATTAATTTGATAGTCATTATATTGAGAAAGTTAAAAGATAAAAAACTATCATCTAGTTCATACTAATGCTTGATTTAAAAGTCAGTGTCACTTTCATAATAATTATTCTTTAAAGCTATCAACTCAGTACTGAGGATATATATGAATAATTGCCCCTAATATAATGAAAATTATGCACATCATGTCAGTGGGTTAAGGTGAATATTTACTCTTAAGGATTATTTCATATTGGAGTAGTAACATTTAGAGTCCTCATGCATCGTATTAAAGATAAATGGATTTAGACTTTCAAATAGAGGATAATTTCCATTTTTGCAAGGACATACCACACATATTCATCACCTTTTTATATATTTATTTTGATTGTTGTTTATGTAAAATTTCATTTGGTATACAGGAAGTGAATATTTTGATGATATGTTATTTCTCACTAATACATGCCAGAAATTTTATCTTTTTTTGTGTGTTTGTGGTACTGGAGATGTAACCCAGGGGCATTCTACCTCTGAGCTACACCCTCAGCCCTATTTTTCATTTTGAAACAAGTTCTCACTGAATTGCAAAGGGCCTCACTAAGTACTTGAGGCTGTTGGGAACTGCGATCCTCCTGTCTCTGCCTCCCAAATGCTGGGATTTACAAGCATTTGCCACCACGCCAGGCTCAAAAATTTTATCATTTAAAGCACTGCTTGTGCTTGTAAAGCATCTCCAATACAATTCAATAAAAGAGAGAGAGTTACTAAACGAATCTCTTGCTTTTGATGCAGAAACTCAAAAAGATTGCTAGGTAGATCTCTCTGTAGTTCATTTTGTTTATATGGTTTTTTTGTTTTGTTTTAGTGACTCAGTTATAACATGAAATATCTAACTTTTAACCTCTAATTAAGACTTGGTCTTTTCTTAGTCTGATTAAGACTAGGTTACTTGGTCTTTTATGTAACACTGTTTTTTATTATAATCAACAGAAATGTAGTAAATAAGTATTATAAATTCACATTTCAAATTTTTTGTGTGTGTGTATGTGATGCTGGGGGTTGAACCAACGGACATTCTACCTCCAAGCTACACCTTCAGCCCCGATATTTTATTCTCTATTGAAATAAGGTCTCCCAGAGTTTCAAAGTGCCTTTCTAAGTAGATGAGGCTATCTCTGAACCCTGTATCCTCCCGTCTCAGCCTCCCAAATACTGGGATTACAAGTGTGCGGCACCACACCAAGCCCAAATTTAAAACAGTAGAATAGTACTAGTGATAGTTCTTTTAGAAGGAAGTTTACTTTTTACTTATTTTAAAGAAGGTCCCATCCTTTAAAAATAAGTAAACAAAATCCCCAAGCCTTAAATCCTTTTTTAAAATGATAAACTTATTTTGGAGATAATTTTACATTTACTAAGGACTTTGAAATTCTTTATAATTTTTTTTATATAAATGGTAGGCTACATCATTTCTGAATTGGGCATATAGCAAAAGGCCAGATGCATGACTCTTAAATGTAGCAGTCAAGAGAGTTGAGAAGTTGCTACTTTGAGAAAACAGTAAAAGGTTTTCACTCAATTAAGCTTAAACCGCAGGCAAAGATGTTAATTTAACAGACTCCATGACACCATTTATGTTATTTTGGTAATTTTAACTCTCCGGGTGTGATTAAGAAAGCAGTTGCTGGTTTTATGCTAAGAATTCTGGATGAGTTAAGAATTAATTAAGAAATAACCTTAAACTTTGTATTGACTCCACTTTTGGTTATACTTCTGAATGGTTTTTGTAAAAAAAAAAGTAAAACTGGTCACCTTTGGGTGTTCGTAATGAAATAAAAATTAACGAAGTCATTTTATGTGTATTAACTATACCAGTGAACGATAACCTGAATTATACAGTATTAATTACATCTAGTAATTTGACTTAACAGAGAATGGGTTTTGTAAAAAAAAAAAGTCATTTGTGATGAAGATCTTTGTGCTTTCATATTCTGTTAGGACACTTAGTTGAAGTAGCCTTTTGGTCTTCTAAGAACACAGAATTTGTCGTTAATTTAGTGTATAATTTTTTTCCTTAGGTCATGCTCTTAAACCTCAGGTTTCTTCTATTTTTACATCATTTTTGGATGGTTTAAAAAAGTTTTATATTACAAAGGTAAGCATTTCTATAAAATGCTACAATTTTAAATGCTTAGCCTATTAGTTTTATTTTCCACCTTCTACTCATGCGCACCTATTAAAAGGTTGTCTTTCCATGTTGCTGTGAACATTTTATAACTACTTTTTTGTGTTGAAATAAATATTTTATTCAATCATCCAATTTCAGAAATTTTCTTTTTCTAAAAAGTTTTGAGCTTTGTAAACATAATACTACATTGAACAGTCTTACTTACATTTTTAAGAGTATAGTTTTTTTTTAATATTTACTGAATTGCTTTCCTTAAAGGTTACACCACCTTATACTACTACCAGCATTATATGTGTGCCGTATTTTTGTTGTTGCCTGTTAAATAGTGCCTATAGGTTTTTGTTGTTGTTTTCAACTTATTGGGGGGGAAAATATAATTTATTTTAGTTGATATTTCTTGAAACTCCAATGAGACTGGACATTTCTTTTTTTTTTTTTTTTTTTTTTTTGTGGTACTGGGAGTGGAACCCAGGGGCTTTCTACTCCAGGCTATCCTCCCAGACCTATTTTATATTTCATTTGGAAACAGGGTCTCACTAAGTTGCTGAGAGCCTCACTTAGTAGCTGAGGCTGGCTTCGAACCTGTGCGATCCTCCTGTCTCAGCCTCCAGAGCTCAGGGGTTATAATCGTGCGCCACCACGCCCAGCTCCATTTCTATATTTTTAGATGTAATTTTTTTGTGAATTAGTTGGATATGATTATTTAGCCAATGTGGCAGGTTTAAAATTTTTTTTTCTTTGTTCTTTGATATGTACCCTTTGAATAATGGAATTACTAGATGTCCTGTGTTATTTTTTTAAATAATTACTTCCACTCGAGTGACTTTCTTTTTAATAAAAGTGTTTCTTTTTGATGCTTAAGTTTCAAATTTTTTCAGGCTCTTCTTGTGACTATATAATTGCTTTTAAGCTTAGACCTCTACCTCCCCCCTGCCCAGCTATGATTAGGGCTCTTTGCTTGCTTGTGTCTGTGTCTGTGTCTGTGTGTCAGTCTGTCTGTCTGTCTGTCTGTCTGTCTGTCTGTCTGTCTCTGTGTCTGTCTGTCTGTCTGTCTGTCTCTCTCTCTCTCTCTCTGTCTGTCTCTCTCTGTCTCTCATACACACACACACACCTCCTGATAAATGAGAATGTAAAACAAATTTTTTATTTGAATTTATTTCAATTTTATGATGTGAGATAAATATCTGAATTTTCACCTTCTGCTCCTCTAGTTGCTAAGCCGTTGTCTGAGCATCATTAACTAATCCCTGCTGCTTTTTCACTGGTTTGCCATGCCTAAGACCTCTTAAATAGTTCTTCAGTAGAGTAGACTCTATTGCAATATATCTGATTCTTTTAAGAGAATTTTTTGTTCCTGATAAATTAAATGGATCTGACTATTCCAGTTTTTCTCTTGTTACTAAGACTTTTCCTTTTATCACCATTACCTACCTGTTAATTATTCTAGAAAAATTTAGAGGCTATTTATCATCTTTAAAAGTTCATTGTTTTTTTTTAGAATTTAAAGAAAGTAGTTATTAATTTGGTCAAGTATTAACAGGTTTATAGTATGTAGTTTATGTAATCATGAACATATATCTTTCTTACCTTTTTAAACATGTTTTCCTAATGAAGTTATATGTTTCTTTTTAAGATTAGTCATGTATTTTAATTTTACATACAAGATCTCTTTTGAATATACTATTTAATAAAAAATTATTGTTTGTATATAGGGATATGATTGGGATTTTCCCCCTATATCTAGCTACTTTATATTTTGTGGCTTTAATTTGATTCCATATTAAAGTTATTAAGAAGTTAGTATAGTTAAGCCCAGATCAGAAGGGAAAGTGCAAAATGTATTTTGATTTACAATTTTACAAGGTAAAATTTATGTTATAATAACTTTTCATTATTATTTTTTGTAGTTTAAAGGATTCAATCCAAATCAGCTAAGTGTAGCCACGTTACTGTTTGAGGGGGACCGTGAGAAGGTTCTTCAACATGAAAAACAAGTGTATGACATTGCTGCAAAATTTGGGTATGCTTTTAAGTTTCTAACACCAAGGGAAAATTAAGCTAAAATTCTAATACCTCCAAGCAATTAGTAAACTACCAGGTATTAATGTTTCCATGTGGACTAAATGTTTCCAGGCAGTTATTAATTTTACTTTAGTATTAAATTTGTGGTAACTGATGACAGTAAATTTAAAATACTCTTGGTTTACTTTCAAAATTTGTAGGATGTTAGATTGATTGCTCTTGCGTATCTAATTGTATATGCCGTATACTAAATATTTTGGTTGTTTTAGACTCTGCATTAATGCCAGTTTTGATACTTGTTATTCGTTGTGCTAGAGCAAAATAGGAAAATAATTTATTTTCATATTATTTCTTAGTGATAATAGTGTATGTGTAAAGCACGCTATTAGTATATTCTTAAAATAAAATTGTGTTTAATCTGTGCCATTTGATGAATTACATATACTCCACCCCCTGTCACTTTTTTTTGTGTGCTGGTATAAAGAAACAGAAAACATTTCACATCTATAACCAACTGAATAATGATAGGGTGGTTTCTGTCTGCCAGCCTGATGGATTATAAGACTGATTGATGAGAGCTCTAGTGGAAATGCCATTTATCAGTCAGAACTACTTTTTTTCTTTTCCTTTTTAAATACTAAACTAACAGTTTTCTGGATGTTAGTCTTTACCTTTCTGTTTGCTTGTTTCTGGGCTAAAATAAATATTTACTTCTAAATTTTTGCTTTTTCGAAGAGAAAACAAATGAACACTTATTTGGAGTTACGTGGTTTGTGTGTGTGCCACTTTTATCTATTTTTATCATGTATAAATTTAGCCCATTCTAGAATTGTCTGAATTTAGTCTTAAAATACAGTGTTCTTAGAATAGAAAAGTAGAAAAGGAGAATAGAAAAGGAACTAATTTTGTAATTTTTAGTTTATTTTATACTGTTTTTAAGTATTAAAAATTAATTTCACACTTACTTTTGTCTTAACCTGGAGTTGAAATTTTAATTTCTTTTAAGAAATTAAATTTATCTTAAGAAAATTTTCATTAGTAAAAAATAAAGTTCACTAATCTTTCACCTTTTCATTTCCAACAATACCGTTTTTTGGGAATTCCTGTTTTAACTAAATTAGTCAAAAGTAAATTTTTTTATAAAGATTCATTTAGTGACCCAGTGCCTTGGATTTCAAGCCATCTCACTTGCTTGAATTTTTAAAATGTGAATAATTTTCTTCTCAGAAGGAACTTAGCCCTGTGTGTGTATTGAGCTTTTAGTTTTAAGGCTATGCTTTTTCTTAAAACATATGGTACTAGTTAGAAATAAAGAGATTTAGACTAAAATATTTTACATCTACTCCACCTTTAATTAGTAGAGGCTGAAAATTTAAAACATTTTTTCCTTATATATTTAAATTTGATTTGGACCTCAAATTTTTTCAGGATTTGTAAGGAAATAGAAGAGGAGATTTTACTGTAAGGTTTGAAACATTGTTACTGGGTTAAATTTGCTGAGTTTTACTATAGTCTTCACTTCCAAACGGGGGCACGCGTGCACACACACACACACACACACACACACACACACAGAGTTCACTTTGTAGGATCAGTAATTATAATCCTATAATTCAGAGTACTAGCAGTTTATTACTAGTTAGTAATGTATTTTCTGTTCGTTTTTTTTTTTTTTTTCTCAGTACTGAGTATTGAACCCAGGGGCATTCTACCTCTGAGGTACACCCCCAGCCCTATTTTTTTTTTTTTTTTTTTTTTTTGGTGGTTGGTGGTACTGTGGTTCCTGGAAGCCCTTCTACTTCTGGGCTACACTCCCAGACCTATTTTATATTTTTTTATTTATTTGGAAACAGGGTCTATTAAGCCAGCAAGGCTGACTACTAACCTGCGCGATCCTCCTGTCTCTGCCTCCCAAGCGAGGGGATTACAAGCGTGTGCCACTACGCCCAGCCCCAGCCCTAATTTTTTTTTTTTTTTTTTTTGAAACAGGGTCTCCTAAGCCAGTGAGCCTTGCTATGAACCTGCGCGATCCTCCTGTCTCTGCCTCCCAAGCGTGGGGATTACAAGTGTGTGCCACCACACCCAGCTGAGAGAAACTTTTTTTTTTTATTATCCTGTTATCAGAGGAAACCCTTTCCTCTCTTCCTCTTACTGATTCCTTATTTTCTCAACTTATTTTCTTTCCTACTTCTCTTTTTTTTTCCCCAGCCCTATTTTTTATTCTTTATTTTGAAACAAGGTCTCACTAAGTTGCAGAGGGCCTCACTAAGCAGCTAAGGCTGACTGCAAACCTGCAATTCTCATGTCTCAGCCTCCCAAGTACTAGGTTGCAAGTGTGTTCCACCACGCCCTGTTTTTTTCTCTCTTGAATTACTATAAGTTGATGATACAAAACTATTATTTTCTACCTTGCATATAATTTTTGTAGGGTATACTTAATTCTTGGGCACTGCCAATGTCTGGAACACACTAGTTGCTTGATTAAATATTTGCTGAATTAATTAATGAAACTGAGTTCTAAATTACTAATATCTTTATTTTTCTATTTCATCTATGCCTAGTTAACTATGCTATACCTGTAAGGCAGTGTATTTTTATCTTTATCAGACCATTTTATCAATTTTGTTTAATTTAAAGCCACCAATTGTCATATCAGCAGTAAGAATTTTGTTTCTTTTATGTAACACCATTCATTTATAACTAAAAAATAAGAGTGAATCTTTTAAAGATATGGAATCCAACTGTTCAAACATTGATACAAAGGCCCCAGAACAGCTGGTGTAATTCCAGCAATTTTGCTTACTTTAAACAAAACTTGTATCAAATTCATCCATTAAAAATAGATTATAGCAAATGAGATAGCAATTTAAAGCAGAGATAGAATGTTAGAAACTTTGGCCCAGATTGGGTTCTCATTTTTTTAAATTATTATTGGTTTCTCTTTAGTTATGTTATAATTAATTTTCATCCTGGCCTGCTTCATTTAGATGCAAAGTCTTGTGTTTTGAGTAACCCAGATTGTCTTTAGAGAGATGATTTAGGGCTCTTTTGATTTCTTGGTACTTAAAAATATCTTCTTTTAATTTATTGCAGAGGTCTTTTTTTCCCACTAGTGTTCTGTAGGCACTAATTTTTTTCTAATTATTTAAGACTTAGGGATATTTTTCTTATTTAAGGTGTCACTCCACTAGCCTTGAATCCTTAGTCATTTCTCATTCTGCATAAAAGTGTGGAAAAGGCACCACCAAGT
Organism: Muscardinus avellanarius; assembly: GCF_963383645.1. Lineage (NCBI taxonomy): Eukaryota > Metazoa > Chordata > Mammalia > Rodentia > Gliridae > Muscardinus > Muscardinus avellanarius. Next base: position 58,857,237 of record NC_137787.1, on the reverse strand, counting down.
TCCTGCTAATTTTTAAAAAATGTTAATTTAGCTATGTGCTTAATTTTTAATCAAGGCTTTATTAATCTATTTTCTATTTCTTTTGTTTTATCCTATCTTCCCATTACCTCATTTAATTTAAATTGTTTTTAATGAAGTACTTCCAACAATTTAGAACATTTTTATGAGTTGTTTTAGTCATTTCTTCCTTGCCTTCCACACCCAACTATAACACAAATACCTTTCATTGAACATACATGGCCCAACAGACTGTAATAGCCAAATATTGAATAATTATACTTTGATTGTTTATGTTTTGATTGTTTATTGTTATGTTTATGTTTATATTATACTTTGTTTATGTTTCTTTTACTTCTAAGAGCTGAGCAAATTAACATTAGCTGTCAGTATTTTGACATTTACCCTACAACTTAATACATTATCATTATTTTTAAAATGTTTAAGTTTTTTAACATAATTCAGCATGAGAGATTAGGTTCACCAGATGGCCATTTTACATAGAATGATTGTCTCTCATTTCTCCTTCACTAGATTTCCCAGTCCTTCCTCATAAGACAGTTTTAAATCTAAACCTAGCAGGGCGTGGTGGTACATGCTTGTAATCCCAGCATTTAGGAGGCTGAGACAGGAGGATGGAGGTTTGTGGACAGTCTCAGCTACTTAGTGAGGCCCTCTGCAACTTATTGCGACCCTGTTACAAAATAAAGAATAAAAAAAAAAAAATAGGGCAGGGAGTGTATCTGAGAGGTAGAATGCTCCTGGGTTCCATCCGCAGACCTGCAAAAAACAAATAAACAAACAAACAAAAACTAACAATCTTGTGAATTGATGTTTTATGTTTTATGGAAGAGCAAAAAGTAAAGAATGGATATTACTACTTAATTTTAATTTTAATTTTTTTATATTGGGGGTTGAACTCAGAATATTCTGCCTCTGAGCACCCTTTGCCCTTTTTACTTTGAAATGTTATTACCAAGTTAAGGCTGGCCTCCATCCTGAGATCCTCCTGTCAGCCTCTTAAGAGTAATGGGACTGCAGGCACGTGCTGTCACACTGGCTACATGTTTCTACTTTAGCATGAA